>NC_092047.1:63358544-63958544 GCF_003086295.3 Arachis hypogaea
CCTATCTCCACGTTTAAGCTTCAGTTTAAACCTTAAAACTGAAGCTTAAAACGTGTTCGACTACGTTACCCTCCAGGGCGCCTTCTTCCATTTCCACGTTTAAGCTTCAGTTTAACCTTAAACTGAAGCTTAAACGTGCTTCCACAAAAGGCATCACTGGAAGTGTCTGGCGTTTAAGCTGCAGTTTAAGCTAACGCAACTAAACGCCACTCTTGGAAAAGGTTTCTGGGCCAAAAATATTGCAGTTTAAGTTAGCATTGAGCACAAACATTAACTTAACTTACTCTGGTATGAAACCCAATTGAATATCATGGTTTATGGGATTGGGCCTGAAGGATTGATGAGTCTGGAATTTCAATTTGTTGGAGTCTGTGTCATTACTTGATTATCACTAAGTTGGCTCAATGAATGTTACAGAATTTGGATCAGCAGCCTCATCAAGATTATGGATCATAAACCCAAAGCAAAAAGAAAGCAGGGAGAGGCCTCAAAGCCCAAGAACACAACAGAAGCTCAATGAAGAAAGTGTATAAATAGGATAGAATTTAAGTTAGGAAGGACTTTTACCTTTTCATTTTGCTAGTTTCATACCTTTGTAATTGAATTCAGAGCTATGACTCACTAAACCCTTTCATTGGGTTAGGGAGCTCTATTGTAATCAATGAATCAATAATAGTTTTATCTTCTTCTCAATCTTTTCTCTGAATTTTGTTAGAAGCTTCTCGATCTAATTCCATGGGTAGTTGTCTTGGAAAGAAACTACCATAATTGGAATCCTTCGGAACCTTGGGAAAGGAATGGAGGATTCATGCTAGAGAAGCTTTCTCACAGTGAATTGGATTGGGGTTTGGATGGATATTGTGACATGTAATCCTACCAAATTGTGGTCATGAAACTGTGTGGTATAATCAGTGATCGAGCATCATCTCTTCTTATGAACATTTAAACCAAGGGATTGGGAATTTGTTCGTTTTTAGAGAGAATTGGTGAGCCAAGGGATTGGGATCCAATCATATAAGATTGCCAAGCAAAATTCATGAATGCATTGGTTGAGGAAGGAATAAAAATGTTTTGATTCGGAGATCTCAATATCTCCTAACACCCAATGAATTCCCCATTTCTGATTTCCACTTTCTCTTTACATTCTGCAACTCAATTCATGCAATCACCCCCATCCCCTTTTAATTTCAGCAATTTAGCTTCTGCTCTTTAATTCATGCAATTTAAGATTCCGCCATTTCAATTTCTTGTCATTTACGTTTCCCGCCAATTTTACATTCCGCAATTTTCATCTAAGTCTTGATTCCGCTCAATAGACACACTTCTAATCCGAATTGCTCATTCAACCAATCCTTGTGGGATTCGACCTCACTCTATTGTGAGTTTTTACTTGACGATAACCGGTGCACTTGCCGGAAGGAATTTTGCCGATCGTGCAATTTCCTAAATCGTGGCATAACTAGTTTATGCGCATCAAGTTTATGGCGCCGTTGCCGGGGGATTGGTTTTCGATTGACAACTCTCAAATTGGAAGTTAACTAGATTGAGCATTTTTCTTGCTTTGTTAATTCAGTTCAAGTTACTTGTTGAATTTTAATTCCTGCACTCTGTTACATTCTTTCTTTCTTTATGCCTTTAAATTCACGCAACTACTCACTGACTCACTAACTATTTGAATTAATTCCTCAACTACTCTAACCATACTCTTCCATTAAACCAAGAGTATTTCACTTGTTTGTTGCCTGTGCTGTGTTCTTGTATGACAGGTAAGAGAGGAGAGACATCAACTCCCTCCATATACCGAACCAGAAAGGACCCTTCATAGACTTAGAAGGGAAGCAAGAGGGAAGAGAGTACTGGGAGAAGAAGAATCTGAAGGAGAATCTGAGGACAATTTTGAGGAAGCTCTAGATCTCAACATGGATAGAGAAGTTCACAACCATGAGAGAGCTGATGGAAACAATGCCATTCCCGAGAGGAGGGTTCTTGGTTCATACATAAACCCAACCTCTGGGAATTGTGGTAGCAGCATTCAGAAACCACCCATTCAGGCCAACAATTTTGAACTCAAACCACAGCTAATATCACTTGTGGAGAATCATTGTTCATTTGGTGGGAGTGCTAATGAAGACCCAAACCAACATCTCACAAAATTCTTGAGAATTTGCGACACTGTGAAGTCTAATGGAGTCCAGGAAGATTCCTATAACTGCTTTTGTTCCCATTTTCACTTAGGGACAAGGCAGCTAAGTGGCTGGAATCATTCCCAAGGGGGAGCCTAACAACATGGGACGAGGTGGAAAGCAAGTTTCTGGCACGTTTCTACCCCCACAAAAGGTCAATAGGCCTTCGATCTGAGGTTCAGACTTTTAGACAACAAGATGGTGAAACTCTCTACGAGGCATGGGAGAGATTCAAGGATTTAACAAGGAAATGCCCACCAGACATGTTACATGACTGGGTGCAATTGCATATTTTCTATGATGGACTTTCTTATGAATCAAGGAAGGCTGTAGACCATTCATCAGGAGGTTCATTGAACAGGAAAAAGACTGTGGAAGAAGCCATTGAGTGATTGAGACAGTGGCTGAGAATGAGTACTACTATGCTTCAGAGAGACACAACACTAAGGGAGTCATGGAGCTGAGCCATGTTGATACAATTTTAGCCCAAAATAAGGTGTTGCCAACAACTAGCAGAGCTCACCAGGAAATTGAAACAAAGCAAGTGGCTGCAATACACACACAAGATCAAGAGGAAGTAAGCACTGAAGGAGGTGATTGGGAAGAGGCCAACTATGTGGGAAACCAACAAAGGCAATCATATGATCCACATTCCAACACTTACAACCCAGGATGGAAAAACCACCCAAACTTTGGGGGGGGAAACCAGCAAAACCAACATAACAAGTCCACATACCAAACTCCAACCAAAGATCATACAAGCCACACAAAACACTTACTCCCAACCATCATATCATGGCCAAAATAATCAACCTACCCAACCTAATCCGAACCAACAATTTCAAGATCAATTAAACAGGATAGAAGGAATGCTAGCAACCATGAGTCAAGACATAACCGAATTGAAAGCCTTAAGGAAGAAGTAAACTCTAACCTACAAAACCAAGGAGCTGCCATCCAGAAGCTAGAAAATCAAATTGTGTATTTGTCTAAGCAAACCCCTGGGCCAAGCGTTTCTCATGCTGCCAAGGCTATTGCAAGGGAAGAATGTAAGGCCATAACCCTCAGAAGTGGAAAGAATCTAAAGGAGATCTCAAGGAAACCACAGAGGATGAAGCAAAGGAAAATGTGAGAGACAAGGAACAAGGACAATCTTTTACACCGTCTGCAACAAAAGAAAAAGAAAAAGAGGTCCTGAAGCCTTATACACCTAAAGCACCATATCCTCAACGTTTGATGAAAAGTGAAAAGGATGGCCATTCTCCAGATTCTTGGAGATTTTTAAGAAGCTTCAAATCAACATTCCGTTTGCTGAGGCAATAGAGCAAATGCCACTCTATGCAAAATTCTTAAAGAATTAATGACCAAGAAGAGAAGCTGGAGAAATGAGGAAACTGTGTTGTTAACTGAAGAATGCAGTGCCATCATTCAGCATAAATTGCCTCAGAAATTGAAGGATCCAGGCAGTTTCCAAATCCCCTGCATCATAGGAGAAGTCATGGTGGAGAAGGCCTTGTGTGACTTAGGGGCCAGTATCAATTTGATGTCTCTAACAATGATGAGAAGAATGAAGATTGAGGAAGCCAACCAACAAGAATGGCCCTCCAATTGGCAGATCGAACTTTTAAATTCCCTCATGGGATAGTTGAGGATTTGTTGGTGAAAGTGGGAGATTTTATATTTCCTGCTGATTTTGTGTGTTAGATATGGAGGAAGAAGCCAAAGCTTCAATAATTCTGGAGACCCTTCCTGCTACTGCTGAGCATCATAGATGTACAAAAGGGTGAACTCACTCTTAGACTACATGATGAGAATTGGTGTTAACGTATCAAGCAATGAGCTATCCATCAGAATCACTAAGGGAATGCATGAGGGTGGATGTAGTGGACATTGCAGTACAAGAAACCTTTGAGGAAACAACAAATGAAGTAGCAGAGGAGGAGTTCACCAAGGACATAGAAGTTAGTGACATCAAGGCTGCTGAAAAACCATGCAAGCACGCCAGAGAGAGTGAAAGAAGAGAAGGAAGCACCAAAACCTGAGTCAAAGCACTGCCCCCTAATCTCAAGTATGCATACTTGGGTAGTGATGAGAGTCATCCTGTTATCATTAGCTCTGCCCTGAGTCAAGAACAGGAAGAAGAATTGATCAAGGTGCTACAAACTCATCAAGATGCCATTGGATGGACCCTAGCCGATTTGAAGGGGATAAGTTCATCCATATGCATGCATAAAATATTGTTAGAAGAGGATGCTAGACCCTCCATCCAAGCTCAGAGAAGATTGAATCCCATCATGAAAGAAGTGGTACAAAAGGAGGTCATGAAGTTATGGCAGGCAGGGGTAATCTACCCCATTTCTGATAGCCCATGGGTTAGTCCCATCCATGTAGTTCCCAAGAAAGGTGGCATAAATGTGGTGCCAAATGAGAGGAACGAACTCATACCCACAAGAACTGTCACTGGGTGGAGGATGTGCATAGACTACAGGAAGCTCAATGAAGCCACCAGAAAAGATCATTTCCCACTCCCATTCATGGATCAGATGCTTGAAAGGCTTGCAGGACATGCTTACTATTGCTTTCTGGATGGATACTCAGGCTATAATCAGATAGTAGTTGATCCTAGAGATCAAGAGAAAACATCATTTGTTTGTCCATATGGAGTTTTTGCTTATAGACGCATGCCCTTTGGATTGTGCAATGCACCTGCCACTTTCCAAAGATGCATGCTGTCCATCTTTTCGGACATGATTGAAAAATTTATTGAGGTCTTCATGGATGATTTTTCTGTGTTTGGAGATTCTTTTCCTAGCTGCCTACACCACCTTGCCTTGGTGCTTAAAAGGTGCCAAGAGACCAACCTAGTATTAAACTGGGAAAAGTGTAATTTCATGGTCACAGAAGGAATAGTCCTTGGCCACAAAATCTCTAATAGAGGCATTGAGGTGGACAGAGCTAAGGTGGAACTCATCGAAAAACTACCTCCACCAAGTAATGTCAAGGCAGTTAGGAGTTTTTTGGGACACGCTGGTTTTTACAGAAGGTTTATTAGAGACTTTTCTAAAATAGCCAAACCTTTGAGTAACTTGCTTGTCTCTGATACACCCTTTGTATTTGATAAAAATTGCATGCTAGCCTATGAACTTTTGAAGCAAAAACTTTCCTCTGCACCTATCATTGCCCCACCTGATTGGAACTTACCTTTTGAACTGATGTGTGATGCATCAGACCTTGCTATTGGGGCAGTGTTAGGACAAAGGAAAAACAATTTGGTACATGTGATTTATTATGCCAGTAAAGTCTTGAATGATAACCAAAGGAATTACACAACCACTGAAAAAGAACTCTTGGCAATAGTCTTTGCATTTGACAAATTTAGATCCTATCTCATTGGATCTAAAGTCATTGTCTTCACTGATCATTCAGCTTTAAAATACTTACTTGCTAAACAAGAATCCAAACCAAGACTTATTAGATGGGTTCTTTTGTTGCAGGAATTTGACATTGAAATCAAAGACAAGAAGGGTGTAGAGAACAAGGTGGCAGACCATTTATCAAGGATACCATGTGAAGAAGGAAGCGCACAAAGCACACATATAAATGAGTGCTTTCCTGATGAACAACTCATGGTAATTCACAAAGCACCCTGGTTTGCAGACATAGCAAACTTCAAGGCCACTGGGAATTTGCCGTTGGAATTTAACAAGCATCAAAGGAAGAAATTGGTAAATGATGCCAAATACTTCATCTGGGACGAACCATACTTGTTCAAAAAATGTTCGGATGGCATACTCAGAAGATGCATATCAGAGGAAGAAGGAAGGGAAGTTTTATGGGACTACCATGGCTCTACTTATGGAGGACATTTTGCAGGAGAAAGAACAGCAGCTAAGGTGTTGCAGTGTGGTTTTTATTGGCCCACTATCTTCAAAGATGCAAAGGAACTAGTAAAGCACTGCCATGAATGCCAGAAAGCGGGGAACCTGCCAAGAAGAAATGAAATGCCACAACAATTCATTCTGGAACTTGAATTGTTTGATGTATGGGGGATAGATTTCATGGGACCCTTTCCCACCTCATATTCAAATAATTACATTCTTGTAGCAGTAGACTATGTCTCCAAATGGGTTGAAGCAATAGCAACTCCAACCAATGATAATAAGGTAGTCATGAACATCCTCAGAAAACACATTTTTTGCCGTTTTGGGGTTCCAAGAGCAATCATCAGTGATGGAGGAAGCCACTTCTGCAACAAACCATTAGAGGCATTGCTTCTAAAATATGGAGTCAAACACAAGGTAGCCACACCATACCATCCACAGACAAGTGGGCAAGCCGAAATATCTAATAGAGAACTCAAAAGAATCCTGGAAAAGACGGTGGGAATTTCAAGGAAAGACTGGTCGATTAAGCTAGATGATGCTCTTTGGGCATATAGGACAGCTTTCAAAACACCAATTGGAATGTCCCCTTACCAACTAGTATATGGAAAAGCTTGCCATTTGCCACTGGAGTTGGAGCACAAGGCATTCTGGGCCTTGAAAATCTTGAACTTGGACAGCAAAGCTGCTGGAGAAAGAAGGATGTTGCTAATTCAAGAGTTGGAAGAATTCAGAGCTGAAGCTTATGAGAATGCCAAAATTTACAAAGAAAGAGCAAAGAAGAAGCATGACAGCAACATAGCCCCAAGGAAATTTGAAGAAGGACAAAAAGTATTGCTCTACAATTCTAGGCTGAAGCTATTTCCGGGGAAGCTAAAATCAAGGTGGTCTGGACCATTCCTTGTCACCAAGGTCTCCCAATATGGACAAGTAGAAATCATGGAAGAAAAGTCACAACGAACCTTCACTGTGAACGGTCAAAGACTCAAACATTACTTGGGAGATGTGGAAGAGAAGGACAAGGTTAAATATCACCTCAACTGAGGAAGACAACCGTCAAGCTAATGACGTTAAAGAAGCGCTTGTTGGGAGGCAACCCAACCTGAGGTAATACCCCTTTGCTGTTTCTTTTATTTGTTTCAATAAAAAGGGTGAAGTAGTTTCTGTGCATTGCAAAGAATTAAGTTTGGTGTTTCACACCAAACAATGAATTCGTGGATCAATAATTCAAAGGGGAATGTGTGACTCTAAGTTTGGTGTCCACCATAAAGATCAACTGAACACAACAACCTTTGAATTATATGAAAGGAACAACAATTCTAAGCAATCACAGAAATGCTTAAAATCCTTAGCAGCAACTTCATTCCAAGGAGAACTCAAGGATTCAAAGAACAGAGAAGTAAGTAGGAGACTAAGTTTGGTGTTCACACACCAACTTAAGACTCAGACACTTGCCCATACATAGTTGAGCTAACCACTCAAGTGCTTGAGAAGCAAGCAACTTCATCACTCTTTGCAGGAAAGGAAACAAGGATCTTAGAAAGAACATGAAGCAACAACTAGGAGAAGAAGGAAGAAATCAAATTGTTTCCTGGCAACAAAGAGAAAACAAGAAATTTCACAAGGTGGTGTTGTTCCTTGACAATTCTTTAAAAAGGGCAAACAAAAGCATGCTTGTTCTGGTTTAAACTGTAATTGTTGAATCTTTCTGGAATGTGAAGTTACTAGTATGTTTGTCTGTTGATTGCTTTGAATAAAGTGAATGCCTAGATGTTTGGATATAACTTCACCTTCTTAAACAAATGCTTACCATGCTTGTTCTGTTTCCAAAAATAAAAGAAAAGTTTGAACAAAAGTAACTTGGCTCAATTAGTGACAAATCAAGTAGAATTAAGTGGTGGTATGCATGCTTGATTGTTTAGTCAGATCACTGGAAATAGAGTGTAGAATTATCATTTTTTGTGTAGAAATTGAAAACTGTCTATGGATCTTGATGAATAAATGTCTTTGGCCATGAAAAAGAAAGAAAAAGAAGAAGAAAAAGCCACTGAAAAAGGGCAACCAAAAAGCAAAAAAAAAAAATTGAGAAAATAAGCTAGGCACCAATGGTTTGAACTTCTGAGACAAATGTCTGTGGTGTTTATGTATTAAGGATATGCTTGGATGAATAGGTTCTGAGGAGTGTTTCAACACTTGGTAACTTGGGTTAACTAACCCGGGATTATCAACCAAAAGTCCATTATCAAGAGCAACCTAAATACAAAACATTTAGTCACACAAAGAGGTGCTGGGCACCAATGTCTCAAGAAGAAATGTGAACTAAAATGCCTGGAGTGGATATGTGTAGTGCACTGATAAGAAGAAGAAAATGCCAAAGGCTTGTGCAACACATGACACTAAGCAAACAAGGAGCAAAGGAGCTCTAAGAAAAAGAAAAGAAAAACAAAGAAGAGAAAGTGCCAAGGACATAAGAATAACAAGAGGCCATAGCAGTGTTTGATGGATGCAATGAAAAAGTGATAATCTTACCTGATAAGAATGAAAAAGTGATGCTGCAACTTTCTGCATAAAACCCTTCTGATGAACTTCAAATGCTTGCTAATATAGCCAATGTAATTGCTTTCTGTTTCATACTTTCTTCTCAAATAACTCAGGACTTGCTTAGGGACAAGCAAGTATTAAGTTTGGTGTTGTGATGCCAAGGCATCTTAGGCTAGTTTCACTAGCATTTTTCTGTTAGTTTTAGTTGTTTTATGCACTTTCTTGAGCTTAAAGTAACCAAGAATGGTTAAATGAATAACAAAGCAATGAACCATCCAAACAGTATGATTTTGATGCAAATTCCATGAGTTTTAGTTATATTACTTGAATGCTATGAATGGAAGATTCTCATGAAAATTTGCAAGACTTTGATGCAGTTGTTTGGATGATTTCAGGAAAGAAGAGGCTAGGCAAGGAAGCAACAAAATCAATAAAGGAAGCTTGAATATCACATGTGGAGTTTAAGTTCCAGTTTAAGCTTAAACTGGAACTTAAACGGCCAAAATCATAAAAGCTGAGGAAAGGGTGAAAGTGGCGTTTAACCTCCAGTTTAACCTTAAACTGGAAGTTAAACGCCAGAAATGGGAAATGCACCAGGGAGCCATTTCCACGTTTAAGCTCCAATTTAACCTTAAACTGGAGCTTAAACGTGTTCGACCAAGTTTTCTCCTCCAGGGTTGCTTTCTCCATTTCCACGTTTAAGCTCCAGTTTAACCTTAAACTGGAGCTTAAACGTGTTCGACCTCCAGGGGTTGCTTTCTCCGCTTCCACGTTTAAGCTCCAGTTTAACCTTAAACTGGAGCTTAAACGTGTTCGACCTCCAGGATGGCTTTCTCTATTTCCACGTTTAAGCTCCAGTTTAACCTTAAACTGGAGCTTAAACGTGTTCGACCTCCAGGGCTGCTTTCCTATCTCCACGTTTAAGCTTCAGTTTAACCTTAAACTGAAGCTTAAACGTGTTCGACTACGTTACCCTCCAGGGCTGCCTTCTTCCATTTCCACGTTTAAGCTTCAGTTTAACCTTAAACTGAAGCTTAAACGTGCTTCCACAAAAGGCATCACTGGAAGTGTCTGGCGTTTAAGCTGCAGTTTAAGCTTAAACTGCAACTTAAACGCCACTCTTGGAAAAGGTTTCTGGGCCAAAAATATTGCAGTTTAAGTTAGCATTTGAGCACAAACATTAACTTAAACTTACTCTGGTATGAAACCCAATTGAATATCATGGTTTATGGGATTGGGCCTGAAGGATTGATGAGTCTGGAATTTCAATTTGTTGAGTCATGTGTCATTACTTGATTATCACTAAGTTGGCTCAATGAATGTTACAGAATTTGGATCAGCAGCCTCATCAAGATTATGGATCATAAACCTAAAGCAAAAAGAAAGCAGGGAGAGGCCTCAAAGCCCAAGAAACACAACAGAAGCTCAATGAAGAAAGTGTATAAATAGGATAGAATTTAAGTTAGGAAGGACTTTTTACCTTTTCATTTTGCTAGTTTTCATACCTTTGTAATTGAATTCAGAGCTATGACTCACTAAACCCCTTTCATTGGGTTAGGGAGCTCTATTGTAATTCAATGAATCAATAATAGTTTTATCTTCTTCTTCAATCTTTTCTCTTGAATTTTGTTAGAAAGCTTCTCGATCTAATTCCATTGGGTAGTTGTCTTGGGAAAGAAACTACCCATAATTGGAATCCTTCGGAACCTTGGGAAAGGAATGGAGGATTCATGCTAGAGAAGCTTTCTCACAGTGAATTGGATTGGGGTTTGGATGGATATTGTGACATGTAATCCTACCAAATTGTGGTTCATGAAACTGTGTGGTATAATCAGTGATCGAGCATCATCTCTTCTTATGAACATTTAAACCAAGGGATTGGGAATTTGTTCGTTTTTAGAGAGAATTGGTGAGCCAAGGGATTGGGATCCAATCATATAAGATTGCCAAGCAAAATTCAATGAATGCATTGGTTGAGGAAGGAATAAAAATGTTTTGATTCGGAGATCTCAATATCTCCTAACACCCAATGAATTCCCCATTTCTGATTTCCACTTTCTCTTTACATTCTGCAACTCAATTCATGCAATCACCCCCATCCCCTTTTAATTTCAGCAATTTAGCTTCTGCTCTTTAATTCATGCAATTTAAGATTCCGCCATTTCAATTTCTTGTCATTTACGTTTCCCGCCAATTTTACATTCCGCAATTCTCATCTAAGTCTTGATTCCGCTCAACTAGACACACTTCTAATCCGAATTGCTCATTCAACCAATCCTTGTGGGATTCGACCTCACTCTATTGTGAGTTTTTACTTGACGATAACTGGTGCACTTGCCGGAAGGAATTTTGCCGATCGTGCAATTTCCTAAATCGTGGCATAACTAGTTTATGCGCATCAAGTTTATGGCGCCGTTGCCGGGGATTGGTTTTCGATTGACAACTCTCAAATTGGAAGTTAACTAGATTGAGCATTTTTCTTGCTTTGTTAATTCAGTTCAAGTTACTTGTTGAATTTTAATTCCTGCACTCTGTTACATTCTTTCTTTCTTTATGCCTTTAAATTCACGCAACTAACTCACTGACTCACTAACTATTTGAATTAATTCCTCAACTACTCTAACCATACTCTTCCATTAAACCAAGAGTATTTCACTTGTTTGTTGCCTGTGCTGTGTTCTTGTATGACAGGTAAGAGAGGAGAGACATCAACTCCTCCATATACCGAACCAGAAAGGACCCTTCATAGACTTAGAAGGGAAGCAAGAGGGAAGAGAGTACTGGGAGAAGAAGAATCTGAAGGAGAATCTGAGGACAATTTTGAGGAAGCTCTAGATCTCAACATGGATAGAGAAGTTCACAACCATGAGAGAGCTGATGGAAACAATGCCATTCCCGAGAGGAGGGTTCTTGGTTCATACATAAACCCAACCTCTGGGAATTGTGGTAGCAGCATTCAGAAACCACCCATTCAGGCCAACAATTTTGAACTCAAACCACAGCTAATATCACTTGTGGAGAATCATTGTTCATTTGGTGGGAGTGCTAATGAAGACCCAAACCAACATCTCACAAAATTCCTGAGAATTTGCGACACTGTGAAGTCTAATGGAGTCCAGGAAGATTCCTATAAACTGCTTTTGTTCCCATTTTCACTTAGGGACAAGGCAGCTAAGTGGCTGGAATCATTCCCAAGGGGGAGCCTAACAACATGGGACGAGGTGGAAAGCAAGTTTCTGGCACGTTTCTACCCCCACAAAAGGTCAATAGGCTTCGATCTGAGGTTCAGACTTTTAGACAACAAGATGGTGAAACTCTCTACGAGGCATGGGAGAGATTCAAGGATTTAACAAGGAAATGCCCACCAGACATGTTACATGACTGGGTGCAATTGCATATTTTCTATGATGGACTTTCTTATGAATCAAGGAAGGCTGTAGACCATTCATCAGGATGTTCATTGAACAGGAAAAAGACTGTGGAAGAAGCCATTGAAGTGATTGAGACAGTGGCTGAGAATGAGTACTACTATGCTTCAGAGAGACACAACACTAAGGGAGTCATGGAGCTGAGCCATGTTGATACAATTTTAGCCCAAAATAAGGTGTTTGCCAAGCAACTAGCAGAGCTCACCAGGAAATTAGAAACAAAGCAAGTGGCTGCAATACACACACAAGATCAAGAGGAAGTAAGCACTGAAGGAGGTGATTGGGAAGAGGCCAACTATGTGGGAAACCAACAAAGGCAATCATATGATCCACATTCCAACACTTACAACCCAGGATGGAAAAACCACCCAAACTTTGGGTGGGGAAACCAGCAAAACCAACATAACAAGTCCACATACCAAAACTCCAACCAAAGATCATACCAAGCCACACAAAACACTTACTCCCAACCATCATATCATGGCCAAAATAATCAACCTACCCAACCTAATCCGAACCAACAATTTCAAGATCAATTAAACAGGATAGAAGGAATGCTAGCAACCATGAGTCAAGACATAACCGAATTGAAAGCCTTTAAGGAAGAAGTAAACTCTAACCTACAAAACCAAGGAGCTGCCATCCAGAAGCTAGAAAATCAAATTGTGTATTTGTCTAAGCAAACCCCTGGGCCAAGCGTTTCTCATGCTGCCAAGGCTATTGCAAGGGAAGAATGTAAGGCCATAACCCTCAGAAGTGGAAAGAATCTAAAGGAGATCTCAAAGGAAACCACAGAGGATGAAGCAAAGGAAAATGTGAGAGACAAGGAACAAGGACAATCTTTTACACCGTCTGCAACAAAAGAAAAAGAAAAAGAGGTCCTGAAGCCTTATACACCTAAAGCACCATATCCTCAACGTTTGATGAAAAGTGAAAAGGATGGCCAATTCTCCAGATTCTTGGAGATTTTAAGAAGCTTCAAATCAACATTCCGTTTGCTGAGGCAATAGAGCAAATGCCACTCTATGCAAAATTCTTAAAGGAATTAATGACCAAGAAGAGAAGCTGGAGAAATGAGGAAACTGTGTTGTTAACTGAAGAATGCAGTGCCATCATTCAGCATAAATTGCCTCAGAAATTGAAGGATCCAGGCAGTTTCCAAATCCCCTGCATCATAGGAGAAGTCATGGTGGAGAAGGCCTTGTGTGACTTAGGGGCCAGTATCAATTTGATGTCTCTAACAATGATGAGAAGAATGAAGATTGAGGAAGCCAAACCAACAAGAATGGCCCTCCAATTGGCAGATCGAACTTTTAAATTCCCTCATGGGATAGTTGAGGATTTGTTGGTGAAAGTGGGAGATTTTATATTTCCTGCTGATTTTGTGGTGTTAGATATGGAGGAAGAAGCCAAAGCTTCAATAATTCTGGGAAGACCCTTCCTGGCTACTGCTGGAGCCATCATAGATGTACAAAAGGGTGAACTCACTCTTAGACTACATGATGAGAAATTGGTGTTTAACGTATTCAAGGCAATGAGCTATCCATCAGAATCACTAAGGGAATGCATGAGGGTGGATGTAGTGGACATTGCAGTACAAGAAACCTTTGAGGAAACAACAAATGAAGTAGCAGAGGAGGAGTTCACCAAGGACATAGAAGTTAGTGACATCAAGGCTGCTGAAACAACCATGCCAAGCACGCCAGAGAGAGTGAAAGAAGAGAAGGAAGCACCAAAACCTGAGCTCAAAGCACTGCCCCCTAATCTCAAGTATGCATACTTGGGTAGTGATGAGAGTCATCCTGTTATCATTAGCTCTGCCCTGAGTCAAGAACAGGAAGAAGAATTGATCAAGGTGCTACAAACTCATCAAGATGCCATTGGATGGACCCTAGCCGATTTGAAGGGGATAAGTTCATCCATATGCATGCATAAAATATTGTTAGAAGAGGATGCTAGACCCTCCATCCAAGCTCAGAGAAGATTGAATCCCATCATGAAAGAAGTGGTACAAAAGGAGGTCATGAAGTTATGGCAGGCAGGGGTAATCTACCCCATTTCTGATAGCCCATGGGTTAGTCCCATCCATGTAGTTCCCAAGAAAGGTGGCATAAATGTGGTGCCAAATGAGAGGAACGAACTCATACCCACAAGAACTGTCACTGGGTGGAGGATGTGCATAGACTACAGGAAGCTCAATGAAGCCACCAGAAAAGATCATTTCCCACTCCCATTCATGGATCAGATGCTTGAAAGGCTTGCAGGACATGCTTACTATTGCTTTCTGGATGGATACTCAGGCTATAATCAGATAGTAGTTGATCCTAGAGATCAAGAGAAAACATCATTTGTTTGTCCATATGGAGTTTTTGCTTATAGACGCATGCCCTTTGGATTGTGCAATGCACCTGCCACTTTCCAAAGATGCATGCTGTCCATCTTTTCGGACATGATTGAAAAATTTATTGAGGTCTTCATGGATGATTTTTCTGTGTTTGGAGATTCTTTTCCTAGCTGCCTACACCACCTTGCCTTGGTGCTTAAAAGGTGCCAAGAGACCAACCTAGTATTAAACTGGGAAAAGTGTCATTTCATGGTCACAGAAGGAATAGTCCTTGGCCACAAAATCTCTAATAGAGGCATTGAGGTGGACAGAGCTAAGGTGGAACTCATCGAAAAACTACCTCCACCAAGTAATGTCAAGGCAGTTAGGAGTTTTTTGGGACACGCTGGTTTTTACAGAAGGTTTATTAGAGACTTTTCTAAAATAGCCAAACCTTTGAGTAACTTGCTTGTCTCTGATACACCCTTTGTATTTGATAAAAATTGCATGCTAGCCTATGAACTTTTGAAGCAAAAACTTTCCTCTGCACCTATCATTGCCCCACCTGATTGGAACTTACCTTTTGAACTGATGTGTGATGCATCAGACCTTGCTATTGGGGCAGTGTTAGGACAAAGGAAAAACAATTTGGTACATGTGATTTATTATGCCAGTAAAGTCTTGAATGATAACCAAAGGAATTACACAACCACTGAAAAAGAACTCTTGGCAATAGTCTTTGCATTTGACAAATTTAGATCCTATCTCATTGGATCTAAAGTCATTGTCTTCACTGATCATTCAGCTTTAAAATACTTACTTGCTAAACAAGAATCCAAACCAAGACTTATTAGATGGGTTCTTTTGTTGCAGGAATTTGACATTGAAATCAAAGACAAGAAGGGTGTAGAGAACAAGGTGGCAGACCATTTATCAAGGATACCATGTGAAGAAGGAAGCGCACAAAGCACACATATAAATGAGTGCTTTCCTGATGAACAACTCATGGTAATTCACAAAGCACCCTGGTTTGCAGACATAGCAAACTTCAAGGCCACTGGGAATTTGCCGTTGGAATTTAACAAGCATCAAAGGAAGAAATTGGTAAATGATGCCAAATACTTCATCTGGGACGAACCATACTTGTTCAAAAAATGTTCGGATGGCATACTCAGAAGATGCATATCAGAGGAAGAAGGAAGGGAAGTTTTATGGGACTACCATGGCTCTACTTATGGAGGACATTTTGCAGGAGAAAGAACAGCAGCTAAGGTGTTGCAGTGTGGTTTTTATTGGCCCACTATCTTCAAAGATGCAAAGGAACTAGTAAAGCACTGCCATGAATGCCAGAAAGCGGGGAACCTGCCAAGAAGAAATGAAATGCCACAACAATTCATTCTGGAACTTGAATTGTTTGATGTATGGGGGATAGATTTCATGGGACCCTTTCCCACCTCATATTCAAATAATTACATTCTTGTAGCAGTAGACTATGTCTCCAAATGGGTTGAAGCAATAGCAACTCCAACCAATGATAATAAGGTAGTCATGAACATCCTCAGAAAACACATTTTTTGCCGTTTTGGGGTTCCAAGAGCAATCATCAGTGATGGAGGAAGCCACTTCTGCAACAAACCATTAGAGGCATTGCTTCTAAAATATGGAGTCAAACACAAGGTAGCCACACCATACCATCCACAGACAAGTGGGCAAGCCGAAATATCTAATAGAGAACTCAAAAGAATCCTGGAAAAGACGGTGGGAATTTCAAGGAAAGACTGGTCGATTAAGCTAGATGATGCTCTTTGGGCATATAGGACAGCTTTCAAAACACCAATTGGAATGTCCCTTACCAACTAGTATATGGAAAAGCTTGCCATTTGGCACTGGAGTTGGAGCACAAGGCATTCTGGGCCTTGAAAATCTTGAACTTGGACAGCAAAGCTGCTGGAGAAAGAAGGATGTTGCAAATTCAAGAGTTGGAAGAATTCAGAGCTGAAGCTTATGAGAATGCCAAAATTTACAAAGAAAGAGCAAAGAAGAAGCATGACAGCAATATAGCCCCAAGGAAATTTGAAGAAGGACAAAAAGTATTGCTCTACAATTCTAGGCTGAAGCTATTTCCGGGGAAGCTAAAATCAAGGTGGTCTGGACCATTCCTTGTCACCAAGGTCTCCCAATATGGACAAGTAGAAATCATGGAAGAAAAGTCACAACGAACCTTCACTGTGAACGGTCAAAGACTCAAACATTACTTGGGAGATGTGGAAGAGAAGGACAAGGTTAAATATCACCTCAACTGAGGAAGACAACCGTCAAGCTAATGACGTTAAAGAAGCGCTTGTTGGGAGGCAACCCAACCTGAGGTAATACCCCTTTGCTGTTTCTTTTATTTGTTTCAATAAAAAGGGTGAAGTAGTTTCTGTGCATTGCAAAGAATTAAGTTTGGTGTTTCACACCAAACAATGAATTCATGGATCAATAATTCAAAGGGGAATGTGTGACTCTAAGTTTGGTGTCCACCATAAAGATCAACTGAACCCAACAACCTTTGAATTATATGAAAGGAACAACCATTCTAAGCAATCACAAAATGCTTAAAATCCTTAGCAGCAACTTCATTCCAAGGAGAACTCAAGGATTCAAAGAACAGAGAAGTAAGTAGGAGACTAAGTTTGGTGTTCACACACCAACTTAAGACTCAGACACTTGCCCATACATAGTTGAGCTAACCACTCAAGTGCTTGAGAAGCAAGCAACTTCATCACTCTTTGCAGGAAAGGAAACAAGGATCTTAGAAAGAACATGAAGCAACAACTAGGAGAAGAAGGAAGAAATCAAATTGTTTCCTGGCAACAAAGAGAAAACAAGAAATTTCACAAGGTGGTGTTGTTCCTTGACAATTCTTTAAAAAGGGCAAACAAAATCATGCTTGTTCTGGTTTAAACTGTAATTGTTGAATCTTTCTGGAATGTGAAGTTACTAGTATGTTTGTCTGTTGATTGCTTTGAATAAAGTGAATGCCTAGATGTTTGGATATAACTTCACCTTCTTAAACAAATGCTTACCATGCTTGTTCTGTTTCCAAAAATAAAAGATAAGTTTGAACAAAAGTAACTTGGCTCAATTAGTGACAAATCAAGTAGAATTAAGTGGTGGTATGCATGCTTGATTGTTTAGTCAGATCACTGGAAATAGAGTGTAGAATTATCATTTTTTGTGTAGAAATTGAAAACTGTCTATGGATCTTGATGAATAAATGTCTTTGGCCATGAAAAAGAAAGAAAAAGAAGAAGAAAAAGCCACTGAAAAAGGGCAACCAAAAAGCAAAAAAAAAATTGAGAAAATAAGCTAGGCACCAATGGTTTGAACTTCTGAGACAAATGTCTGTGGTGTTTATGTATTAAGGATATGCTTGGATGAATAGGTTCTGAGGAGTGTTTCAACACTTGGTAACTTGGGTTAACTAACCCGGGATTATCAACCAAAAGTCCATTATCAAGAGCAACCTAAATACAAAACATTTAGTCACACAAAGAGGTGCTGGGCACCAATGTCTCAAGAAGAAATGTGAACTAAAATGCCTGGAGTGGATATGTGTAGTGCACTGATAAGAAGAAGAAAATGCCAAAGGCTTGTGCAACACATGACACTAAGCAAACAAGGAGCAAAGGAGCTCTAAGAAAAGAAAGAAAAACAAAGAAGAGAAAAGTGCCAAGGACATAAGAATAACAAGAGGCCATAGCAGTGTTTGATGGATGCAATGAAAAAGTGATAATCTTACCTGATAAGAATGAAAAAGTGATGCTGAACTTTCTGCATAAAACCCTTCTGATGAACTTCAAATGCTTGCTAATATAGCCAATGTAATTGCTTTCTGTTTCATACTTTCTTCTCAAATAACTCAGGACTTGCTTAGGGACAAGCAAGTATTAAGTTTGGTGTTGTGATGCCAAGGCATCTTAGGCTAGTTTCACTAGCATTTTTCTGTTAGTTTTAGTTGTTTTATGCACTTTCTTGAGCTTAAAGTAACCAAGAATGGTTAAATGAATAACAAAGCAATGAACCATCCAAACAGTATGATTTTGATGCAAATTCCATGAGTTTTAGTTATATTACTTGAATGCTATGAATGGAAGATTCTCATGAAAATTTGCAAGACTTTGATGCAGTTGTTTGGATGATTTCAGGAAAGAAGAGGCTAGGCAAGGAAGCAACAAAATCAATAAAGGAAGCTTGAATATCACATGTGGAGATTAAGTTCCAGTTTAAGCTTAAACTGGAACTTAAACGGCCAAAATCATAAAAGCTGAGGAAAGGGTGAAAGTGGCGTTTAACCTCCAGTTTAACCTTAAACTGGAAGTTAAACGCCAGAAATGGGAAATGCACCAGGGAGCCATTTCCACGTTTAAGCTCCATTTAACCTTAAACTGGAGCTTAAACGTGTTCGACCAAGTTTTCTCCTCCAGGGTTGCTTTCTCCATTTCCATGTTTAAGCTCCAGTTTAACCTTAAACTGGAGCTTAAACGTGTTCGACCTCCAGGGTTGCTTTCTCCGCTTCCACGTTTAAGCTCCAGTTTAACCTTAAACTGGAGCTTAAACGTGTTCGACCTCCAGGATGGCTTTCTCTATTTCCACGTTTAAGCTCCAGTTTAACCTTAAACTGGAGCTTAAACGTGTTCGACCTCCAGGGCTGCTTTTCCTATCTCCACGTTTAAGCTTCAGTTTAACCTTAAACTGAAGCTTAAACGTGTTCGACTACGTTACCCTCCAGGGCTGCCTTCTTCCATTTCCACGTTTAAGCTTCAGTTTAACCTTAAACTGAAGCTTAAACGTGCTTCCACAAAAGGCATCACTGGAAGTGTCTGGCGTTTAAGCTGCAGTTTAAGCTTAAACTGCAACTTAAACGCCACTCTTGGAAAAGGTTTCTGGGCCAAAAATATTGCAGTTTAAGTTAGCATTTGAGCACAAACATTAACTTAAACTTACTCTGGTATGAAACCCAATTGAATATCATGGTTTATGGGATTGGGCCTGAAGGATTGATGAGTCTGGAATTTCAATTTGTTGAGTCATGTGTCATTACTTGATTATCACTAAGTTGGCTCAATGAATGTTACAGAATTTGGATCAGCAGCCTCATCAAGATTATGGATCATAAACCCAAAGCAAAAGAAAGCAGGGAGAGGCCTCAAAGCCCAAGAAACACAACAGAAGCTCAATGAAGAAAGTGTATAAATAGGATAGAATTTAAGTTAGGAAGGACTTTTTACCTTTTCATTTTGCTAGTTTTCATACCTTTGTAATTGAATTCAGAGCTATGACTCACTAAACCCCTTTCATTGGGTTAGGGAGCTCTATTGTAATTCAATGAATCAATAATAGTTTTATCTTCTTCTTCAATCTTTTCTCTTGAATTTTGTTAGAAAGCTTCTCGATCTAATTCCATTGGGTAGTTGTCTTGGGAAAGAAACTACCCATAATTGGAATCCTTCGGAACCTTGGGAAAGGAATGGAGGATTCATGCTAGAGAAGCTTTCTCACAGTGAATTGGATTGGGGTTTGGATGGATATTGTGACATGTAATCCTACCAAATTGTGGTTCATGAAACTGTGTGGTTTAATCAGTGATCGAGCATCATCTCTTCTTATGAACATTTAAACCAAGGGATTGGGAATTTGTTCGTTTTTAGAGAGAATTGGTGAGCCAAGGGATTGGGATCCAATCATATAAGATTGCCAAGCAAAATTCAATGAATGCATTGGTTGAGGAAGGAATAAAAATGTTTTGATTCGGAGATCTCAATATCTCCTAACACCCAATGAATTCCCCATTTCTGATTTCCACTTTCTCTTTACATTCTGCAACTCAATTCATGCAATCACCCCCATCCCCTTTTAATTTCAGCAATTTAGCTTCTGCTCTTTAATTCATGCAATTTAAGATTCCGCCATTTCAATTTCTTGTCATTTACGTTTCCCGCCAATTTTACATTCCGCAATTCTCATCTAAGTCTTGATTCCGCTCAACTAGACACACTTCTAATCCGAATTGCTCATTCAACCAATCCTTGTGGGATTCGACCTCACTCTATTGTGAGTTTTTACTTGACGATAACCGGTGCACTTGCCGGAAGGAATTTTGCCGATCGTGCAATTTCCTAAATCGTGGCATAACTAGTTTATGCGCATCAAGTTTATGGCGCCGTTGCCGGGGATTGGTTTTCGATTGACAACTCTCAAATTGGAAGTTAACTAGATTGAGCATTTTTCTTGCTTTGTTAATTCAGTTCAAGTTACTTGTTGAATTTTAATTCCTGCACTCTGTTACATTCTTTCTTTCTTTATGCCTTTAAATTCACGCAACTAACTCACTGACTCACTAACTATTTGAATTAATTCCTCAACTACTCTAACCATACTCTTCCATTAAACCAAGAGTATTTCACTTGTTTGTTGCCTGTGCTGTGTTCTTGTATGACAGGTAAGAGAGGAGAGACATCAACTCCTCCATATACCGAACCAGAAAGGACCCTTCATAGACTTAGAAGGGAAGCAAGAGGGAAGAGAGTACTGGGAGAAGAAGAATCTGAAGGAGAATCTGAGGACAATTTTGAGGAAGCTCTAGATCTCAACATGGATAGAGAAGTTCACAACCATGAGAGAGCTGATGGAAACAATGCCATTCCCGAGAGGAGGGTTCTTGGTTCATACATAAACCCAACCTCTGGGAATTGTGGTAGCAGCATTCAGAAACCACCCATTCAGGCCAACAATTTTGAACTCAAACCACAGCTAATATCACTTGTGGAGAATCATTGTTCATTTGGTGGGAGTGCTAATGAAGACCCAAACCAACATCTCACAAAATTCCTGAGAATTTGCGACACTGTGAAGTCTAATGGAGTCCAGGAAGATTCCTATAAACTGCTTTTGTTCCCATTTTCACTTAGGGACAAGGCAGCTAAGTGGCTGGAATCATTCCCAAGGGGGAGCCTAACAACATGGGACGAGGTGGAAAGCAAGTTTCTGGCACGTTTCTACCCCCCACAAAAGGTCAATAGGCTTCGATCTGAGGTTCAGACTTTTAGACAACAAGATGGTGAAACTCTCTACGAGGCATGGGAGAGATTCAAGGATTTAACAAGGAAATGCCCACCAGACATGTTACATGACTGGGTGCAATTGCATATTTTCTATGATGGACTTTCTTATGAATCAAGGAAGGCTGTAGACCATTCATCAGGAGGTTCATTGAACAGGAAAAAGACTGTGGAAGAAGCCATTGAAGTGATTGAGACAGTGGCTGAGAATGAGTACTACTATGCTTCAGAGAGACACAACACTAAGGGAGTCATGGAGCTGAGCCATGTTGATACAATTTTAGCCCAAAATAAGGTGTTTGCCAAGCAACTAGCAGAGCTCACCAGGAAATTAGAAACAAAGCAAGTGGCTGCAATACACACACAAGATCAAGAGGAAGTAAGCACTGAAGGAGGTGATTGGGAAGAGGCCAACTATGTGGGAAACCAACAAAGGCAATCATATGATCCACATTCCAACACTTACAACCCAGGATGGAAAAACCACCCAAACTTTGGGTGGGGAAACCAGCAAAACCAACATAACAAGTCCACATACCAAAACTCCAACCAAAGATCATACCAAGCCACACAAAACACTTACTCCCAACCATCATATCATGGCCAAAATAATCAACCTACCCAACCTAATCCGAACCAACAATTTCAAGATCAATTAAACAGGATAGAAGGAATGCTAGCAACCATGAGTCAAGACATAACCGAATTGAAAGCCTTTAAGGAATAAGTAAACTCTAACCTACAAAACCAAGGAGCTGCCATCCAGAAGCTAGAAAATCAAATTGTGTATTTGTCTAAGCAAACCCCTGGGCCAAGCGTTTCTCATGCTGCCAAGGCTATTGCAAGGGAAGAATGTAAGGCCATAACCCTCAGAAGTGGAAAGAATCTAAAGGAGATCTCAAAGGAAACCACAGAGGATGAAGCAAAGGAAAATGTGAGAGACAAGGAACAAGGACAATCTTTTACACCGTCTGCAACAAAAGAAAAAGAAAAAGAGGTCCTGAAGCCTTATACACCTAAAGCACCATATCCTCAACGTTTGATGAAAAGTGAAAAGGATGGCCAATTCTCCAGATTCTTGGAGATTTTAAGAAGCTTCAAATCAACATTCCGTTTGCTGAGGCAATAGAGCAAATGCCACTCTATGCAAAATTCTTAAAGGAATTAATGACCAAGAAGAGAAGCTGGAGAAATGAGGAAACTGTGTTGTTAACTGAAGAATGCAGTGCCATCATTCAGCATAAATTGCCTCAGAAATTGAAGGATCCAGGCAGTTTCCAAATCCCCTGCATCATAGGAGAAGTCATGGTGGAGAAGGCCTTGTGTGACTTAGGGGCCAGTATCAATTTGATGTCTCTAACAATGATGAGAAGAATGAAGATTGAGGAAGCCAAACCAACAAGAATGGCCCTCCAATTGGCAGATCGAACTTTTAAATTCCCTCATGGGATAGTTGAGGATTTGTTGGTGAAAGTGGGAGATTTTATATTTCCTGCTGATTTTGTGGTGTTAGATATGGAGGAAGAAGCCAAAGCTTCAATAATTCTGGGAAGACCCTTCCTGGCTACTGCTGGAGCCATCATAGATGTACAAAAGGGTGAACTCACTCTTAGACTACATGATGAGAAATTGGTGTTTAACGTATTCAAGGCAATGAGCTATCCATCAGAATCACTAAGGGAATGCATGAGGGTGGATGTAGTGGACATTGCAGTACAAGAAACCTTTGAGGAAACAACAAATGAAGTAGCAGAGGAGGAGTTCACCAAGGACATAGAAGTTAGTGACATCAAGGCTGCTGAAACAACCATGCCAAGCACGCCAGAGAGAGTGAAAGAAGAGAAGGAAGCACCAAAACCTGAGCTCAAAGCACTGCCCCCTAATCTCAAGTATGCATACTTGGGTAGTGATGAGAGTCATCCTGTTATCATTAGCTCTGCCCTGAGTCAAGAACAGGAAGAAGAATTGATCAAGGTGCTACAAACTCATCAAGATGCCATTGGATGGACCCTAGCCGATTTGAAGGGGATAAGTTCATCCATATGCATGCATAAAATATTGTTAGAAGAGGATGCTAGACCCTCCATCCAAGCTCAGAGAAGATTGAATCCCATCATGAAAGAAGTGGTACAAAAGGAGGTCATGAAGTTATGGCAGGCAGGGGTAATCTACCCCATTTCTGATAGCCCATGGGTTAGTCCCATCCATGTAGTTCCCAAGAAAGGTGGCATAAATGTGGTGCCAAATGAGAGGAACGAACTCATACCCACAAGAACTGTCACTGGGTGGAGGATGTGCATAGACTACAGGAAGCTCAATGAAGCCACCAGAAAAGATCATTTCCCACTCCCATTCATGGATCAGATGCTTGAAAGGCTTGCAGGACATGCTTACTATTGCTTTCTGGATGGATACTCAGGCTATAATCAGATAGTAGTTGATCCTAGAGATCAAGAGAAAACATCATTTGTTTGTCCATATGGAGTTTTTGCTTATAGACGCATGCCCTTTGGATTGTGCAATGCACCTGCCACTTTCCAAAGATGCATGCTGTCCATCTTTTCGGACATGATTGAAAAATTTATTGAGGTCTTCATGGATGATTTTTCTGTGTTTGGAGATTCTTTTTCTAGCTGCCTACACCACCTTGCCTTGGTGCTTAAAAGGTGCCAAGAGACCAACCTAGTATTAAACTGGGAAAAGTGTCATTTCATGGTCACAGAAGGAATAGTCCTTGGCCACAAAATCTCTAATAGAGGCATTGAGGTGGACAGAGCTAAGGTGGAACTCATCGAAAAACTACCTCCACCAAGTAATGTCAAGGCAGTTAGGAGTTTTTTGGGACACGCTGGTTTTTACAGAAGGTTTATTAGAGACTTTTCTAAAATAGCCAAACCTTTGAGTAACTTGCTTGTCTCTGATACACCCTTTGTATTTGATAAAAATTGCATGCTAGCCTATGAACTTTTGAAGCAAAAACTTTCCTCTGCACCTATCATTGCCCCACCTGATTGGAACTTACCTTTTGAACTGATGTGTGATGCATCAGACCTTGCTATTGGGGCAGTGTTAGGACAAAGGAAAAACAATTTGGTACATGTGATTTATTATGCCAGTAAAGTCTTGAATGATAACCAAAGGAATTACACAACCACTGAAAAAGAACTCTTGGCAATAGTCTTTGCATTTGACAAATTTAGATCCTATCTCATTGGATCTAAAGTCATTGTCTTCACTGATCATTCAGCTTTAAAATACTTACTTGCTAAACAAGAATCCAAACCAAGACTTATTAGATGGGTTCTTTTGTTGCAGGAATTTGACATTGAAATCAAAGACAAGAAGGGTGTAGAGAACAAGGTGGCAGACCATTTATCAAGGATACCATGTGAAGAAGGAAGCGCACAAAGCACACATATAAATGAGTGCTTTCCTGATGAACAACTCATGGTAATTCACAAAGCACCCTGGTTTGCAGACATAGCAAACTTCAAGGCCACTGGGAATTTGCCGTTGGAATTTAACAAGCATCAAAGGAAGAAATTGGTAAATGATGCCAAATACTTCATCTGGGACGAACCATACTTGTTCAAAAAATGTTCGGATGGCATACTCAGAAGATGCATATCAGAGGAAGAAGGAAGGGAAGTTTTATGGGACTACCATGGCTCTACTTATGGAGGACATTTTGCAGGAGAAAGAACAGCAGCTAAGGTGTTGCAGTGTGGTTTTTATTGGCCCACTATCTTCAAAGATGCAAAGGAACTAGTAAAGCACTGCCATGAATGCCAGAAAGCGGGGAACCTGCCAAGAAGAAATGAAATGCCACAACAATTCATTCTGGAACTTGAATTGTTTGATGTATGGGGGATAGATTTCATGGGACCCTTTCCCACCTCATATTCAAATAATTACATTCTTGTAGCAGTAGACTATGTCTCCAAATGGGTTGAAGCAATAGCAACTCCAACCAATGATAATAAGGTAGTCATGAACATCCTCAGAAAACACATTTTTTGCCGTTTTGGGGTTCCAAGAGCAATCATCAGTGATGGAGGAAGCCACTTCTGCAACAAACCATTAGAGGCATTGCTTCTAAAATATGGAGTCAAACACAAGGTAGCCACACCATACCATCCACAGACAAGTGGGCAAGCCGAAATATCTAATAGAGAACTCAAAAGAATCCTGGAAAAGACGGTGGGAATTTCAAGGAAAGACTGGTCGATTAAGCTAGATGATGCTCTTTGGGCATATAGGACAGCTTTCAAAACACCAATTGGAATGTCCCCTTACCAACTAGTATATGGAAAAGCTTGACATTTGCCACTGGAGTTGGAGCACAAGGCATTCTGGGCCTTGAAAATCTTGAACTTGGACAGCAAAGCTGCTGGAGAAAGAAGGATGTTGCAAATTCAAGAGTTGGAAGAATTCAGAGCTGAAGCTTATGAGAATGCCAAAATTTACAAAGAAAAAGCAAAGAAGAAGCATGACAGCAACATAGCCCCAAGGAAATTTGAAGAAGGACAAAAAGTATTGCTCTACAATTCTAGGCTGAAGCTATTTCCGGGGAAGCTAAAATCAAGGTGGTCTGGACCATTCCTTGTCACCAAGGTCTCCCAATATGGACAAGTAGAAATCATGGAAGAAAAGTCACAACGAACCTTCACTGTGAACGGTCAAAGACTCAAACATTACTTGGGAGATGTGGAAGAGAAGGACAAGGTTAAATATCACCTCAACTGAGGAAGACAACCGTCAAGCTAATGACGTTAAAGAAGCGCTTGTTGGGAGGCAACCCAACCTGAGGTAATACCCCTTTGCTGTTTCTTTTATTTGTTTCAATAAAAAGGGTGAAGTAGTTTCTGTGCATTGCAAAGAATTAAGTTTGGTGTTTCACACCAAACAATGAATTCGTGGATCAATAATTCAAAGGGGAATGTGTGACTCTAAGTTTGGTGTCCACCATAAAGATCAACTGAACACAACAACCTTTGAATTATATGAAAGGAACAACCATTCTAAGCAATCACAGAAATGCTTAAAATCCTTAGCAGCAACTTCATTCCAAGGAGAACTCAAGGATTCAAAGAACAGAGAAGTAAGTAGGAGACTAAGTTTGGTGTTCACACACCAACTTAAGACTCAGACACTTGCCCATACATAGTTGAGCTAACCACTCAAGTGCTTGAGAAGCAAGCAACTTCATCACTCTTTGCAGGAAAGGAAACAAGGATCTTAGAAAGAACATGAAGCAACAACTAGGAGAAGAAGGAAGAAATCAAATTGTTTCCTGGCAACAAAGAGAAAACAAGAAATTTCACAAGGTGGTGTTGTTCCTTGACAATTCTTTAAAAAGGGCAAACAAAAGCATGCTTGTTCTGGTTTAAACTGTAATTGTTGAATCTTTCTGGAATGTGAAGTTACTAGTATGTTTGTCTGTTGATTGCTTTGAATAAAGTGAATGCCTAGATGTTTGGATATAACTTCACCTTCTTAAACAAATGCTTACCATGCTTGTTCTGTTTCCAAAAATAAAAGAAAAGTTTGAACAAAAGTAACTTGGCTCAATTAGTGACAAATCAAGTAGAATTAAGTGGTGGTATGCATGCTTGATTGTTTAGTCAGATCACTGGAAATAGAGTGTAGAATTATCATTTTTTGTGTAGAAATTGAAAACTGTCTATGGATCTTGATGAATAAATGTCTTTGGCCATGAAAAAGAAAGAAAAAGAAGAAGAAAAAGCCACTGAAAAAGGGCAACCAAAAAGCAAAAAAAAAAATTGAGAAAATAAGCTAGGCACCAATGGTTTGAACTTCTGAGACAAATGTCTGTGGTGTTTATGTATTAAGAATATGCTTGGATGAATAGGTTCTGAGGAGTGTTTCAACACTTGGTAACTTGGGTTAACTAACCCGGGATTATCAACCAAAAGTCCATTATCAAGAGCAACCTAAATACAAAACATTTAGTCACACAAAGAGGTGCTGGGCACCAATGTCTCAAGAAGAAATGTGAACTAAAATGCCTGGAGTGGATATGTGTAGTGCACTGATAAGAAGAAGAAAATGCCAAAGGCTTGTGCAACACATGACACTAAGCAAACAAGGAGCAAAGGAGCTCTAAGAAAAAGAAAAGAAAAACAAAGAAGAGAAAAGTGCCAAGGACATAAGAATAACAAGAGGCCATAGCAGTGTTTGATGGATGCAATGAAAAAGTGATAATCTTACCTGATAAGAATGAAAAAGTGATGCTGCAACTTTCTGCATAAAACCCTTCTGATGAACTTCAAATGCTTGCTAATATAGCCAATGTAATTGCTTTCTGTTTCATACTTTCTTCTCAAATAACTCAGGACTTGCTTAGGGACAAGCAAGTATTAAGTTTGGTGTTGTGATGCCAAGGCATCTTAGGCTAGTTTCACTAGCATTTTTCTGTTAGTTTTAGTTGTTTTATGCACTTTCTTGAGCTTAAAGTAACCAAGAATGGTTAAATAAATAACAAAGCAATGAACCATCCAAACAGTATGATTTTGATGCAAATTCCATGAGTTTTAGTTATATTACTTGAATGCTATGAATGGAAGATTCTCATGAAAATTTGCAAGACTTTGATGCAGTTGTTTGGATGATTTCAGGAAAGAAGAGGCTAGGCAAGGAAGCAACAAAAATCAATAAAGGAAGCTTGAATATCACATGTGGAGTTTAAGTTCCAGTTTAAGCTTAAACTGGAACTTAAACGGCCAAAATCATAAAAGCTGAGGAAAGGGTGAAAGTGGCGTTTAACCTCCAGTTTAACCTTAAACTGGAAGTTAAACGCCAGAAATGGGAAATGCACCAGGGAGCCATTTCCACGTTTAAGCTCCAATTTAACCTTAAACTGGAGCTTAAACGTGTTCGACCAAGTTTTCTCCTCCAGGGTTGCTTTCTCCATTTCCACGTTTAAGCTCCAGTTTAACCTTAAACTGGAGCTTAAACGTGTTCGACCTCCAGGGGTTGCTTTCTCCGCTTCCACGTTTAAGCTCCAGTTTAACCTTAAACTGGAGCTTAAACGTGTTCGACCTCCAGGATGGCTTTCTCTATTTCCACGTTTAAGCTCCATTTTAACCTTAAACTGGAGCTTAAACGTGTTCGACCTCCAGGGCTGCTTTTCCTATCTCCACGTTTAAGCTTCAGTTTAACCTTAAACTGAAGCTTAAACGTGTTCGACTACGTTACCCTCCAGGGCTGCCTTCTTCCATTTCCACGTTTAAGCTTCAGTTTAACCTTAAACTGAAGCTTAAACGTGCTTCCACAAAAGGCATCACTGGAAGTGTCTGGCGTTTAAGCTGCAGTTTAAGCTTAAACTGCAACTTAAACGCCACTCTTGGAAAAGGTTTCTGGGCCAAAAATATTGCAGTTTAAGTTAGCATTTGAGCACAAACATTAACTTAAACTTACTCTGGTATGAAACCCAATTGAATATCATGGTTTATGGGATTGGGCCTGAAGGATTGATGAGTCTGGAATTTCAATTTGTTGAGTCATGTGTCATTACTTGATTATCACTAAGTTGGCTCAATGAATGTTACAGAATTTGGATCAGCAGCCTCATCAAGATTATGGATCATAAACCCAAAGCAAAAAGAAAGCAGGGAGAGGCCTCAAAGCCCAAGAAACACAACAGAAGCTCAATGAAGAAAGTGTATAAATAGGATAGAATTTAAGTTAGGAAGGACTTTTTACCTTTTCATTTTGCTAGTTTTCATACCTTTGTAATTGAATTCAGAGCTATGACTCACTAAACCCCTTTCATTGGGTTAGGGAGCTCTATTGTAATTCAATGAATCAATAATAGTTTTATCTTCTTCTTCAATCTTTTCTCTTGAATTTTGTTAGAAAGCTTCTCGATCTAATTCCATTGGGTAGTTGTCTTGGGAAAGAAACTACCCATAATTGGAATCCTTCGGAACCTTGGGAAAGGAATGGAGGATTCATGCTAGAGAAGCTTTCTCACAGTGAATTGGATTGGGGTTTGGATGGATATTGTGACATGTAATCCTACCAAATTGTGGTTCATGAAACTGTGTGGTATAATCAGTGATCGAGCATCATCTCTTCTTATGAACATTTAAACCAAGGGATTGGGAATTTGTTCGTTTTTAGAGAGAATTGGTGAGCCAAGGGATTGGGATCCAATCATATAAGATTGCCAAGCAAAATTCAATGAATGCATTGGTTGAGGAAGGAATAAAAATGTTTTGATTCGGAGATCTCAATATCTCCTAACACCCAATGAATTCCCCATTTCTGATTTCCACTTTCTCTTTACATTCTGCAACTCAATTCATGCAATCACCCCCATCCCCTTTTAATTTCAGCAATTTAGCTTCTGCTCTTTAATTCATGCAATTTAAGATTCCGCCATTTCAATTTCTTGTCATTTACGTTTCCCGCCAATTTTACATTCCGCAATTCTCATCTAAGTCTTGATTCCGCTCAACTAGACACACTTCTAATCCGAATTGCTCATTCAACCAATCCTTGTGGGATTCGACCTCACTCTATTGTGAGTTTTTACTTGACGATAACCGGTGCACTTGCCGGAAGGAATTTTGCCGATCGTGCAATTTCCTAAATCGTGGCATAACTAGTTTATGCGCATCAATGGCCAGCTTAGAGCTCTCTGCGGCTTTAAGAGTAAGAGGAAAATGGCTCGTACTCAGAGCTGGTGCACAAGGTTCAACAAGGTTCCACGCTTCAACTTGAAGTGTGCAGATTGGCATCATGATCTATCGAATGGATCTCGAAAAATGTTTGGTCACCTTGGTGAAAATCTACTTTCTAAACCGCCCGGATGGAAAAATATAGATCAAGACGAAGGCGGATTTAAAAACAAGGTTTGGGATCCTGGAATCTATTCTGACATTCGTCACCCCGGGAGCCTGAGAATATGTTTGAAGCTGCTCAGAAGCTTTACATGCCTAGTTTGGGACCCCGGAGGCTATTGGCATTCCAAGCATTGGTGGAGATTTCTGGATGAATTTAAGCATAAGTCACCATAACAAGAAGCTCATCCAGTGTCCAACTTAAGGACTTTAACTAAAAGTGCTAGGTGGGAGACAACCCACCATGGTATGATCGTTCCTTTTTTTCATTTTTTTATTTAGTTTTACTTGTTTTCAAGTTTTATTTTATTTTATTATATTGAACCTGGAGTTTTGCATAGCATTTATATTAAGCATTGCATTCTGCATACTGCACCAAAAAAAAAAGAGGGTGCGCGACGCGACCGCATCATTCATGCGATCGCGTCAAGTTGCGGAAACACTCCCCATGCGTCTGCCTCATTCACGCGGCCGCGTGATCTGGAGATCGGCGTAAACATCCAACGTCCAGAAAGTTAGGCTGGAATTGTGCGGCCATTGTGCGTTTTGCACAAAACGCCCACGCGATCACGTCCCTAACGCGATCACGTCACTTGCACAACATCAAGCCCACACGACAGCGTGAGCGACGCGATCGCGTCGCATGGATTACACAACACCCCAAAAAGAGACAGAGAGTTGCGCTGAAACGACGCTGGAATAGTGCGTTTAGCATAATTTCCAGCGACGCGATCGCATGCCCCAGGCGATCGCGTCATTCACTCTTTTAGCCATTCCATGCGATCGCGCCACCCACGCGATCGCGTTGACCCCCATTTCACCCCAGCCACGCGACCGCGTCCCCAACGCGATCGCGTGGATTCAAATTAATAACCCCCAGCCACGTGAAACCCTACCCATTTGCGCCCCCCCAGCCCCCTCTCCTTCCTCTCTTCTCTCCACAACCACCACCCACAACTTCCAACCACCACCCAGCCACCCTACGCCCCGCCGCACCGCCAACCACCCCCAGACCTCACCGTACCACCACCCCCTCCCCCATTCTCCCCTTCTTTTTTCTTCCTTCTTCTTCTTCCTCCCTCCACCGCCACTGTCCCCTCCGTGACCACCATCCACCGCCGCCGCTCCGTCCCAGCCGCGCCATCCATCCGCCACCCACGCCCCCTTCCCTTCCTTCCCCTTCCCCCCCATTCCCTACCCGAAACCCTACCTCCGAACAGCCGCCACTGTTGCCGTGCCACTCTCAACCGCCGCGTCTGCCGCCACCACCACCATCCCCCAGCCACCTCTCTGCCCCACTTTCTTTCCTTCGCCTTCCAGGTTCCGCTGATCGTCACCCTTCTTTTCTTTCATCATTAATTTCCTATTTTTCTGTTTATGTTCATCATTAGGCTAGTTAGATATGCATGTTGTAGTGGATTCTAGGTTGTTAGGTAGCCTAGGATGTGGTTAGTGGATTTAGGCCTGATTAATTGCGCTGTTCTTGCTACCTATTTTATTCAATTCGCAATTCTGTTGTTGCTATGATGTCGTTACTATTCATATGCTGTAATTTCTTGTTTCATGCTGCTCTTTACAGTACTTTACATGTTCTTATTCCTTATATGTAATTGCAGCTATATTTTCATTCATACGAACTATTCTAATTGCTATTTATTTTCCGAAAAAATCCAATTTTAGCCGGAATGCTGCCCAAATTTCTGTAAACTATTTTGATTTTCATTCATGTTTTAGTTTTGGCATTTTAACTCTGCTTTCCCCTGCTTTTACCAAACCAATTTTCATGAATGCCAGGGCAAGCTTTCTTATTCTTTTTGATTTCCTGGTTCTTAATCTGCATTTTTGATGTTTAGATTCCAATTTTTGCTATTTCTATATCTATCTGAATCATCATCAACCTAATTTCCTTGGTTGGATATGAATTACCTATAGCTTCTAATTGTGAATGCTTGTTACTTGGAATATGATCATTATGCCACTTACTTCAACCCACTTTTTACTAACTCACTAATTTTTACTTCCTCAACTCTTTTTCAATTCTATCCAAACCTAACCTTTCAAAACGTCTCTTCTGGTTTTTCACTTTCTTTTAACATTCTAACCAGGGCATGATGATACTTTTTCTAATTAACTTGAATTGAAGTACATTTTGGATTGTGACATTTTTCTTCTCAGTATTCTAACTCTTATACAATCCTTAATGCAAATTTACTTGACTCAATTTCCTCTTCTATTGGTACTTTGCCACTTTGTGTTTCTTTTGATTTTTTGCCTATTTGTTTTTCTATTTTTTTTATATATCCTGGTTTTCTATTTTTCAAGATGTCAGACACCCAGAGAAAAGGAAAAAGAAAGGCTACCACTGGCAAACGGAAAAGAGGAGAATCCTCCATGTCCATCCTGGACCTCATGCATGATGACTCCTGGCGGGAGAAACACTTTACCCCGCAGGAGAAGGCTGACCAGCTACTCCCTGCTACTAATCCCATTAAATTTGCAAACTGATACTGCGAGCTGAAGTATCCGGTGTTTGCAAACTCCAGGAACCTATACCTGGAAAGGACCCTAAAGATCCCAGAAGAACTCCAGCAATACACCTCTGATCAGATCAAACAAAGAGGCTGGTTCTTCCTGGAAAGAAACCTTAGTGAGGTCAATGCATCTTGGGTAAGGGAATTTTACTGCAATTACTTCAAAACTTTCCTAGATGCAGTGAACCTAAGAGGGAAGCAGATTCTGGTTACTGAAAAGGCTATAGAGGATGTTATGAAGCTTCTGCCTAAATCCGATCAGCCAAATGGATATCAAAAAGCTGAGGAGGATATGCGCTTCATGAAGTTTGATTGGGATGCAGTCAAGGCCAGGATAGCCCTTGACCCGACTGTCCCATGGGTCATGGGTCAGAACACCACCATGCCTAAGGGAATCAAGCGGGCATACTTGAACGATGAGGCTCGGCTATGGCATCAGATCCTAAGCAACTTTATTATGCCGAGTACTCATGAGACGGAGCTACCTGCCGCTATGATCACCCTCCTATGGTGTGTGATGGAGGGTAAGGACCTGTACCTGCCACGCTTCATTCGGTACTACATGGCCAGGGTCCACGTCCGAGGCACTCTCCCCTTTCCTTATCTGATTACACAGCTAGGCCGTCGAGCTGACGTGCCTTGGGAGGATGCTGATGAGAAGCCACCTGCTGCAGATGCAAGAAAATTATCCCTCACAGCAGGAACTTTCTGGCTTTGGGCTACAGACCTCCATTCCTCACTCCTACTGATGAGACAGCCACACCATCTGCCGGCCCCTCTTCCTCTACAGCTACCCCTGCTACCACCACTGCACCTCCACCTGCCTCAGAGCCAGTTTATCACCTAGTGCACCGCCTGTTTCGACAGCTAGACCAGATGGAGCACCACAACTGGCGCCGATATGAGAGAGCTGAGCGTCGCAGCAAGCGACGCTATGAGCACCTGAAGCTGATGATACGATATGGCAATATCCCCTCCGAGCCTGACACACCATCAGAGCTTTCTGAGGAGGAGGCGGATGATCACGAGGCAGAGACCCATCCACAGAGCGAGGCTGCATAGGCAGGCACAGAGCAGGCTGCATCACATCAGGAGGCTCCGCCTCAGATTCAGGCTGTAGACCCAGAGATCCCTATCCAGTCAGCACCTCCTCTGCATCAGGCAGACCCTCAGACCACCACCACAGAGACTCCAGCTACCCACCCTCCCAGTGATGACACCCCTTCACACCCTGCTTGAGTGAGCATTAGGGACGATGCTTCATTTTAAGTGTGGGGAGGTCGCCATCTCTGACGTATTTTTTGGTGAACCACTACAGACTCTTTTTACTTTATTTTGCTACTTTTTCTGTATTTCTCTCTTTTATTTTTATTTTTTCAATACTTATACATTGCTATTTTCATGTATTTTGACTCTATTTCTGCATGTTGCATTTTTAGTTCATATTTTAGCTATTTAGTTTAGTTGCAATTCTAACTTATTAGTTATAGAAATTATGGATTAATTAGTATAGTTTACCCTTTTTATTGAAAATATAAAAATATAAAAAAGAAGTAAACTAGAGACTTGAACATAATAGAAATAACCCACACCTTGTATATATAGCATTCCATGTTAGTTAGTTAACAACATTTCATCAAGGAGAAACACAAACTTTAAAGCCACTCAAAATAAACTTTACATTGAGAATAATGGGAACTCTTGATTTTTACTTGCATGACATATATAACTAATATATGATTTCTGAGTTAGAGAACACATAGCCTGTGAGCTTAATTGTATGGTTACATTCAAACCATAATTTTTATTCTTGTGTGTTCCACCCTTCTTATTTATTCTGGTGTTCTTTACTTTGTTTTAATCTATATGTCTGATTATAGAATAGAAATACATACCAAGAGAGTGATTGAGGCCATTGTTTGATTTTAGCTCACTTATCCCAAATTAGCCTACCTTTTTCATCACCCTTGTTAGCCCCATTGAGCCTTTAAATCCCCTCTTATTCTACAAACCACATTACTAGCCTTAAGCAGAAAAATAAAATAAAAAATCCCAAGTTGAATCCTTGGTTAGCTTAAGATAGAAAGTGTGTAATTGTTTAAGTGTGGAAAACCTATTGGGAACATGGATGACAAAAACAAAGGGTAGAAAGTTGAAAAGAATAAAATAATTCAAAATAAAAATTTTTGGGAAGCATACTCATGTGAAATCAAAATAATTGAATTACCATGTGCATTAAATATATATATATATATATATATATATATATATATATTTATATATATATATATATATATATATATTTATTTTCAGTATTTAAATAAAGGGGATACAAAAGAATTCCCCACATGCAAAATAAAGCAATACACATGGGACAAGATAAAAATTAAAATATGAGCATGTATCAAAAGTGGGAAAAATATGGGAAAATAGGTAAAGAAGTTTTACTTTACAAAGTATGTATGTTAGGTGAGATCTTAGACTAATCAAGGATTCGCTCAATTAGCTCATTTAGCCTTATACATATACCCTTACCTTTACCTTGGCCCCATTACAACCTTAATTAAAAACCTCATGACTTTTGTATGCCTATATTCTATAATTGTTGATTGGTTAGATGAAGAACAAAGTTATAGAAAGTAAGGATAAAAAGAAGAATAGAGTGATTAACCCAATAAACACTGAGTGACTAAAGAGTAAACACAAAATCCAGTAAGGGTTCAATAGCTCATTAACATATATCTCTGCTTGAATTATTAATTGTCTTGCAAGTTTATAAAATATTTTTTTCCCATCTCAATTTTAAAAGTGCTTTATCATTATCTGAGGTCTGGCTATATATATGATTCCTTGAGAAATGTGAATTAATTCAACTACATGTGAGCTTTATATACAAGTGAATAAAAATAATTAGAATTGCATGATGCATTTAGATAGTTGCATTTAGAATAGATTGCATTGCATGAGATTCTACCACTTCAACCTTACCTTACTCTTTATCTTGGATTTAGCATGAGGACATGCTATTGTTTAAGTGTGGGGATGTTGATAAACCCATATTTTATGATATATTCTGTGCCTAATTTAAGTGATTTATTTACTCCTTCACTCACTTATTCATATTAATTGCATGGTTTTACGTTCCCTTCCTTATTATGTGATGGAAGTGAAAAACATGTTTTCTATGCTTTAAAAGTAATTATTTTAATTTTCCTTTATTACCATTCGATGCCGTGATTCGTGTGTTGAGTAGTTTCAGATCTTCTAAGGCAGGAATGACTTAAAGGATGGAAAGGAAACATACAAAATTGGAAGGAAAGCATAAAACAGAGTTTTTGAAGAAACAGGCAGCGACGCGATCGCATGGACGATGCGGCCGCATGCCAGCACGGATTAACAGTGACGCGACCGCGTGCTTGACGCGATCATGCGCCTTAAGCGAAACGCATATGACACGGACGCATGACTGACGCGACTGCGCGACAAGGAAAACTCCAATTGACGTGACCACATGACCCACGCGGCCGCGTGACAGAGGCCATGCACCAGAAATTACAGAAAACGCTCCTAGAGATTTCTGAAGCCCTTTTTGGCCCAAATCCAAGTCCAGAAGGAACAGATCAGAGGTTATGAAGTGGGGGAATGCATCCATTCAGAGGAGAGTCTCCAATTAGTTACTATTCATGATTTAGATGTAGTTTTGAGGGAGGTTCTCTCCTCTCTCTTTAGGATTAGGATTTAGATTTAGGATTTTATTCGCTTTCAGGATTATCTTTTTTACCAGGTTCAACATTCCTTTTTATTTATCTTTTCAATTTAATTTATGAATTCTTCTATGTTACAGATTACTCTTTTGAATTAATGTTATTTGAGGTATTTCAGTTTATTATTGCTCTCCTTTATTTATATTACTGTTGCTTCCAATCTGAAGACATTTTTATTCCAGTAGATTTATTTTTCCATTTTGGTCTTGGTTAAGAAATCAGTAACTCAGGAGTTATCAAACTCAACATGATTGATAATCGTTATCTTTGCTAATTGAATTGAACTTCAATAATCCCAATCTTTCCTTAGGGATTAACTAGGATTTGAGGATCTAACTAATTAGTCACTTGACCTTTCCTTGCTCTAGCAAAGGTTAACTAAGTGGAATTAAAATTCAATTTTCATCATCATTGATAAGGATAACTAGGATAGGACTTCTAATTTCTTATACCTTGCCAAAAGTGTGTTTTACAGTTATTTATTTAAATTACAGTCTTTTACTTACTTTAATTGCAATTTAAATTACTTGTTCCTCATCTTCAAAACCCCAATTTACAATCTTCATAACCAATAATAAGAACATACTTCCCTGCAGTTCCTTGAGAAGACAACCCGAGGTTCGAATACTTCGGTTATCAATTTATTTAGGGGTTTGTTACTTGTGACAACCAAAACATTTGTACGAAGGGATTTCTGTTGGTTTAGAAACTATATCTACAACGCGACTATTTTTATAAATTCTTTACTAGCAAAAATCCTAACGTCATTGCATTAAATAAAGATCATACCCCTTGTCTCCTTTTTAATTTGGCATGAGGACATGCTAAGGTTTAAGTGTGGGGAGGTTGATAAACCCCCTTTGTAGGGTTTATCTTGTGCTGGATTTAGAGTATCTTGCTAACCTTTTCTCACATTTAGCCAATGAATTAGCATGATTTTGTGATCTCTCCCTTATTTGTGCCTAAGTGTAAAAAGCATGCTTTTTGGTCTTTGATTAGATAACTTTAACTTCTCCTTGATTCCATAAGATGCCTTGATGTGTTTGTTAGCAATCTCAGGTTGAAAAAGGCTAGGAATGAATCAAGGGAGCAAGGAAGGAAGCATGCAAGTGGAGAAGATCATGAAAAGCCAAAGAGTTGAACTCGGACATGGACGCGCGCGTGCACCAGGCGCTTACGCGCACATTGCGAACTTACCCATGGACGCGTACGCGTGCTGTGCGCATACGCGTCGGTGTTGATTTATGATTTTTTAATGAAAACGTGGCCAGCAAATTCTCAAAGTCTGTGGGGCCCAATCCAAGCCAACTTTAGCGCCAAAACACTCAAAAGGACCAAGGATTGAAGGGGGATGATCATCTTGAATCACAATACACATTAGGATTAGTTTTAGTCTTAGTTTTAGAGAGAGAAGCTCTCACTTCTCTCTAGGATTAGAATTAGGATTAGGTATAGTTCAATAATCTAGATCTAGGTTTTAATTCATGCTTTCTTCTTCTTCTACCTCTCAATTCTATGTTGTTACACTCATCACTTTTCTATTGTTGTTATTACTTTCTTCTATTTTGTTTGTAAATCTACTCTTGTTCATCCTATTTTCTTTTAATGCAATTTGAGGTAATTTATAATAATTGTGTTTCTTTTGATTGTTGTTATTAATTCATTGCAATAAGTAGTTGTTAGATTTCATTGTTGTTATCAATTTACCTTGTTTTCCTTCTATGCCTTCCAAGTGTTTGATGAAATGTTTGGTTGGACTTTAGTGTAGATTTTGTACCTCTTGGCTTTAGTAGAGTAATTAGTGACGCTTGAGTTATCTAATTCCTTTGTTGATTGATAATTAGAAGTTGATAATTGATTTGGATACCACTAAAGCTAGTCTTTCCCTTGGGAGTTGGCTAGGACTTGTGGAATCAAGTTGATTCATCCACTTGACTTTCCTCCATTATTAGAGGTTAACTAAGTGGTAGCAACGGATAATTTATGATCACAATTGAGGAGGATAACTAGGATAGAACTTCTAGTTCTCATATCTTGCCAATAGCTTTTCTAGTTGTTAGTTTAATTTCCTTTGCCATTTATATTTCATGTCTAAAACCTTAAAACCCCAAAATACAACTCATAACCAATAACAAGACACTTTGTTGCAATTCCTAGGGAGAACGACCCGAGGTTTAAATACTTCGGTTTATAATTTTAGGGGTTTGTACTTGTGACAAACACAATTTTTGTATGAAAGGACTAATGTTGGTTTAGAAACTATATTACAACGAGACTTATTGTGAATTCTAAACCATCAAAAGTCTTCTCATTACTCATCCTCGAGCAACAATTAGAACAATGGCTATAGGGCTAAGATGGATCATGAATGTCTTACACAATGAAATGTTAGTAGTACATGTGTTTTAAGCAAGCAAAATTTAAAGAATAACAATCGAGGCACAAGAGACAGAGACATTGTGATTGCAAACATAAGAGGGTGTGCTTGATACATAGCATAAAAGATAAGTGGCACACCAAACTTAGTGTGAAACTCTCACTTGGAATTGATGCAAGTATCGAGTAAAGATCGAAAGCAAATTTTGTTGTATAGCAACACCAAACTTAGAATGCAATCATATGTCAATTATTTGAATTAAAACTAAGCAAATGAAATTGTTATTTGTTAAGTACAATCACCAAGCCAAGAATCTGTCATGAATAAGGATCTCTTGGTGATGTATTAACAAAAACAATTAATAAAAGAAAGCATTAGAAACAAGGAAGTGACTAAAACAAAGAAAAAACTAAAATCGTCTAACTAAAAGAAAGATAACACTGCAAAGGGCATTATGATTATGCAGACAAGTGGTGTTGCTTAATGAATTGCATAGAGAATTAAGTGGCACACCAAACTTAGAATCTTAGTATGACACTTTCATTTTTGATGCAATCATCCAAAAAGATTTGAAAACAAATTGTTGCAGGGCAACACCAAACTTAGGATGTAATCATGTGCCAACTTATTGAAATTTAAACAAAACAGACAGAGAAAATAAACAAAGCAAAGGAATGAAATGTTGCCTAAGGTTGGGTTGCCTTCCACCAAGTGCTCTTTTAGTGTCATTAGCTTGACATGTTGTTCTTCACTTTCTTCCTCTTCTTCTAGTTTGTTAAGAGGAATGATCTCAAGGGAGGAGAAGACTCAGCTATTGTCCCTTGTCTTGGCCTCTCCTCAGTAAGCTTCCTTTTATAAATAGCTTGATTGAGCTTGCTTGCTGGATCAGGGACAGGATTGGTGCTCTTGTTAGTTGCCTTCACTCCTTGGATATCAAGACATGGTTGCTGTGTGATTGTTAGAGCTTTATCTTCATCAAAAGCCTTTTGCATTGGTGGTTCAATGATCCCTTCATCTATGTAATTCCCTGTTCCACTTGAGTTTGGACTTTGTTGATTGTCCTCCTTACTTTCTTGTTCTTCCACTTCCTCTTTTACATTCAACATTTGTGTTAATAGCACTTTCATAAAAGAGGTTTGTTGTTCTTCCCATGATTTCTTCATCTCCTCTTCATATCTTTCAATCACAGATTCAAGTGTTGAGCATCTTTGGTTCAGGGAACTTTGTGAGGGTGATGAGTTTTCATATTTCCTTTTCATCTCAAGTAGCTTCTGTGGATATGCAAGTTTAGGTTCAATTACTTCCACCACCTCTTCCTTCTTCATTGAAAATTCACTTGATACAGAGGCCTCTTCATCTTCCTTCTCCACTTCTTCCTTTTCATCCACCAATTGATCTTCATCTTCCTTGCTCAGCAGTTCTAAGTTTCTCCTCATTTGCTCTAAGTGCCCATCCATCTTCTTGAAGAGGATCTCTTGCTCTGTCTGGAATTGTTTTTGTTCTTTCAGGAGTTGTTCTTGCCTTTCCAATAATTCCCTGGACTTTTGAAGGGGATCTTCAACTGCTGGATTAAGAGATGAAGGATGAAAGTGATATTGTGGAAATGGATGTGTTATAGTGAAGTTATTTTGAGGAGTGTGGAATGAATTTTGTGGTTGGTGGGCTGAGTTATATGGATCTTGGAGGAAACTTTGTGTTGAGGGAAAATCAAGTGATGAAGAATTTTCAAATGAGAAACTGGGAGGTGAGGTTGGACAATTTAGTATGAATGTATTGAAGGTTTGATCAAGTGATGATGGCTCTTGATTAATAGAGTATAACACATTGGATGCTCTCTGATTTTTATCCTCCCAAGCACAACTTGAGGAATTGTGGAACTCATCACAGTATGGATCATCTTGTTATCTTGGTGGACAATTTTGCATGACTTTATTGAGAGTATACGCCAGTGAAGATGTCTCTTGATGAACAAAGTATGGATCCTCAAGATTCCTTTGATTTTGACTTTTCCAGCCACAATATGAGTGGTTGTTATAGCAGTACGAGTCATCTTGTGGTTCTGAGAGGTGTTCATACTCTTTCAATTCTTGGTGATACTCCCAACCACCATTAGAATAATGACTTGAATCATTTTGTGGTGGTGGGAAGTATCCCATATGATTCTCTTGCTCATCTTGTGGTTTTGAGACATATCTCCATGGATTGGAGTGCTCAGAATCTGTAATTTGTTGGTGATATTTCCATCCATCATTAAAGATTGGTGATGGTAGGTAATATCCCATGAAATTTATTTGATCATAAGATGAGTTGAACTCCATTTGATATTTGTAAAACACAACACCAATGAAAATTGAAATTCATATCTCAGAGAAGAATTTCTTAGTGAGGCAATAACTCAAACACCTTGGTGTCAATTTAAAACAGAACAAAAACAAAGAAAATGCTTAATCTAGACTTCTCACCCACTTAATCATTGTTGACCTAAATCAATCCCCGGCAACGGCGCCAAAAACTTGATGGGTGAAAATCAGATTCCACACCAAAACTCACCGGCAAGTGTACCGGGTAGCATCAAGTAGTAAAACTCACTTAGAGTGAGGTTGATCTCACAGGGATTGATGGATCAAGCAACTTTAGTGGGTGATTATTTTAGTCAAGCTAACATTGGTGAATTAAGTGAAATGTAACCAACAGAAAGGAAATTGCTAGGAATTTAAAAATGCAGAAAGTAAATTGTAGTGAAAGTAAAGAGCAGAATGTAAATTAGATGAAGCTTAAATGACGAGGAAAGTAAAATTGCAGCAGATCTCACTTGCAGGAAGTAAATTGACAGAACCTTAAAGAACAAGAAATATAAATTGCATCAAGTGTAAATCAGCAGAATGTAGATTGGACAAAAACTTAGAGAGTGATGAGCGGATATTTTATACGCTTTTTGGGGGTAATTTCATGTAGTTTTTAGCATATTTTAGTTAGTTTTTAGTATATTTTTATTAGTTTCTAGGCAAAATTCATATTTCTGGACTTTACTATGAGTTTGTATATTTTTCTGTGATTTCAGGTATTTTCTGACTGAAATTGAGGGAGCTGAGCAAAAATCTAATTCAGGCTGAAAAAGGACTGCAGATGCTATTGGATTCTGACCTCCCTGCACTCGAAATAGATTTTCTGGAGCTACAGAAGTCCAAATGGTGCGATCTCAATTGCGTTGGAAATTGGACATCCAGGGCTTTCCAGCAATATATAATAGTCCATACTTTGCTCAAGGATAAATGACATAAACTGGCGTTCAATGCCAGTTGCATGTTGCATTCTGGCATTAAACGCCAGAAACAGGTTACAAGTTGGAGTTAAACGCCAGAAACAGGTTACAACCTGGCGTTTAACTCTGGAAACAGCCTAGGCACGTGTAAAGCTCAAGTCTCAGCCCCAGAACACACCAAGTGGGCCCCAGAAGTGGATTTCTGCACTATCTATCTTAGTTTACTCATTTTCTGTAGACCTAGGTTACTAGTTTAGTATTTAAACAACTTTTAGAGATTTATTTTGTATCTCATGACATTTTTAGATCTGAACTTTATACTCTTTGACGGCATGAGTCTCTAAACTCCATTGTTGGGGGTGAGGAGCTCTGCTGTGTCTCGATGAATTAATGCAATTATTTCTGTTTTCTATTCAAACACGCTTGTTTCTATCTAAGATGTTCATTCGCACTTCAATATGACGAATGTGATGATCCATGACACTCATCACCATTCTCAATCTATGAACGTGTGCCTGATAACCAATCCTATTCTACCTTCGATTGAATGAGTATCTCTTGGATTCCTTAATTAGAATCTTCGTGGTATAAGCTAGAATCCATTGGCAGCACTTTTGAGAATCCAGAAAGTCTAAACCTTGTCTGTGGTATTCCGAGTAGGATTCAGGGATTGGATGACTGTGACGAGCTTCAAACTCAAAAGGGTTGGGCGTAGTGACAGACGCAAAAGGATCAATGGATCCTATTCCAGCATGAGTGAGAACTGACAGATGATTAGCCGTGCGGTGACAGCGCACCTGGACCATTTTCACTGAGAGGATGGATGGTAGCCATTGACAACGGTGATCCACCAACACACAGCTTGCCATAGGAGGAACCTTGCGTGCATGAAGAAGAAGACAGGGGGAAAGCAGAGATTCAGAAGACAAAGCATCTCCAAAACTCCAATATATTCTCCATTATTGCATAACCAGTATTTATTTCATGCTCTTTTATTTTTCGCAATTCAAGCTGATGATCATAATTAATCTCCTGACTAAGATTTACAAGGTAACTATAGATTGCTTCAAGCCAACAATCTCCGTGGGATCGACCCTTACTCACATAAGGTATTACTTGGACGACCCAGTGCACTTGCTGGTTAGTTGTGCGGAGTTGTGAAAAGTGTGAATCACAATTCCGTGCACCAAGTTTTTGGCGCCGTTGCTGGGGATTGTTCGAGTTTGGACAACTGACGATTTATTTTGTTGCTTAGATTAGGAAAAATTTTTTCTTTTTGGTTTAGAGTCTTCTATTATTGTTTTTGGTTGAAATTTTTTTTTAAATCCTTTTAAATTTTTTCAAAATTTTTATCAGCTAAAAATTGAGTTTTTCTTTTTGAGTTTGTTTCATATTTTAAGTTTGGTGTCAATTACATGTTTTTATTTTCTTTTAAATTTTCGAATTTGTGTTCATTGTTCTTTCTTAATCTTCAAGTTATTCTTGTTTATTTTCCTTGTTTGATCTTTAGTTTTTCTTTTTCTGTGTCTTTTCTTATTTTTCTTGTGCTTTTTCAAAATATCAGTTTTCAAAAAAATCTTTATTTATTAAATACCTTATTAAAACACGTTAAATTTATAGCTTAATTGGCTAGAGCGTTGTGCTTATGTACTTGGCAATTAGCTATCTTCTTTTTAAAATTTTTTCAAAAATAATTTTTCTTTGAATAGATCTTGTGCCAAACTTTAAGTTTGGTGCTTTCTTGTTGATTTTTCTTTAGTTTTCGAAAATTTTATTTTGGTTTTCGAAAAATTTTAAGTTTGGTGTTCTATCTTCACGTTCTTGTTGTTCTTGTGAGTCTTCAAGGTGTTCTTGAGTCTTCCTTGTGTTTTGATCTTAAAATTTTTAAGTTTGGTGTTCCTTGGTGTTTTCCCTCCAAAATTTTCGAAAATAAGGTGCATTAGATCTAAAAATTTTAAGTTGTGTGTCTTTTGTGTGTTTTTCTCTTTCATCATAAAATTGAAAAATAAAAAAAAATATATCTTTTCTAACTATTTTTAAGCAAATATTTCGAAATTTTTTCATAAAAATTCAGATTTCAATTTCAAAATTTTATCTTATCATATCTTAGTTGTCAAGTTTTTAAAAAAAAATCATATCTTTTTCAGATCATATCCTTTTTAATTTTTTTTAAAAATCATATCTTTTTCAAAACTTCCTAACCACTTTTTCTCTCTCTTTATTTTTTGAAAATCCTCACCCATTTTTCATTTCATTTTATTTTATTTTTTTTCTAATTTTTGTTTTCTAAATAAAAAAATAAAAATATATTCTACTTGCAATTCACATCATCTCCCTTTCTCCGTCATGGATATAAGCGGAAATGAACAGTCCAGAAGGACTCTGGGGTCATATGCTAACCCCATTACTGCTGCATATGGGAGTAGTATCTGTATACCCTCCATCAAAGCAGGCAGTTTTGAGCTAAATCCTCAGCTCATTGTCATGGTGCAGCAAAACTGCCAGTATTCCGGTCTTCCACAGGAAGAACCTACTGAGTTTCTGGCACAATTCTTGCAAATTGCTGACACAGTACGTGACAAGGAGGTAGATCAGGATGTATACAGGCTGTTACTGTTTTCATTTTCTGTAAAAGATCAAGCCAAAATGTGGTTAAATAAACAGCCCACAACAAGCATAAGGACATGGAAACAGTTATCAGACAAATTCATGAATCAATATTTTCCTCCAAAAAGGATGACACAGCTAAGGCTGGATATCCAAGGCTTTAAATAAGAGGATGATGAATCCCTTTTATAATGCTTGGGAAAGGTACAGAAGGATGCTAAGGAAATGTCCCTCTGAAATGTTTTCAGAGTGGGTGCAGTTAGACATCTTCTACTATGGGCTTACAGAAGGAGCTCAGATGTCCCTAGACCACTCAGCTGGTGGATCATACACATGAGGAAAACTATTGAAGAGGCTCAAGAGCTTATTGATATAGTTGCCAGAAACCAGCATCTGTACATAAGTAATGGGTCCTCCATAAAAGAAGAAGCCAAAGCAGTGTCTACTGAACTTGGTCCTCCAGAACAAGTTGCTGAACTCAATCAACAATTGTGTCTTCTAACAAAACAGCTAGCAGAATTCAAGGAGATGCTACAAGACACTAAAAATGCTAATAAAAATATAGAGGCACAATTGAATAAGACAAAACAGCAGTTATCAAAATAGATAATAGAAGAGTGCCAGGCAATTCAATTAAGAAGTGGAAAAATATTAAATACCTCGCTTCAGAACAGCAGAAAGCCAAGGAAAGAACAACTGACAGAGGATGAGCAAAATATCATCCAAAATCCCTTTGAGGACAGTAAGAGCCCAGAGAGGAATGATTATGGCACTCAAACGCCAGAAAAGGATGGAGAGCTGGCGTTAAACGCCCAACCCATGCTCAGTTTTGGCATTCAAATGCCACAAACAAGCAAGGAGTTGGCGTTAAACGCCCAAAGAAAGCTCAGTTCTGGCGTTCAAACGCCAGGAACAGGTAAGGAGTTGGCGTCCAATGCCAATCCAGCTTCCACCCCTGGCATTCAAACGCCAGTGAGGGATCAGACACACACAAGTGCTGATAACAACCCCTCTAAAAAGGCTTCCCTAACTACCTCTGTAGGGAATAAACCTGCAGCAACCAAGGTTGAGGAATACAAAGCCAAGATGCCTTATCCTCAAAAACTCCGCCAAGAGGAGCAGGATAAGCAATTTGCTCACTTTGCAGACTATCTCAGGACTCTTGAGATAAAGATTCTATTTGCAGAGGCACTTGAGCAAATACCTTCTTATGCCAAGTTCATGAAAGAGATCTTGAGTCATAAGAAGGATTGGAGAGAAACTGAAAGAGTTCTCCTCACTGAAGAATGCAGTGCAGTCATTCTGAAAAGCTTCCCAGAAAAGCTTAAAGATCCCGGGAGCTTCATGATACCATGCACATTAGAGGGTAATTGCACCAAGACAGCTTTATGTGATCTTGGGGCAAGTATCAACCTAATACCTGCATCCACTATCAGAAAGCTTGGTTTGATTGAAGAAGTCAAACCAACCCGAATATGTCTCCAACTTGCTAATGGCTTCTTTAAATACCCATCAGGCGTGATTGAAGACATGATTGTCAGGGTTGGGCCATTCGCCTTCCCCACTGACTTTGTAGGGCTAGAAATGAAGGAGCACAAGAGTGCTACTCTCATTCTAGGAAGACCTTTCCTAGCAACTGGACGAACTCTCATTGATGTCCAAAAGGGGGAAGTAACCCTGAGAGTCAATGAGGATGAGTTTAAGTTGAATGCTGTCAAAGCCATGCAGCATCCAGACACACCAAAAGACTGCATGAAAGTTGATCTTATTGACTCTTTAGTAGAGGAGATCAACATGGCTGCGAGTCTCGAATCAGAGCTGGAAGACATCTTTAAAGATGCTCAGCCTGATCTGGAGGATTCAAAGGAATTTAAAGAGCCTCTGGAAATTCCTCAGGAAGAGGAAAAACCTCCTAAACCCGAGCTCAAACCATTACCACCATCCCTGAAATATGCATTTCTAGGAAAAGGTGACACTTTTCTAGTGATCATAAGCTCTGCTTTGAATTCACAGGAAGAGGAAGCACTACTTCAAGTGCTAAGGACACACAAGACAGCCCTTGGGTGGTCCATAAGTGACCTTAAGGGCATAAGCCCAGCTAGATGCATGCACAAGATCCTATTGGAGGATGATGCTAAGCCAGTGGTTCAACCACAGAGGCGGTTAAATCCAGCCATGAAGGAAGTGGTGCAGAAAGAGGTCACTAAGCTACTGGAGGCTGGGATTATTTATCCTATTTTTGATAGCCCCTAGGTGAGCCCTGTTCAAGTTGTCCCCAAAAAGGGAGGCACGATAGTGGTTCATAATGAAAAAAATGAACTGGTTCCTACAAGAACAGTTACAGGGTGGCGCATGTGTATTGACTACAGAAGGCTCAATACAGCCACTAGAAAGGATCATTTTCCTTTACCATTCATAGACCAAATGCTAGAGAGACTAGCAGGTCATGAGTTTTACTGCTTTTTGGACGGCTATTCAGGTTACAACCAAATTGCAGTAGATCCCCAGGATCAAGAGAAAACTGCATTTACATGTCCATCTGGAGTATTTGCCTACAGAAGAATGCCATTTAGGCTGTGTAATGCACCTGCAACCTTTCAGAGATGCATGCTCTCTATTTTCTCTGATATGGTGGAAAAATTTCTGGAAGTCTTAATGGATGACTTCTCAGTATATGGAGAATCATTCAACTCCTGTCTTGATCACTTGACACTAGTTCTGAAAAGATGCCAAGAGACTAACCTGGTTTTAAACTGGGAAAAATGTCACTTTATGGTGATTGAAGGGATTGTCCTTGGGCATAAAATTTCAAACAAGGGAATAGAGGTGGATCAAGTTAAAGTGGAAGTAATTGAAAAATTACCACCACCTGCCAATGTTAAGGCAATCAGAAGCTTTCTGGGGCATGCAGGATTCTATAGGAGGTTTATAAAGGATTTTTCTAAAATCGCAAAACCTCTGAGTAATCTGCTAACTGCTGACACGCCATTTGTGTTTGACACAGAGTGTCTGCAAGCGTTTGAAACTCTGAAAGCTAAGCTGGTCACAGCACCAGTTATTTCTGCACCAGACTGGACACTACCATTCGAATTGATGTGTGATGCCAGTGATCATGCCATTGGTGCAATATTGGGGCAGAGGCATGATAAGCTTCTGCATGTCATTTATTATGTTAGTCGTGTTTTAAATGACGCACAGAAAAATTACACAACCACAGAAAAAGAATTGCTTGCAGTGGTTTATGCCATTGACAAGTTTAGATCATACTTAGTGGGATCAAAAGTGATTGTGTACACTGACCATGCTGCTCTTAAATATCTACTTACAAAGCAGGATTCAAAACCCAGGCTCATAAGATGGGTGTTGCTTCTGCAAGAGTTTGATATAGAAATAAGAGATAGAAAAGGGACAGAAACCTAAGTGGCTGATCACCTGTCCCGAATAGAACCAGTAGAAGGGGCGTTCTTCCCCTCTCTTGAGATCTTTGAAACCTTTTCGGATGAGCACTTATTCGCCATTCAGGAAACACCATGGTTTGCAGACATAGCAAATTATAAAGCTGCAAGGTTCATACCTAAGGAGTACAGCAGGCAACAAAAGAAAAAATTAAATACTAATGCAAAGTACTACTTGTGGGATGAACCCTATCTCTTTAAGAGATGTACAGACGAAATAATCCATAGGTGTGTGCCCAGAGAAGAAGCACAGAAGATCTTATGGCATTGCCATGGGTCACAGTTTGGAGGTCATTTCAGAGGTGAACGAACAGCCACCAAGGTCCTCCAATGTGGTTTCTACTGGCCCACCCTTTATAAAGATTTCCGGGAGTTTGTACGTAACTGTGATAGTTGCCAGAGAGCTGGTAATCTGCCTAATGGTTATGCCATGCCTCAACAAGGGATCTTGGAGATTGAGTTGTTTGATGTATGGGATATTGACTTCATGGGGCCTTTCCCACCATCATACTCAAACACTTATATTCTGGTGGCAGTTGACTATGTATCCAAATGGGTAGAGGCTGTTGCCACACCCACTAATGATACTAAGACAGTGCTGAAGTTCTTTCAGAAACATATCTTCAGCAGATTTGGTGTCCCTAGAGTGCTAATCAGTGATGGGGGCACCCACTTCTGCAACAAACAGCTTTACTCTGCCATGGTTCGATATGGAATTAGCCACAAAGTGGCAACTCCATATCATCCACAGACAAATGGGCAAGCTGAAGTCTCTAACAGAGAATTGAAAAGAATCCTGGAACGGACTGTAAGTACCCGTAGAAAGGATTGGGCAAGAAGCTTGGATGATGCTCTGTGGGCCTACAGAACAGCATTCAAGACTCCTATAGGGACCTCTCCATACCAGCTTGTGTATGGTAAGGCCTGTCATCTGCCCATGGAACTGGAATACAAAGCCTACTGGGCAACCAGATTCCTAAACTTTGATGCCAAATTAGCTGGAGAAAAAAGATTGCTCCAGCTGAATGAGCTAGAGGAATTCAGACTCACTACCTTCGAAAATGCCAAGCTTTACAAAGAGAAAGCAAAAAGGTGGTATGACAGAAAGCTGTCATCTAGAGTCTTTGAATTAGGACAGAAGGTTCTGCTGTTTAACTCTAGGCTCAGGCTATTCCTCGGGAAACTGAAATCCCGGTGGAGGGGACCATATGTGATTACAAGTGTGTCACCATATGGCTATGTGGAGCTTCAAGACATTGATTCTAATAAGAAGTTCATTGTTAATGGACAGAGAATCAAACATTATCTTGAAGGCAATATTGAGCAGGAATGCTCAAGGCTGAGGCTAGATTAAAAAGCTCAGCAAGGTCCAGCTAAAGACAATAAAGAAGCGCTTGCTGGGAGGCAACCCAGCCATTAGCAAAACTCTTTCTGTTATTTTATTTTATTCTATTCTTCATTTTATTTATTTTTAAAGCATATAAGTTCAATATTAACAAGGTAAAGAATCAATTGCATAAGTTCACAGGGCTACAGAAAGATTCAGAGCACAAAACAGAAAAAAGAGCTCACTGGCAAGAAAACGCCAGTAGAGATAGCCATCTGGGCGTTACACGCCAGAAAGAAGCAGCTTCTGGGCGTTTAACGCCAGATTTACAGCATCCTGGGCGTTCAGAAAAACGCCCAGTGACAAAGGAGTTTCTGGCGTTTAACGCCAGCTGGAAGCAACAGCTGGGCGTTAAACGCCCAGACCAAGCACCAAGTGGGCGTTAAACGCCCAAAACATGCAGCAGTTGGGCGTTTAACGCCAGGATTGTGGGGAGTAGGCAATTTCGTTTTCAATCCAAATTTTTTCCATTTTTTATGTTTCAATTCATGATTTCTTGCACAAACATGTTACAAATCCTAATTTTTCAAATCCTTTTTCAAAAGATATCAAATGTATCTTAATTCATAAACCCTTTTTTTTATCCTCTTCAAATTATTTTCAAATCCTTTTCAAAACAATTCTATCTCTTTTCCTTCTAAAATCTTTTCAACTCATCAATATCTTTTTCAAATCTTCACAACATCTTTTCAAAATTCAGATTTATCTTTTTCAAATATCTTTCATATCTTTTCAATTTTAAATTACATCTTTTCTTATCATACTTATCTTTTCCAAATCACTTTTTCTATCATATCTTTTTCAAACAATTTTCGAAACCCACCCCCCTTCCCTTTAAATGTTGGTTCGGCCTCTCCCCCTCTCCTCCACAAGTCGAACTTGGATCTCCCTCTTTCCCTCTCCTTTCTTTTCTTTTGCTTGAGGACAAGCAAACCTCTAAGTTTGGTGTGGTTATCCGTGATCACTAAGCCAATACCCACTAAGATCATGGCTCCTAAGGGAAAACAAACCAACTCAAGAAACAAGAAAGAGAATATTCTAAAACCACGTTGGAATCAAGGGAAGTTCTTAACTAAAGAACATTCCGACCATTACTACAAAATAATGGGTGTAAGGTGAGTGATCCCGGAAGTTAAATTCGATCTGAAAGAAGACGAATATCCGGAGATCCAAGAGCAAATTCGAAACAGAAGCTGTGGATCAACTGAAGGAAGAACAGCAAAATTAAAATAGGATGCTCTGCAAACTGCTTAGAGAACAAGAAGAGCAAGGGCGTGAACTGAAGGAATTGAAGCGCCAGAAGCTATCTCTTGAAGGGCCAAGCACTCCACAGACTAAAGAGGCATCCACCTCCCAAATTCAAGGTTGTTGAGTTCTAATCTTAGCCTTAACTCTGTGATAATTGTTCTTATTAGAAATTTACCTTAGAAGTTATATATAAGTAGTAGTAATTAGTATCTCTATTTTGATTTTATCTCCAATTAAGCTATAATTTATTTTTCTCATCATCATCAAACATGAATAAAATAGTAGATTTTTATTATAAGGAGGCAATATTTTTTCGAGTTCTTAATAAGGAAAATTCTAATTATTTATATGTGGTGGCAATGCTTTTTGTCTTCTGAATGAATGCCTGAACAGTGCATATTTTTTATATTGAATTTTATGAATATTAAAATTGTTGGCTCTTGAAAGAATGATGAACAAGAGAAATGTTATTGATGATCTGAAAAATCATGAAATTGATTCTTGAAACAAGAAAATGCAGCAAAAAAAAAGGGAGAGAAGAAGAAGGAGCAGTAGAAAAAGCCAGTAGCCCTTAAAACCAAAAGGCAAGGGTAAGAAGGATCCAAGGCTTTGAGCATTAATGGATAGGAGGGTCTAAAAGGAATAAAATCCTGGCCTAAGCGGCAAAACAAAGCTGTCCCTAACCATGTGCTTGTGGCGTGAAGGTGTCAAATGAAAACTTGAGACTGAGCGGTTGATGCGCATAAATTAGTTATGCTACGATTTAGGAAATTGCACGATCGGCAAAATTCCTTCCGGCAAGTGCACCGGTTATCGTCAAGTAAAAACTCACAATAGAGTGAGGTCGAATCCCACAAGGATTGGTTGAGTGAGCAATTCGGATTAGAAGTGTGTTCTAGTTGAGCGGAATCAAGATTTAGATGAGAATTGCGGAATGTAAAATTGGCGGGAAAAGTAAATGACAAGAAATTTAAATGGCGGAATCTTAAATTGCATGAAGTAAAGAGCAGAAGCTAGATTGCTGAAATTAAAAGGGAATGGGGGTGATTGCATGAATGTAATTGCAGAATGTAAAGAGAAAGTGGAAATCAGAAATGGGGAATTCATTGGGTGTTAGGAGATATTGAGATCTCCGAATCAAAACATGTTTATCTCTTCCTCAACCAATGCGTTCATTGAATTTTGCTTGGCAATCTTATATGATTGGATCCCAATCCCTTGGCTCACCAATTCTCTCTAAAAACAAACAAATTCCCAATCCCTTGGTTTAAATGTTCATAAGAAGAGATGATGCTCGATCACTGATTATACCACACAGTTTCATGAACCACAATTTGGTAGGATTACATGTCACAATATCCATCCAAACCCCAATCCAATTCACTGTGAGAAAGCTTCTCTAGCATGAATCCTCCATTCCTTTCCCAAGGTTCCGAAGGATTCCAATTATGGGTAGTTTCTTTCCCAAGACAACTACCCAATGGAATTAGATCGAGAAGCTTTCTAACAAAATTCAAGAGAAAAGATTGAAGAAGAAGATAAAACTATTATTGATTCATTGAATTACAATAGAGCTCCCTAACCCAATGAAAGGGGGTTTAGTGAGTCATAGCTCTGAATTCAATTACAAAGATATGAAAACTAGCCAAAAGTGAAAGTAAAAGTCCCTTCCTAACTTAAATTCTATCCTATTTATACACTTTCTATATTGAGCTTCTGTTGTGTTTCTTGGGCTTTGAGGCCTCTCCATGCTTTCCTTTTGCCTTGGGTTTATGATCCATAATCTTGATGAGGCTGTTGATCCAAATTCTGTAACATTCATTGAGCCAACTTAGTGATAATCAAATAATGACACATGACTCAATAAATTGAAATTTCAGACTCATCAATCCTTCAGGCCCAATCCCATAAACCATGATATTCAAATGGGTTTCATACCAGTGAAGCCTTTTGTAGAAGCACGTTTAAGCTTTAGTTTAAGGTTAAACTGAAGCTTAAACGTGGAAATGGAAGAAGGCAGCCCTGGAGAGTCATGTAGTCGAACACGTTTAAGCTTCAGTTTAAGGTTAAACTGAAGCTTAAACGTGGAGATAGGAAGGGCAGCCCTGGAGGTCGAACACGTTTAAGCTCCAGTTTAAGGTTAAACTGGAGCTTAAACGTGGAAGAGGAGAAAGCCATCCTGGAGGTCGAACACGTTTAAGCTCCAGTTTAAGGTTAAACTGGAGCTTAAACGTGGAAGAGGAGAAAGGTAGCCCTGGAGGTGTCGAACACGTTTAAGCTCCAGTTTAAGGTTAAACTGGAGCTTAAACGTGGAAATGGAGAAAGCAACCCTGGAGGAGAAACTTGGTCGAACACGTTTAAGCTCCAGTTTAAGGTCAAACTGGAGCTTAAACGTGGAAATGGCTCCCTGGTGCTTTTCCCCTTTCTGGCGTTTAACCTCCAGTTTAAGGTTAAACTGGAGGTTAAACGTGGAACTGCCCCCCTTGGTGCTCTTCTCACTTCTGGCGTTTAACCTCCAGTTTAAGGTTAAACTGGAGGTTAAACGTGGAAGTGCTTCCTGATTGGAATTCTAATTCTGGCGTTTAACCTCCAGTTTAAGGTTAAACTGGAGGTTAAACTTCAATTCCAGCATTTCTTAGCCTTCATGATTCTGGCGTTTAAGCTCCAGTTTAGGCTTAAACTGGAACTTAAACTCCACATGTGATATTCAAGCTTCCTTTATTGACTTTGTTGCTTCCTTGCCTAGCCTCTTCTTCCCTGAAATCATCCAAACAATTGCATCAAAGTCTTGCAAAATTTCATGAGAAATCTTCCATTCATAGCATTCAAGTAATATAACTAAAAACTCATGGAATTTGCATCAAAATCATACTGTTTGGATGGTTCATTGCTTTGTTCTTCTTTTAACCATTCTTGGTTACTTTAAGCTCAAGAAAATGCATAAAACAACTAAAACTAACAGAAAAATGCTAGTGAAACTAGCCTAAGATGCCTTGGCATCACAACACCAAACTTAATACTTGCTTGTCCCTAAGCAAGTCCTGAGTTATTTGAGAAGAAAGTATGAAACAGAAAGCAATTACATTGGCTATATTAGCAAGCATTTGAAGTTCATCAGAAGGGTTTTATGCAGAAAGTTGCAGCATCACTTTTTCATACTTATCAGGTAAGATTATCACTTTTTCATTGCATCCATCAAACACTGCTATGGCCTCTTGTTATTCTTATGTCCTTGGCACTTCTCTTCTTTGTTTTTCTTTTCTTTTTCTTAGAGCTTCTTTGCTCCTTGTTTGCTTAGTGTCATGTGTTGCACAAGCCTTTGGCATTTTCTTTTTCTTATCAGTGCACTACACATATCCACTTCAGGCATTTTAGTTCACATTTCTTCTTGAGACATTGGTGCCCAGCACCTCTTTGTGTGACTAAATGTTTTGTATTTAGGTTGCTCTTGATAATGGACTTTTGGTTGATAATCCCGGGTTAGTTAACCCAAGTTACCAAGTGTTGAAACACTCCTCAGAACCTATTCATCCAAGCATATCCTTAATACATAAACACCACAGGCATTTGTCTCAGAAGTTCAAACCATTGGTGCCTAGCTTATTTTCTCAATTTTCTTGCTTTTTGGTTACCCTTTTTCAGTGGCTTTTTCTTCTTCTTTTTCTTTCTTTTTCATGGCCAAAGACATTTATTCATCAAGATCCATAGACAATTTTCAATTTCTACACAAAAAAAATGATAATTCTACATTCTAATTCCAGTGATCTGACTAAACAATCAAGCATGCATACCACCACTTAATTCTACTTGATTTGTCACTAATTGAGCCAAGTTACTTTTGTTCAAACTTTTCTTTTATTTTTGGAAACAGAACAAGCATGGCAAGCACTTGTTTAAGAAGGTGAAGTTATATCCAAACATCTAGGCATTCACTTTATTCAAAGCAATAAACAAACACTCATACTAAAAAAAAAAAACTTCACATTCCAGAAAGATTCAACATTTACAGTTTAAACCAGAACACGCATGCTTTTGTTTGCCCTTTTTAAAGAATTATCAAGGAACAATACCACCTTGTGAAATTCCTTGTTTTCTCTTTGTTGCCAGGAAACAATTTGATTTCTCCTTCTTCTCCTAAATGTTGCTTCATGCTTTAAGATCCTTGTTTCCTTTCCTGCAAAGAGTGATGAAGTTGCTTGCTTCTCAAGCACTTGAGTGGTTAGCTCAACTATGTGTGGGTAAGTATCTGAGTCTTAAGTTGGTGTGTGAACACCAAACTTAGTCTCCCACTTACTTCTCTGTTCTTTGAATCCTTGAGTTCTCTTTGGAATGAAGTTGCTGCTAAGGGTTTTAAGCATTTCTGTGACTGCTTAGAATGGTTATTCCTTTCATATGATTCAAAGGTTGTTGTGTTCAGTTGATCTTTATGGTGGAACACCAAACTTAGAGTCACACATTCCCCTTTGAATTATTGATCCACGAATTCATTGTTGGTGTGAAACACCAAACTTAATTCTTTGCAATGCACAGAAACTACTTCACCCTTTTTATTGAAACAAATAAAAGAAACAGCAAAAGGGTATTACCTCAGGTTGGGTTGCCTCCCAACAAGCGCTTCTTTAACGTCATTAGCTTGACAGTCAGCTTCCTCAGTTGAGGTGATATTTAACTTTGTCCTTCTCCTCCACATCTCCCAAGTAATGTTTGAGTCTTTGACCGTTCACAATGAAGGTTCGTTGTGACTTTTCTTCCATGATTTCTACTTGTCCATATTTGGAGACCTTGGTGACAAGGAATGGTCCAGACCACCTTGATTTTAGCTTCCCTGGAAATAGCTTCAGCCTAGAATTGTAGAGCAATACTTTTTGTCCTTCTTCAAATTTCCTTGGGGCTATGTTGCTGTCATGCTTCTTCTTTGCTCTTTCTTTGTAAATTTTGGCATTCTCATAAGCTTCCGCTCTGAATTCTTCCAACTCTTGAATTTGTAACATCCTTCTTTCTCCAGCAGCTTTGTTGTCCAAGTTCAAAAGTTTCAAGGCCCAGTATGCCTTGTGCTCCAACTCCAGTGGCAAATGGCAAGCTTTTCCATATACTAGTTGGTAAGGAGACATTCCAATTGGTGTTTTGAAAGCTGTCCTATATGCCCAAAGAGCATCATCTAGCTTAATCGACCAGTCCTTCCTTGAAGTTCCCACAATCTTTTCCAGGATCCTTTTGAGTTCTCTGTTTGATATTTCGGCTTGCCCACTTGTCTGTGGATGGTATGGTGTGGCTACCCTGTGTTTGACTCCATATTTTAGAAGCAATGCCTCTAATGGTTTGTTGCAGAAGTGGCTTCCTCCATCACTGATGATTGCTCTTGGAACCCCAAAACGGCAAAAAAATGTGTTTTCTGAGGAAGTTCATGACTACCTTATTATCATTGGTTGGAGTTGCTATTGCTTCAACCCATTTGGAGACATAGTCTACTGCCACAAGAATGTAATTATTTGAGTATGAGGTGGGAAAGGGTCCCATGAAATCTATCCCCCATACATCAAACAATTCAAGTTCCAGAATGAATTGTTGTGGCATTTCATTTCTTCTTGGCAGGTTCCCCACTTTCTGGCATTCATGGCAGTGCTTCACTAGTTCCTTTGCATCTTTGAAGATAGTGGGCCAATAAAAACCACACTGCAACACCTTAGCTGCTGTTCTTTCTCCTGCAAAATGTCCTCCATAAGTGGAGCCATGGCAGTCCCATAAGACTTCCCTTCCTTCTTCCTCGGATATGCATCTTCTGAGTATGCCATCGGAACATTTTTTGAACAAGTATGGTTCGTCCCAGATGAAGTATTTGGCATCATTTACCAATTTCTTCCTTTGATGCTTGTTAAATTCCAACGGCCAACTCCCAGTGGCCTTGAAGTTTGCTATGTCTGCAAACCAGGGTGCTTTGTGAATTACCATGAGTTGTTCATCAGGAAAGCACTCATTTATATGTGTGCTTTGTGTGCTTCCTTCTTCACATGGTATCCTTGATAAATGGTCTGCCACCTTGTTCTCTACACCCTTCTTGTCTTTGATTTCAATGTCAAATTCCTGCAACAAAAGAACCCATCTAATAAGTCTTGGTTTAGATTCTTGTTTAGCAAGTAAGTATTTTAAAGCTGAATGATCAGTGAAGACAATGACTTTAGATCCAATGAGATAGGATCTAAATTTGTCAAATGCAAAGACTATTGCCAAGAGTTCTTTTTCAGTGGTTGTGTAATTCCTTTGGTTAGCATTCAAGACTTTACTGGCATAATAAATCACATGTACCAAATTGTCTTTCCTTTGTCCTAACACTGCCCCAATAGCAAGGTCTGATGCATCACACATCAGTTCAAAAGGTAAGTTCCAATCAGGTGGGGCAATGATAGGTGCAGAGGAAAGTTTTTGCTTCAAAAGTTCATAGGCTAGCATGCAATTTTTATCAAATACAAAGGGTGTATCAGAGACAAGCAAGTTACTCAAAGGTTTGGCTATTTTAGAAAAGTCTCTAATAAACCTTCTGTAAAACCCAGCGTGTCCCAAAAAACTCCTAACTGCCTTGACATTACTTGGTGGAGGTAGTTTTTCAATGATTTCCACCTTAGCTCTGTCCACCTCCATGCCTCTATTAGAGATTTTGTGGCCAAGGACTATTCCTTCTGTGACCATGAAATGACACTTTTCCCAGTTTAATACTAGGTTAGTCTCTTGGCACCTCTTAAGCACCAAGGCAAGGTGGTGTAGGCAGCTAGGAAAAGAATCTCCAAACACAGAAAAATCGTCCATGAAGACCTCAATAAATTTTTCAATCATGTCCGAAAAGATGGACAGCATGCATCTTTGGAAAGTGGCAGGTGCATTGCACAATCCAAAGGGCATGCGTCTATAAGCAAAAACTCCATATGGACAAACAAATGATGTTTTCTCTTGATCTCTAGGATCAACTACTATTTGGTTGTAGCCTGAATAGCCATCCAAAAAGCAATAGTAAGCATGTCCGGCAAGCCTTTCAAGCATCTGATCCATGAATGGGAGTGGGAAATGATCCTTTCTGGTGGCTTCATTGAGCTTCCTGTAGTCTATGCACATCCTCCACCCAGTGACGGTTCTTGTGGGTATGAGTTCGTTCTTCTCATTTGGCACCACAGTTATGCCACCTTTCTTGGGAACTACATGGATGGGACTAACCCATGGGCTATCAGAAATGGGGTAGATTACCCCTGCCTGCCATAACTTCATGACTTCCTTTTGTACCACTTCTTTCATGACGGGGTTCAATCTTCTCTGAGCTTGAATGGAGGGTCTAGCATCCTCTTCTAGCAAGATTTTATGCATGCATATGGATGAACTTATCCCCTTCAAATCGGCTAGGGTCCATCCAATGGCATCTTGATGAGTTTGTAGCACCTTGATCAATTCTTCTTCCTGTTCTTGGCTCAGGGCAGAGTTAATGATAACAGGGTGACTCTCATCACTACCCAAGTATGCATACTTGAGATTAGGGGGCAATGCTTTGAGCTCAGGTTTTGGTGCTTCCTTCTCTTCTTTCACTCTCTCTGGCATGCTTGGCATGGTTGTTTCAGCAGCCTTGATGTCACTAACTTCAATATCCTTGGTGAACTCCTCCTCTGCCACTTCCTTTATTGTTTCCTCAAACGTTTCTTGTACTGCAATGTCCACTACATCAATCCTCATGCATTCCCTTAGTGATTCTGATGGATAGCTCATTGCCTTGAATACGTTAAACACCAATTTCTCATCATGTAGTCTAAGAGTGAGTTCACCCTTTTGTACATCTATGATGGCTCCAGCAGTAGCTAGGAAGGGTCTTCCCAGAATTATTGAAGCTTTGGCTTCTTCCTCCATATCTAACACCACAAAATCAGCAGGAAATATAAAATCTCCCACTTTCACCAACAAATCCTCAACTATCCCATGAGGGAATTTAAAAGTTCGATCTGCCAATTGGAGGGCCATTCTTGTTGGTTTGGCTTCCTCAATCTTCATTCTTCTCATCATTGTTAGAGACATCAAATTGATGCTGGCCCCTAAGTCACACAAGGCCTTCTCCACCATGACTTCTCCTATGATGCAGGGGATTTGGAAACTGCCTGGGTCCTTCAATTTCTGAGGCAATTTGTGCTGAATGATGGCACTGCATTCTTCAGTTAACAACACAGTTTCCTCATTTCTCCAGCTTCTCTTCTTGGTCATTAATTCTTTTAAGAATTTTGCATAGAGTGGCATTTGCTCTATTGCCTCAGCAAACGGAATGTTGATTTGGAGCTTCTTGAAAATCTCCAAGAACCTGGAGAATTGACCATCCTTTTCACTTTTCATCAAACGTTGAGGATATGGTGCTTTAGGTTTATAAGGCTTCAGGACCTCTTTTTCTTTTTCTTTTGTTGCGGACTGTGTAAAAGATTGTCCTTGTTCCTTGTCTCTCACATGTTCCCTTGCTTCATCCTCTGTGGTTTCCTTTGAGATCTCCTTTAGATTCTTTCCACTTCTGAGGGTTATGGCCTTACATTCTTCCCTTGCAATAGCCTTGGCAGCATGAGAAACGCTTATCCCAGGGGTTTGCTTAGACAAATACAAAATTTGATTTTCTAGCTTCTGGATGGCAGCTCCTTGGTTTTGCAGGTTAGAATTTACTTCTTCCTTAAAAGCTTTCAATTCGGTTATGTCTTGACTCATGGTTGCAAGCATTCCTTCTATCCGGTTTAATTGGTCTTGAAATTGTTGGTTCGGATTAGGTTGGGTAGGTTGATTGTTTTGGCCATGATATGATGGTTGGGAGTAAGTGTTTTGTGTGGCTTGGTATGATCTTTGGTTGGAGTTTTGGTATGTGGAATTGTTATGTTGGTTGTGGTTGTAAGGTTTGTGGTTTTGTGGTTGGGTTTGTTGGTTCCCCCACCCAAAGTTTGGGTGATTTTTCCATCCTGGGTTGTAAGTGTTGGAATGTGGATCATATGATTGCCTTTGTTGGTTTCCCACATAGTTGGCCTCTTCCCAATCACCTCCTTCAATGCTTACTTCCTCTTGATCTTGTGTGTGTATTGCAGCCACTTGCTTTGTTTCTAATTGCCTGGTAAGCTCTGCTAGTTGCTTGGCAAACACCTTGTTTTGGGCTAGAATTGTATCAACATGGTTCAGCTCCATGACTCCCTTAGTGTTGTGCCTCTCTGATGCATAGTAGTACTCATTCTCAGCCACTGTCTCAATCACTTCAATGGCTTCTTCCACAGTCTTTTTCCTGTTCAATGAACCTCCTGATGAATGGTCTACCGCCTTCCTTGATTCATAAGAGAGTCCATCATAGAAAATATGCAATTGCACCCAGTCATGGAACATGTCTGGTGGGCATTTCCTTGTCAAATCCTTGAATCTCTCCCATGCCTCGTAGAGAGTTTCACCATCTTGTTGTCTAAAAGTCTGAACCTCAGATCGAAGCCTATTGACCTTTTGTGGGGGGTAGAAACGTGCCAGAAACTTGCTTTCCACCTCATCCCATGTTGTTAGACTCCCCCTTGGGAATGATTCCAGCCACTTAGCTGCTTTGTCCCTAAGTGAAAATGGGAACAAAAGCAGTTTATAGGCATCTTCCTGGACTCCATTGGACTTCACAGTGTCACAAATTCTCAGGAATTTTGTGAGATGTTGGTTGGGATCTTCATTAGCACTCCCACCAAATGAACAATGATTCTCCACAAGTGATATTAACTGTGGTTTGAGTTCAAAATTGTTGGCCTGAATGGGTGGTTTCTGAATGCTGCTACCACAATTCCCAGAGGTTGGGTTTATGTATGAACTAAGAACCCTCCTCTCAGGAATGGCATTGTTTCCATCAGCTCTCTCATGGTTGTGAACTTCTCTATCCATGTTGAGATCTAGAGCTTCCTCAAAATTGTCCTCAGATTCTCCTTCAGATTCTTCTTCTCCCAGTACTCTCTTCCCTCTTGCTTCCCTTCTAAGTCTATGAAGGGTCCTCTCTGGTTCGGTATATGGAGGAGTTGATGTCTCTCCTCTCCTACCTGTCATACAAGAACACAGCACAGGCAACAAACAAGTGAAATACTCTTGGTTAATGGAAGAGTATGGTTAGAGCAATTGAGGAATTAATTCAAACAGTTAGTGAGTCAGTGAGTTAGTTGCTTGAATTTAAAGGCATAAAGAAAGAAAGCATGTAACAGAGTGCAGGAATTAAAATTCAACAAGTAACTTGTACTGAATTAATCAAAAAAAAAATGCTCAATCTAGTTAACTTCCAATTTGAGAATTGTCAATCGAAAACCAATCCCCGGCAACGGCGCCATAAACTTGATGCGCATAAACTAGTTATGCTACGATTTAGGAAATTGCACGATCGGCAAAATTCCTTCGGGCAAGTGCACCGGTTATCGTCAAGTAAAAACTCACAATAGAGTGAGGTCGAATCCCACAAGGATTGGTTGAGTGAGCAATTCGGATTAGAAGTGTGTTCTAGTTGAGCGGAATCAAGATTTAGATGAGAATTGTGGAATGTAAAATTGGCGGGAAAAGTAAATGACAAGAAATTTAAATGGCGGAATCTTAAATTGCATGAAGTAAAGAGCAGAAGCTAGATTGCTGAAATTAAAAGGGAATGGGGGTGATTGCATGAATGTAATTGCAGAATGTAAAGAGAAAGTGGAAATCAGAAATGGGGAATTCATTGGGTGTTAGGAGATATTGAGATCTCCGAATCAAAACATGTTTATCTCTTCCTCAACCAATGCGTTCATTGAATTTTGCTTGGCAATCTTATATGATTGGATCCCAATCCCTTGGCTCACCAATTCTCTCTAAAAACAAACAAATTCCCAATCCCTTGGTTTAAATGTTCATAAGAAGAGATGATGCTCGATCACTGATTATACCACACAGTTTCATGAACCATAATTTAGTAGGATTACATGTCACAATATCCATCCAAACCCCAATCCAATTCACTGTGAGAAAGCTTCTCTAGCATGAATCCTCCATTCCTTTCCCAAGGTTCCGAAGGATTCCAATTATGGGTAGTTTCTTTCCCAAGACAACTACCCAATGGAATTAGATCGAGAAGCTTTCTAACAAAATTCAAGAGAAAAGATTGAAGAAGAAGATAAAACTATTATTGATTCATTGAATTACAATAGAGCTCCCTAACCCAATGAAAGGGGGTTTAGTGAGTCATAGCTCTGAATTCAATTACAAAGATATGAAAACTAGCCAAAAGTGAAAGTAAAAGTCCCTTCCTAACTTAAATTCTATCCTATTTATACACTTTCTATATTGAGCTTCTGTTGTGTTTCTTGGGCTTTGAGGCCTCTCCATGCTTTCCTTTTGCCTTGGGTTTATGATCCATAATCTTGATGAGGCTGTTGATCCAAATTCTGTAACATTCATTGAGCCAACTTAGTGATAATCAAATAATGACACATGACTCAATAAATTGAAATTTCAGACTCATCAATCCTTCAGGCCCAATCCCATAAACCATGATATTCAAATGGGTTTCATACCAGTGAAGCCTTTTGTAGAAGCACGTTTAAGCTTTAGTTTAAGGTTAAACTGAAGCTTAAACGTGGAAATGGAAGAAGGCAACCCTGGAGAGTCATGTAGTCGAACACGTTTAAGCTTCAGTTTAAGGTTAAACTGAAGCTTAAACGTGGAGATAGGAAGGGCAGCCCTGGAGGTCGAACACGTTTAAGCTCCAGTTTAAGGTTAAACTGGAGCTTAAACGTGGAAGAGGAGAAAGCCATCCTGGAGGTCGAACACGTTTAAGCTCCAGTTTAAGGTTAAACTGGAGCTTAAACGTGGAAGAGGAGAAAGGTAGCCCTGGAGGTGTCGAACACGTTTAAGCTCCAGTTTAAGGTTAAACTGGAGCTTAAACGTGGAAGAGGAGAAAGGTAGCCCTGGAGGTGTCGAACACGTTTAAGCTCCAGTTTAAGGTTAAACTGGAGCTTAAACGTGGAAATGGAGAAAGCAACCCTGGAGGAGAAACTTGGTCGAACACGTTTAAGCTCCAGTTTAAGGTCAAACTGGAGCTTAAACGTGGAAATGGCTCCCTAGTGCTTTTCCCCTTTCTGGCGTTTAACCTCCAGTTTAAGGTTAAACTGGAGGTTAAACGTGGAACTGCCCCCCTTGGTGCTCTTCTCACTTCTGGCGTTTAACCTCCAGTTTAAGGTTAAACTGGAGGTTAAACGTGGAAGTGCTTCCTGATTGGAATTCTAATTCTGGCGTTTAACCTCCAGTTTAAGGTTAAACTGGAGGTTAAACTTCAATTCCAGCATTTCTTAGCCTTCATGATTCTGGCGTTTAAGCTCCAGTTTAGGCTTAAACTGGAACTTAAACTCCACATGTGATATTCAAGCTTCCTTTATTGACTTTGTTGCTTCCTTGCCTAGCCTCTTCTTCCCTGAAATCATCCAAACAATTGCATCAAAGTCTTGCAAAATTTCATGAGAAATCTTCCATTCATAGCATTCAAGTAATATAACTAAAAACTCATGGAATTTGCATCAAAATCATACTGTTTGGATGGTTCATTGCTTTGTTCTTCTTTTAACCATTCTTGGTTACTTTAAGCTCAAGAAAATGCATAAAACAACTAAAACTAACAGAAAAATGCTAATGAAACTAGCCTAAGATGCCTTGGCATCAGCGGTTAAAGTCGAGGTCCAAAGCAAAAACAGAGTCTGCTTAAGAACTCTGGACACCTCTAATTAGGGACTTTAGCAAAGCTAAGTCACAATCTAAAAAGGTTCACCCAGATATGTGTCTGTGGCATTTATGTATCTGGTGGTAATACTGAAAAACAAAGTGCTTAGGGCCACGGCCAAGACTCATAAAGTAGCTGTGTTCAAGAATCAACATACTAAACTAGGAGAATCAATAATACTATCTAAATTCTGAGTTCCTATGGATGCCAATCATTATGAATTTCAAAGGATAAAGTGAGATGCCAAAACTGTTCCGAAACAAAAAGCTACTAGTCCCGCTCATCTAATTAAAATCTGAGCTTCACTTAAAACTCTGAGATATTATTGCTTCTCAATTTCTTTTTATTCTATTTTATTTGTCTAGTTGCTTGGGGGCAAGCAACAGTTTAAGTTTGGTGTTGCGATGAGCGGATATTTTATACGCTTTTTGGGGGTAATTTCATGTAGTTTTTAGCATATTTTAGTTAGTTTTTAGTATATTTTTATTAGTTTCTAGGCAAAATTCATATTTATGGACTTTACTATGAGTTTGTGTGTTTTTTTGTGATTTTAGGTATTTTCTGACTGAAATTGAGGGAGCTGAGCAAAAATCTGATTCAGGCTGAAAAAGGACTGCAGATGCTGTTGGATTCTGATCTCTCTGCACTCGAAATAGATTTTCTGGAGCTACAGAAGTCCAAATGGCACGCTCTCAATTGCGTTGGAAAGCAGACATCCAGGGATTTCTGGCAATATATAATAGTCCATACTTTGCTCAAGGATAAATGATGTAAACTGGCGTTCAATGCCGGTTCCATGTTGCATTCTGGCGTTAAACGCCAGAAACAGGTTACAAGTTGGACTTAAACGCCAAAAACAGGTTACAACCTGGCGTTTAACTCTGAAAACAGCCTAGGCACGTGTAAAGCTCAAGTCTCAGCCCCAGCACACACCAAGTGGACCCCAGAAGTAGATTTCTGCACTATCTATCTTAGTTTACTCATTTTCTGTAAACCTAAGTTACTAGTTTAGTATTTAAACAACTTTTAGAGATTTATTTTGTATCTCATGACATTTTTAGATCTAAACTTTGTACTCTTTGACGGCATGAGTCTCTAAACTCCATTGTTGGGGGTGAGGAGCTCTGTTGTGTCTCGATGAATTAATGCAATTATTTCTGTTTTCTATTCAAACACGCTTGTTTCTATCTAAGATGTTCATTCGCACTTCAATATGACGAATGTGATGATCCGTGACACTCATCATCATTCTCAATATATGAACGCGTGCCTGACAACCACTCCCGTTCTAACTTCGATTGAATGAGTATCTCTTGGATTTCTTAATCAGAATCTTCGTAGTATAAGCTAGAATCCATTGGCAGCACTCTTGAGAATCCGGAAAGTCTAAACCTTGTCTGTGGTATTCTGAGTAGGATTCAGGGATTGAATGACTGTGACGAGCTTCAAACTCATAAGGGTTGGGCGTAGTGACAGACGCAAAAGGATCAATGGATCCTATTCCAGCATGAGTGAGAACCGACAGATGATTAGTCGTGCGGTGACAGCGCACCTAGACCATTTTCACTGAGAGGACGGATGGTAGCCATTGACAACGGTGATCCACCAACACACAGCTTGCCATAGGAGGAACCTTGCGTGCGTGAAGAAGAAGACAGGGGGAAAGCAGAGATTCAGAAGACAAAGCATCTCCAAAACTCCAACATATTCTCTATTACTGCATAACAAGTATTTATTTCATGCTCTTTTATTTTTCGCAATTCAAACTGATAATCACAATTAATCTCCTGACTAAGATTTACAAGGTAACCATAGATTGCTTCAAGCCAACAATCTCCGTGGGATCGACCCTTACTCACGTAAGGTATTACTTGGACGACCCAGTGCACTTGCTGGTTAGTTGTGCGGAGTTGTGAAAAGTGTGAATTATAATTTCGTGCACCAGAGAACAAGAAAATTAAATTGCAGCAAAATGTAAAGGGGTTGGGTGCTAGAAATAAAATGAAGCAGTAGATCTTGGAATAATTGCAGAGGTGATGAGTATTTTGGTGAAAAATTAATTTCTCCCAAAACACACAAATCCAACTGGCAAGTGTACCGGGTCGCATCAAGTAATAAAAACTCACGGGAGTGAGGTCGATCCCACAGGGATTGAAGGATTGAGCAATTTTAGTTTAGTGGTTGATTTAGTCAAGCGAATCGAGTGTTGGTTGGGTGATTTGTGATTTGCAGAATGTAAATTGCATGAAAGTAAAGAGAGCAGGAAATTAAATTGCTGAATCTTAGGGAACAAGAAATTAAATGGCAGAAACTTAGAGTGCAAGAAATGTAAATTGCGGAATCTTAAAGTGCAAGGAATGTAAATTGCTTGAAATGTAAAGGGGATTGGGACGTGGATTTGCAGAAATTAAACAAGGAAAAGTTAAATTGCATCAAACAGAAGAGTAAAAGGGAATTGGGATTGGATCGGATATTATAGCAGAAAAGTAAATGAACATGGAAAGCAAGAAACAGAATGTAAATTGGAGATTTGGATCTCAGGACCCAGAGACTAGAAAACTAAGTCTAGATCTCAATGCCTTCCTAGATCCAATAAAAACAATTGCAAGGGAATTGTAAATTGCAAAGAGAATAGATGAAGAGCAATTAACCGGAAATGAAATTCAATTAACAGTAAAGAAACAGAGAGATCCAAGATTGAGATTGAAACAGAATTTCTTCAATTCTCCAATCCAAGATCCAAGACAAGTGTAATTGAAATTGAAAGCAATGAAAACAAAGAAATTAAAGATCACTCTATGCCAAAAGCTATGAAAATTCAAAAGAAAAACTCTTCCGGAAAAAGCTCCTGAAGAACTTGAATTCTATCCTATTTATACACTTCCTTCAAATGATCTTCAAGCCTTGAGTTGGGCCTTTGCTCTTGGTGGAATTGGGTTGAAAGAGGCCTTGGTTGATTGCTCTTGAAGTTTGGTGAAGAACCAAAGTGAACCAATTGAACCGGTTTGGAGTTTTGCTAAAGTTGGACCAAAAGTTTGAGCCAAAGTTAGGGGTCTAACTTTGGCTCCAACTTTTCATATCAGCTAGCACAAATTGCTGATATCAACGTTGGTGCCAACGTTAGGGGTCTAACTTTGACCCTAACGTTGGCCTTGCCTAGTGTGCTTGTGGCGCCAACGTTAGCCTCCAAGTTAGGGGTCTAACGTTGGCACAAACTTTTGCTCCTCTCCCTTGTATTTCATGTGCCAATGTTAGCCTCCAAGTTAGGGGTCTAACGTTGGCGCAAACGTTAGGTAGCCAGGGAGGAATTTCTCATGCCAACGTTAGCCTCCAAGTTAGGGGTCTAACGTTGGCGCAAACTTTTGGTGCCCAGGGGAGAAATTCATGTGCCAACGTTAGCCTCAAAGTTAGGGGGCTAACGTTGGCGCAAACTTTTGGAGCCCAGGGGAGAATTTTCAAGTTCCAACGTTAGCTTCCAAGTTAGGGGGCTAACGTTGGGGCTAACTTTTCAACCAAAAGTTTGTGCAAAAGTTTGGTGCTAACTTTAGGTCCAGCTTCTTGCTTCCTGGTTCAATTTCACTTATTCCATTGTCTTCTCTTTATTCCTAGCTATTCCTTCTTGCTTCAACCTTTCTCCAAGCTTTCTTCACCTATCATTAATCAACCAAACACATCAAAGCTATGCTCATAATCATGAGATATTCATTCTATCATAATATGCAACAATTATAGCATAAAACCTCATGAAATGGCATGAATTCATACATGGTTGATTCAATCAAGGGAAACATGAAAATCTACTCAATTAGCTTGTTTGTAGCTCAAGAAAGTGCATAATTCTAATGAAAACAAAGGAAAAAGACTAGTGAAACTAGGCTAAGATGACTTGTCATCACAACACCAAACTTAAAGCTTGCTTGTCCCCAAGCCAGAAATAGATTTATGCTCCAAGGTTCTTTTAATTGAGATGGATGGAGGAACACTTGTAACGTGCAGTGAGTGAAGTGATCAAGTATCAGTGGGGTGAACTCTAAATCATATGCTTATGCAAGGGCTTCAGTGCTCACTAGTCCTTACATATTGGGAGTCGTAGGTCTTTAGGATTTTCATCCAAATGGTACCATGGAGATCTCTTTATATGTAGTCACCTTGAAGCAGCTTATAGTTTCTGTGCTTTGGCCTCGACTCTAAGTATCATGTCTCAAGGCGGCTCTTTAGATAAGCTTTCAATCAATACTCCTAAACCAGTTGGTTTTAAGGTATTAAGTGTTAAAGCACCCCTAAGGATTTACTTGCTCAAGCCTCTTTCCTTGACACACTTCAACCACAAGCATTTACTAGGATAACAACTCTTTGAGTTTTTGTTTCTTTCTTTCTTTTTCTGCCTAGTAATTGATGCTCAGAGCCTTGGGCCATGTTCTTTTTGCTTTTGTATTTTCTTTATTTTCTTTTGTTTTGTTTGCTGCTTCTTGGATCAATAGATTTTTGAGAATCTCCACAATACTTCTTTGAACTTCATGTCCCGCCTATGAGCTCCCATGCAAGTTTTCACAAGCATGCAACCTCAATACATTATCATACAACTAGAACCACCACTTCTCCTAATCTTTTGCATGCCTCAAAATTTTTTAATTCCTCAATCCTTCTTTTCAAAGAACTTTCATGTGATGCATTTCTTGAAAATTGAGTGCAAACAAGTTTTGAAGATGAGAATGTTGTGAATGATCAAGCCTCTTGCTTATTGAATTATAAAGAAAGACTATGCTATGCAGACAAGCAGGGCAGATAAGGATACAATCCAACTTTCAATTACAGTAATATTTGATGCAAAACAATGACTTAACAATACAACCTGTTGAAGTTTACTTGCTTTCCTTCTTCTCACCATCATTGTTGCTGACCTTCATGTTCATCTTTCTCAATTTTTTTGATGATGTTCAAACCTCCAAAAGCTTGTATGTCATTCTGCAATGATATTGAAAGTTGCTTGTTCCCCAAGCACTTGGAAACAATGGTTAATTTTCATGATTTATTTGCGGGCTTTTTGAACTTACTTTGGTGTGGGAACACCAAACTTAGTACCTTGCCAATGGTTAACCATGTGTGATAATTTTTTTTTTCTTTTTCAAAAGTGATAGAACTGGAAACTAAGAAAAACAGTAAAATGGCTAACTAGTTCATCCAGTATGCTTGAAGCCTACATTATGCAGAAAGTGAGAATGTGTGTTTTAATGGGGTTTTGGTGGACACCAAACTTAGAATCCTTCATTCTCCCTTAGATTATTTTGGTGTGCAACACCAAACTTAGCTTCTTGCAATCTAGATAAAACTAATTAACCTTTTTATTGAAATAGATATGAAAAGATAGTTACCTCCGGTTGGGTTGCCTCCCAACAAGCGCTCTTTTATTGTCATTAGCTTGACATTGAGGCTTTCTTTTATGGTGGTTGGTGCTTGTAGGGCCTCAATTTGTCTCCTCTGACCGTGATCCTCTTCTTTGTTCTCTGGTGTTCAATTTCAGCATGCTCTAATGAGAGTATGTTGCTGACAGTGTAGTAATCCTCGGTTTGTTGATTTGCCCCCAGCTGTTGATATATCAGTTGCACTTTGTCACCTTTGGAAAGCCCCTTTGTTGGAATCTTTCTATTCTTCCAACCCCTTTTTGCTTTGTTTCTGCGTTTCATCTTTCCTTTTGTTGATCTTTCTTTTCTGGCCGTAGGCTTTCCTTGGGGGCCTCTCTTTTCAGTGGCTAATACTCTAATACCCTCTTGGGTTTCTTCATCAGTCTGCATAATCTTTAGCATTGGGATGTTGCTGTGACCTTCCTGGTCATTTTTCATATAGTCTTTCTTCTCCTTGCTAAATTGTGCTTCTGGTAATACTTTCAGAGTGACACTCTGGTCATGCATCCTGAGAGTTAATTCCCCTTCCTCTACGTCTATGATAGCTCTAGCAGTGGCCAAGAATGGCCTTCCCAGTATAACAGAGTCACCATCATCGTTTGATTCTAGAACCACAAAATCAGCAGGGTATATAAAACTGTCCACCTTAACCAAAAGATTTTCAATTACACCCCTGGGGTATACCATTGACCTGTCTACCAGCTCCAGAGACATTTGTACTGGTTTGACCTCCTCTATATGCAGCTTTTTCACCAAGGAGGATGGTATTAAGTTAATACTTGCTCCGAGATCGCACATTGCTTTAGTGATGGTCAATTCCCCAATGGTGCAAGGCAACAGGAAGCTCCCTGGGTCCTCAAGCTTGGGAGGAAGCCCCTTTTGAATCAAGGCCCTGCATTCCTCAGTAATCATTATGGTTTCTTTCTCATCCCAGCTTTTTTTCTTGTTGACAAGCTCCTTCAAGAATTTGGCATACAGAGGCATTTGCTCAAGTGCTTCAGCCAAGGGGATATTGATTTCCAGCTTCTTAAAAATCTCAAGGAATTTGTGAAAATGCTGGTCTTTAACCTCTTTGTTAAACCTCTGGGGATATGGCAGTGGAGGTGTGATGCTCTTTCCTATTTGCTGCTGTCCCTGAGCTACTTCCTTTGAGCTATGTGGCTGGTTGTCCTTCTCTTTAAGTTTCTCAGTGCCTTTGTTTGGCATCACAACTTGCTCCTTAGCCTCATCTGCCTTTGTTTGATTCTCATCCTCCGTTGGTTCTTTGATGTTCTCTGCTTGCTTCTTTGTAGTGTCATTGTTGCTTATCAATGTTCTCCCACTCCTTAATTGTATTGCCTTGCATTCCTCCTTGGGATTTGGAATTGTGTCACTGGGCAGTGAGTTTGAAGGTCTCTCAACAGATACTTGCTTGGAGAGTTGCCCCATCTGTCTCTCTAGGCTCTTCAGGGAGGCTTCTTGATTCTTGGTTACCATTTCCTGGTGTTTCAACATTTTGTCTATCATGGCCTCCAAGTGAGTGATTCTTTGGGCTTCAGGTGATACTTGAGGTGGGTTATGAGATGTGGGTGGTGGATGGTAGGCATTTTGGTTGGTGGGTTGGTTATTAGATTGGTATTGGTTGAGGTTGGGGTAGTTGTTTTGAGGTTTTCTGTAGGGGTTTTGGTTAGTTTGCTGCTGGTTGTGGTTTTGGTTGCTTCTTGGGTTGTGTTGGTTTGAGTTCCTCTGCCATGGTTGTTGGTTTTGGGTATGGTTATCTCCCCATCTGAGGTTTGGGTGGTTTTTCCAGGATGGATTGTATGTATCACCATACACTTCATTTGGTCCTTGGTTGTGCATATATTGTACTTGCTCTTGTTGTTGTTCTTCTTGAGTTTCTTCACTCTGTCCCCATGTGGTTGATGGTTGGCTGGTGTTAACTGCTGCAACTTGGAGACTATCAATCCTCTTGGCCATTTGCTCAAATTGTTGTTGAATTTGCTGCTGCATCATCTTGTTTTGAGCCAGGATTGAATCCACTCCTTCTAGCTCCATTACTCCTCTCCTTTGTGATGGTTGGCAGCCTCTTTGATGAACAAAGAAATATTGGTTGTTGGACACCATATCAATGAGTTCTTGAGCCTCTTCTGCAGTTTTCATGAGTTGCAAGGAACCTCCAGCTGAATGATCCAAAGCTTCTTGGGATTTCAGTGTTAAGCCTTCATAAAAGTTTTGAAGCTTCTCCCACTCATTAAACATGGCAGGGGGACATTTCCTGATCAGAGCCTTGTACCTCTCCCATGCCTCATAGATGGGTTCGGCCTCCATTTGTGTAAATATTTGTACCTCAGCCTTCAACCTTATAATCCTCTGAGGTGGGTAAAACTTGGCAAGAAACTTGGTTACCAAATCATCCCAGTTGTTGATGCTGTCCCTTGGAAAAGATTCCAACCATTGAGTGGCCTTGTCCCTGAGAGAAAATGGGAATAGCATCAGCTTGTAACTGTCAGGGGGCACTCCATTAGTTTTGACAGTATTGCATATCCTCAAGAAAGTGGATAAATGTTGGTGTGGGTCCTCAAGTGGTCTTCCACCAAAAGAGCAATTGTTCTGAACCAAGGTGATGAGTTGTGGTTTGAGTTCAAAATTGTTAGCATTGACATTTGGAGCCAAGATGCTGCTCCCACAATGTCTAGGATTTGCAAAGGTATAGGAAGCCAAAACTCTCCTCTGGGGTGGGTTGTCATTGTTGTTGTCTTCTCCACCTGGTGGATTGGTTAAATGTTCCTCCATCTCTTGGAATTCTTCGTCTGATTCCTCTTCTCCAACAATATTTTTCCCTCTTTCAGCTCTTCTTAACCTCCTGAGAGTTCTTTCGTCTTGTTCATGAAAATTGGGTATGGTTCTTCTTGTACCTGACATACAAGCAGCGCATGAGAAATGCACAAAACCAGTGACACTTCAATTTACTGCCAGATTGAAGTGTTAGTTAGATTAAGCAAAAAATCAAACAGTTAGTGGGTTAGTCGAAAATTAAAGAAAAAGTGCTTGATCTAGATCACCACCTCACTTAATCATTGTCAATCTAATCAATCCCCGGCAACGGCACCAAAAACTTGATGAGTATTTTGGTGAAAAATTAATTTCTCCCAAAACACACAAATCCAACCGGCAAGTGTACCGGGTCGCATCAAGTAATAAAAACTCACGGGAGTGAGGTCGATCCCACAGGGATTGAAGGATTGAGCAATTTTAGTTTAGTGGTTGATTTAGTCAAGCGAATCGAGTGTTGGTTGGGTGATTTGTGATTTGCAGAATGTAAATTGCATGAAAGTAAAGAGAGCAGGAAATTAAATTGCTGAATCTTAGGGAACAAGAAATTAAATGGCAGAAACTTAGAGTGCAAGAAATGTAAATTGCGGAATCTTAAAGTGCAAGGAATGTAAATTGCTTGAAATGTAAAGGGGATTGGGACGTGGATTTGCAGAAATTAAACAAGGAAAAGTTAAATTGCATCAAACAGAAGAGTAAAAGGGAATTGGGATTGGATCGGATATTATAGCAGAAAAGTAAATGAACATGGAAAGCAAGAAATAGAATGTAAATTGGAGATTTGGATCTCAGGACCCAGAGACTAGAAAACTAAGTCTAGATCTCAATGCCTTCCTAGATCCAATAAAAACAATTGCAAGGGAATTGTAAATTGCAAAGAGAATAGATGAAGAGCAATTAACCGGAAATGAAATTCAATTAACAGTAAAGAAACAGAGAGATCCAAGATTGAGATTGAAACAGAATTTCTTCAATTCTCCAATCCAAGATCCAAGACAAGTGTAATTGAAATTGAAAGCAATGAAAACAAAGAAATTAAAGATCACTCTATGCCAAAAGCTATGAAAATTCAAAAGAAAAACTCTTCCGGAAAAAGCTCCTGAAGAACTTGAATTCTATCCTATTTATACACTTCCTTCAAATGATCTTCAAGCCTTGAGTTGGGCCTTTGCTCTTGGTGGAATTGGGTTGAAAGAGGCCTTGGTTGATTGCTCTTGAAGTTTGGAGAAGAACCAAAGTGAACCAATTGAACCGGTTTGGAGTTTTGCTAAAGTTGGACCAAAAGTTTGAGCCAAAGTTAGGGGTCTAACTTTGGCTCCAACTTTTCATATCAGCTAGCACAAATTGCTGATATCAACGTTGTTGCCAACGTTAGGGGTCTAACTTTGACCCTAACGTTGGCCTTGCCTAGTGTGCTTGTGGCGCCAACGTTAGCCTCCAAGTTAGGGGTCTAACGTTGGCGCAAACTTTTGCTCCTCTCCCTTGTATTTCATGTGCCAACGTTAGCCTCCAAGTTAGGGGTCTAACGTTGGCGCAAACGTTAGGTAGCCAGGGAGGAATTTCTCATGCCAACGTTAGCCTCCAAGTTAGGGGTCTAACGTTGGCGCAAACTTTTGGTGCCCAGGGGAGAAATTCATGTGCCAACGTTAGCCTCAAAGTTAGGGGGCTAACGTTGGCGCAAACTTTTGGAGCCCAGGGGAGAATTTTCAAGTTCCAATGTTAGCTTCCAAGTTAGGGGGCTAACGTTGGGGCTAACTTTTCAACCAAAAGTTTGTGCAAAAGTTTGGTGCTAACTTTAGGTCCAGCTTCTTGCTTCCTGGTTCAATTTCACTTATTCCATTGTCTTCTCTTTACTCCTAGCTATTCCTTCTTGCTTCAACCTTTCTCCAAGCTTTCTTCACCTATCATTAATCAACCAAACACATCAAAGCTATGCTCATAATCATGAGATATTCATTCTATCATAATATGCAACAATTATAGCATAAAACCTCATGAAATGGCATGAATTCATACATGGTTGATTCAATCAAGGGAAACATGAAAATCTACTCAATTAACTTGTTTGTAGCTCAAGAAAGTGCATAATTCTAATGAAAACAAAGGAAAAAGACTAGTGAAACTAGGCTAAGATGACTTGTCATCAAGAGGAATTAAATTGCATAAAAGTAAATTGAGAGCAATGAGAACAGAAAGCAATGAAAACAGAAGATTAAAATCAAGCTCATGTAAATTGAATTGTAAAATTGCAAAAAGGGAAATTTGTAGTAGAGAAGGAATTTGAAACTTGCATAAGCCAATTTGAATTCAATACTTGAAATGTAAAAGTGCATAAAATTGAAAGTGTTTCAAGGAGAACTTTCTATTCTACCCTACTCCTATTTCTCTCTAGCAAAGCCAGCCTCTTTTGAAAATGAAACAGATGCATTTATATAGGCTTCACAAAATAAAAATGAAATTGAAATTGAAAACAAATTACAATTAATTGAAATTCCTAATCTAACTGATCCTTGTGCCTTTGAGTGATGTCAATTGGGCTTTGCTTGCTTTGGATTTGAATGAGGATGGGTCCGGTTTGGTTTTGGTTCAAGATGGTTTGGTGTGTGGGAACCTTCCAGGGGAGTCAATTTGGTGTGCCTCCCTAGCCCATAGCGTTCACTAAGTGAGCGCTGCGCTCAAATTGTGAGCGCTACTCCTTTGCTTCCCTAGGTGAGATTTGCTTTCCTTGGCTAGCTCTTCATGAAAGGCACAAAAAAGTGAGAGAAAGTGAGCGCTGCGCTAGAATTTTTGAGCGCTACTCTTTAGTTTGCTTGGTTGTGTGCCTTGGTTTCTTGGACTAGAGGCACGAAAAAATGAAGAAGAGTGAGCGCTATGCTTGAAGTTTTGAGCGTTACTCCTCCTTGTCATTGATGCGTGCTCAACTCCCTTAGTGCCCCCTCTTCGAGCCTTGGTGTGAGCACTGCTCTCCTTGGCCAAGAGGCACGAAGAAGTTGAAGAAAGGGAGTGCTACGTTGCCATGTTTGAGCGCTGGCCCTTGTTGCACGCTACCTTGGTTCCCTCTTCGAACTTTGGTGTGAGTTTACTTAGTGTGGTTCTTGGGCCTTAAAGATGGCTATCACTTGTGCTTTAATTTCATGCCAATAATAGATTGCTATATATCGTTGGAAAGCTCTGAATCTCAACTTTCTAACGCAACTAAAATTGCATTAATTGGACATCTTTAGCTCAAGTTATGGCCCTTCGAAGAAGGCATGGTCGCGCCGTTTGGAAGGCCGAAAACGCTCAATTTAGTGAGCGCTACGCTCACTTTAGTGAGTGCTGACTGTTTGGAGGCCAATGTTTAGCGCTAGCTTCTGGGGCCCAAACTTGATGTTCACTCCATACTATTATATATCATTGGAAAGCTCTGAATGTCTACTTTTCAATGCATTTGAGAGCGAATCATTCCAAGCACTACAGCTCATGTTATTCTCCTTGGAAGGTGAAGAGGTCAGCTGGCCTTGCTGCAGGTTGATACTATGTTCATCTTTGCACTTTCAGAGTAAGTTTTCTCCCTCAGATTTAGTGTCCACCAAGCAGTGCCATATATTCTTAGAAAGCTCTAGATGTCTACTTTCCAATGCCACTTGAATCACCTCATTTGGAGTTTTGTAACTCGAGTTATTCTTGTTGGAGTGTAAAGAGGTTAGGGTTGCAAATCCTCTTTGCTCCTCCTTGAGTCTGTTTCCACTCTTTTGCCACCTTGGGGTTGTGATTCTTCTTTTAGCGCTTTTATTGATCCTTCTCCTTCATCTTTTCACCTATCATCAACCAAACAAATACATCAAAGCCTTGGCATAATCATCAACTCTTGCATCATTCATATTATCAACTAAATCTTGCAAGAAATCAAATGAAAATGCATAAAATTACCAATGTTTGATTGAATCAAGACAAGCATGAAATTCTCACTCAAACACTTACTTATTGCCTAAAAATGCATGAAAACCAAGTGAAAACTAATAAAATAGGCTTGTAAAACTAGCCTAAGATGACTTGTCATCAATCGTGAGGTCGAGATCTTGAATGGTCTGGATGGTGTGGTTGGTGCTACGCCAATCTCCGTTATCCCTCCTTCTCCTTAGGATGCGGTGACCGGAGCAGTGCTTAACCTTTTGTGATTCTCTTTTTTATTTCTCTTTGTTATTATGTATTTGATATTGTCCTACTTGTGGACCCTTTGAACTCTTGGTTCTGTAACTATTTGCACGACTCTTCTGATGCTTTGTAGTTGCTTCTTAGCAACTTTTGGTTTCAAAAACAATTTTACTCTTGGGCTACCGTCAGGCAACCTTTGAATCTTTGATGTTTTTTTTTTGCCTCTGACCGTTATGGTGGTTTACTGGCCGACTTTGGCATAGTATCTTTCATCTTATAGGTTGTTTTCTCAACCTTTGTACGGCCTTATGTTTTGGAGATGGTATCCTTTTGTGGGTTTTCGTGCCCTAGGATTTAGGCGTTTGAAGTCTTTACTCGGCTGGCATTTTCTAAGGTGGTGTTCGTTCTTTGAACTTCTACCTTCGCCTTTTGGACCCTGCCTTGTTTTAATTGTGTCGACAACCTTCTGCTTTGGCGATGGCATCCTCGTGGCTTGCTGTCCGGGCTGTTAGTCGATTCCCAATAACTTTTTAGGTAGTGTTCTCTCATAGAACCTTTTTTTTAGTTCGTTTGGTCGACTTTTTAACCCTGCTTTGGGTTTGGGATCGTGCTTTGCTTTTTAAGTAGTGTCCTTTTTCGGACTCATACACTTTAGCTAAGCACTTCGGCACTAGCTTTTTCAACCTTTTTTGGCTTTAGCGAGGTGTTGTTCCCTTTTTAGTGATCCTTTTTGTTGGTTCGACTTCTCTGTCAGGCATTCTTAAGTTATTTTTAGTAATCCCATTTTAGTCCGACCTCGTCAGGCCGCTTTGTATGGGTTACTTTTTATAACTTCTCGCATTAACTTGGGCTTTGTCGCTTCACCTTGCCGACCTTTCCTGGTCGGGTGATGAAATTTGCGTTTCTTTTGAGCGTAAATTAATACGTCTTGGTAGGAATCTTTTTAGGGAATCTTAAATTTTTATTCAAGTAGTAAAATGAAAAAATAAAAGTATGTACATATGAGGGCTTACCCTACTATTTGGAAAGCTTTTTAAGTCTTGGCCTGGTGCCTCATTAAAAAACCCTTTAGGGAAAAAAGAGCACGCCTTGGCCTGAGACCTTTTTTCTAGCTGTAGTACCTTTTTAGGTTACAGGCATGCCATAACCTTGGGAGCTCCTTCCCTTGGAGGTCGGCCACCCTATAGTAACCTTTTCCTAGTACTTCTATGACTCGGTATAACCCTTTCCAGTTAGCTGCTAGCTTCCGTTCTCCTGACCGATCTGCTTCGATGTCGTTTCGGATTAGAATGAGGTCGTCGGTGGCGAAGCTTCGTTGGATTACCTTCTGGCTATACCTTGAAGCCATTCGATGCTTTAGCGCTTCCTCTCTAATCCGAGCTCTTTTTCGATTTTCTGGAAGTAGGTCGAGCTCTTCCTTTTGTGCTTGAGAGTTGGTATCCTCATTATAGAAGATCACTCTAGGGGATCACTCCTCTACTTCTACGAGAATCATTGCCTCTATTTCGTAAGCAAGTCGGAACGATGATTCTTCAGTGGTGGAGTGTGGCGTTGTCCGCTATGCCCATAGGACTTGTGGTAGCTCTTCGGCCCAGGCTCCTTTTGCGTCCTGGAGTCTACATTTTAACCCAGCCAATATGACTTTGTTGGCGGCTTCCGCCTGTCCGTTGGCTTGTAGGTGTTCTACTGAGGTGAACTAGTGCTTGATTTTCAGATTAGCTACCAGATTTCTGAAGCCCGTGTCGGTGAATTGTGTACCATTGTCCATGGTGATGGAGTATGAGACCCCAAACCTTGTGACAATGTTTCTGTTTAGGAACTTCCGACTTCTTTGGGCGGTGGCAGCGGCCAATGGCTCTGCCTCAATCCACTTCGTGAAGTAGTCTATTCCTACAATGAGGAACTTGACTTGCCCTGATCCTTGGGGAAATGGTCCGAGGAGGTCGAGCCCCCATTTTGCGAACGGCCATGGTGAAGTGATGCAGATGAGCTCTTCCGGTGGAGCGATATGAAAGTTGGCGTGCTTCTGGCATGGGGAGCATGTTTTGACAAATTCTGTTGCTTCCTTTTGTAAGGTCGGCCAGTAAAAGTCGGCTCGGAGTACCTTTTTGGAAAGTGCTCGTGCCCCGAGGTGGTTGCCGCACATATCGCTATGGACTTCTTCTAGGACTTCCTTTGTGTTGGAAGTCGGGACGCATTTTAGGAGGGGTGTTGAGATCCCTCTCCTGTATAGGGCGTCGTGTACTAAGGTGTAATAATGTGCTTCTCGTATGAGCCTTTTTGCCTCCTTTTTATCTGCAGGGAGTGTTTCGGACTTGAGGTAGTTGACTATGGGAATCATCCACCCTTGTTCTTGGTCTGATATGTTTAGGACCTCCTCTTCTTCTAAGGTTGATGGGTTTTGTAGTGTCTTTTGGATGAGGCTTCTATTATTGCCCGCTGGGTTGGTGCTGGCTAGCTTCGAGAGTGCATCCGCTCAGGCATTTTGTTCCCAGGGTATATGTCGAACCTCGTATCCCATTAATTTTTCGAGCTGTTCTCTGGTCTTGTCTAGATATTTTTTCATGGTGGGATCCTTTGCCTGGTAGCTTCCTTCTATTTGTGAGGTGACTACTTGTGAATCACTGAAGATGGTAAGTTTTTTGTCTCTGACTTCCTTAGCCAGCTTCAAACCAGCCAACAGGACTTTGTATTCGGCTTGGTTATTTGAGGCAGGGAATTCGAACCTTAGAGAGAGTTTGAGCTGGGTTCCTTGATCACTTTCTAGGATAACGCCGGCTCCACTCCCGGCTTTGTTTGACGAGTCGTCGACATAGAGGTTCTAGTCAATGGGAGTTCCTGGGGTGTCTGTGTATTCTGCGATGAATTAAGCCAAGTACTGAGACTTGATGGCCGTCCGAGCTTCGTACTTGAGGTCGAATTCGGACAACTCGACTGCCCACTGTAGGATTCTTCCCGCCAAGTCAGTTTTCTGTAGGATACCTTTTATGAGTTGGTTGGTCCGAACTCTGATGGTGTGGGCTAGAAAGTACGGCCGAAGCCGTCGGGAAGTGAGTATTGAGGGCGTAGGCGAACTTCTCTATCTTTTGGTAGTTTAGTTCAGCCCCTTGTAAAGCCTTACTAATAAAGTAGATGGGCTACTCTCCGTTATCGTCTTCTCTGACTAGCACTGATGCTATCGCCTAACTTCCGACGGCGAGGTATAGTATCAGTTCTTTTTCTTGTCGAGGTCGGGTCAGGATAGGTGGTTGCCCTAAGAATGTTTTAAAGTCTTAGAGGCTTGTTCGCATTCTTGGGTCCATTCGAACCTCTTTCCTTTTCTTAGGGTTGCATAGAAAGGTAGAGATCTTAGAGCCACTCCGGCTAGGAACCTAGACGGGGCTGCTAGTCTTCTGTTTAACTGCTGTACCTCCTTGACGCAGGTCGGGCTTTTCATGTTGAGTATAGCTTGACATTTGTCTGGGTTTTCCTCAATCCCTCTTTGAGTGAGCATGAACCCTAGAAATTTGTTGGCTTCTACCGTGAAAGTACACTTTGTGGGATTTAGTCTCATCTCGTGCTTTCTTATGGTGCCGAATACTCTGGCGAGGTCGGGTAGCAGCTTTTCTTCCCTTTGGGTTTTTACCATCATGTCATCTACGTAGATTTCCATCAGCTTTCCGATGTGGTTGGCGAATACTTTGTTCATCAACCTCTGACATGTAGCCCCTACATTCTTGAGTCCGAACGGCATGACTATGTAGCAGTAGTTTGCCTTTGGGGTTAAGAACGAGGTTTTTTCTCGGTCGGGTTGGTGCATTGGGATCTGGTTGTACCCTAAGTAGGCATCCATGAAGGAGAGGTACTTGTATCCCGACGAGGCATCGACCAGGGTGTCGATGTTCGGGAGGGGGTATGGATCTTTAGGGCAGGCTTTGTTGAGATCGGTGTAGTCTACGCACATTCGTCATTTTTGACAAGTACGACGTTGGCCAGCCATAGGGGGTACTTGACTTCCCTTATGAAACCTGCCTCTAGTAAGGCTTGTACCTATTCCTCCACGACTTGTGATCTTTCTGGCCCGAGCTTTCTGCGCTTTTGTTGCACTGGTCGGAAGTCAGGGTATACCGCTAGTTTGTTGCACATTAATCCAGGATCTATGCCGGGCATGTCTGCGGCCTTCCAAGTGAAGAGGTCAGAGTTGTCCTTTAGGAACCTTATTAGCAGCTCCTTTAGGTCTTCTTTTAGGTTTGCACCGATGTTTGTTGTTTTATCTCTGGTGTCTCCGATTTGGACCTCTTCGGTCTCGCCTTCTGATTGAGGACAAAATTCTTCGCGAGCCTGGGTTCCCTCGAGCTCGATGGTATTGGCTTCTTTTCCTCTGGGGTCGCCTTTAAGGTTCAGGCTTTTGTTATAGCAGCGTCGCGTGAGCTTTCGGTCTCCTTTTACAGTGGCTATGCCTTCTGGGGTTGGGAATTTCATGCATAAGTGAAGAGTAAAGACTACCACGGCGAGCTGATTTAAGGTCGTCCAACCTATAAGGGCGTTGTATGCGGAGTTCACGTCAACCATGATGTAGTTTATGCTCAGTGTTCTGGATCGGGTTTCCTTTCCAAAGGTTGTGTGTAGTGGGATGTACCCGAGGGGCTGGATCGGGGCGTCTCCAAGTTCGAAAAAGTTGTTGGGATATGCTCTGAGCTCCCTTTCTTGTAGTCCGAGCTTGTCAAAGGTGGATTTGAATAGGATGTCTGCGGAGCTCCCCTGATCAACCAGTGTTCGGTGAAGGTTGGCATTAGCTAGTATGATGGTAACGACCACGGGGTCATCATGGCCAGGGATGATACCCGCGGCGTCTTCTTTAGTGAAGGTGATAGTGGGGAGGTTAGGCGACCTGTCTTCTCCTCCGACGTGATATACTTCTTTGAGGTGTCTCTTCCGGGATGATTTGGAGATTTCACCTCCTGCGAATCCTCCGTTGATCATATGAACGTGCCTTTCTGGGGTGTGAGGGGGACGTTCAGCTCGTCCACCATCTTCATCTCTTCTTATCTTTTTTGGTTCATCCGTTCTGTTGGCTAGGAACCGATCTAGTCTTCCTTCTCGGGCTAGTTTTTCTATGACGTTCTTCAGGTCGTACCACTCATTAGTGGGGTGTCCGTAGATCCTGTGGTATTTGCAGTATTCGGTCCGACTTCCTCCCCTTTTGTGTTTAATTGGGCAAAGAGGTGGGATTTTTTCTGTGTTGCATATTTCGCGGTAGACGTCCACTAAGGATACCCGAAGAGGGGTATAGTTATTATATTTCTTGTGCTTCTCTGTGGATTAGTCTTCCCTTTTCTTTGACTCTTTATCCTTATCTCGAGGTGGGTAGGGGAACCTAGCTTTGGAGGTTTCATCCAATCGGAAGTTTTCCTCCATGTTGATGTATTTTTCAGCTCGTTCTTGCACTTCATTCAGGGATGTGGGGTGCTTCTTAGATATAGAGTGGCTGAAGGCCCCTTCTCATAGATCGTTGATAAGTCCCATGACGGCTGCTTCTATGGGAAAATTCTAAATGTCTAGGCATGCTTTATTGAACCTTTCTATGTAGCTGTGGAGGCTTTCCCGATCTTCCTGTTTGATTCCTAGTAAGCTTGGAGCATGTTTGGCTTTGTCCTTTTGTATGGAGAACCTAACTAAGAATTTTTTGGCAAGGTCGTCGAAGCTTGTGATCGATCTCGGGGGTAAGCCGTCGAACTACTTTATTGCTGTTTTGGTCAGGGTAATCGGGAAGGCTTTGCAACGGGTTACATCTGAGGCGTCCGTGAGATACATCCGACTCCTAAAATTGCTACGATGATGGCTCGGGTTGGACGTGCCATCGTATGGGGTCATGTCGGGAGCTTTGAAGTCTTTTGGGACCTTAGCTTTCATGATGTCTTTCGTGAACGGGTCTTGGTCCTTGTGGGTGCTAGTTTCGCAGTCAGATCGAGTGGTTTTAGTTTTCAGGCCGGCTTCAAGTTTTAGGAGCTTGTTTGCCATGGTGATGGGATGACTTCCAGGTTTCCTGGAAACAACGCCAATGTTTCGAGGGTTACCTGAAACTGGGAGGTCGATCTCGGATGAGATCTTCTGGCTAGTCTGGGTTGGCGCGTACAACTTGTAGGAACAGGAGATACTGCTGATCCTCAGTCACCGGAGGGTGGTGGTACCTGCAAGAGACTCCGATGCTTAAATCAGTACGGGCTTTAGGCAAGTTTTTTGTAGAGTTTGAGTATGAGTTATACTTGGGTGCTCCAGTGTATTTATAGTAGTGTTTGGTGACCTTCCTTTGAGATAAGGTTTTTATCTTATCTTTATCTTTGTGGGTGAGGTCATTATCTCTGGCCAACCGCCTTTTATTGGACGGTGGTCCTTTCACCTTGGGCCTCCTTGGGCCTCTGTGGCACTTTGTCCGAGCTCTTTATGAAGAGGTCGGTGGCAAGCCAATCCTTTTAAAGAAGTCGATCGATTTGCTTTAGTCCAACCCAGACCTTATAGCTCGGTCCAGGGTATGAACACTATCTACTGTTACACGAAATCGTGATCACACACTTTTCACACAACTCTGTGTAGCTGACCAGTAAGTACACTGGGTCGTCCAAGTAATACCTTATGTGAGTAAGGGTCGATCCCACGGAGATTGTCGGCTTGAAGCAAGCTATGGTCATCCTTGTAGATCTCAGTCAGGCGAATTCAAATGGTTTTGAGGTTTTGATAATTAAAATATAATTAAAACAGAAAATAAGATAGAAATACTTATGTAATTCATTGGTGGGATTTTAGATAAGCGTATGAAGATGCCTTGTTCCTTCTGAACCTCTGCTTTACTACTGCCTTCATCCAATTATTCATACTCCTTTCCATGGCAAGATGTATGTTGGGGGATCACTGTTGTCAATGGCTATCGTCCGTCCTCTCAGTGAAAATGGTCCAAATGCGCTGTCACCACACGGCTAATCATCTGTCGGTTCTCACTCATGTTGGAATAGGATCCATTGATCCTTTTGCATCTGTCACTACGCCCAACACTCGCGAGTTTGAAGCTCGTCACAGTCATCCCATCCCAGATCCTACTCGGAATACCACAGACAAGGTTTAGACTTTTCGGAACTTAAGAATGCTGCAAATTGATCCTAGCTTATACCACGAAGACTTTGATCTCACGGAATGGAAGGCTCTGTTGTCAGGAGAGGCAACCATGCGTCGTGATCCAGGAGGCTAAGAGATATACATTCAAGCTCGTTTTCATGTAGAACGAAAGTGGTTGTCAGGCACGCATTCATAAGTGAGAATGGTGATGAGTGTCACATAATCATCACATTCATCATGTTGAAGTACGAATGGATATCTTAGAATAAGAATAAGCTTGAATTGAATAGAAAACAGTAGTAATTGCATTAATTCATGAAGAACAGCAGAGCTCCACACCTTAATCTATGGAGTGTAGAAACTCCACCGTTGAAAATACATAAGTGAAAATAGGGTAGTGTTCCAAGGGTTACCTGAAACTGTAGGTCGATCTCAGACGAGATCTTCTGTACTGGTCGGAGATGACGTGTCCGGCTGGTGGGTGGTGGCCAGAGCTGTCGTGTCCGACTTGTTGGACTGGCTAAGCTGCTGATCCTTTGTCACCGGAGGGTGGTGGTACCTGCAAGTGACTCCGATGCCTAAGCTAGCAAGGGTATTAACAGGATTTTAGTAGAATCAGAGTATGAGTTATACCTGGGTGCTCCAGTGTATTTATAGTGGTGAGAATTGACCTTCTTAGATAAGATAAGTTAGTTATCTTATCTTATCTTATCTTTGGGTGAGGTCAGCTTATCTTCAACGGAACCGCTCTTCTCTCTTTAGGCTTGAGCCGCCTTTGGATTTAGGCTGTGTTCCTTGAGTTGGGTCCTTTTTGGGCTTTCCTGTCGATTTAGCCGACCTCTTTTGGAGAGAGGTCGGATAGTCTGACCTAAAGAGGTCGGTCGCTTTATCTCCAATCATCCCAAGTCGGATAGCCCGACTCATGGTATGAACAGTGCCCCTTCTTGAGCTCGGTATTTTTGTTGAGGTCGAGTCCTTGACTTCGGTCCTTTTCTAGTGAAACCGAACTCAAGCATTTTGTCGACTCCTTTCTTTGTAGAGCCTTTTTGAATGCGGAACGTTTTTCCTTTAAAAGTGCGCGCTTTTATATCAACGCTTTGGGAACGTGTGAGGGATTAATGCCCTCATTAATTGACTTTAAATGCCCCGTTTCCTTTGGTTTGAATTTTGCCATCAGAAACGGTTTCTCTTCTTCGTTTCCCTTCGTAACCTCTCCCTTTGCTCTCTCATTTTTCGTTTTTCCCTAGATTTTCACAGTTTCTTCCTGCGACGCCTGCTCTACTAGCGTTTTCTGTGGAAAAAAGGAGTGATTCTGGGTTTCTCCCTTCGTCCTCTTCCGGCGAATTTTTTCCGTTCGAGGGTTGACTCTGTCCCTTCTTGCTCCTCAGCTTCCTTTCGAGGTTTTCTCCTATTTTCCAGGTTCGATCTTTTCCTCCTCTGTCATTTTTATGTCTGATTTTGAGAAAGTTTGATTTTTGCTTGGAGAAAGCTTAGATCTTGCTGCTTTTACTGCACCTGATTGTTGCGTATTTTGGAGTTTCTTCGTCTTTTGTATGAATTTCTTCGCCTTTCTTGTTTGCTTGATGCTTTTAGGGTTTTTGCATGATGTCGCCGTTTCTGCTTGTGCTTTGGATGATGGTTTTTGCTTAGTTCACAAAAAGGGTTGTGTCTTTGACGATTCTCTGCTTGGCATATTTGATGTTGGATATGCTCTTCGCTGATAGACTGTAAAAAAATTTTAGATGACTTTTATGTTTCTACTTTCCTTGTCTGCTTATTTGAAACCTTCTTTCTCGTTTGATGAGTGCCGGGACGTAAGCTGTAGAAATTTCCTGAAACCTTGCTTTGTTACTGCCTCCAAAGGATGCCCCAGGACTTTGGTTTGAGTCTTGGGATTTTCCTTTTCTGCTTGTTTGCCTGTATCATATTAGTCGAGTCGTTTTGCCCCTTGTCCGAGATGCTTTTTAGTAATCCAATCTTCTTTTCTTATTGTAGGATTAGTCGGCCTCATGTCTTCTCGCAATAACATTGTAGAGATGTCTTCCAAAGTTCCCGAGGGGATGTCCGATTGGCTGGACTCCCTTGTCCTAATGTGTGTTTCTATCGTGGATGCTGAATTTTGTGTAGAGCTGAGGAAACATCATAGGATCTGTGGTAACAGTGCTTGGGAGAGGGATTATGAGCTTGTAGCTCCTGACTCTGATGAGAGGGCTTGTTTTCCTACTTTCGTCGAGGGGGAGCGTCCCTTCTTCTATGCCTATGAATATTTTTGCAGCCAGTTGGACGTTACTTTTCCTTTTACTGCTTTCGAGACCGACTTGTTGTGGTCATGTAACATTGCTCTATCCCAGCTTCATCCGAATTCTTGGGGTTTTATCAAGATATTTCAACTTCTTTGCCAAGAGTTAGGCATAACACCTTCTCAAATTCTTTTCCTCTATCTTTCTGTCTCGGCCAAGCCCGGGGGTTCTTCCAAAAAGAAAGCTTCCTGGGTTTCTTTCAGATCGGCCCAGGGGCATAAAGTTTTTGCCATGTATGATGAGTCTTTTAAAGATTTTAAGAATTATTTCTTCCGAGTCCATGCTGTTGAGGGGGTCCGCCCCTTTTTTCTTGATGAGAATGACGAGCCTGCTTTTCCTCTAGAGTGGCAAAAGAATGTGAGAGTGCCACGTTATACATGGGAGATGCTTAATGAGGTTGAGCGGGCTTTTGTGGTTGTTCTTGAAGATTTGTGGGGGGAACCACCCCATCTGGATATAAAAAGATTCTTGAGTGATCCATCTTTGGTTCGAACTGCTTTGGGTACTGTCTGACTTGTTTCTATATTTGTTTCTGAGTTTTTCTTCTCCTATGTTATAACTCGTCATTGTGGTTGATTCTGTATTTTCAGAGATGTCGAAAAAGAATGATTCCATGAAGGCCTACAAGAAGGCGAAGAAGGCTGCTGCTGCTCAAAACATCTCGGCCAAGGCGGCCGGGGAGGGATCTTCTCAGGTTCAAGTGAAGCCGCCCGTGCCGGGTTCTCCTGGGCCGAGGAAGGTGATCCCTAGTGCACGAAATTGTGATGTCACATTCATAATTTGTCACAACTTCGATACAACTAACCAGCAAGTGCACTGAGTCGTCCAAGTAATACCTTACGTGAGTAAGGGTCGAATCCCACGGAGATTGTTGGTATGAAGCAAGCTATGGTCACCTTGTAAATCTCAGTCAGGCAGATATAAAGTGATAATGGTGTTTTCGAATATTATATAATAAAATAGGGATAGAGATACTTATGTAAATCATTGGTAGGAATTTCAGATAAGCGAATGGAGATGCTTTTCGTTCCTCTGAACCTCTGCTTTCCTGCTATCTTCATCCAATCAGTCTCACTCCTTTCCATGGCTGGCTTTATGTGATACATCACCACTGTCAATGGCTACTTTCGGTCATCTCTCGGGAAAATGATCCAATGCCCTGTCACAGCATGGCTAATCGTCTGGAGGCATCACCCTTGCCAATGGCTTCATCTTATCCTCTCAGTGAATAATATGCTCACGCACCCTGTCACGGCACGGCTATTCATCTGTCGGTTCTCGATCATGCTGGAATAGGATTTACTATCCTTTTGCGTCTGTCACTAACGCCCTGCAATCGCGAGTTAGGAGCTCGTCACAGTCATTCAATCATTGAATCCTACTCGGAATACCACAGACAAGGTTTAGACTTTCCGGATTCTCTTGAATGCCGCCATCATTCTAGCTTAAGCCACGATGATTCTGGTTAAGAGATCTAAGAGATATTCATTCTAGCTTATTTCATGTAGAACGGAAGTGTTTGTCAGGCACGTGTTCATAGGGGAGATGGTGATGAGCGTCACACATAATCATCACCTTCATCACGTTCTTGGGTGCGAATGGATATCTTAGAAGTGAAATAAGATGAATTGAATAGAAAACAGTAGTACTTGCATTAATCTTTGAGGAACAGCATAGCTCCACACCTTAATCTATGGAGTGTAGAAACTCTACCGTTAAAAATACATAAGTGAAGGTCCAGGCATGGCCGAGATGGCCAGCCCCCTAAAACGTGATCAAAGGATCATAAGGTAATCCAAAGATGTCAAATACAATAGTAAGAGGTCCTATTTATAATAAACTAGCTACTAGGGTTTACATGAGTAAGTAATTGATGCATAAATCCACTTCTGGGGCCCACTTGGTGTGTGCTTGGGCCGAGCCTTAACTTTCCACGTGCAGAGGCCATTTGTGGAGTTGAACGCCAGGTTTTGATCCATTTCTGGCATTCAACTCTGGTTTTGGATCCTTTTCTGGCGCTGGACGCCAGATTTGGGCAGAGAGCTGGCGTTGAACGCCGGTTTACGTCATCTATTCTTGGCCAAAGTATGGACTATTAAATATTTCTGGAAAGCCCTGGAAGTCTACTTTCCAACGCAATTGGAAGCGCGCCATTTCGAGTTCTGTAGCTCCAGAAAATTCACTTTGAGTGCAGGGAGGTTAGAATCCAACAGCATCAGCAGTCCTTTTTCAACCTCTGAATCTGATTTCTGCTCAAGTCCCTCAATTTCAGCCAGAAAATACCTGAAATCACAGAAAAATACACAAACTCATAGTAAAGTCCAAAAATGTGAATTTAACATAAAAACTAATAAAAACATCCCTAAAAGTAACTAGATCCAACTAAAAACATACTAAAAACAATGCCAAAAAGCGTATAAATTATCCGCTCATCACAACACCAAACTTAAATTGTTGCTTGTCCCCAAGCAACTGAAAATCAAATAGGATAAAAAGAAGAAAATATACTATAAATTCCAAACTATCAATGAAACATAGCTTCAATCATATGAGCGGGACTTATAGCTTTTTGCCTCTTGAATAGTTTTGGCATCTCACTTTATCCATTGAGGTTCAGAATGATTGGCATCTCTAGGAACTTCAGATTTCGAATAGTGTTATTGATTCTCCTAGTTCAGTATGATGATTCTTGAACACAGCTTCTTTATGAGTCTTGGCCGTGGCCCTAAGCACTTTGTTTTCCAGTATTACCACCGGATACATAAATGCCACAGACACATAATTGGGTGAACCTTTTCAGATTGTGACTCAGCTTTGCTAAAGTCCCCAATTAGAGGTGTCCAGGGTTCTTAAGCACACTCTTTTTTTGCTTTGGACCTTGACTTTAACCGCTCAGTCTCAAGTTTTCACTTGACACCTACACACCACAAGCACATGGTTAGGGACAGCTTGGTTTAGCCGCTTAGACCAGGATTTTATTCCTTTTAGGTCCTCCTATCCACTGATGCTCAAAGCCTTGGGATCCTTTTTATTTGCCCTTGCCTTTTGGTTTTAAGGGTTATTGGCTTTTTGCTCTTGCCTCTTGGTTTTAAGAGCTTTTGGCTTTTTCTTCTTGCTTTTCTTTCTATATTTTTTTTTCGCCTATTTTTTTTTTTCTGCAAGCTTTGTTCTTTGCTGCTTTTTCTTGCTTCAAGAATCATTTTTATGATTTTTCAGATTATCAAATAACATGTCTCCTAGTCATCATTCTTTCAAGAGCCAACATATTTAACATTCTTAAACAACAACTTCAAAAGACATATGCACTGTTCAAGCATACATTCAGAAAACAAGAAGCATTGTCACCACATCAATATAATTAAGCTAAGTTCAAGGATAAATTCGAAACTCATGTACTTCTTGTTCTTTTGACTTAAAGTAGTTTTTTTTAAGAGAGGTGATGGATTCATAGGACATTCATAACTTTAAGACAATGTTACTAACTACTAATGATCATGTAATGAAGACACAAACAGATAAGCACATAACATAGAAAACGAAAAACAGAAGAATTAAGAACAAGGAATGAATCCACCTTAGTGATGGTGGCGTTTCCTTCTTGAGGAACCAATGATGTCCTTGAGCTCTTCTATGTCTCTTCCTTGTCTTTGTTGCTCCTCCTTTATTGCTTTTAGATCTTCTCTGATTTCATGAAGGATGATGGAGTGCTCTTGATGTTCCACCCTTAGTTGCTTCCAATAATTGTGTGGAAGAAAATGTATCCCATGAGGTATCTCAGGGATCTCTTGATTTGCAGTCAAATGTTCTACCACTGAGCTATAGACCCTTGATGGAAGCTTTTGTCTTCCCTTTCCTCTTTCTAGAGGCTTCTCTGGCCTTAGATGCCATCAATGGTTATGGAAAAAACAAAAAAGCTATGCTTTTACCACACCAAACTTAGAATGTTGCTCGTCCTCGAGCAAAAGAAGAAAGAATAGAAGAAGAAGAAGAAGATATGGAGGAGATGGAGGGAGGTGTATATTCGGCCATATGGGTGGGATTGGGTGGGAAAGAGATGTTGAATTTTGAAGGTAAGTGGGTGTATGGATGTGAGTGGTAAAGGGTTAATAGGGAAGAGTGTTTATTGGGAATAGAGGATGATTGAGAAGAGAGAAGAGAGTGAGTGGAGGTAGGTGGGGATCCTGTGGGGTCCACAGATTCTGAGGTGTCAAGGCATTTACATCCCTGCACCAATTTAGGCATGCAAAATGCCTTTGCACACAACTCTGGGCGTTCAGCGCCAGGTTGGTGCCCATTTTGGGCGTTCAACGCCCATTTGCTGCCTTTTCTGGCGTTGAACGCCAGAACCATACTTGTTATGGGCGTTCAGCGCCAGGATGCTGCCCATTTTGGGCGTTCAGCGCCAGAACCATGCTCTGTTCTGGCGTTGAACGCCAGGAAGATGCTCCTCCAGGGTGTGATTTTTCTTCTGCTGTTTTTGATTCCGTTTTCAATTTTTTTATATTTATTTTGTGACTCCATATGATCATGAACCTACAAAGACATATAACTAAGAAAAATATAGTTAGATAAATAAAAATTGGGTTGCCTCCCAACAAGCGCTTCTTTAATGTCAATAGCTTGACAGTGGGCTCTCATGGAGCCTCACAGATGTTCAGAGCATTGTTGAAACTCTCCAACACCAAACTTAGAGTTTGGATATGGGAGTTCAACACCAAACTTAGAGTTTGGTTGTGGCCTCCCAACACCAAACTTAGAGTTTGACTGTGGGGGCTCTGGTTGACTCTGCTTTGAGAGAAGCTTTTTCTGCTTCCTCTCCACGGTTGCAGGGAGAGATCCTTGAGTTTTAAACACAAGGGAGTCCTCATTCTATTGAAGGACTATTTCACCTCTGTCAACATCAATCACAGCTCTTGCTGTGGCCAGGAAAGGTCTTCCTAGGATGATGGATTCATCCTCTTCCTTTCCAGTATCCAGGACTATGAAATCAGCAGGGATGTAAAGGCCTTCAACCTTTACTAATACGTCCTCTACTTGTCCATAAGCCTGTTTTCTAGAGCTGTCTGCCATCTCTAATGAGATTTTAGCAGCTTGCACCCCATAGATTCCCAGTTTCTCTATTACAGAGAGGGGCATGAGGTTTATTCCTGAACCAAGGTTACACAGAGCCTTAAAGATCATGGTGCCTATGGTACAGGGTATTATGAACTTTCCAGGATCCTGTCTCTTCTGAGGCAATGTCAGTTGATCCAGATCACTTAGTTCATTGATGAACAAAGGAGGTTCAACTTCCCAAGTATCAATGCCAAATAATTTGGCATTCAGCTTCATGATTGCACCAAGAAACTTGGCAGTTTGCTCTTCAGTAACATCCTCATTCTCTTCAGAAGAGGAATACTCATCAGAGCTCATGAAGGGTATAAGGAGGTTCAATGGAATCTCTATGGTCTCTAGATGAGCCTCAGAGTCCTTTGGTTCCTCAGAGTGAAGCTCCTTATTGACCACTGGACATCCCAGGAGGTCTTCCTCCTTGGGATTCACGTCCTCTCCTCTCCTCACAGGTTCGGCCATGGTGCTTATGTCAATGGCCTTGCACTCTCCTTTTGGATTCTCTTCTGTATTGCTTGGGAGAGTACTTGGAGTGATTTCAGTGATCCTTTTACTCAGCTGGCCCACTTGTGCTTCCAAATTTCTAATGGAAGACCTGGTTTCATTCATGAAACTCACAGTGGCCTTAGATAGATCAGAGACTAGATTTGCTAAATTAGAAGCATTTTGTTCAGAGTTCTCTATCTGTTGCTGAGTGGATGATGGAAAAGGTTTACTATTGTTAAACCTGTTTCTTCCACCATTGTTAAAGCCTTGTTGAGGATTTTGATCCTTCCATGAGAAATTTGGGTGATTTCTCCATGATGAGTTATAGGTGTTTCCATAAGGTTCACCTAAATAATTCACCTCTGCTATTGCAGGGTTCTCAGGATCATAAGCTTCTTCTTCATAAGAAGCCTCTTGAGTACTGTTGGATGCAGCTTGCATTCCATGCAGACTCTGAGAGATCATATTGACTTGCTGAGTCAATATTTTATTCTGAGCCAATATGGCATTTAGAGTATCAACTTCAAGAACTCCCTTCTTCATAGGCGTCCCATTACTCACAGGATTCCTCTCAGAAGTGTACATGAACTGGTTTTTAGCAACCATGTCAATGAGTTCTTGAGCTTCTGTAGGCGTTTTCTTTAGGTGAATGGATCCACCTGCAGAAGTGTCCAGTGATATCTTTGATAGCTCAGATAAACCATCATAGAATATATCCAGGATGGTCCATTCTGAAAGCATGTCAGAAGGACACTTTTTGGTCAACTGTTTGTATCTTTCCCAAGCTTCATAGAGGGATTCACCTTCTTTCTGTCTAAAGGTTTGAACATCCACTCTAAGCTTGCTCAGCTTTTGAGGAGGAAAGAACTTGGCTAAGAAAGCCGTGACCAGCTTATCCCAAGAGTTCAGGCTATCTTTAGGTTGAGAGTCCAACCATATTCTCGCTCTGTCTCTTACAGCAAAAGGGAAAAGCATGAGCCTGTAGACTTCAGGATCTACTCCATTAGTCTTAACAGTATCACATATCTGCAAGAATTCAGTTAAGAACTGAAAAGGATCTTCAGATGGAAGTCCATGAAACTTGCAGTTCTGCTGCATTAGAGAAACTAATTGAGGTTTCAGCTCAAAGTTGTTTGCTCCAATGGCAGGAATGGAGATGCTTCTTCCATGTAAATTGGAATTAGGTGCAGTAAAGTCACCAAGCATCTTCCTTACATTATTATTATTTTCGGCTGCCATCTCCTCTTCCTGTTCGAAAATTTCTGAAAGGTTATCTCTGGATTGTTGTAATTTAGCTTCTCTTAATTTTTTTCTTCAGAGTCCTTTCAGGTTCCGGATCTGCATCAACAAGAATATTCTTGTCCTTGCTCCTGCTCATATGACAAAGAAGAAGGCACAGAAAAATAATAATAATAATAGAGATCCTTTATTCCATAGTATAGGGATCCCTGTGTGAGTAGAAAAAGAGGGGGAGATAAAGAAGGTAATATAATGGAAGAAACACAACTGTGAGGATGGCAGAGATGTGAGATGAGATGTTAGGATATGAATGAATAAATATAATAAGATAGGGGAGGGATAATTTTTGAAAATTATTTTGAAAAAGAGTTAGTGATTTTCGAAAATGGTTTTTGAAAATTGTTAGTATTTTTTCGAAAAATTTTTAAAATTAAAAATAAAAATAAGAATAATTAGTTAATTAAAAAGAAATTTTTGAAAAAGAGGGAAGATATTTTCAAAAATTAGAGAGAGAGAGTTAGTTAGGTGGTTTTGAAAAAGTTACGAAACAAACAAAAAGTTAGTTAGTTAGTTGAAACAAATTTTGAAAAGGTAAGAAGTTAGGAAGTTAGAAAAGATATTTTGAATAGATATTTTTGAAAAGGATAAGATAAGAAGATATTTTTGAAAAGATATGATTGAAATTAGTTTTGAAAAAGATTTGATTTTTAAAATCACAATTAATGACTTGATTCACAAGAAATCACAAGATATGATTCTAGAACTTAAAGTTTGAATCTTTCTTAACAAGTAAGTATCAAACTTGAAATTTTTGAATCAAAACATTAATTGTTATTGTTATTTTCGAAAATTTGGTATAAAAATAAGAAAAAGATTTTTGAAAAGTATTTTTAGAATTTTCGAAAATAACTAAGAAAGATGAAAAAGATTTGATTTTTGAAAAAGATTTTGAAAAAGATAAGATTTTCAAATTGAAAATTTGATTTGACTCATGAGAAACAATTTGATTTTAAAAATTTTTGAAAAAGTCAACTCAAATTTTCGAATTTGATGAGAGAAAAGAGGAAGATATTTTTTTGATTTTTTGAATTTTTATGAAAAACATGAAAATTATGCAATGCATGAAATTTTTTAGATCAAAACAATGAATGCATGCAAGAATGCTATGAATGTCAAGATGAACACCAAGAACACTATGAATGTCAAGATGAACATCATAGACACAATTTTGAAAAATTTTTAATGCAAAGAAAACATGCAAGACACCAAACTTAGAATTCTTTAATGCTTACGCACTAAGAATTCAAGAATGCATATGATAAACATGAAAAGACACAAAACAAAAAATCATCAAGATCAAACAAGAAGACTTACCAAGAACAACTTGAAGATCATGAAGAACACTATGAATGCATGAAATTTTCGAAAAATGCAAGATGCATATGCAAGTGACACCAAACTTATGATATGACTCAAGACTCAAACAAGAAACACAAAAATATTTTTGATTTTTATGATTTTCTAATTTTTTTTTTGGATTTTTATTTTATATTTTTCGAAAAAATCTTTTGAAAAAGAAAATAAGGATTCCAAAATTTTTAATATGAATTCCAGGAATCTTATGCTCTAAAGCTCCAATCAAAGGGTCAGGCATGGCTTAATAGCCAGCCAAGCTTTAGTATGTAACTCAGACATGACACGCCTGACATTCCTTACATTCAACAGCCAATTGGCTAAGAAAGATAAAGAAGCTCTTCTCTTGAGTATAAGAATTGAGACATGGCTTTACAGCCAGCCAGGCTTCAACATGCTCCATGAAACACTAGAATTCATTCTTAAAAATTCTGAAAAGAAAATATATTTTTGAAAACATTTTTATTTTAAAACCCTCTTTTTTTTTTCGAAAACAGGTGAGAAAATTTTGAAATATTTTTGAAAAATTTTTGAAAAGAAAATAAAAAGAAAATTACCTAATCTGAGCAACAAGATGAACCGTCAGTTGTCCAAACTCGAACAATCCCCGGCAACGGCGCCAAAAACTTGGTGCACGAAATTGTGATGTCACATTCATAATTTGTCACAACTTCGATACAACTAACCAGCAAGTGCACTGGGTTGTCCAAGTAATACCTTACGTGAGTAAGGGTCGAATCCCACGGAGATTGTTGGTATGAAGCAAGCTATGGTCACCTTCTAAATCTCAGTCAGGAAGATATAAAGTGATAATGGTGTTTTTGAATATTATATAATAAAATAGGGATAGAGATACTTATGTAAATCATTGGTAGGAATTTCAGATAAGCGAATGGAGATGCTTTTCGTTCCTCTGAACCTCTGCTTTCCTGCTATCTTCATCCAATCAGTCTCACTCCTTTCCATGGCTGGCTTTATGTGATACATCACCACTGTCAATGGCTACTTTCGGTCATCTCTCGGGAAAATGATCCAATGCCCTGTCACGGCATGGCTAATCGTCTGGAGGCATCACCCTTGCCAATGGCTTCATCTTATCCTCTCAATGAATAATATGCTCACGCACCCTGTCACGGCACGGCTATTCATCTGTCGGTTCTCGATCATGCTGGAATAGGATTTACTATCCTTTTGCGTCTGTCACTAACGCCCTGCAATCGCGAGTTAGGAGCTCGTCACAGTCATTCAATCATTGAATCCTACTCGGAATACCACAGACAAGGTTTAGACTTTCCGGATTCTCTTGAATGCCGCCATCATTCTAGCTTACGCCACGAAGATTCCGATTAAGAGATCTAAGAGATATTCATTCTAGCTTATTTCATGTAGAACGGAAGTGTTTGTCAGGCACGTGTTCATAGGGGAGATGGTGATGAGCGTCACACATAATCATCACCTTCATCACGTTCTTGGGTGCGAATGGATATCTTAGAAGCGAAATAAGATGAATTGAATAGAAAACAGTAGTACTTGCATTAATCTTTGAGGAACAGCAGAGCTCCACACCTTAATCGATGGAGTGTAGAAACTCTACCGTTAAAAATACATTAGTGAAGGTCCAGGCATGGCCGAGATGGCCAGCCCCCTAAAACGTGATCAAAGGATCATAAGGTAATCCAAAGATGTCAAATACAATAGTAAGAGGTCCTATTTATAATAAACTAGCTACTAGGGTTTACATGAGTAAGTAATTGATGCATAAATCCACTTCTGGGGCCCACTTGGTGTGTGCTTGGGCCGAGCCTTAACTTTCCACGTGCAGAGGCCATTTGTGGAGACGCCAGGTTTTGATCCATTTCGGGCGTTCAACTATGGTTTTGGATCCTTTTCTGGCGCTGGACGCCAGATTTGGGCAGATAGCTGGCATTGAACGCCAGTTTACGTCCTCTATTCTTGGCCAAAGTATAGACTATTAAATATTGCTGGAAAGCCTTGGAAGTCTACTTTCCAACGCAATTGGAAGCGTGCCATTTTGAGTTCTGTAGCTCCAGAAAATTCACTTTGAGTGCAGGGAGGTCAGAATCCAACAGCATCAGCAGTCCTTTTTCAACCTCTGAATCTGATTTCTGCTCAAGTCCCTCAATTTCAGCCAGAAAATACCTGAAATCACAGAAAAACACACAAACTCATAGTAAAGTCCAAAAATGTGAATTTAACATAAAAACTAATAAAAACATCCCTAAAAGTAACTAGATCCTACTAAAAACATACTAAAAACAATGCCAAAAAGCGTATAAATTATCCGCTCATCAATCCCCATTCCTCAGGTTTGTTTGGCTGAGCCTCCTCAATCTTCTGCCGCTGCTTTAGGTGCTCCTTCTAACAAGAAGCAAGAAACAATTGAGCCTTTCAACCTTGATGCTCCTTATTTTAATGCGATCGAGTTCGTAGATCAGCAAATTGGTCCCTTTGGTGCCCTTCCTATGGATGATGTGTCGCTCCTTCGCTATCTGGACTTTATAACTCGAAGCAGTGTTAGGATGGCATATATGGGGGCTGCCCTATACCGAACTGCTCAAAATCTTCCTCTCCATGCCACCAAAGCCTTTATGGAGGAGGCTAAACAAGATTTTGATCGGATGAAGGGCCTGAAAGAGGAGCTTGAAGCAAAGGTAGCCAAGCTGGAGAAGGATCTAGAGAACGAGAAGGCGAGTTCCCTTTCTCTGGCGGCTTCTGTGAGGCTGGCTGAGGACACGGCACTGAGGCATAAGGACAGCTATGTGGCATCTTATCGGGAGGTGGTGCGCCTGTTGGAGAATTCCCGAGCTGATTACTCCGAGCTCCAAGGTCATCTTGTTGGCAGCGTAACTGCTGCCTATGAGAACTTGAGGGAGCAGGTTCGGATTATTGCTCCCGAAGCCGATCTTACTCTCTTCAGCCTGGATAATGTTGTGAGGGATGGTAAGATTGTCCCTGATGACCAGGATGATGATGATGTTGAACCTCCCCTTGTGTCTTCTGCCAAAGTGTCGACCTCTTCAGTTCTTCCGATTGTGTCTGATCCAGATTGCCAGATTCTGAACCGGGATGATGGAACCGTGGATGCTGTGCCAATTTAGACTCGCCCTCCCTCTCCTCGTACTGATGCTGTCGAGAGGGCTCCTGATTTTTGCTGATTTCTCTTCGGGTATTTGTGTAGTTGGCCCGGCTTGTGGGCTTTTAAACTCTTTATGTGTAATTTGAATGTTTTGCTCGACTGTGGATACTCCTTTGGGTTGCTTGCCTAGCAACTTTTGTTTTGAAAAACAACAAGTAGTTTTCAAGCTTTTGGGCCTGACCCTTAAGCTCATTATAATATTGTATTTTATCATGCTCGTTTGCGCTTGTCTTAGCACTTGTTGCTTGTTGGTTGGATCCTTTGAGATCGTAGATGTGGGGGTCCAACTTGTTTCTCGATTTTCTCGCTCTTGCTTTGTATTTCTAGTAATCTGTAACCGATTTCTTTACGTTGGTCCTCTTTTCCATTACTTTTGCAGTTCTCTTTCTTGGACCCTTGCTAGGTCTCTTTCAGAGACTTCTTTTATAACTTGTTTGTAGGAGGTCAACTTCTTTATGTCATCTTCTTTTAAGTTATTTTGGTAATCCTCTTTCTTGGACCTTTGTCAGGTCTCTTTCAGGGATTACTTTTATAACTTGTTTTGTTGTAAGGGACCAACTTCTTTATGTCGATCTCTTCTAAGTTATTTCGTAATCCTCTTTCTTGAACCTTCATTAGGTCTCTTTCAGGGATTACTTTTATAACTTGCTTTGTAGGGGACCGACTTCTTTATGTCGATTTCTTCTAAGTTATTTCGTAATCCTCTTTCTTGGACCTTTGTCAGGTCTCTTTCAGGGATTACTTTTATAACTTGTTTTGTAGGAAACCGACTTCGTTAGGTCGATCTCTTCTAAGTTATAGCAATTCCTCTTTTATAGGGTTGGCCAGACCTCTTTCCAGGGATTTGCTGATAACTTGGGTTGACTTGGTCCGACTTCTCAATGTCGGCTAGTCTTTAAGTTATTATTTAGCAATCCATAAGACCTCGTCAGGTTCTTTTTCGGATTACTTTCGATAACTTCTTGCATTATTCTGTGTTCATCTTTGCCGATTTGTAGAAGGTGATTTCTGTCTTTGTTTGTTCGACCTTTAGATGAATCGCGTTTTCATCTTTATTGGTCTTCCATCGTGATCGTGCAGTGAATCTGTTTTTCGCTTTCTGGCGATCTGTTGCTTTATAATCGGGTGATGAATGCTTCAGATTAATGCGTCTTGAGAATTTGTTGAATATCTAAAATATATTTTATTCAAACGAAAATGCAAATATATACATGCGAGAGTTTTTCATTCCATTAAGTCGAATAATTTCTAGATCTCAACTTGGTGCCTCATTAAAAAACCTTTTCAGGAAAAAGAGTGCATCCTATGACGAGATCTTCTAGCTATAGTACCTTCTTAGGTTGCAAGCGTGCCATGATCTGGGGAGCTCTCGTCCCTCGAGTTCGGACAGTCTGTAGTGGCCCTTTCTCAGTACTTCTGTAACTCGGTAGGGTCCTTTCCAGTTTGCTGCCAGCTTTCCTTCTCCAGGTCGAGTTGTTCCAATATCATTTCGGATTAGGATGAGATCATTCTCAACGAAACTTCTTGGCACTACCCTCTGATTATACCTCGAAGCCATTCGGCGCTTTAGCGCTTCTTCTTTGATCCGAGCTCTTTCTTGGATTTCTGAAAGTAGGTCGAGCTCTTCTCTTTGAAGCTGAGAGTTGGCTTGTTCATTGTAGTGGACCACTCTAGGGGACCCTTCCTCGACCTCTACTGGGATCATTGCCTCCACTTCATATGCTAATCGGAACGGTGATTCGTTTGTGGTGGAATGTGGCGTGGTTCGATATGCCCATAGGACCTGTGGAAGTTCTTCAGCCCAAGCTCCCTTCGCATCTTGCAGTCTCCATTTCAACCCAGCCAATATGACTTTGTTGGCAGCTTCAGCTTGCCCATTGGCTTGAGGATGTTCGACGGATGTGAACTGGTGCTTTATGTTTAAGTCGGCTACTAATTTCCTGAAGCCTTCATCTGTGAATTGAATGCCATTGTCTGTGGTGATGGAGTATGGAACCCCGAACCTTGTGATAATGTTCCTATATAGGAATCTCCGGCTTCTTTTAGTAGTGACGTTGGCTAGGGGCTCTACCTCAATCCACTTTGTGAAATAGTCTACTCCGACTATGAGGAATTTGACTTGTCCTGATCCCTTGGGAAAGGGTCCGAGAAGATCGAGTCCCTATTTTGCAAATGGCCAAGGCGAAGTTACGCTAATGAGTTCTTCTGGCGGAGCGATGTGAAAGTTGGCATGTTTCTGGCATGGGGGACATGTCTTTACAAATTCTGTAGCTTCCTTTTGTAGAGTTGGCCAGTAAAATCCCGTCCGAAGTACCTTTTTGGTGAGAGCTTGTGTCCCGAGATGATTGCCACAAATACCGCTGTGTACTTCCTCTAAAACTTCCCTTGTGTTAGAGGTCGGCACACATTTTAACAATGGTATTGAAATCCCTCTTTTGTATAGGGTGTTGTTTATGATGGTGTAGTACTGAGCCTCCCGTTTTAACCTTTTTGCTTCCTTCTCATTTGTGGGGAGTGTTTCTTCTTGGAGGTAATTAATTATGGGGGTCATCCATCCTTGATCCTGACTTGTTATAGCTAGGACTTTTTCTGCTTCTGAGATTGACATGTTCTGTAGCATTTTCTGGATGAGGCTTCTATTGTTACCCCCTGGTTTGGTGCTGGCTAGCTTTGAGAGTGCATCAGCTCGGGCATTTTGTTCGCGGGGTATGTGGCAGATCTTATATTCCCCGAGTTGTCCGAGCTATTCTTTGGTTATATCCAAATACTTTTTCATGGTGGGATCTTGGCTTGGTAACTCCCTGTTATCTGTGAGGTGACTACTTGTGAGTCGCTGAAGATGTTGAGTTTTTGAGCTCCAACCTCCTTAGCTATCTTCAAACCAGCTAGTAACGCCTCATATTCTGCCTGGTTGTTTGAGGCCGGGAACCCAAATTTGAGGGAAAGCTCAACTTGGGTTCCTTGGTTGCTTTCTATTATCACACCTGCGCCGCTTCCAGTCTTATTTGAAGACCCGTCCACATAGAGATTCTATTCTGTGGGGGTTTCCCGGGTATTTGTGAATTCTGCAATGAAGTCGGCCAAGTATTGTGATTTGATGGCTGTTCGAGCTTTGTATTGGAGGTCGAACTCGAATAACTCGACTGCCCATTGTAAAATTCTGCCTGCTAGATCTGTTTTCTGCAGTATTCCCTTTATGGGCTGGTCGGTCCGAACCTTCATGGTGTGGGCCTGGAAGTATGGGCGAAGTCGTCGAGATGTCAGTATGAGAGTGTAGGCGAATTTTTCTATTTTTTGGTAGTTCAGCTCGGATCCCTGCTGATGTGTGGAAAACGATCCAACACAAAACTCACCGGCAAGTGTATCGGGTCGCATCAAGTAATAATAACTCACATGAGTGAGGTCGATCCCACAAGGATTGAAGGATTGAGCAATTTTAGTTTAGTGGTTGATTTAGTCAAGCGAATCAAGTATTGGTTGAGTGATTTGTGCTTTACAGAAACTAAATTGCTTGAAATGTAAAGGGAGAGGGGTAAAGTGCAATAAATTAAAGAGCAGGAAAGTAAAGAAGCAGAATCTTAAAGTTTAAGTAATGTAAATTGCAGAAACTTAGATTGCAAGAAATGTAAATGGCTAAAGCTTTAAAGTGCAAGAAATGTAAATTGCTTGAATCATAAAAGGAATTGGGAATTGGGATTGCAGAATTTAAATAAGCAGAATTAAATTACATCAAACAGCAAAGCAAAAGATGAATTGAATTAGAATGGATCTCAAACAGAAGAGTAAAAATACTTTGAGAATTGTAAAGACAGAAGGGCAGTGCTTAATTTGCAGCAATGTAAAAGAGGTTGAAGATCTCAGGAGTGAAAGAGACTAGATAACAAGTCTAGATCTCAAATCCTTCCTTGATCTAATAAGAACAATTGCAAAAGAAACAAAGAAAAGTAAATTGCAGAGAGAGTAAAAGATGAAGCAGTAAATGGAAATTGGAGTTCAATTATGCAGAAAATTAAACAAGATCTCAAGGTGAGATTGAAATAGAAGTTCTTCAATTCTCTACCCAAGATCCAAAGCAAGAAAATTAAAGAGTGCTCAAGCAAGAACCAAGAAGAAGAGAGATCAATTCTCCTTCCAAGTTCTCAGAAAAATAAATTCAAAGTAAAAGCTCAAAAATGAAAATTAAAAGGAAAATTCAAAGTAAAGTCTAGCGGTGTCAAAAAAAGTGTCCTAATTACATCAAACTAACTCCTATTTATACACTTTCTATTCTTGGATATTGGAATTTGAATGGGCTTTTGATTTGGTGAAGAAATGAATTAAATTGGAATTTTAAATTTCATTTTCAGCCCAAATGCACCTCCCAGGGGGATGCTCAGCTCACAAAGTGAGCTGAGCTTTGAGACTTGGTGTGGGGAGGCCTTGGTAGCGTGCTGTTGCTTGGGATGCATCAGGGGAAAGCTCAGCTCACAAAGTGAGCTGAGCATTGGTGCCTTGGTGCCAATTTGTTGCGTGCTGCCCTTGGACCGTGTCAAATTTGTTGCGCGCCCTACTCCCTGGCCGTGTCATATTTCTTGCGCGCTTCACTCCCCTTGGCCGTGTCATATGTTGCGTGAAATGCACCAAGGGTAGCGCTCAGCTCTCCAAGTGAGCTGAGCTTTGGTGCTCACAAGGAGAGCTCCTTGGTTCGAAACCTACGGGAAGCATGTGCTGCCCATTTCTTTGGTTGTCTTGCTTCCTTGCTTCCTCAAGGTGTGGGGTTCGAACCTTGGGGGATGCTTTTGGCCATTTTTGGCTTATTTTTCCTTGTGAGTAGCGCTTCCCTCATTCCCTTTGGTCATGGGTTCAAGTCTTGGAGCATGCACTTGCACTTTATTTTCTTTGAATTTTTCCTTTGGTGCTCTCGATAATGCTCACTTTGTGAGCTGAGCTTGGTCTTCCTTTCCTTATTTCTTGGCCTCATGTTGTGCTCAGCTCACAAAGTGAGCTGAGCTTTGTGCCTTGGTCTCCTGGGAGTAAGTGTAGCGCTCAGTTGGTGAGCTTGGTGCTCTTGGAGAGAGATTCATGGTTTGTTGCGCCACACTTCCTCCTTTCTTGGCGACACTTTTTCTTCCTTGAGCCACACTTCTTAGGCCACGCTTTCTTCTTTTTTTCTTTTCTTCACCTATAATTAATCAAAACAACCAATCAAAGTATCACCAAATTCACAAGGTTTATAAATTATTAAAACTCAATTAAATTTAGCCTAAACCTCATGATTTAGCATCAATTTTGTGGTGGTTGTTTGATTTAGAGAAGTCATGCATTTTCATTCCAAATTACTTACTTAGAATGCAAGAAAGTGCATAAAACTTAATAAAATTAAAGAAAAAGGCTAGTGAAACTAGGCTAAGATGACTTGTCATCACAACACCAAACTTAAAACTTGCTTGTCCCCAAGCAAGCATCAAACATAAGAGAAGATAGAATGAAATAGATAAGTATATATGTTCTTATTAGGCAAATAGTTGAGTTTGGTCTATGGGGTTTTATGCAGATCAAAAGTAGCTCATTTATTGCTTGCTGTCAAAACAAACAATGTTCCTTTAATGGTTCACCAAGGTTGCTGCTATAACTCCTCACTTTTTGCTCAACTCTCTTATTAGCTTCTCTTCTTTCTTTTGCATTACAGAGATTATTTCTTATTGAAGGCTTGGTGTCAAATGTTGCAGTGGCCTTTGGCTTATTTTTTTCTCAATATTTCTTCACCACAGACACATGGCTCGATTTTTTTCTTCCTAGGATCATTGATGCCCAGCATCTCTTTGGATCACTGAATGTTTTGTAGCTAGGTTGCTCTTTATTATGGACTTTCAGTTGGCAATCCCAAATCAGTTGATCTAAGTTGCCAAGTTTTAAAATACTCCTTAGAACCTACTTGTCCAAGCATATCCTAGTACACAAACACCACAGGCATATGTCCTAGGGTCCAAGCTATTGGTGTCTAGCCTTATTGTTTGTTTCTTTGCCAACTTTTGGCTTTTCTTCTTCTTTTTTTCTTTCTGTCTTGGTTTATTTTCAAGGGAATTTCATTAGTTGAAGGATCATAGCAGCAAACTGGCTTAAGCTTCAAGTAACAAGTCATTATGCAGCACTTATTGTATGAGCTAACAATTGAATCAAACACACACCACCACTAACTTCCATTCTAACTTTTGCAACATTGAACAATTACTTTCCTAAATCAAACATCTCTCTTTTACTCAAACAGCAAGGGGAACAGAACAAAGTCTTCAAGTTGTTGAATTATGACAATTATTTTGCAAATAGTTTATTCTTAGCTAACTACTAATGCAAACAAAAGGAATAGTAGAACATAAAGTAATTGGAGGCATGTCATGTTTCAGATATGAATCTTCCTTATTTAAGTACGAATAAGAAGAGAAACTTCACCACCTCTATTTGTCAGGCATTTCCATTCTTTTGGATTTGCTGGATTCTCCCTTCTTCTTCTTCCTCTTCTGTCCATAATCTTGAGCTTCTTCACGAGGACATCTTCTGTCCCAAATAGAATCTGTGAGACCTGAAAGCCCAACTTCTTCTAATCTTCGGTATGTTACCTGGTTATTAAGCTTAGACTTTGCTGCTTGGCGGTCTCTAAGTTCTTGGCATTGATCAAATGATTTGATTTGTGGATTGATTGTTGGCATGCAACGGCTTAAGTACTCCAACCTTGCTTGCACATCTTCATTACAATCTGATTGTTGCACATGTCTAACCTCTCCAACAGTGTGGTGAATATTCTTCCACTGATACAGGTTGTGAGTATACTCCCCATACTTGGCTTGGGTCAGGAACATCTTGTCATATGACTCTTGAAGTCCTGTTGTTAGTTCCCTTTGTCCCTCAAGAATCTTGGCTTGAAATTCTTGTTGTTGGGCCATTGATTGTTGCTGCCAGCTTTCCAATCTTTCTTCCATTCTGTGCTGCCAAGCTTCATTTTGCTCCCTGTCTTTCAAGTATTGCTCCCGGTGCTCTAGATATTGCTCTTGGCATCTTGAGTACTGATCTTGTGCTATCACATTTTGCTGTGATATTTCTTCAAGAACTCTTTGTAGTTGACTCATATCTATGGCACCGTGAGCTTGTTCTCCTCCTTCCTCTGATCTTCTTCTTCTTTGGGGCCCTTCTTCTTGATCATCATCCTCAGCAATTCCTTCCATGGTTTTCCTTGTTATTCCTGCTCCTCTTCTTACTTTCTCTGTGTCCTCATCTTCAAAGATCACTTCGGCTCTAGTACACAACCTTAGAATGGTGCCAGACTGGGCATTTAACGCCCATTCTGCTACCCTTACTGGCGTTTGAACGCCAGTAAGATCATCCTCCAGGGTGTGCTATTTTTCATTCTATTTTTTATTTTTCAGTTATTTTTGTGACTTCACCTGATCATCAACCTAAAGAAAATATAAAATAACAATGGAAAATAAATAGATATAATTGAATAAAATTGGGTTGCCTCCCAACAAGTGCTTCTTTAATGTCAATAGCTTGATAGTGGGCTCTCATGGAGCCTCACAGATACTCAGAGCATGATGATGGCCTCCCAAAACCAAACTTAGAGTTTGAATATGGGGGCTCTGTTTGACTTTGCATTGAGAGAAGCTTGTCATGCTTCTTCTCCATGTGTGCAGAAAGAGATCCTTGAGCTTTAAACACAAGGCAGTCCTCATTCACTTGAATGACCAGCTCTCCTCTGTCAACATCAGTCACAGCTTTTGCTGTGGCTAGGAAGGGTCTGCCAAGGATGATGGATTCATCCCTATTCTTCCCAGTGTCCAGGATTATAAAGTCAGTAGGGATGTAAAGGCCTTCAACCTTTACCAAGACATCCTCTACAAGTCCATACGCCTGTTTCCTTGAATTGTCTGCCATCTCTAGTGAGATTCTTGCAGGATGCACATCAAAGATCCCTAGTTTCTCCATTATAGAGAGGGGCATGAGGTTTATACTTGACCCTAGGTCACACAGAGCCTTCTCAAAGGTCATGGTGCCTATGGTACAAGGTATTAAGAATTTTCCGGGGTCCGATTTCTTCTGAGGTAATTTCTGCCTAACCAAGGTATTCAGTTCATTGATAAGCAATGGAGGTTCATCCTCCCAAGTCTCATTACCAAATAACTTGACATTCAGCTTCATGATTGCTCCAAGGTACTTAGCAACTTGCTCTTCAACAATATCTTCATCCTCTTCAGAGGAAGAATACTCATCAGAACTCATGAATGGCAGAAGTAGGTTCAGTGGAATCTCTATGTCTCTATATGAGCCTCAGATTTCTTAGGTTCCTCATTAGGGAACTCCTTGGAGGCCAGTGGACGTCCATTGAGGTCTTCCTCAGTGGAAATCACTGCCTTTCCCTCCTCTATGCATTCGGCCATGTGGGACGTGTTTATGGCCTTTCACTCTCTCTTGGGATTCTCTTCTGTATTGCTTGGGAGAGCACTAGGAGGGAGTTCAGTAACTTTCTAACTCAGCTAACCCACCTGTGCCTCCAAATTTCTAATGGAGGACCTTGTTTCAGTCATTAAACTTAGTGTGGTTTTAGATAGATCAGAGACTATGGATGCTAAGCTAGAGAGACTTTGCTCAGAATTCTCTGTCTGTTGCTGAGAAGATAATGGAAAAGGCTTGCTATTGCTAAACCTATTTCTTTTACCATTATTGTTGTTGAATCCTTGTTGAGGCTTCTGTTGGTCCTTCCACGAGAGATTTGGATGATTTCTCCATGAAGGATTATAGGTGTTTCCATAGGATCCTCCCATGTAATTCACCTCTTCCATTGAAGGGTTCTCAGGATCATAAGCTTCTTCTTCAGAAGATGCTTCTTTATTACTGCTTGATGCAGCTTACATTCCAGTCAGACTTTGAGAAATCATATTGACTTGTTGAGTCAATATTTTATTCTGAGCCAATATGGCATTCAGAGTATCAATCTCAAGAACTCCTTTCTTCTGAGTTGTCCTATTATTCACAGGATTCCTTTAAGAAGTGTACATGAATTGGTTATTTGCAACCATTTCAATGAGTTCTTAGGCTTCTTCAGGTGTCTTCTTCAGATGAAGAGATCCATCAGCAGAGTTATCCAATGACATCTTGGACAGTTCAGACAGACCATCATAGAATATACATATGATGCTCCATTCTGAAAGCATGCCAGAAGGACACCTTCTGATCAATTGCTTGTATCTTTCCCAAGCTTCATAGAGGGATTCGCCTTCCTTCTGTCTGAAGGTTTGGACTTCCACTCTAAGCTTACTCAATTTTAAGGTGGAAAAAACTTTGCCAAGAAGGCATTGACCAGCTTTTCCCAAGAGTTCAGGCTTTCTTTAGGTTGTGTGTCTAACCATATCCTAGCTCTGTCTCTTACAGCAAAGGGGAAGAGCATAAGTTTGTAGACCTCAGGGTCAACCCCGTGGGTCTTAATAGTGTCACAAATTTGCAAGAATTCAGCTAAAAACTGATGAGGATCTTCCAATGGAAGTCCATGATACTTGCAATTCTGCTGTATTGGAGAAACTAATTGAGGCTTAAGCTCAAAGTTGTTTGCTCCAATTGCAGGAATTGAGATGCTCCTTCCACTGAAGTCAGAAGAAGGTGCAATGAAGTCACCAAGCATCTTCCTTGCATTGTTAGCATTGTCATTATTTTCGGCTGCCATGTCTTCTTCTTTTTCGAAAAATTTATGTTAGGTCCTCTCCAGAGAGTTGTACTTTAGCGTCTCTTAGCTTTCTCTTCAAGGTCCTTTCAGGTTCAGGATCAGCTTCAACAAGAATTCCTTTGTCCTTGTTCCTGCTCATAAGAAAGAGAAGAGAACAAGAAAGTATGAAATCCTCTATGTCACAGTATAGAGATTCCTGGAGGTGTCAGAGGAAAACAGGAATAGAGGGATGAGGTAGGTAGATAAGAATTCGAACATATGAAGAAGGAGAGAGAGTCTGAATTGCTAATTGAGGAGGAGTGTTAGTCTTGAAATAGAAGAGGTGAGGAGGGAAAAATTTTTGAAAACAAATTTTTAAATAAAACTAAAATTTTTTAAAATAATTAAAAAAAATTTTGAAAAAGTGGTTGATGGTTTTTCGAAAATTAAAAGTGAGAAAGTGGTTAGGTGATTTTGAAGAAGATTTTGAAATCAGTAATCAAAAAGATATGATTGAAAATTATTTTGAAAAAGATGTGGTTGAGAGAATATGATTGAGAAGATATGATTGAAAAACAATTTTAAAAAAATTTAAATTAATGATATGATTGAGAAGATATGATTGGAAATTAATGACTTGGCTAACAAGAAATTTAAAAGATATGATGCTAAAATTAAAATATTAAACTTTTCTTAACAAGGAAGTAACAAACTTAAAATTTTTGAATCAAATCATTAATTGGTAGCCAGGATTTTCGAAAATAGTGAGAAAAAATGGAAAAGATTTGATTTTGAAAAAGATATGATTGATGAGAGAGGATATGAAAAAGATAAGATTTTGAAAAATTAGTTTTAAAACTTGCAAAATTGAAAAAGATTTGAATTGAAAACAAAATTACTTCCTTGATGCTATCCTGACGTTAAACGCCCAGAATGATATCCATTCTGGCGTTTAACGCCCAGCCAGGTACCCTGGCTGGCATTTAAACGCCAGTTTTCCTTCCTCACTGGGCATTTTGAATGCCCAGCTTTTTCTCTATAATTCCTCTACTGAATGTTCTGAATCTTCAATTCTCTGTATTATTGACTTGAAAAGACATAATTTAAATTTTTTTTGAATTTTTTAATGATGAGAGAGAACAACAACAAAATGAAGCTAATCATGGAAGACTAAGATCAAATAAACAATGCATGCAAGACACCAAACTTATAAATTTTCATATCAGAGACACTAACAGATTGAGAGTGCAATGAGAAACAACAAAAGACACAAAATAAAAGAATTTAAAGATCAGACCCAAGAAAATCATCAAGAACAACTTGAAGATCAATGAAGAACATAATGCATATATTCAAAAAATGCAAGAAAATTAAAAATATGCAAGACACCAAACTTAAAAATTGACACTAGACTCAAACAAGAAACACAAATTATTCTTGATTTTTATGATTTTATTAATTTTTTTGTAATTTTTTTCGAAAATTGTTTGGAAAAAGAAAATAAGAAATTCAAAATTCTTAATGAGAATTCCAGGAATCATGCAATATTAGTCTAAAACTCCGGTCCAGGAATTAGACATGGCTTACTAGCCAGCCAAGCTTTCAGTGAAAGCTTCGGTCCAAAATACTAGACATGGCTTCACAGCCAGCCAGACTTCAACAGATCATCATGAAACTCTAGAATTCATTCTTAAAAATTCTGAATAATAAAATTTTTTTCGAAAATAAAATAAAAAAATAAAAGCTTAAAATAAAATTACCTAATCTGAGCAATAAGATGAACTGTCAGTTGTCCAAACTAGAACAATCCCCGGCAACGGCATCAAAAACTTGTTACATAAAATCATGATCACACACTTTTCACACAACTCCGTGCAGCTGACCAGCAAGTGCACTAGGTCGTCCAAGTAATACCTTACGTGAGTAAGGTCGATCCCACAGAGATTGTCGGCTTGAAGCAAGCTATAGTCATCCTTGTAGATCTCATTCAGGCGAATTCAAATGGTTTTGAGGTTTTGATAATTAAAATATAATTAAAACAGAAAATAAGATAGAAATATTTATGTAATTTATTGGTGGGATTTCAGATACGCGTATGAAGATGCTTTGTCCCTTCTGAACCTCTGCTTTCCTACTGCCTTCATCCAATCATTCATACTCCTTTCCATGGCAAGCTGTATGTTGGGGGATCATCGTTGTCAATGGCTACCGTCCTTCCTCTCAGTGAAAATGGTCCAAATGCGCTGTCACCGCACGGCTAATCATTTGTCGGTTCTCACTCATGTTGGAATAGGATCCATTGATCCTTTTGCGTCTGTCACTACGCCCAACACTCGCAAGTTTGATGCTCGTCACAGTCATCCCATCCTAGATCCTACTCGGAATACTACAGACAAGGTTTAGACTTTCCGGATCTCAAGAATGCTGCCAATTGATTCTAGCTTATACCACGAAGACTCTGATCTCACGGAATGGAAGGCTCTGTTGTCAGGAGAGGCAACCATACGTCGTGAACCAGGAGGCTAAGAGATATGCATTCAAGCTCGTTTTCATGTAGAACGGAAGTAGTTGTCAGGCACACGTTCATAAGTGAGAATGGTGATGAGTGTCACATAATCATCACATTCATCATGTTGAAGTACGAATGGATATCTTAGAATAAGAATAAGCTTGAATTGAATAGAAAACAGTAGTAATTGCATTAATTCATGAAGAACAGCAGAGCTCCACACCTTAATCTATGGAGTGTAGAAATTCCATCGTTGAAAATATATAAGTGAAAATAGAGTAGACATGGCCAAGTGGCCAGCCTCCCATGGAGGTCTCAGAACGTAAAAGTTACATAATGTCTTCCTGAGATGAAAATACAATAGTAAAAGGTCCTATTTATAATGAACTAGTAACCTAGGGTTCACAGAAATGAGTAAATGATGTAGAAATCTACTTCCGGGCCCACATGGTGTGTACTTGGGCTGAGTATTGAAGCTTTTTCGTTCTTGGGCTGTTCCTGGAGTTAAACACCAGCTTTTGTGCCAGTTTGGGAGTTTAACTCCAATTCTGGTGCCAGTTTGGGCGTTTTACGCCAGAAATTTTAGGCTGACTTTGAACGCCGGTTTGGGCCATCAAATCTCAGGAAAAGTATGAACTATTATATATTGCCTGAAAGCCCAGGATGTCTACTTTCCAACGCAATTGAGAGCACGTCAAATGGGCTTCTGTAGCTCCAGAAAATCCACTTCGAGTGTAAGGAGGTCAGAATCCAACAACATCTGTAGTTCTTTTTCAGCCTCTGAATCAGATTTTTGCTCAGGTCCCTCAATTTCAGCCAGAAAATACCTGAAATCACAGAAAAACACACAAACTCATAGTAAAGTCCAGAAATGTGATTTTTATTTAAAAACTAATAAAAATATAATAAAAAGTAACTAAAACATACTAAAAACTACCTAAAAACAGTGCCAAAAAGCGTATAAATTATCCGCTCATCACCTACGCGTTTAGTTATCGTGTGTGAACGCTTCACGTTTCGTAATTCCGTTTTACGTGACTTTAATCTTTATTCCTTTATCAGGCTTCTAGTTATATAAATCCTTGAATATATATTATATATTATAAGTTTTAGAACTGTCGTGGCATTTTGTGATCCTTTGCTTTACGGCTAGAGGTAAGGTTTAGGGTAATGGGGTGTTACATTATAGGAGTTTCAATTTTTATTAACATAAATTTCCATTCATGTATGAGCAAATTTCAGTTAATTAAAGTTTTAGGAGGATTAATATCTGACTGGTGTTGGTCTTTATTGAATAGTCACTTTCTATGTTTGATATTAGCTTTCTGAAATTCTTTATTGAATAGTCACTTTTTTGTTTATTGAATACTCACTTTATTCTATTATGTCAAAGAGTTAGGTGTTTTCTGGAACTGAATAATGATAGAAACATTTTTTTTAAAATTAGCTCTCTGCTATATTGATATATGCACTTTTTCAGTTCATACAGTGTATTAGTTTCAGTTCATTGAGTTTTTCGGGTTCTTAATGTTTTGATAAATACCCTGATTTCATTCACTATGAACCTGGAACAAAATAGCAGCCAGATAATTCCAACAGGTATATACATTAACATCTCAGACCGACAGGACAAGGACTAATCCATCTTGAATTAAATATATACATTAATATTAGAGATATACATTAATATTAACATTAGATATATACATTAACATTTACATTAATATTCACATATATATGTTAAAAGAAGCAATGTTTGTTTTTTTAAACAAGTTAAACAAAATATTCTTAATTACAACCAGTCAAACAAAGTATATCCTGTTTACTGTCTAAATCCCTAGATGTGAATTTACAAAAAGGGTTGGAGAGGGCAGCAGATGGCTTCGGGAGTCTTATTGCTTCTGATGCCCGAATCACTTGGTCTCTGATTTTATTGATTTTGTGCAACATAATATTTGGACCATATTCGCGCCTGAAGGCATCAATCTCTTTCTACATTTTAATTGAAAGGAATTAGTTACATAAGAAATGAAGCTAAATGAAATAAGAAATGAAAGAATTTCATTAATTTAGAAACTACTTACTTGTGTCCAAGCTTTATATTAATACCTCTTCCCGCTTTTGATCTTTCGAGGATCAATTGTTTCAAGCTATTTCATGACGTATATGGCACAATCATAGCTAAGCAAGAATTAAGTAAAATGCGATTAATAGTATACAAAATAAAACACATTAAAATAGCACTATAGAAAAGAAAGATTTTTACCTTGTACATTGACCATTCAGCATGATATACTCTGCTTCTCCCTCTCCGTCCTCCACTAAGGGTTTCGCCCTAGTGTAAACCCTCATCTGGAAGACTATTAATCCCTGAAAGGGATACAAAACGTGAATAAAAATTAGCAACTACAATGAACCGAACTCTGTTCATGTTTTGAATAAAACGTGATAAACAATCAATCAGCAAGAGAAACATTTTGTGCATGCAAAAGAACCCAAGTGAACACATAAAAATGAGGTGAATCAAAATCAGCAACTCCACTGAACCAACCACCAATCATGATTTGAATAAAACAAGATAAACATTCAATCAACGAGGGAAATATTTCTGCATGCAAAAGAACTCAACTGAACACTTAAGGATGAACTAAATGTAAATCACCAACTCTAATGAACCAAATTCTACTCATATTTGAATAATTTACAACAAAATATGTATGATTTAAATAACTTACAAAAAATTTGTGGATTTTAATTCTCAAGTCAAGTATTTCTTCTTTCTTCTTGTTCACAGGGTCAAGAATATAGAATGCCTTTTTCTGGACATCAGTAATTCACAACCACCAGTGTCCTCCATTGCAAATCGGTACAAACAGCTGAAATTTGGGAAAATCATAGAATATTTTAGTCGAAATGATAGCAAATGAGAGAATTATCAAAGAATTTTTAGAAATCACAACTTACAAATGGATGCGATGCGAGTTTTCTTTTGTCAAGAAAATGGTGGTGGTGGGCATATTGATCGATATCAAACTGGTAGGCCTTGTTGGTCTTTGGATCAATGTATTTCTTGCCATTATTTCCCAACATAAACATCTGCAAAATGAACCTCAGTTAAATCACAAATGAATCAAATTATATATCACAAATAAACCAAGCAAGTGAATCTAAATGGCCAACACCATTGAACCAAACATAATTCATGTGCTGAATAAAACGTGATAAATATTCAATCATCAAGAAAAATTTTTCTGAATTCAAAAGAACTCGACATAACACATCAAAATCAGGTGAATCAAAATGACCATTTCCACTGAACCAAGCACCATTCATGTGCAAAATAAAACGTGATAAATATGCAATCATAAAGAAAAATATTTTTTTGCATGCAAAAAGACTCAACTAAACATTTGACAATCAAATGAATCAACATGAACAACTCCACTGAATAGAACGCCATTCATGTTTTGAATAAAACGCGATAAATATCAATCAGTAGGGAATAAAAAATTTGGTTTACTACAATATCCAGTAGCACACAGTATATTTGTTCTTGAAACTGGTGACCTTTTATTTAGTTGAGAATCATGCTATGTGCAGTGACCACCTACAGAAAGAAAATTTATGAAATATACGGTATAAGAGTCTTTAGAAAAATCATTAATGTTAACGCAATAGGTAAAGAATTTACCGTGCTTTCCACATGTTGTTCGGGCACTAGAGACATGAAATGATGTCTAAGCCCCTAGAAATTTGCTTCATGCTTCAAGACGAATATGGTATCATATTCGTTGGTACTATCTTTGGTTTGTTTTAGATGTGTCATCCAATGATAACACTTCTCCATCAACTCCTCTGTGATTTCTTTCTCTTTCTTCGGAGTTTTGTACCTTTCAGCGGCTGTGTGGCTCGGCTCGGCACTTGTTATGTCAGCAAATTTCAATGATGCCGCCACCCCAGCATCTACCATGGTGTCCGCCAATATTTTGAGTTGACTCACTGTCAGTTGAGAGGGGGCACCTGGTTGAGATGCTGGAGGACTTAACCCAAGGCTGAATGAAGGTGCATCATCTTCCCATTGCCTAGGACGAGCAACACTGCAAGACGACAGAAGAAAGTTTCAAGCAATTAGGAAAAAATATCATACCATATAACACAAAAGCTAATAGAAATGATATTAATTAAAACTTACACATTCAACAGAGGTTCTGGCTCCACCTTCCTCAAAGAAGATTCCTCACTGGCCTGCTTTCTGGCTTTCGGAGGGCAGCTATAACAAATAGAAAATAATCAATTTTTGGATTCTGATGAACCAAAATTATCCAAATCCAACAAGCAGTAATACTTACCCATCAATGTGTGATTGATAAACCCATATTTCATGAGTTCTTTTGTACTTAATTAGAGTGATTTATTCAACTCTTCACCTACTTATTCACATTAATTGCATTATTTTACTTTCCCTTCCTTATTATGTCATGTGGTGAAAAACATGTTTCCTAAGCGTTAAAAATTAATTATTTTAATTACCTTTATTTCCATTCGATGCTGTGATTAGTGTGTTGAGTAGTTTCAGATTTTCTAAAGGCAGAATGACTTAAAGGATGAAAAAGGAAACATACTAAAATGGAAGGAGAAAGCAAAATGGAGCTTTAAAGAAACCGGTATCCACGCGATCGCATGGATGACGCGATCGCGTGCCAAGCACAAATCAGCAGCGACGCGGCCGCATGACTGACACGACCGCGCGCCTTAAGCAGAATACACATGACGCGGTCGCATGACTGACGCGACCGCGTGGCAAGGAAAAGCTCCAAATGACGCGACCGCGTGACCCACGCGGACGCGTGACAGAGGCCACGCACCAGAAATTACAGAATACGCCCCCAGCAAATTCTGAAGCCCTTTTTGGCCCAGATCCAAGTACAGACAGCATAGACCAGAGGTTATAAAGTGTGGGAATGCACCCATTCAAAGAGAGCTCGCATATTTTCACCTTTCAATGATTTAGATTTAGTTGAGAGGGAGATCTTCTCTCTCTCTCTTTTAGGATTTAGGATTTCTTCCTGTTTTGGGAGTAACTCTGGATCCAGGTTTAATGTTCTTTTAGTTTTACTTTTATTTATTTATTCCAACATTTGAATTGATTATTATAATTTACAAATTATTCCATGTTACAGATTTCTAATTGAATTAATAATAATTTGAGGTATTTTCAGTTTACGATTATTCTCTTTGATTTAAGTTGCCATTGCTTTCCATCTAAGGACACTTTTATTATTTCAGCAATTTACTTTTTCCCCTTTTGGTTTTGGTTAAGAATTCAATAACTCAACAGTTATTAAACTCAACATAATTGATAATCGTTACCTTGCTAATTGAGTTGAACTTAAATAATCCCAACCTTTTCTTAGGAAATAATTAGGATTCAAAGGTCAATTTAATTAGTCCCTTGACTTTCTTTTGCTCTGGTAAAGGTTGACCAAGTGGAATTAAGATACAACTTTCATTATTGTTGAGAAGGATAACTAAGTTGGACTTCTAATTTCCCTTATCTTGCCAAAAGTTGTTTTACAGTTATTATTTATTTTTACTTGCCATTTAATTCACTCGTCATTTAAATTACTTGCTTCTCAGCTTCTAAACCCCATTACAACCTTTATAACCAACAATAAGAACACACTTCCTCACAGTTCCTTGAGAAGACGACCCAAGGTTTGAATACTCGGTTATCAATTTCAAAGGGGTTTGTTACTTGTGACACCCAAACGTTTGTACGAAGGGATTTCTGTCGGTTTAGAGACTATATCTACAACGCGACTGTTTCTATGAATTTCTTTACTGGCCAAAATCCCGACGTCAGTGATTCTTCTTCCGATTGCCCTGCCGCCAGAGGTTCTTGGTACAGTTGCTATTGCGGTTCTCGAGGGTTGCTGCATTAAACAAAAAAGAGTTCAATAATGACTCCAAATTATTATCCTACACCATTAAATCTAATAAAAAGAATTTTATCTGCAACTTACTCATTAACAGAAGCTTCTTGTGTTTGAAATTCGGAAGGGTCATAGGTAAAGTCATCTTTTATTAGCTCTTCCTTAGGAGAACTCGGAAGAGACACCGCAATAGGAGCTCTAAGGAATGTAAACATGGAAGAAGTTAGTGTTGAATAATTAGAATAGATTCTGAGAAACCAAAATCTGCACATTGAAAAACTCAAGATTGTTACGTGTTCAGTAGAGTTCTTTTGCATGCAGAAATGTTTTTCTAGCTATTTGAATGATTAGCACATTTTATTCTGAACATCAATGGAGTTCAGTTCAGTGGAGTTAGTTATTTTTATTCACTTGATTAAAAAAACATACCAAATTAAAATCATCAACCAAGATTAAAAGCAGAGGATTAAAAACACATCAAATTCATTTTTGGAATCCAATGAACCACACTTAAACCCAAAATAAACCAAATTTACCTGGAATTTTGCCAGTGCATTTACAGACGGTGTGGAGCTTATCTAACTTTATAAAGCCTTGCTTTCCAAATTTACAATCAGCAGTCTAAGTAAGAAAATCAATATTATTTAGTAAATCCAGTTACAAGAGGTTTTAGCAAAGTTAGCAAACAAAGAGAAAGAACTCGATATAAGGAGTCGAATCTTATGTCTCAGAGAAATCATTTTGGGCCTCTGTGGAGTCAAAGTCATCCGGAGCAACATTTGTATTTCTAGCTCCATCATTTTTTCTCTTTGATCTCTTTTCTTTTAACAGCTATAACACCTGTCTTCTTCTGTCGGCAGCGCTGTCTTTTACTTGTTTACTTCAAAAAAAATCATAAAATAAGTACCAAGGAACCTAAAATGAAAGCATCAATAACCGAAGATATGATTCCAGAAACTTACTCCTTTTCAGATTTAGTTTTGCTCTTTGAACCTGTCAGAACAATGTTGCTAGAAAAAGGTTTGTTTTTTGGCCACCCTCTCAGGTTGTTTTCTTTTCACTGTAGGTGTTTTCTCGATTTCTTTTTCTCTATAACACACACAAATACATCGAATTTATATTGGAGACAAATATTACTGCTGTAATTTGCTTAACAAGCACACACAAACAATTTTCAGCAAATAGAAGCAAAATCAAAACCAGATGAACATTATACAATCACAGCAATAAACCGAAAACAATCAATTTTCAAAATTACTGATTTTTAGATTCAGTAGTGCTCTCGGAATCTGTTGGCACAAGCTTCTTTTTTTTTGCTTTGTTTTTCAACCACCTTCCGTGGTTGTTTTCTTTTTTTTTTTTGTTGCTCTTTTTTCAATTTCTTCTTCTTCTCTGCGATACATATGAACCGGCGCATAAGAAAAATTTTAAACAAATATCAAGGAACATAAGACAGAGATAGTAATGAACCAAAAATAAGCATTTCCGAAACTTACTGGTTTTCGGATTTAGTTGGCTTTCCGAATCCATCGAACTGCTCTAGTTTTGAGATTCACTTGATGTTTCCGAATCTGTCGGAACAATTTTTTGTTTTTTCACCAGCCTCTGTTGTCTTGTTCTTTTGGCCGGTGGTGTTTTGTCGGTTTTGAATTCGGAAAAAGTGTCTTCTTCCGATTAAGAATCCACAACATTAACTTTCTTTTCTTTTTTCTTCCCTTTTCCTTTCTCTTTCCCCTTCAGAAAAGTTGTTTTCTTCTCCACCTTCTTTCTTTTTGTTTTTTCCTCCTTTATTCGCTTTTTATACAGAAGTCTTAACACGCAAACTTATTTAGTTAGCAGAGTAGTTTAGAAGCATCTGAAATGAGCAAATACAATAACAATGAGGTGAATCAAAATGAGCAAATACACTGAATCGAACACCATTCATGTATTGAATAATACATGATAAATATTCAATTATCAAGAAAAATATTTCTGCATGCACAAGAACTCAACTAAACACACTAACAATCCGGTGAATCAAAATGACAAACTTCACTGAACCGAACAACATTCATGTGCTAAATAAAACGTGATAAATATTTAATCATCAAGAAAAATATTTCTGTATGTACAAGGATTCAAATAAACACACTAACAATCAAGTGAATTAAAACTAAAAACTCCACTTAACAAAAAGAAAAAAAGAACACATTTCATTCCAAGCCCAAGTTATGCGAAATAAATGGAATCAGAATAAGTCGATCTACTAAATGAAGCAACTCAGTCCACTAAACCTAAAATGAAACTAGGAGAAATAAATTAATTATAACCTAAAACATAAGCAGAAAGTGGAAAGTGTATTATCGCTGTGGTTTATACCCAGCGCAGCTGCTATCTTATCAGGTGTTATATATATTTTCCCATGGAGAGTTTTCAGGCGTCCATGATAGTCATCATAGCAAGCAATCAATTCTCTCATGAGGCTGTGAGAGACGATCCGGGACATGTGCCAGTGCACCGAATTTCATTTCTTCAACAATATCTTTCTTTTCTTGACTCATTTCCTTGAACACCTTCGCTATTGCCTTTGCCTGGCATCTGCAATCGTGAATTTTCTGTAAGGTTTCGAAATAGAATGTCACAATATATTTAAAATACAAAATAGATTTTATTCGAATAAAAGCAGATAAATACATTTAATGTGTGCATATGATTACGTTATAGGCTTCTCCTTCTTTGTCACCATTGTCCTCTTCATTTTTACTGTAAGGACAAAAAAATTTGGTCAATACTTCACTCAATACACCAACAAGCACAAGCATGCATATTTTAATCAAGTGAATGAAAATGTCCCAGCCCACTAAACCGAACTCCCTTGATGTACTGAATAAAACACGATAAATAATGAAACACCTAGAAAAGTATTTCTACATGCAAAAGAACCTAGCTGAACACACTAACATTCAAGTGAATCAAAATTAGCAACTCTACTGAACTGAACACAATTCATGTTTTGAATAAAATGTGATAAACATTCAATCAGCAAGAAAATTATTTCTGCATGCAAAAAGACCCAACTGAACACACTAATAATCAAATGAATGAAAATGGCCAACTTTACTGAACTGAACACCATTCATGTTCTGAATAAAACGTGACAAACATTCAATCATTAAGAAAAACATTTATGCTTGCCAAAGTGGTGCGCGAAATTAGAACTCGCACAACTTCACTGACAAGTGCACCGGGTCGTCCAAGTAATACCTCAGGTAAGTGAGGGTCGATCACACGAGGATTGTCGGACCGAGCAAGCAATAGCTATCTTGTTGGACTTAGTCAGACAAAGAGTAAAAGAAAGTTGTGTTGATGTAAAGGCATATATCAATAAAGAAAATAGTTAAGGTCTCGGAGATGATTATCTTTTCGATACTTCTTACTAACTATTTTAAACCCTAATTTCTTATTTAGTCTCCTCCAATCCTACTGAAATGCCACAGACAAGGTTAGTTATTTCGGATTAGAGGGTCAAGTTCAGAAAACTAGTTTAGTGCCACAAAAACCCCAATTACTCAAAGCTAACCAGATTCTATGTCACATATCCAAATTAGTTCAGGTAATTGATTACAGGGCATCTTAGGCTAGTTTCACTATCCTTTTTCCTTGTTTTTAATAGGTTTTATGCACTTTCTTGAGCTATAAGTAAGCCATTTGGGTAGAAATTCATGTATGCCTATATTCATTCAACCATGAGTAATTTGATGCAATTTCATGATGATTTATGCTATGATTACTTGTATGCTAAGAATGATAAGAATTATCATGACTTTAGCAAGACTTTGATGCATTCATTGGTTGATGATAGGTGAAGGAAAGCATGGAGGAAGGTTGAAGAAGGAGCATGGAAAGGATGAAGAGGAAGCAACAATGATGGCCAAGTTGGACCACCAACGTTTCCTCAAATGTTGGAAGAGAAACAGAGCACTTCTCTGTAAAATGCTGATGCTCACATTTGAGGTAGTGTTGGACATCCAACGTTACCCCTAACGTGGTGATAAAAACTTCAATTCTGGAGCTAAGTGAATTTTGAGTGGTGCGTACGCGTCTATGGCGCGTACGCATGAAAAAGCAAATTTTGATACTCGCGCGCAAGCGTATGTCACACGCACGCGTGGAATAGCAAAAATTAACCATCCACGCGTACGCGTGGGTCACGCGTACGCGCCAAAATCGAACGTTGGAGGTCCAACGTTGCCTCAAATGTTGCTTCCAACGTCCGCGATGCCACGCCTAGAAGTTGGAATTGAAAATTTTGAATCGACGCGTACGTGTCAGTGACGCATACGTGTGGATGGAACAAAAGGCAATGCACGCGTAAGCGTGAAGCACGCATATGCGCGGATGAAAAAAATACCAATGTGGGCGTAAGCGTGCAGTACGCGTACGCGTGAAAACGCCAACGTTGGAGGGAACATTGGAGGTCCAACGCTGAGGCCAATGTCCCTTGCTTTGTTTTAAAACTGCAAAATGAAAATCTTGCATCCACGCGCACGCGCACATTACGCGTACGCGTGGATGAGCATTTTTGGCACTTTTGCGTGGAAGCGCAAGGCACGCGTACGCGTGGGTTAGCTGACGTTGGCCCTCCAACGTTGAGTCAAGCGCCAATGATAGCAAGCTTTCTGGTTTTGTTGGTTTTGTTCCAAATGGCATTTGAGTCAACGTTGGCCCTCAAACGTTGACTCAAACGTGAAGCATCAGGATTCAAAATTCACACAGATCTCTTCTCAACAACAAGGAAAATCAATTGGAGCCATTTTCAACCCAATTTCATCAAGGCCAAAAGCCCAATTCAAAGCTTGAAGATCAATGGAAGAAAGTGTATAACTAGCTTAGAATTTAAGTTAGAAGGACCCGTTTTTTCTTTTCAATTTTTCAGTTACTGGGCACTTTTGCCTCTTTTGTATTATTCATTCTCTGTTAGTAAATTTCAAGAATGTATCGTTCAATTCCAATTTCCATTTTTAGAGCTATGAACAACTAAACCCCTTTCATTGGGTTAGGGAGCTCTATGTAATTCGATGGATCAATATTAGTTTTCATTCATCTTCTTCTTTCTTTTCTCTTGATTTACTAGAAAGTTTCCGTTCTTCATCCAATTGGATAGTTATCTTGGAAAAGAAGCTATTCATAATTGGATCTCCTCGGAACCTTGGAAGAGGAATGAGGAGATCATGCTAGAATTGCTTTCTCACATTGGATTAGATTGGGGTTTGGATGGATATAGTGACATGTAATCCTACCAACACTTTGATCTATGAATTTGTATGGTATAATCAGTGACCAAACTTCATCTCTTCCCATGAGCACTTAAATCAAAGAATTGGCAATTGTTCATGCTTAGAGAGATTGGTGAGCCAAGGAATTGGGATCCAATCACTTAAGCTTCTGTACTTTAATTCCCTGCAATTTAATTCTCTGTTCCTTTAATTTCCTGCCATTTAAGTTTTCCGCCAATTTTACTTTCTGTAAATCTCAATTAAATTTATGATTTTGCTCAACTAGAACAATTCACCAATTATAATTGATCGATCTACCAATCCCTGTGGGATTCGACCTCACCCTTTTGTGAGTTTTTACTTGACAACAATCCGGTGCACTTGCCGGAAGAAAATTTGTTGAGAGGCAAATTCCCGCGCATCAAGTTTATGGTACCGTTGTCGGGGATTAGTTTTGTATTGACAATTACCAAATTGGAGGATAACTAGATTGAGCACTTTTCTTTTCTTTTGTTACTTAAATTCCAATTTTTTCTATTACATTTAATTTCTGCATATTTTAGTTGCTTTTCGTTAATTTTACCTTACTTTTTTACTTTCCAGCAAGCTAACCCACTAACTATTTGATAAATTGCTCTAACCAAGCTAACTATACTCTGTTTAGTAGACTCTGCACTTGCTGTTTCTTGTACTTGTTTATTGTATGACAGGTAGGAGAAAGGAAATTTCAACCTCATTTGATAGTGAACCGAAAAGAACCTTCCTGAGATTAAGGAGGGAAGCAAGAGGAAAAAGAGTTGTTGGTGCAGAAGAAGAGGATGAATACTTTGATATAACCATGGAAGATGATATGGAAAACAATCATGAAGAAGAGGTGAATAACCATGCCAGAAGAGGTGGAGCTAACCCTGCTGGACAAGAAAGGAGAGTCCTGGGATCATACATCAATCCAAATCTAGGAAATTATGGTAGCAGCATTCAGAGGCCAACCATCCATGCTAACAATTTTGAATTGAAGCCTCAGCTCATAACTCTTGTCCAGAACAACTATTCTTTTGGAAGAAGTGCACAAGAGGATCTTAATGAGCATCTTACTAAATTCCAAAGGATATGTGACACGGTTAAATCTAATGGTGTTCATCCTGACACCTATAGATTGTTACTGTTTCCATTTTCTTTGAGAGACAAGGCATCAAAATGGCTGGAGTCAATTCCCAAAGAAAGCTTGACCACCTGGGAAGATGTAATGAGAAGATTATTGACAAGATTCTACCCCCCACAAAGAGTAAACAGGCTCAAAACTGAAGTGCAGACATTCATACAGCAGGATGGTGAAACTCTTTATGAAGCCTGGGAGAGATTCAAAGATTTGACAAAGAAATGCCCCCTGACATGTTTAATGAGTGGGTGCAAATTCACATCTTCTATGAAGGGCTGAATTGTGAATCAAGGAAAGCTGTAGATCATTCATCTGGAGGTTCCCTAAACAAGAAGAAGACCATTGAAGAGGCCATTAATGTTATAGAGACAGTGGCTGACAATGAGTATTTTTATACCTCAAATAGGAGCAACAACAAGGAAGTCTTGGAATTGAACCATATGGATGCAATCTTGGCCCAGAACAAGATGATTACCAAGCAACTAGCTAAATTGACCAAGCAAATGGAGAAGACTCAGGCTGCAGCTATTCACACTCAACCATCACCCCAAGAAGAATTTGAGACAGAAGAAGGAGTTAACTGGGAGGAAGCTAATTACCTTGGAAACTCATCTAGGCAAGCTAATGACCCATACTCTAAAACCTATAATTCTGGTTGGAGAAACCACCCAAACTTTGGGTGGGGGAACCAACAAAACCAAAGCCAAGACCACAGGCCACACAACCCAACCCAGTATAATAATTCCATTCACCAAAACTCCAACTAAAAATCATACCATACCACACAAAATACCTACTCACATCCACCATACCAAAGCCACAACAACCACTCTCAACACCCCAATTCCACCCAACCATCACCACATGATGAGGACAGAATGGCCAGGAAGGAAACTATGCTTGCAAACCTTTGCAAGGAGTGTGAAGACATAAAAAAATTCAAGGAAGATGTGAGAGGAAGTATAAAAAGCCGAGGAGAGGTTATTAAGAATCTAGAAGCTCAAATAGGACATCTCTCATAGCAGATTCCGAAGCCCACTAATAGTTTCCCAAGTGACACTGAGAAGAATCTAAGAGGGGAAATAAAGGAGGGGAGATGGGAAGAGTGTAAGGTAGTTACACTTTCAAATGAAGAAATTCTAGATAAAGATACCAGCAAACCAATAGAGCACAGCCAAGGAAGCCCCCAAGGCAACTTGGAGAAAAAGGAACAAGGAACTGGATCTGTACAAAGCAAAGAAGCAACAAGGGAAGAAATTCCAAAACCTTATGTGCCAAAAGCACCATTTCCTCAGAGACTAAAGAGAGGTGAGGAAGAAAAGTCATACTCAAGATTCCTAGACATGTTTGTATCCCTCAGTGTCAACATTTCCTTCATCAAAATTCTCCAACAAATGCCCACACACATCAAGTGCATGAAAGAGCTACTAGCCAGGAAGGGCAACCTGAAGGGTGGCCAAACAGTGGTGATGAACAAAGAATGTAGTGCTCTTATTCAGAAGGACGTACTCCTGAAGAAAAAAGATCTAGGGAGCTTTCATATTCCATGTGCCATAGGAGAGACAAAAATTGATAGAGGATTCTGCGACTTAGGTGCCAGTATAAATGTGATGCCTCTATCCCTTATGAAGAAGTTGCAAATCAATGAGCTGAGATCCACGGATGTAATCATACAATTGGCTGATAAAACTCATAAGCAGGCTGAAGGAATAGTGGAAAATGTGTTAGTGAAAGTGGGAAACTACTTCCTCCCCACAGACTTTGTTGTTCTGGACATGGAGGAAAGTTACACCCACCTCATTATTCTGGGGAGACCATTTCTAGCTACTGGTCGAGCTCTCATTGATGTAGAACAAGGAGAGTTGATACTAAGAATACATGATGAGCAGCTCACTTTCCAGGCCTTCAAGCCCGTGCACGAATCTGAGCAAGGGAGCAAGGAATTAAAGGAAGAACACATTGAGAGTCCCATGAAGGAAAATAGCAATAAACCGCAAGGCCAGCATCTGGAGCTTTCCTTGATGGATAAACAAGAAGCTCAAAAGAAGAAGCAACAAATGGAATCCAAGGAAGAAACAAAGCCACAAGAATCAAGAAGAGCCGCTAACAAGGATCTCCCTAACACAACAAAAGTCAATGGAGCACTAATGGACGAAGAGAAAAGAGTTGTGAAGAAATTGCCAAGGGGATGGAGAAACAAGAAGGTTCCTACAAAAAGTTTTCACCTGGAGACAAGGTCATATCAATTTACCATCCACCAATCCCACCCCATCTTCCCACCATTCCATCCCAGTTACCTCAAGTGTTCACCATCAGAAAGGTCCTATCCATGGAGCATCTAGAAATTATCAAGGAATCAAGTGGAGAAAGCTTCACTGTGAGGGGAGAAGACCTGAGGCACTATAATCCACCATGACAAAGACCAACCGTCAAGCTAGTGACGCTAAAGAAGCGCTTCATGGGAAGCAACCCAGGATTTAGTTTTCTTTGTTATTAATACTTCAGAATGAATAATAAGTGTTGCTCTAACATGAATTCAAGCTCGAATAGACAATTTTGACAATTATCATGACATTGAGAAGCATATGATCCAATTCTAAGTTTGGTGTGCCTACAGGCACACTAAGATACCTTTCAAAGATAATGATCATAGTGCCAATTTGACATGTGTTTCCTGGAATATATAGCCAAACATTAAGTTTGGTGTTCTATATATTGCAAGAACAGGTCATGAGAGTCAAGTTTTCTTGAGCTTTGAAAGTCATGAAAGTGCAACCATGGTTATAATTTTTTGTTCATGTTTAGAAATAGCAAAATAAAGTTTTTTTTTCTCATGATAGTTTAACCAAAAAGTGACACTAATTTTGTTGAGATTTCAATGACAATATTTGGAGGAAGTGACACTTTGAACCATATGACCAAACACTAAGTTTGGTGTCCTCCAAGACTATATATGGTGGCATAAAAAGAGTTACAGTTGATTAAACTAGCATGAGGAATGATAGTCAAAGTTTTAGTTTTAAATATTAATTGTTCTCTTAATACCACCTGTTAGTACTCACTCCTTTTGTCTTGCTATGATGGTAAGGTGAGCAAGAACTATTTAATGAAAGGGACAAGACAATGAAAGAGTAAGGCTAACATGAAGAAAAAAGTGGATCACATGGCTTGAAGGGTGAGTCTGCACATCCTTGGAAAAAGCACTTGGAAGACCGAAGAGATATGCTTCATGAAGAGGCAACTTTTTTCTTTATTAAGTTTACATGCAAAACCTTCATTCATAAACTTGGCCAAGGCATCCTAGCCATCCAATCTTCATTAAAGCTTACTATAAATAGCCTAAATTAGACTGTGCACATGAACTCAAGATTCACTCTTCTTGTACTTCAGAAATTCACTTCTTATACTCTCTAAAAGCAAGGCCCACCACCGTGTTCTTTGTGGAACTAATCATCCTTGTTCACTTGCTTCTATAACACTACCTTACCTTCAAACCACCCTTTCACCGAGAGTGCATCACACTAACCATACCTTTTTATAAACATTTAACCACACTTCGGCTAACCCATCAAAGAAAGCATGGCATCTTCTTCAAGTTCCAAAAGAAGAAAAGGAAAGGAACCCATGGTTGAAGAAGGTGAAAACGAATATGTTCGATGGAAGTTCAGATCATGGTACCATCAAAAACTACTTGGGTGACATGGTGGAAGAGTCTAAGATGAAATACAGACTCACTTGAGAGAGAGGAACGTCAAGCTAGTGACAATAAAAGAGCGCTTGTTGGGAGACAACCCAACCAAAGGTGATTTTCTTTTCATAGCTTGTCAATAAAACAGTTAAGTATATTATCTGTATTGCAAGGAGCTAAGTTTGGTGTTCCACACCAAAACAATCTAAGGGTGAATGTGTAATTCTAAGTTTGGTGTTCCACCGAAGATTTCATTAAGAGTAAAGTATCGTTTTTGTCCCCAACGTTTGGGGTAAATTCTATTTGTGTCCCTAACGTTTAAATCATCCTATTTGTATCCCTAACATTTGTAAAAGTGATTCAATGTTATCCTGCCGTCAATTACACATCATGAACGCTTTAGTTTGAGTTTTAAAAATCTCTTCTTGAAATTAGAATACAAATGTCTGGGATAGAATCGATGATCTACTCCGAAAAATAGCTCATCAAATGTTGAAACTAATTCCTACAACATTTACATAATTCACTTTTCTAGGGACATAATTGAATTTAAACACAAATAGTGGGTATAATATTAAAATCGATCATATCCAATTGAGACCTAATTGATAATGAATACATCCAAGTGAGAATAATTAAAAAATATAATCTGATTTGTTAGTATAATTGATAGTAGGATAACATTGAATCACTTTTATAAACGTTAAGGATACCAATAGGACGATTTAAACGTTAGGGACACAAATAAGACTTACCCCAAATGTTGGGGACAAAAATGATACTTTACTCTTTCATTAAAGAACACATTGTAACCCTCAGCATGACTAGTCCCTAGCTCCAACCAATTAGGGAAACTACTTAACAATAGTTTGTTTTCTAGCTTTTAGTCTGTTATCTAGTTCATAGTTGTTTTATGGTTTACTATCTTAAATAAAAGCACTTGATGTTTTCTGCATAAGACCCAATTTGCTGCATAAGGCAAGAAACTAAGTTTGGTGTTCACACACCAATTTAAGCTCAAAAGCCTACAAATATACATGCATGCTAACAATCTCTCAAGTGCTTGGGGAACAAGCAACTTCCAATAACTTGCAGGAATTCAATTAATTTCTTGGAGGGAATGTACACCATTAGCTGAGAGAAAAAAGAAGGAGCCACCAAGAGGTTGTATTGTTACTTAATTTCATCTGCTTTGAAATGCTCTAAATTGAAAGTATGAATGTGTCCATGTTAATTGTAGTGTAAGTTCTTTTTGCATTCTGTTATGTATTTAATTTTGCAATAAGTATGCTAGCCTAAGTGTGTGTGCTTTTACTTTCACTTGTTAAATGCTTGTCTTGTTCCCTAAGTCTTTTAAATTCAATAAAAGAAATGTTTGAACAAGAAGTAGAAGAGTTCATTTTTAGCAAGTAGTGAAATAACAGTGAGCGGTGGTATGTATGATTGATTGTGTAGTAGCTCACTTAAAATGAATAAAAGGATAGATTGTTCTCTTCCTAAGTGGAAATTAGCTTACTGTCTATGAATCTTAGTAAATAAAAGTCCTTGGTTGAAAAGGAAAACAAACAAAAAGAAAGAAAAAGAAAAGCCGAAAGTGGCAGCAAAAACAAAAGAAAGCAATGAATAAGGCTAGAAACCAATAGCTTGGACCTTAGGACATATGCCTGTGGTGTCTGTGTACTAGTATCTGCTTGGATGATTAGGTTCTATGGGGTGCTTTAACACTTGGTAACTTGGGTTAACTAACCCGGGATTATCAACCGAAAGTTCATTATCAAGAGCAACCTAGCTACAAGACATTTAGTAACTCAAAGAGGTGCTGGCCATCAATGTCTTAAGAAGATTTGTGAGCCAAGTGTCTGTAGTGGAAATTGTGTTAAGTACAGATAAGCTAAGAAATTGCTACAACACATGACACTGAGCTAAAGTCTACAGGAAAAGAAAATAAAGAAAAACAACTACCAACGATGAATGAATAACAAGAGGTCATAGCAGTATGATAATTGATGCTTGAAAGAGACTTTCTATGCCTAAAGATTAATAAGAAGTTAGCTTATGCATTTTTCTGCATAAAACCCCATTTACTAATAATAATGACTTGCTGATATGAACATTCCCTTTTGTTTCATTCTTTCTTCTTAATAAATTCAGTGCTTGCTTAGGGACAAGCAAGATTTAAGTTTGGTGTTGTCATGTCAGGGCATCTTAGGCTAGTTTTACTATCCTTTTTTCTTGTTTTTAATAGGTTTTATGCACTTTCTTGAGCTATAAGTAAGCCATTTGGGTAGAAATTCATGTATGCCTATATTCGTTCAACCATGAGTAATTTGATGCAATTTCATGATGATTTATGCTATGATTACTTGTATGCTAAGAATGATAAGAATTCTCATGACTTTAGCAAGGCTTTGATGCATTCATTGGTTGATGATAGGTGAAGGAAAGCATGGAGGAAGGTTGAAGGAGCATGGAAAAGATGAAGAGGAAGCAATATTGGTGGCCAAGTTGGACAACTAACGTTGCCTCAAACGTTGGAAGAGAAACAAAGCACTTTTCTGTAAACAATGCTGATGCTCATGTTTGAGGTAGCGTTGGACATCCAATGTTACCCCTAACGTGGTGATAAAAACTTCAATTCTGGAGCTAAGTGAATTTTGAGTGGTGCATACACGTGAAAAAGCAAATTTTTATACCCGCGCGCAAGCGTCTGTCACGCGCACGCGTGGAATGGCAAAAATTGACCATCTACACATACGCGTGGGTCATGTGTACGCACCAAAATCGAACGTTGGAGGTCCAACGTTGCCTCAAACACTGCCTCCACTACAAAAAATTTTGGTAAAAATGGCGGTTTTTTTGGTATTTACGGCGGTTTGAACCGCCATTATTACCAATAATGGCGGTTTCATAAAGCGACGTAATTCTGGGCGCCATTATGGTTATTACGGCGGTTTTCTGAAAACCGCCACAATTCCCTGGGTTAAAACGGCAGTTTTTGAATAGGTTAAAACGGCGGTTCAAACCGCCGTTATTTCCAGGGTTAAAATGGCGGTTTTTGGATAGGTTAAAACGGCGGTTTGAACCGCCATTATTACCTTAACAGAGTGACATTTTGGTTGGTTAAAACGGCGGTTCAAATCGCCATTATTTTCAGGGTTAAAATGGCGGTTTTTGGATAGGTTAAAACGGCAGTTTGAACCGCCATTATTACCCTGACAGAGTGGCGTTTTGGTTGGTTAAAACGGTATTTTTGAACTGCCATTTATACCCTGACAGTAGCATTTTGATTGGTTAAAATGGCATTTTTGAACCGCCGTTTTACCCTGACAGTGACATTTTTTATCGTTTAAAAAATAATTTTTACCGTCATTTTTATCGCGTTAAATAAATAATTATGATTAAAATTTCACAATAGCAAAAAATTATAATCCATAAATGAAATATTATATAAGTCATAAACAAAATATTAATATAATATATAATTTTTTATTATTGAAAATCAAAAGTAATAACTCTTATACAAAATCTTGTCTTACTAAACTTACCAAAATATAAGCATTGCAATAAACACTAATCAGTCAAATCTACCATCCAATTTCCTAAACTATATTAATATCTAATAATGTATTTAAACCATCTAATAAGTGTTGTTTTTACTACTTAGAATATGAACATACAAGACAAGTAGCTTAGCTAAGTGATGATGAATAAGATTTGAAGACCAAAAGTTTCCTCCTTTAACAACCCTGCCTTAGTTTCTTGGTCTCTTGTATGAGTTTCATCCCGGAGACTTGCTCCAACATCTTTGTTTCTTGCTCCAACACTCCAATTTTATTATCCAAACTCATCTCTCACAAACCAATGATATCACAACGAGGCAGATTAGCAAGGACATCAATAGTGCCTGTAAACTGGTTGTTCTGCAGATACCTGCACAAATATAAACAAGTCAACTTGGAATATAATCAATATGTTAACAGGAGGAGGAAGTCTCACAATGAAGAGAAGGCAGAAATCTTCATGAACTTAACATTCAATCCTTGCTGGAACTGATTGTGAGCAAGATTCCTATGTTCTCAAAAATAATAAAAAAAGTTACTCCAATAGCTCATGGAGCTGGTTGAAAGACTGGACTACACTTTCAGAGTTCAATCATGCAAGAGAAAAAAATTACAACAGTAAAATACCTACCTCAACCCTTTTTTTCTCCATAAATAATATTGATGGAAGGGAGATTGTATAGTCTTCTCTCATGATCCTTCTCCCTCTGTTTCCTTCACTCTTCTTCAACAGCCTTCTCTTTGGCAGACTGAATTATGATATCAATATATAAACATAAAAAATATTTAATGTATTTTAATCATAATGGAAGCACTGGTTTTGGCTCCACCTCTTGAGCAAGGCGTTCTTGCCCACGTCTTACTCTTCTATCCAAGTCCATTACCTGTAATTATAAAAATTGAAATTATTCATTAACGTAGAAGAGAATAAACTTAATTGACTGTCAGAAAACATGTAGGTAGCTTACCAATTTCTCATAGAACTGAGCAAGGTTAGCTTCAAATTTGGATACGAATGATTCCAAACTTAAGTGTGTGACTATACTACTCATTATAAATATTATATTTATTTATTTTAAGGATATAATAATAAAAATAATTGTGGCACGCACAAGATACAAAATTATACAGGTAAGGAATTTATCATGACATGAATTAGGAACTTGTTATAATATAATGCATTTTTATTATTCTAGCAACCTTAACTAAAATTATAGGGCAGGCTATGATCATCATTTCCAAAATCGATCATCCATATTCCTGGACTCGATCAAATATCAATATGGGTAAGTAATTGTTGATCATTAAACTAATAATAAAGAAAGGCAAATTCATTAGGTTTACTAATAATAAGAATCAAACTGAACAATTTAATTATGATTTCCTAAATTAATGTTACTTAAGAATACAATCTTTATTTTAGGAGCCCTAATTAAAGCCCTCCCCCCTAATTAAGAGAGTAGTGTCCTGGAAGGCTTTGAAGAATTTGGTAGTTGCAATAAAGCTGGAGAGTGAAGATTCTCTCCTTTTTGGATTTGATTGTTCTTACTACACGCATATATTCCATGATCTACATGAATATGATAAGTAGGGTGGACTACTTTCTTATTATGATTATTGGATTTATGAATATATACAACCATTGGTTACCATATCACGTTTGCTTAATATTCGCTTCAAGTGATTCATAGATCTGCCATTACACAATAATTACTAATGCCAAAATAATTCTTGGTAAGACACATGATGCAAAAAGGGTAAAAAACCAGAATTAAAACTTACTTCTTTAATTTCTCCATATGATCCAAAAATATGCTTAAGTTCGTCATTTGAAACAGATGAATCAAGACCAGATATCATCACACCACCATGACCAAATATCCTTTTCTGGAGCATTGTCTAAAATGTCATCAAGTAAAGATAAAACTATAAGCAAAGCAAAAGAACTTGGAACACAAAGAAACTGACAAGGGAAGAATATAGCAGTAACTACCTTTGGAATTGAATAATGTATGTCAAGCTATTGAGATCTCAACTTATCAAAAAGCTTCTTGAGACCAAGTAGAAGATAAACAAATTCACCAGCTAACATAAGCAAAAATTAAGAATAAGTCAAAAATCTATAAATAACAGAACATATGCAAGTAAGAGGTAAGATCATAAATTCATAATCATTCAGTAAACTAATGATTATTAACTCTACTTGATTGCCGTAAGATGAAGCACAATCGATATGTCCGTATCCAACCTGACATGTCAAACACAATAATTATAATCAAAATTAATAATCATCCACCTCTAGGGTTAGCTTTTCTACTTATAATACAATAATCAAAACTGTAAAATTGTAATGGTTTAACAAAACTATAAAAATAGAAAAAATGTAAGTGTACCTTGATAGCGGTGGAAGCTGCTTTGGCCAAGGCTCCAGGATTTTCAGCCTGAAAAGTTCCTAATCCAACAGAAGGTATCTTGGCACCTGTGTTCAGCTTGAAGAATCTAATTTCCTCCGCCATAATTTCTTTAATTAATTAATTAATTAAATAATTCTCTTCAACGATCACTTGCGTAATCGCTTTGGTGTTTAGTTATTCGTAAGGTAATCATCAATTAATTGCGTAATCTAATTTGTTTTGTTTGCTTAAAGAAGAGGCAAGGCAGAAAATTTAATTACCTTCTCCAAAAGATAAGCTATCCTGTTGCCTAGAAGTTACTGAAATTAATCTTATCTGTACTAAATGAACCTTGTAAAGTTAAATTATTTGACCTTGTAATAGAGCTTGAATTCGATAAACGTACCATCTCTACTATTTTGTACCAAGATGCTTAATAATCCTTCTGTTTCTCAACTGATGAGCAGTATACAGTTAAAAGGTCAAACACAATCGCAACTTCATTATAAATGAACATTAGAAACCAATAATATTACTTTACATGCATTAAAACATTATCCCTATAGAGATGCAAACCAAATAAAAAGGGAGAAAATTAGCACAACATTTGGAGCAATGAAGGAAAGAAAGGAAGCAAGGATTATAACTCTGAAAGAGTAGCTTCATATGAAAGTTCCCTTTCTATACTCAAGGCTAATTCTCTCTTGACATCTGCATTTGACCCACCCTGATCATTTCGTCTGAGTCTACCATGACTTTACCTTCGTCCATTTTGTACAGTTCCACTGGTTCTGCGCTGCGAAGACGAATTCTTGGATGCGGCTAGCTCTGCAGCTAGTCTTTCATTATGATTCATGAGTTTGGAAACTTCTTCTGACAATGCCTTGAGCTCAACAGCAGCAGCTGAACCTAGTCCTTTAGCATATGAACTCTCTTCTGTTAGTTCTTTCACCTTCTATTTCAGCTCTTCTATCTCTGCAGAAAATCAGCAGGAATGAGGACTTGACTATAAAAAAATATCTTAAATATGTTCATGCACCATGACAGAATTGAAATGTTCATGCACCATCAATTGCCAATTGAAATGTCTATGCTACATAATAAGGGCACTGCTGTCTCACATGATTAGCAGCATTGCAATTAGAAAATCAATTGGATTAATGACATACTCTGTTTTTGTTTAAGTTGGAAAATACTACAACAAAGTTGACTTTAAGGACTAAATTTAGGGTTTTTATTTGCCCCTCACATGTTCCACTAAAGACCTGCTCAGTGCTAGCATTCATTTGAACCCTATCTGGAGTCTGGACTTTCTGTTTAATGCGAATGATATGTATGGATCTATTAGAAAGACGTAAATAATTCTCACCTCAAGTTCGAAAGATTTCTCATTTAGCTGTGCCATCAACTCAGAAACAGTCTTCTACATTAAAAAAAATATATTAAGCTGGACTGCTAACAAGTCAGAGGAATTCCCCTTAAAGTCTAAATGTTGTGCAGATAAACTGAGTTTTCAATAACAACGAACTATCAGAACTTCCACTTGTGTTTCAACATTTCTACCATGAAGATCTTTATAATAACTTGATGTATTTTTCATGTATATATAGAAGGAAAGACAACTAAGTGAAGACTGAAGTAGTCTAGTCAGTTTGGAGTCCCTATAAGGTATCTGACTAGGTTTATCTTCGGTTAATTTTGAAATGACTTGTGTTCAACAAAGATAATTACACTTTAATACAGGTACAAACATACGTTTGTAGATAACAACGCATACAAAAGGCTTTAAACAATGCATGCAATGGTGCTTTAAACAGATAGGCTGGTCTTTAGGACAGCCAGGCCATCCAACCCATTTGACAGTACAAAATAAACCAAATAGAAATTTCCTGGTAGTTAGAACAGACATCTCTGCTAATTAGAACAGAGAGACAATATGATATAGTCTTGGGCCAGCAACAAAGTCGCGGGGCCTTTACTTCTACTTCAGCCTACCATGTACCATCTCCCTCCCCAAACTAGGATTAGAGTTGTTAGGAACCCCTGAAGAATCAGCCCATCATATAGAGCCAAATTATCAGAGGCAGCAGTTACCTGCCAGTTGCTTCTCCAACTTTGATAACCCCTTTGATCTGAAATCCAGATAAGCAATTGACACAACAGGTAATTATAATTATAATTATCAAATTAGCTCAATTAAATTTCACTAACCTTATAATTGAATCTGTCTTTTCTTTTGGCTTTCTCATTTAAGAGTGCTTCCACATCCTCTCTTGTGAACTCTATTATGCTAGATAAAACAGACTTTGCTAGATCTTTTGGAGAAATGATCTGATAATTTACAGAATCCTTCATTCTATTTTTTGAAACCCTGCAATGATACAAGAACATATAAATTATTTGTCAAACAATTGATGTACTATACAATGCAAACATTAGTTGAAACCTAGAATAAAATCAAGAACAAGTTACAACCCTTTTCCTACATGTAGCGGCTAAATCAACATGTATATGATATGTATATTTTAAAGTTTGCATTTAACCTTGTTCAGCATTTTCTGCTTACCTGCTACGCTGTTCTACAACTTCAAATTTCAGTAAGTTTACATTCATCAACCTAGTTTAGTTTATTATTCATTAAGTTATACGTGAGTTACCATCAAGAATCCTAACACTTTAATGTTACAAATGGATGAAAACCTTAAGGTCTTATATAGATCTAAGAGAAATACCAGACCTAAGAGGAAACTAACAGCCAAAACAAAATTCAAACACAAACAGCAACAGAAATGAGACCTTATACTAAAAAAATCAATAAATCAATCACTTTCGACAGAAATAAATTCAAAAACTAAGAAGAAAATAATATCAGAAACAAAAAATAAAATCCCTAATAGAAACGGAACATAAATGAGACCTTTGGAAGAGTGAAGGACAGCAGCAAAGGCACCAAGCAGAGAAATAGAGGAACGTCAGCGGCGGCAGAGCAGCGGAACACAAATTGCTGTTGATCTTGCTGTGTAAATGGCGGAATTGACTTCTCCACTCGCGATGAATCCTCGCAAACAGCCTTAAAAGAGAGACTTATCATAGAGAAGGAAATTAAAGGAAAGGAAAGGAAGGAAAAAAGGAAGGAAAGGAAGCTGACCTAGATCGTCGCAGAGGAAGGAAAGGAAGATGTTGACAATTTTGGTGGAGAAGACACAGAGGTTGATAAGGAGAAGAAGCTGGAGGAGACGTCACCGGAGGAGATCGCCACTGTAGGAGATCGACGCTGGATGAGATGTCACCGGAGAAGATCGTCGGAGAACGCAAGAAGATCGGAGATCGTTGCACAGGCCAGGAGCAACAGCGTGACGCGTGTGGTGTTTCGACTTTCAATTTTCAACTAAGGGTTTCTGGAATGTATGGATTACTAATTCTGGTTTTATACCACGTGATAAATGCGGTTCAAAACCGCCATAATTACAAAAAAAGCCAAAAATCCAAAAATCAATTACGGCAGAAGCAGAAAACGCCGGAATATCAAAATCTTATGGCGGTTCTTCAAAGTCGCCATAATATAAATGCCATTTTAACCTCTTTTTTTGTAGTGCTCCAACGTCCGTGATGCCACGCCCAGAAGTTGGAAATGAAAATTTTGAATTGACGCGTACGCGTCAGTGACGCGTACGCGTGGATGGAACAAAAGGCAATGCACGCGTAGGCGTGAAGCACGCATACGCGCGGATGAAAAAGAAATACCAATGTGCGTGTAAGCGTGCAGTACGCGTACACGTGAAAACGCCAACGTTGGAGGGAACGTTGGAGGTCCAACGCTGAGGCCAACGTCCCTTGCTTTGTTTTAAAACTGCAAAATGAAAATCTTGCATCCACACGCACGCGCACGGTACGCGTACGCGTGGATGAGATTTTTTGGCACTTTTGCGTGGAAGCGCAAGGCACGCGTACGCGTGGGTTAGCTGACGTTGGCCCTCCAACGTTGAGTCAAGTGCCAATGACAGCAAGCTTTCTGGTTTTGCTGGTTTTATTCCAAATGGCGTTTGAGTCAACGTTGGCCCTCAAACATTGACTCAAACGTGAAGCATCAGGATTCAAAATTCACACAGATCTCTTCTCAACACCAAGGAAAACTAATTTGAGCCATTTTCAACCCATTCCATTAAGGCCAAAAGCCCAATTCAAAGCTTGAATATCAATGGAAGAAAGTATATAAATAGTTTAGAATTTAAGTTAGAAGGACCCTTTTTTTTGTTTTCAATATTTCAGCTACTGGGCACTTTTGCCTCTTTTGTATTATTCATTCTCTGTTAGTAAATTTCAAGAATGTATCGTTCAATTCCAATTTCCATTTTTAGAGCTATGAACAACTAAACCCCTTTCATTGGGTTAGGGAGCTCTATGTAATTCGATGGATCAATATTTGTTTTCGTTTATCTTCTTCTTTCTTTTCTCTTGATTTTACTAGAAAGCTTTCGTTCTTCATCCAATTGGATAGTTATCTTGGGAAAGAAGCTATTCATAATTGGATCTCCTCGGAACCTTGGAAGTGGAGTGAGGAGATCATGCTAGAATTGCTTTCTCACATTGGATTAGATTGGGGTTTGGATGGATATAGTGACATGTAATCCTACCAACACTTTGATCTATGAATTTGTGTGGTATAATCAGTGACCAAACTTCATCTCTTCCCATGAGCACTTAAATCAAGAAATTGGGCAATTGTTCATGCTTAGAGAGATTGGTGAGCCAAGGAATTGGGATCCAATCACTTAAGATTGCCAAGGAGATCAATGAATACATTGATTGCGGAAGAGATGAAAATGAATTTGATCCGGAGAATTATATATCTCCAGAACCCAATGAATCCCCCATCCTCTTATCTACCCATTCTATTTACTTTCTGATCTTTAATTCTCTGTTCCTTTAATTTCCTGCAATTTAAGTTTCCCGCCAATTTTACTTTCTGCAAATCTCAATTCAATTTCTGATTTCACTCAACTAGAACAATTTACCAATTATAATTAATCGATCTTCCAATCCCTGTGGGATTCGACCTCACTCTTTTGTGAGTTTTTACTTGACGACAATCCGGTGCACTTGCCGGAAGGAAATTTGTTGAGAGGCAAATTCCCACGTATCAGTAATTTGTAGTTTAGTAGGAGTGTTTTCAAGCTATATGATGAGCGGATATTTTATACGCTTTTTGGTATCATTTCATATAGTTTCTAGCATGTTTATTTAGTTTTTATTAAGTTTTTATAGGTTTTAGTCTTAAATTCACATTTTTGGATTCTATTAAGAGTTTATGTGTTTTTGTGCAATTTTAGGTATTTTCTGGCTAAAATTGAGGAGCTGGAGCAAAAGTCTGATTCAGAGACAGTGAAAGCACTGCAGATGCTGTCCAGATCTGACCTCCTTGTGTTCAAAAGAGCTTTTCTGGAGCTACAAACGTCCAAATGGAGCATTCATAATAGATATGGAAAGCTGACTTCCAGAGCTTTCCAGCAATGTATGATAGTCCATACTTTGCTTCCAATTAGAAGGCCCAAAACCGGCATCCAACGCCAGCCTCCTGGCCCCCTTTCAGGCGTCCAGCGCCCAAGGAGAAGAGACCAGCGTCCGAACGCCTAAAGAGGACCCGCTTGCCAGCGTTCAACACCCTAGAGACCTCATAGCACGTGGATCTTATTAGAGCTCAGCCCAAACACTCACCAAGTGGGCCTCAGAAGTGGATTTTGGCACTAAAAAGACCGTTTTATCCTTACTAGTCATTTATTTAGTATTTAAGGGATTAGATTTATGTTATTCAGAGACATCATCTAGACTTTACACCATATTTCATTTTATCATTGTATTTTTCTTTTAGTATGAGTTTCTAAACCTTCTAGATTGAGGGGAGGAACCCTGCTGAGTCCTATGAATTAATAAAAGTATTATTGTGTCTCTTCGATCCGTATTTGATTTAATTCTAAGATGTATACTCGTTCTTCAACATGGTGAATAGGATGAACAGTGACAATTAGCTCTGTTCATCATACTAGAAACGCATGCCTGACAACCACCCGTGTTTACTTCGGCTCGTGTGAATACGTGACTGGAAGGCGCGAACCGCCAACTTGATTATACATCTCTCAGACGGCTAATCCATGACTTCGTTGGGAACTTCTCGAGACACTAGTTCAGCCAATTTTCGAGGAGATTAGAGTCTCTGGGGTAGAGGCTAGGGACCAAAGAAGCAGCATTCTCTAATTCGGAAGATTCGACCTTATCTGTGGCATTTTGAGTAGGATCGCCAAGAGAATGAACAGCTAAAGCTTCACCCTCGTTCAGATTGGATGTCCACGGCCAATGGCGTTTGATCTGAAGTAGAGAAGATTGATGACCACGGCCAATGGCGTTTGATCTGAAGCAGAGGAGATTGATGACCACGGCCAATGGCGTTGATCACATACAGCCTGCTAAAGAAGAAATCATTCACAAGCAAAGAAGACAGTAATACCAGAGTTAATTTAGAAAGATAAAGCAACTCTAATCCTTAACCATATTCCTATTACTGATTCCTTTCTAATTTACAAAGTATTTTATACCCTTTTTCTTTATTTACAAGTCAACTTAGTTTAGATCTCACAAATACAAATTAAGCCAACAACTTCTGATTCACCTAACTAAGACCTGTTAGATAACCATAGCTTGCTTCAAACCACAATCCTCGTGGGATCGACACTAACTCGCTCAGGTATTACTTGGACGACCCAGTGCACTTGCTGGTACAGTTGTACGAAGTGTGGGGATTCGTGCACCAAGTTTTTGGTGCCGTTGCTGGGGATTGTTCGAGTTTGGACAACTGATGGATTATCTTGTTCCCTAGATCAGGTAATTTTTATTTTATTTGAGTCTTTTATTTTTATTTTCTTCTTCTCTATTTTTGAAAAATAAAAAAAATATTTTTCAACAATTTTTATTTTCTTTGTCTAATATTTGTTTTTGGTTTGAGTCTTACATGTTTTCTATTTTTTTTCCAAAAATTTTAAAACTTCTTAAAAAACCTTTTTCAAAAATTTTTATTTTCAAGAATCCTTAGCTTTCTGATAAACCCCGATTTTGTGGTTTATCTTGTGCTTATTTTGGGGGATTTTATCACATTTTCTCACATTTATTCAATGAAATAGCATGATTTTGCAATTCTCCTTTGATTTGTGCTTAAAAGTGAAAACATGCTTTTTAGGCCCTAAAATCGGTGATTTTAATTCACTTTAATTCCATTCGATGCCTTGATGTGTTTGTTGAGTGATTTCAGGTTCATAAGGCAAGTATTGGATGGAAGGAATGAAGAAAAAGCATGCAAAGTGGGAGAACTCATGAAGAAATGAAGGAACCGTAAAGTTGTCAAGCCTGACCTCTTCGCACTCAAACAACCATAACTTGAGCTACAGAGGTCCAAATGAGGCAGTTCCAGTTGCGTTGGAAAGCTAACATTCGGGGCTTCGAAATGATATAAAATTTGCCAAATGTTACTTCACGCTCAGGGGCACGCACGCGCCATGTACGCGTGCGTGCCGATTCTGCCGTGGCCCACTAAGGTGAAATTGCCCCCAGCGATTTCTGAAGCACTTTGGGCCCAACCCAACTCATTTCTAATGCTATTTCATGCAAAATTCAAGCTTGGGCAAAGGGAGAGCAATTGTTTGTAGCATTAGCATCATGTAGGTTAGTTTCTAGAGAGATAAGCTCCCTCTTCTCTCTAGAATTAGGTTAGGTTAATTTTCATCTCAGATCTAGATTTAATTCATGCTTTGATTTACTTTTCCTTTACAATTTCTTGTTCCTCTACTCTTTCTCTTTCTAATTTTGTATTTCATTCTTGTAATTGCTTACTTTGTTGTTGATGCACTTTTGTTCTTCTATTTTCCTTTAATGCAATTTATGATTCATGTTCTTTTATTGTTGATTTGATTTGTTGTTGTTTAATTCCTTGCAATTGAGTAGTGTAGATTTACTTTCCTTGGTATTTTACTATGTTTTCCTTTTATGCCTTCTAAGTGTTTGATAAAATGCTTAGTTGGATTTTAGAGAAGAATTTTGTGCTCTTGGCTTGGGAAGGTAACTTAGGAACTCTTGAGTTACTAATGTCCAAGTGATTGACGATTGGGAGCCATTAACGCTAGATCTCACCAATTGATTAGGTGTAGAACTAGGACTTATGGACTTGGATTGACATAGCTCACTTGACTTTCCTCTACTATTAGTTAGGGGTTAACTTAGTGGGGTTGGTCCTTGCCAATTCTCATGTTGTAGTTAGTGATAAGGATAGAGATCCTTGACCACCTAACCTTGCCAAGACTTTTCAGTTGTTAGTTTATTTGTATTGCTATTTACAGTCCATGTCTCTTATCCCAAAAACCCCAAAATATCTCATAACCAATAACAAGACACTTTGTTGCAATTCCTAGGGAGAACGACCCGAGGTTCCAATACTTCGGTTTATAAATTTAGGGGTTTGTTACTTGTGACAAATAAATTTTTGTATGAAAGGATCCTTGATTGGTTTAGAAGCTATACTTTACAACGAGCTTTCAATTGTGATTTCCAAACCGTCAAGAATTCGTTCATCAAAATGGCGCCGTTGTCGGGGAGTTGCAATGGTGTTATGTTATTGGTTATTGTGTATATGTGAATATTGTGAATAGCTTGATTTTTGGATTGCTTGTTAGTTTTTGCTAGTTTTAGGACTTTGTTTCATTATTTCTTATTAGCTTTTATTTCTTATTTTCACTTTTCACTATGAATTCTCACTTTGGCTATGAGTGTGATTACAACTATGTTGTAGGAAATGAAAACTTCAATGAGGATGTGTATCAAGGATGGGACAATCAAAGGTGGGAGAAGCCATATGCATATGATCAATCCTCATGGCAACAACCTCCACCAATGCACTATGAAGAAGAGCCATTCTATGATGCATATCAATCCAATGGCTATGGTGAATCCTCTTGTGACTTTCAAGAACCACCGCCATATGCCTATGAGCCATATCCCCAACATAACCATCAACCATACTCACAAGCCACCTTTCACCAACCATCTTCATATGACCCTAATCCATACCCACCATACCAACAATCATATGAGTCATATGAACCACACATAGAGCCACCACCACTCCAACATCAATATTTTCAAGAGCCACCCCCTTCATATTATTACCAAGATGAACCACCTCCAATACATGAAAACTTTCAACCACAAGATGAACTCTACTTTCCACCATAACTCTACCTAAAAGAACCACCTTCCGACTATAATACCTTTCCCCCAAACAATGAACCCTCTCTTCCACCATCACCTTCCGATGAAGCCTCTATGCTAGAATTAAGGGATCTTGAATCTCATATCTTAAGGCAACACGAGGAGGATGAAAAGAATTTTGAGGAGTTAAGAGCAAAAATGGCTATCATGGTAGAAGCCATTGGCAACATAGTCTCATCCCGCCTAAGCCTATGCGATCAAGGCACTTCCATTGTGGAATGTGGAGAAGCAACAAAGGAGCTTAGTGAGGGAGTGAACTTGAAGCTCCAAGGTGAAGAAGAGGAGTTAAAGCAAGAAATGCAACAAGAGGATGAGGTAGAGATTATTGAATAAGAGGAAGAAGTGGTTGAAGACTTAGGAGATGCGAAACCACCTTGGGAGTCTAGGATTGAAGAAAACCCCTTCAAAATGATTGAAATTGATGCTAGGGAGGAAAGTGCACACCTTCCAAGGCATATCCCTTATGAAGAATCAAATGGGATAAAGCAAGAATTGAGTTCCCTTGGTGAGGAAGATCAAGCGCCAAGTCTTAGTGGTGAAGAATCCTTTGAACATGAAGAACCTTCCCCCATTTGATTTGAAAGCAATGTGGAGGTAAATCTCTCTCATTCCCCCATTTATGATTTGAGTAAGGGAAAAGGTTTGGATAAAATTGTTGAACAAAGGATTGAAATTAAGAGATCTTGTGAAGAGGTAGAAGTCCTTAGAAAAAGGAGGATGGGAATTGAATACGCCTTGTCAAGACCCTTGGAATCACCTTTGCCTAGATTTCCATCTACACCTTCATTTGAGTGGATGAAACTCATTTCTATTATCTTTATTATCCCACTTGAATATGGCTTGCTTGAAACGGATGGTCAACTTAGGATGCTTTGTGGGATGAAGCGTAAAAGAAAGATGTTTCGTGGTTGGCGTTGCAAATCAAGGCTCATTATGGTTGAAGCTTCAAGGAGTAAAGGTTAGACTAGTGCTCAATTGGATGGGTCTAGGAGGATAGTTTGGTGCTTCCATGAGAATTCCTCTCTCTTGCCACCCGGAGGAAATCGCCATGATCAACTCAAGGACGGGTGTGAAAACAAAGTGTGGGATCCCAGATCACACAAGGAAGATCAACTTTGGGAGCCTATGGTTTGTGAAGAACTCCATCAAAGCTTGGAGTTATTAACTTTGAATGATGAAGCACAATGGAAGTCCAAGCATTGGTGGATGTTCAATGATGGGTTCAAGCACAAGCCACCTTGATGGAGAGCTCCCCATAAGTCCAACTTAAGGACAATAAACAAAAGTGCTAGGTGGGAGACAATCCACCATGGTAAACTCTTTCCTTTTTCTCTTTTGTACATATTGGTAAAATATGTTTAATCTCATGTTTTGATTGATTTGTTAAGTTTGTTTGGTAGTCTAGTAGGTTAAATAAGGTTTTATGATGTTTTGGTAGTTTTTTGGATGTTTGGAATGCTTAAACATAGAAAAAATTTGAAAAACAGAGCACCACCCACACGCACGCGCACTTCATACGTACGCATTAACAAGCAATTTCGGCCATCCACGCGGACACGCCATGTACGCATACGCGTGGATTGAATTTTTTCACCTCCCATACATTCACCCGAGATTTGTGCCTGAAGTGTGCCAACTTTGTGCCCCAAGGCACGCGAACGCGTACCTTGTGCGTCCGCGTCAACTCTCTGCCTTGCCATACACGCGTCCGCGCACTGTGCGCGTATGCGTCGCTTCCATTTCATCAATCTACGCTTACGCGCACATGACGCGCACATGTGGATTGCCCTGTTTCACTCACCTTCTTTTCTTCTCCTCTTTCTATTTCTTTCCTTCTTCTCTTCTCTTTCCACCCTTCAATCATCATCTAACACAACCAAGCATCATATAACACCATTTCTTTTAGTTAGTTAGTTAGTTTAATTTTTGTTTTCCAAGTGTTGGATTACTAATCTTGTTTACTGTTTACTGCTGCTTATTACTGATATGATGTTAGTTCAACATCATTGTTGTTAATCGTCATTGTTGGATTTCATTGTTGAGGTTATACTTGGTTACTTGGTTCGGAACTTTTCATGTTTAATGCTTTGAATACCAAGTACATGTTACATTGCCTTCATTCTTCTTAACTCTTTTGAATTGCATGTTTTGGCCACCATGCATTCATCATCTATTGTTAGGCAATTGTATATTATCATTGCATTTTTTTTAGGTGATGCTTGTTTATGGTCTACCCTTATTCACATCACTTATTTCATGCATTGAGATTGTAGAATTGTGAGATCGGATCGAAAGCTTACCTAGTGACATATTTTTGAGCTTTCTAAGCTTTGTGGACCATGCTTGCTATGTGATTGATTTCCAATTCTATCTTCTTTTTCCTAAGTTCCATAGCATCCATGTGTTTCACCTCTATGTCATTTAGGTGTTGAAACAACTTCAATATGTGTCATTGTTTGATGTGTGAGCTCTCTAGACCATTTTGTTCATCAAATTTACTTACACATCAATCAATGTCCATGCATTATCCAATTTCACAATTGCTTGATTTTTGCTTGAATGCTTTTATGCTTCTTCACTACTTGTTTGGTTGCCTTAACCTACAAGTCTTTTAAAGTATCTCAAGCACACTAGAATGAGTGAAGTACATGTTTTCTTTTGTGTAAATGTGACATAGCTTTTTATACTAGTATGTGTGTGTTCTAAACCGCGCGCAATTTTAGAATCCACACACCTATTTTTCATCAATGACACACCAATTCACCCACTCAATTCTAGTGATTTACCTCATTCCAACAATACCCGCTTCCTTCCTTTTGTATGTTTTCATCTTACGGTGTTTATTTTATTTTTCATGATCGATGCACCACAAGCAAAAATGGAAGCGGAAGAAAGAACACGCAGCACCGATTGACCTACCAGCCGAAGGTAGCAACTCGGAAAGTCGCCGTACCCCCTTGCTCATCTTTGAGTGCACCGAGGACGGTGCAAACTTTTAAGTGTGGGGAGGTCATCCGACCGCTCGGCATTTTTGGGTGACAAGTTTCTAATCCCAACACTTTTGCATTTCATTTTAGGATTTTTAGTTGCATTTTCTTATTTTGCATATGTATATATTAAGCTTAGTCAAAATCATGATATTTTCCAAGGATTTTATCTATAGGGCACCCCAATTGAAAAAAAAAAGTTTTTTTAGAACTTGCTTGAATTATATACTTTGTGGAACATGATTTTTGAGCTAAGAACACAAGCATGTGAGTTTTGAGCCTTAATTGTGTGGTTACATCATATAGAACCACTTATTTTCATTCTTGTGTGCATTATTCTCTTCCTATGATTGTAATCTTTGATTTATTTAATTCTATATGTCCGATATTTTGTGTATACATGCATTTATATGATTGAGGCCATTGTTCAAATAGCTCACTTACCCAAATAAGCCTACCTTTTATCTTCCATTGATAACCAATTTTGAGCCTATGCTTAACCCATTTGTTCTTAATTGTAGCACAGTACAAGCCTAAGTGAAAAATAATAAATATCCCTTAATTCGGATCTTTGATTAGCTTAGGCTAGTGAGAGTGTTTATCATTTGATTTTAGGGGAAGTTGGGAACATGGGGTAGAGATAAAAGTGTGTTTGTGTTTTTGTCGAAAAATTTTGGGAATTGGGTACATACTCATGTATTAATCATGTGTAAACCATATGCATTGATGTTCTTGTATACATTTTAGTTTGAAAAGAAAAAAAATGAGAAAAACAAAAAGAAAAAAAAATATATATATATAAAGAAAAAAAAGAAAATATATAGAAAAAAAAGAATTACAATAAAAAGGGGACAAAATGCCCCAAAGTTCAAAGTTCAATAAAAGTCAATGCATATGGGTGGTGATCAAAAAGAGAATGCATGAGTGTGTGAAAAAGTGAAGAATGGGTAGTTAGGTTTGTTTAGAATTGTATAGGTTGTCATAGGTTAGGTGGGAAGTTTAAGTTAATCAAAGATTCAAATCTCAAGCTTACTTGACCATATGCATCCTACCTTGACCCTAACCCCATTACAACCTATGGGAAAGCCCTCATGATATTTGTATACATGCATAAAGTAATTGTTGATTGTTAGATGAAAAACAAATCTTGGAAAGTATGATTAGGGGAGAATTGAGTGAATCAACCCCATACACTTGAGTGACTAGAGCGGATACACATCCGGTGAGGGTTCGATTGCTCAATTACATGTTTCCACCCATGATCATCTCTTTTCTTGCAAGTTTGTAAAATCTTTTTAATAATTCAATTCAATTGTGGGTTGAGTGATCGCTATTGCCTTAGCCCTTGTGTTTGTATATGTATTCTTGGAAATTGATTTATTTTGACTAAGTGGATACATTCATGTAGATAGATTGCATATAGATAGGTTGCATGTAGTTAGTTTGCATTGAATAAATGTTGATGTCCCTTTGCTTCTTTCTTGATTTTAGCATGAGGACATGCTTAGTTTAAGTGTGGGGAGATTTGATAAACCCCGATTTTGTGGTTTATCTTGTGCTTATTTTGGGGGATTTTATCACATTTTCTCACATTTATTCAATGAAATAGCATGGTTTTACAATTCTCCCTTGATTTGTGCTTAAAAGTGAAAACATGCTTTTTAGGCCCTAAAATTGGTGATTTTAATTCACTTTAATTCCATTCGAGCCTTGATGTGTTTGTTGAGTGATTTCAGGTTCATAAGGCAAGTATTGGATGGAAGGAATGAAGAAAAAGCATGCAAAGTGGGAGAACTCATGAAGAAATAAAGGAACCGTAAAGCTGTCAAGCCTAACCTCTTCGCACTCAAACAACCATAACTTGAGCTACAGAGGTCCAAATGAGACGGTTCTAGTGCGCGCCGATTCTGCCGTGGCCCACTAAGGTGAAATCGCCCCCAGCGATTTCTGAAGCACTTTGGGCCCAACCCAACTCATTTCTAATGCTATTTCATGCAGAATTCAAGCTTGGGCAAAGGGAGAGTAATTGTTTGTAGCATTAGCATCATGTAGGTTAGTTTCTAGAGAGATAAGCTCCCTCTTCTCTCTAGAATTAGCTTAGGTTAATTTTCATCTTAGATCTAGATTTAATTCATACTTTGATTTATTTTTCCTTTACAATTTCTTGTTCCTCTACTCTTTCTCTTTCTAATTTTGTATTTCATTCTTGTAATTGCTTACTTTGTTGTTGATGTACTTTTGTTCTTCCATTTTCCTTTAATGCAATTTATGATTCATGTTCCTTTATTGTTGATTTGATTTGTTGTTGTTTAATTCCTTGCAATTGAGTAGTGTAGATTTACTTTCCTTTCTATTTTATTATGTTTTCCTTTTATACCTTCTAAGTATTTGATAAAATACTTAGTTGGATTTTAGAGAAGAATTTTGTGCTCTTGGCTTGGGAAGGTAACTTAGGAACTCTTGAGTTACTAATGTCCAAGTGATTGACGATTGGGAGCCATTAATGCTAGATCTCACCAATTGATTAGGTGTAGAACAAGGACTTATGGACTTGTATTGACATAGCTCACTTGACTTTCCTCTACTATTAGTTAGGGGTTAACTTAGTGGGGTTGGTCCTTGCCAATTCTCATGTTGTGGTTAGTGATAAGGATAAAGATCCTTGACCACCTAACCTTGCCAAGAGTTTTCAGTTGTTAGTTTATTTTTATTGCTATTTACATTCCATGTCTCTTATCCCAAAATATCTCATAACCAATAACAAGACACTTTGTTGCAATTCCTAGGGAGAACGACCCGAGGTTCCAATACTTCGGTTTATAAATTTAGGGGTTTATTACTTGTGACAAACAAATTTTTGTATGAAAGGATCCTTGATTGGTTTAGAAGCTATACTTTACAACGAGCTTTCAATTGTGATTTCTAAACCGTCAAGAATTCGTTCATCACTTTCTTTATTAAATCTTTGTTTTTGCTTTGAGTCTTTCTGTTTTTGTTCTTGGTAACTTTCGAAAATATTGAGTCTTTTTTCCAGAAAAAAAAATTTTCAAAAATAGTTTCATTTTGTTTAAATCTTGTGTCAAATCTTTTAGTTTGGTGTCTTCTTGTATTTTTCTTTTAATTTTTCGAAAATTTATGTTTGGTTTTTCAAAAATTTTAAGTTTGGTATCTTTTACATGTTCTTGTGTTCTTTGAATTTCTTGAGTCTTGTTCTTAATGTTCTTTTTAATCTTCAAAGTGTTCTTGTATTTTCTTTGTGTTTTGATCTTAAAATTTTTAAGTTTGGTGTCCCTTTGTGTTTTTCCTTCAAATTTTCGAAAACTTGGGGTGCTAGATCTAAAAATTTTAAGTTTTGTGTCTTTTACTTGTTTTTCTATTTCCTCATTAAATTCAAAAATAAAAAATATCTTTTCTATCTTAAAATTAACTTAATTTTTGAAAATTTCATTAAAAATTCAGATTTTAATTTCAAATTTTTTTATCTTATCTTATTTAGCTTTAAATTTCAAAAATCAAATCTTTTCAAAATCATATCTTTTTCAAAATCTTATCTTATCTTTTTCGAATTTCAAAATTTAAAACTCAAATTTCAAATTTCAAAATTCAATTTCAAATTTTAAAAATCCAAAATTCAAATTTCAAATTTTAAAATTAAATCTTTTTCAAAATAAAAAATCTTATCTTTTTAAAATCTTTTTCAAATCTTTTCAAATTCTGATCTTATCTTTTCTAATTTCAAATTTTAAAATTAAATATTTTTCAAAATCTTTTTAATTTCTTATCTTATCCTTTCTTATTTTTTTTTTATTTCAAATTTTTAAATTCAAATCTTTTCTTATCTTATCTCTTATCTTATTTTATTTTCGAATCCTTTCTTAATTAATTACCTATCTTCTCTCTCTTCTATTTCAAAACTTCCTAACTAATTCTTCTCTCTTAATTTTCGAAAATTCTTTCCTCTTCTCTCTCTTCTATTTTCGAAAATTCACTAACTAATTTTCAATTCTTTTTAATTTATTAACTTTATTTTCATAAATAACTAATAAATAAAATAAAAACAAAAATATTTTAATTATTATTTATCTTTTCTAATTCTTCTCATCTCTATTTATATTATTCAAATTACTCTGCCTCTCTCATCTTCCATTTTCACTTTTCTATCTTCTTCTTCTTCTTTCTTCACATCTCACTGGGAGTCTTCTATACTCAAATCAGACATAAAAGCTTCCTTTCTTTTTTTTCTTCTTTTCTTGTTTATGACCAGGAACAGGGATAAAGAACCCCTCTTTGATCTTGATCCTGGACCTGAAAGGACTTTAAAGAAAAGCTTACAACAAGCTAGAGTACAACACTCCAGAAGAAACCTTTCAGAAAATCTTGAACAAGAAATTGGAGACATGGCCGAACCTGAAGGTGATGCTAGAAAGGTTCTTGGTGACTTCACCATGCCTACCTCTGATTTTTATGGCAGAAGCATCTTTGTACCTACCATTGGAGCTAACAATTTTGAGCTTAAGCCTCAATTAGTCTCTCTTATGCAACAGAATTGCAAGTTCCATAGGCTTCTATTGGAAGATCCACATCAGTTCTTAGCTGAGTTATTGTAAATCTGTGATACTGTAAAGACTAATGGAGTAAATCCTGAAGTCTATAAGCTTATGCTCTTTTCCTTTGCTGTAAGAGACAGAGCTAAGATATGGTTGGATTCTCAACCAAAAGAGAGCTTAGACTATTGGAAAAAGCTGGTTAATATTTTTTTGGCTAAATCCTTTCCTCCTCAAAGGATGAGCAAAATTAGAGTGGAAGTTCAAACCTTCAGACAAAGAGAAAGTGAATCCCTCTATGAATCTTGGGAAAGATACAAGCAACTGATCAAGAGGTGTCCTCCTAACATACTCTCAGAGTGGTCTATCATAGGCGTGTTCTATGATGGTCTGTCTGAGATATCCAAAATATCATTTGACAGCTCTGCAAGTGGATCACTCCACTTGAAAAAAACACCTGCAGAAGCAAGAGAACTCATTGAGATGGTTGTAAACAACTAATTCATGTACACTTCTGAAAGAAATCCTGTAAACAATGGGACCTCTCAGAAGAAAGGAGTTCTTGAAGTTGATACTCTGAATGCCATATTGGCTACGAACAAGATCTTGACCCAGCAGGTCAATATGATCTCTCAGCATTTAACTTGCAATGTAAATTGCAGCTGGCAGTACCTAAGAAGTGTCTCCTGATGTTGATGCTTATGATCCTGATCAACCCACCATGGAGGAGGTGAATTACATGGGAGAACCCTATGAAAACACCTACAATCCTTCATGGAGGAATCATCCTAACTTTTCATGGAAGGATCAACAGAATCCTTAGCAAGGCTTCAACAATAATCAAGGTGGAAGGAACCAGAATAGGTTCAACAACAGACCACCATTCCCATCTTCTCAAGGGAATATGGAAACCCCTAAGCCGAGCCTCTCTGATTTAGTCACTTTGGTTTTCAGCCTCTCTAAGACCACTCATAGTTTCATGAATGAAACCAGATACTCCATTAGAAACTTAGAGGTACAAGTTGGTCAGCTGATCAAGAGGATCCCCGAGACTCCTCCTGACACTCTTCCAAGGAACATTGAGGTGAACCCAAGAGAAGAGTGCAAGGCCATTACCTTTGAGGCTGAGGATAAATCTGGAGAAATTGGGAAGGCATTGACTGCCAGTGAAGAAGATTTCACTGGGTATTCAACGCCCACAATTGTAGTAAGCTTGGCACTGAATGCCAATGAAGAACCCCTCACTGGGCGTTCAACGCCCATCCTGGCAGCAGAGCTGGCGTTGAACGCCAGCCAGGGAGTACTGGCTGGGCATTCAATGCCCAAATATGTAGGAACTCTGGCACTGAACGCCAGTGAGGAACCCCTCACTGGGTGTTCAACGCCCAAATAGGCAGGCACTCTGGCACTGAACGCCAGTGAGGAACCACTCACTGGGCGTTCAACTCCCAAAAAGATAGAGGAACTGGCGTTTCACGCCAGTAAGGGTGCACATCATGGGCTTTCAACGCCCAAAGAGCTATCAGAGCTGGCGTTGAACGCCAGTAAAAGCACACCCTCTGAGTGCTTCATTCCCATTCAAGAAACCCCTATCCCAGAACTAAAAGAAGCCAAGGTTCACATAAAGACCATAGAGGTTCCTTTGCATGCAGTCCTGCACTGCATGAGTTCTGATGAATACTCATCCTCTGATGAGGATGAAGACACTAGGAAAGAGTAAGTTGCTCGGTACCTAGGAGCTCTTATGAAGCTGAATGCCAAGTTATTTGGTACAAAGCCTTTAGAGGAAGAATCTCTACTGCTTTCCAAAGAACTCCATGCTTTGGTTCAGCAGAAGCTACCTCAGAAGCTTCTAGATCCTGGACGCTTCCTGATTCTTTGCACTACACTATGACCTTTGAAAATGCTCTGTGTGACCTAGGGTCAAGCATCAACATCATGCCACTCTCTGTAATGGAGAAGCTGGGAATCCTTGAGGTACAAGCTGTAAACATCTCATTAGGGATGGTAGACAAGACAATGAAGAAGCCATATGGCTTAGTAGAGGATGTCTTGGTAAAAGTTGAAAACCACTACATTCCTACAAAGTTCATAGTCTTGGATATTGGAGAGGATGAGGATGACTCTGTCATCCTTGGAAGACCTTTCCTAGCCACTGCCAATGCTATCATTGATGTGGCTAAGGGAGAACAGACTCTACAACTAGGGAAGGATCATATAGCCTCATCCCAATTCTCCCTCTAAAAGAGAGATAACTGTCCAACATCTAGTGTTCCAACCCTCTCTTTCTATACAGAGCTTTGCAGAGCCCCCAAACATCAATTCTAAGTTTGGTGTTGGGTAGCCATCAACAAGCTCTAAGCACAAAGATACTAGAAAGAAAGTACCTAAAGGCTGGAGGGACAAGAAGGTCCCAACTGAAGGCCTTTCACCTGGCATGAGAGTTGTCTTCACCAAGAAGCCAGTCTTGCCACATACAGTGAGTCGTATCCTGTCTTTAGAGTATGTAGAGCTCATTCATGAGAAGACAGGAAGAAAGTTTACTGTAAGGGGCGAAACTCTGAGCTCATACTCACCTCCATAAGGAGCTAACCGTCAAGCTAATGACGTTAAAGAAGCGCTTGTTAGGAGGCAACCCAACTTTAATTAATTATTTATTATTTCTATTTCTTAATTTTGTTTTTCTTTCAGTTACTTTTAGGGTCATAATCATATGCAGCAGTCAAATAGAGACAGAATCCTTCAGCAATAAAAACAGAACACTCTGGATGGAGTGTCATTTTAAGTTGAATGCTAGCCAAGGAACTCTGGCTGGGCGTCCAACGCCCCAAACAGGCAGCATTGTTGGCGTTGAACGCCAGCCAGGGAGCAGACCCTGGCCGTTCAAACGCCTGTGCAGAGGGCAGGGAATTTGAATTCCCTATCCTCTTAGAACCAGTGGGTCCCATAGCATCTTCACCTACCCCACTTACTTTCTTACTTCCCCATACACACTTCCCTATAAACCTTAGCCCAATCACATCCATATCACTTCCCCAAAACCATCATAACTCACACCATCTCTCACCCAATTCAAAATCAAATTTTCCACCCAAAACCCCACCCATGGCCGAACCTAACCCTACCTCACTCCTATAAATACCCCTCTTCATAACCCTTCATATACACACCTCTCATACACTCATAAAACCCACAAGGCTGAGCCCTCTCTCTCTCTCTATCTCCTTTTATTTTCTTCTTCTTCTACTCTATTCTTTTCTTTTTCTTTATTTTTGCTCGAGGACGAGCAAAGTTTTAACTTTGGTGTTGAAAAAGCCTAGCTTTTTTTTTCTTTCCATTACCATTCATGGCATCCAAGATTGGAGAATCCTCTAGAAAGAGGAAAGGAAAGGCAATAGCCACTGGTGCACGAATTGTGAATCACACTTTTCACAACGCGTACCACTAACCAGCAAGTGCACTGGGTCGTCCAAGTAATACCTTACGTGAGTAAGGGTCGAATCCCACGGAGATTGTCGGTTTGAAGCAATCTATAGTTATCTTGTAATTCTTAGTCAGGAAGTCAATTATATTTATCAGTTGAATTACGAATAAACAAGAGAGCATGGATTAAAGGTTACTTGTTGTGTAGTAATGGAGAATATGTTCGAGTTTTTGAGATGCTTTGTGTTCTGAATCTCTGCTTTCTTCTGTCTTCTGATTCAAGCATGCACGTCCTCCTATGGCAAGCTGTGTGTTGGTGGATCACCGTTGTCAATGGCTACCATCCATCCTTCCAGTGAAAATGGTCCGGGTGCGCTGTCACCGCACGGCTAATCATCTGCAGGTTCTCAATCGTACCGGAATAGGATTTACTATCCTTTTGCGTCTGTCACTATGCCCAGCACTCACGAGTTTGAAGCACGTCACAGTCATTCAATCCCAGAGTCCTACTCAGAATACCACAGACAAGGTTTAGACTTTCCGGACTCTCATGAATGCCGCCATCAATCTAGCTTATACCACGAAGATTCTGGTTAAGAGATCTAAGAGATACTCATTCAATCTAAAGTAGAACGAAAGTGGTTGTCAGGCACGCGTTCATAGGGAATGATGATGATTGTCACGTTCATCACATTCAGGTTGAAGTGCGAATGAATATCTTAGTTAGAAACACGCTTGTTGAATAGAAAATAGAAATACTTGCATTAATTCATCGAGGCACAGTAGAGCTCCTCACCCCCAACAATGGAGTTTAGAGACTCATGCCGTCAAAGAGTACAAAGTTCAGATCTAAAAATGTCATGAGATACAAAATAAGTCTCTAAAAGTTGTTTAAATACTAAACTAGTAGCCTAGGTTTACAGAAAATGAGTAAACTATAGCAGATGGTATAGAGATCCACTTCTGGGGCCCACTTGGTATGTGCTGGGGCTGAGATTTAAGCAATTCACGTGCATAAGGCCATTTTGGGCGTTCAACGCCAGGTTTGGATCCATTTCTGGCGTTGAACTCCAACTTTTAATCCTATTCTGGCGCTGGACGCCAGAATTGGGCAGAAAACTGGCGTTAAACGCCAGTTTACGTCATCTATCCTTGAGCAAAGTATGGACTATTATATATTGCTGGAAATCCCTGGATGTCTACTTTCCAACGCAATTGGAAGCACGCCATTTTGAGTTCTGTAGCTCCCGAAAATCCACTTTGAGTGCATGGAGGTCAGAATCCAACAGCATCAGCAGTCCTTTTTCAGCCTGAATCAGATTTTTGCTCAGCTCCCTCAATATCAGCCAGAAAAATACCTGAAATTACAGAAAAACACACAACTCATAGTAAAGTCCAGAAATATGAATTTTTCCTAAAAACTAATGAAAATAAATTAAAAACTAACTAAAACATACTAAAAACTAAATGAAATTAACCCCAAAAAGCGTATAAAATATCCGCTCATCACAACACCAAACTTAAACTGTTGCTTGTCCTCAAGCAACTAGACAAATAAAATAGAAGACTAATAGGTTGAGAAGCAATAATATCTCAGAGTTTTTGAGTGAAGCTCAGATTCTAATTAGATGAGCGGGACTAGCAGCTTTTTGCTTCCGAACAGTTTTGGCATCTCACTTTATCCATTGAAGCTCAGAGTGATTGGCATCTATAAGAACTTAGAATTCAGATAATGTTATTGATTCTCCTATTTCAGTATGATGATTCTTGAACACAGCTATTTCATGAGCCTTGGCCGTGGCCCTAAGCACTTTGTTTTCCAGTATTACCACCGGATACATAAATGCCACAGACACATAATTGGGTGAACCCTTTGGATTGTGACTCAGCTTTGCTAAAGTCCCCAATTAGAGGTGTCCAGAGTTCTTAAGCACACTCTTCTTTCTGCTTTGGACCTTGACTTTAACCGCTCAGTCTCAAGCTTTCACTTGACACCTTCACGCCACAAGCACATGGTTAGGGACAGCTCGGTTTAGCCGCTTAGGCCAGGATTTTATTCCCTTAGGCCCTCCTATCCACTGATGCTCAAAGCCTTGGGATCCTTTTTATTACCCTTGCCTTTTGGTTTTAAGGGCTATTGGCTTTTTCTGCTTTTCTCTTCTTCTTTTTTGCTGCTTTTTCTTGCTTCAAGAATCATTTTTATGATTTTTCAGATTATCAATAACATGTCTCATGTTCATCATTCTTTCAAGAGCCAACATATTTAACAGTCTTAAGCAACAAATTCAAAAGACATATGCACTGTTCAAGCATTCATTCAGAAGACAGATAGCATTGCCACCACATTTAACTAATTAGAATTTCTCTTATTAAAACTCGAAATTTTATTGCCTCTTATTCAAAAGATCTACTACTTTATTCATGTTTGCTGATGATGAGAAAAATAAACTGTAGCTTAATTAGAGAAAAAAATCAAAATAGACACTAATTACTACTATATGACTCCTAAGGTAAACTTCTATAAGGACACTATCACAGAGTTAAGGCAGAAATTGGAAATTAACAACCTTTATTCTGGGAGAACGGGGGTTCCTCTAATCTTTGGGGTGCTTGGTCCTGCAAGAGATAACTTCTGGCGCTTCAGGTCCCTTAAGTCACGCCCTTGCTCTTCTTGTTCTTTAAACATATAGGTAAGAATTTGACTGTGTTCCTTCTGTTCTTTTATGATTTGTTCCATAACTTCCCGTATCTTGGTAACAGACATCTCAAGATACTCCCAATATTTAGATTGAGGGATTTCTGGGAGAAATTCCTGCGTTTTCTTCTTGATGGGATCATCCTGTGCTTGTTGTTTTTCCATTGATGCCTTAGTGATTGGCTTCTCAACTGAGATGTACTCAGTTATTCCCATCATGATGCAATGGATCATCACTGCTCTTTTAACTGTGACTTCAGAACGGTTGCTGGTAGGCAACAGAGAAAGCCCAATGAAGTCCAGCCATCCTCTGGCGACTGGTTTGAGATCTTCTCTCTTGAGTTGATTTGGGACACCCTTTGTGTTGGTGGTCCACCTGGCTCCAGGGATACATATGTCCTCTAGAATCTTATCCAGGCCCTTGTCTGTTCTCATCATTCTCCTGTTGAAGGAGTCTGGATCATCCTTCAGCTGAGGTAGCTTTAAGATCTCTCTGATCTTGTCAGGGGTGGTATAAACAATCTTTCCTCTGACCATGGTCCGATATTCATAGAAAGCAGTTCCAGATAGTTTTTGCTTGTCAGTCTGCCACATATTAGCATAAAACTCCTGGATCATATTCCTTCCCACTTTCGTTTCAGGATTAGCTAGGACTTCCCAGTTCCTGATTCGAATTTGCTCTTGGATCTCCGGATATTCATCTTCCTTCAGATCGAATCTAACTTCCGGGATCACTGATCTCAGACCCATTATTTTATTATAATGGTCTGAATGTTCTTTAGATAAGAACTTCCCTTGATTCCAAAGTGGTTTTGGAATGCTCTCTTTCTTGCCTCTTGGAGTGGGTTGTTTTTCTTTAGGAGCCATGATCTTAGTGATCGCGGAAAAACACACCAAACTTAGAGGTTTGCTTGTCCTCAAGCAAAAGAAAAGGAAGGAGAGGGAAAGAAGGAGAGCTAGGTACAATTGTTGATGGGAGGGGGGAGAGGCCGAACTCAAATTTATAGGGAGGGGGTGATTTTTCGAAAAAAAAAAAGATAAAGATATGATAAAAAAGATTGATTTGGAAAAGATAAGATAGAAGATATGATAAGAGAGGATATAGTTTAAAATTGAAAAGATATGAAAGATATTTGAAAAAGATAAATCTTGATTTTGAAAAAGATAATATGGAGACTTGAAAAAGATATTATTTGAAAAAAATTAGATTTGTTTTGGAAATAGGATTTGAAAAGAGTTGGATTGAATTTGCAAAGAGGCTTGGTGCTTATGGATTAAGATACATTTGATATTTTTAAAGTAGGATTTTTAGAAATTAGGGATTTTAGAAATCAGGGTTCTTGACATGTTTATGCAAGAAATCATGAATTGGAGTATGAAAATCAAGATTAGAATGAAAAAATATGAAGAAAAATGAGTTTGCCTCCTCCCTGCCATCCTGGCGTTTGAACGCCCAAACACTGCCTGTTTTGGGCGTTCAACGCCCAAATGCTGATCTCCTGGGCGTTCAACGCCCAGTTGTTGCCCTTTTCTGGCGTTGAACGCGAGATTGCTACCCTTACTGGCGTTCAGCGCCCACTGGCTGCCCATTTTGGGCGCTGAACGCCCGAAATAGCCTTCACTGGCGTTTTCTTGCCAGTGAGCTCCCTATCTCTGTTTTGTGTGCAGATTCCTTTTGTAACCCTATAAACTTATGCAAATGATTCTTTACCTTAGTGTCAGTGAACTTTATATAAACAAATAAAAATAAAAATAGGGCAAAATGCTTAGAGGATTGTTGCCCCATGGCTGGGTTGCCTCCCAGCAAGCGCTTCTTTATTGTCTTTAGCTGGACCTTGCTGAGCTTTTAATCTAGCTTCAGCCTTGAGCATTCTTGCTCAATGTTGCCTTCAAGATAGTGCTTGATTCTCTGTCCATTGACAATGAACTTCTTATCAGAATCAATATCTTGAAGCTTCACATAACCATATGGTGATACGCTTGTAATCACGTATGGTCCCCTCCACCGGGATTTCAGTTTCCCGGGGAATAGCCTGAGTCTAGAGTTAAACAACAGAACCTTCTGTCCTGGTTCAAAGATTCTAGATGACAGCTTTCTGTCATGCCACTTTTTTTATTTCTCTTTATAAAGCTTGGCATTTTCGAAAGCTGTGAATCTGAATTCCTCTAACTCATTTAGCTGGAGCAATCGTTTTTCTCCTGCTAATTTGGCATCAAAGTTTAGGAATTTGGTTGCCCAGTAGGCCTTATGTTCCAGTTCCACGGGCAGGTGACATGCCTTACCATACACGAGTTGGTATGGAGAGGTCCCTATAGGGGTCTTGAATGCTGTTCTGTAAGCCCACAGAGCATCATCCAAGCTCCGTGCCCAATCCTTTCTACGGTTATTTACTATCCGTTCAGGATTCTCTTTAATTCTCTGTTAGAGACTTCAGCTTGCCCATTAGTTTGTGGATGATATGGAGTAGCCACCTTGTGGAGAATCCCACACCGAACCATGCCAGAGTGAAGCTATTTATTGCAAAAGTGGGTGCCCCCATCACTGATTAGTACTCTAGGGACACTGAACCTGCTAAAGATATGTTTCTGGAGGAACTTCAGCACCGTTTTAGTATCATTGGTGGGTGTGGCAATGGCCTCAACCCATTTTGATACATAATCAACTTCCACCAGAATATAAGTGTTTGAGTATGATGGTGGGAAAGGTCCCATGAAGTCAATTCCCCATATGTCAAACAACTCAATCTCCAAGATTCCTTGTTGAGGCATGGCATAACCATGAGGCAGATTGCCAGCTCTTTGGCAACTGTCACAGTTTCGTACAAACTCTCGGGAATCTTTATAGAGTGTGGGCCAATAGAAGCCACATTGGAGGACCTTGGTGGCTGTTCGCTCACCTCCAAAATGGCCTCCATATTGTGATCCATGGCAATGCCATAGGATCCTCTGTGCTTCTTCTCTAGGCACACACCTACGGATTATTCCGTCTGCACATCTCTTAAAGAGATAAGGTTCATCCCACAAGTAGTACTTTGCATCAGTAATTAATTTCTTCTTTTGTATCCTGTTGCACTCCTTGGGTATGAACCTTGCAGCTTTATAGTTTGCAATATCGGCAAACCATGGTATTTCCTGAATGGCAAATAAATGCTCATCCGGAAAGGTCTCAGAGATCTCAAGAGAGGGGGGGCGTCCCTTCTACTGGCTCTATTCGGGACAGATGATCAGCCACTTGGTTTTCTGTCCCTTTTTTGTCTCTTATTTTTATATCAAACTCTTGCAGAAGCAACACCCATCTGATGAGCCTGGGTTTTGAATCCTGCTTTGTGAGTAGATATTTAAGAGCAGCATGATCAGTATACACAATCACTTTTGATCCTACTAGGTATTATCTGAACTTGTCAATGGCGTAAACCACTGCAAGTAATTCTTTTTCTGTGGTTGTGTAATTTTTCTGGGCATCATTTAGAACGCGACTAGCGTAATAAATGACGTGCAAAAGCTTGTCATGCCTCTGTCCCAACACTGCACCAATGGCGTGATCACTGGCATCACACATTAGCTCAAATGGTAATGTCCAGTCTGGGGCAGAAATAACTGGTGCTGTGACCAGCTTAGCTTTCAGCGTTTCAAACGCCTGTAGGCACTCTGTGTCAAACACAAATGGCGTGTCAGCAGCTAGCAGATTGCTTAGAGGTTTTGCGATTTTTGAAAAATCCTTTATAAACCTCCTATAGAATCCTGCATGCCCCAGAAAGCTTCTGATTGCCTTAACATTGGCAGGTGGTGGTAATTTTTCAATTACCTCTATTTTTGCTTGGTCCACCTCTATTCCCTTGTTTGAGATTTTATGCCCAAGAACAATCCCTTCAGTCACCATGAAGTGACATTTTTCCCAGTTTAAAACTAGGTTGGTCTCTTGGCATCTTTTCAGAACAAGTTTCAGGTGATCAAGACAGGAGTTGAATGAGTCTCCATATACTGAGAAGTTATCCATGAAGACTTCCAGAAATTTTTCCACCATATCAGAGAAAATAGAGAGCATGCATCTCTGGAAGGTTGCAGGCGCATTACATAGCCCAAATGGCATCCTTCTATAAGCAAACACTCCAGATGGACATGTGAATGCTGTTTTCTCTTGATCCTGGGGATCTACTGCAATCTGGTTATAGCCTGAGTAGCCATCCAAAAAGCAGTAATAATCATGACCTGCTAGTCTTTCTAGCATCTGGTCTATGAATGGTAAAGGAAAATGATCCTTTCTGGTGGCTGTATTGAGCCTTCTGTAGTCAATACACATGCGCCACCCTGTAACTGTTCTTGTAGGAACCAGTTCATTTTTTTCATTATGAATCACTGTCATGCCTCCCTTTTTTGGGACGACTTGGACAGGACTCACCCAGGGGCTATCAGAAATAGGATAAATAATCCCAGCCTCTAGTAATTTGGTGACCTCTTTCTGCACCACTTCTTTCATGGCTGGATTTAGCCGCCTCTGTGGTTAAACCACTGGTTTGGCATTATCCTCCAATAAGATTTTGTGCATGCATCTAGCTGGGCTTATGCCCTTAAGGTCACCTATGGACCACCCAAGAGCTGTCTTGTGTGTCCTTAGCACTTGAATAAATGCCTCCTCTTCCTGTGAATTTAAAGCAGAGCTTATAATCACTGGAAAAGTGTCACCTTCTCCCAGAAACGCATATTTCAAGGATGGTGGTAATGGCTTGAGCTCGGGTTTAGGAGGTTTTTCCTCTTCCAGAAGAAATTTCAGAGGCTCTTTCATGTCCTCTGAATCCTCTAAATCAGGCTGAACATCTTTAAAGATGTTTTCCAACTCTGATTCAAGACTCTCAGCCATGTTGATCTCTTCTACCAAAGAGTCAATAAGATCAACTTTCATGCAGTCTTTTGATGTGTCTGGATGCTGCATGGCTTTGACAGCGTTCAACTTGAATTCATCATCATTGACTCTCAGGGTTATTTCCCCCTGTTGGACGTCAATGAGGGATCGCCCAGTTGCTAGGAAGGGTCTTCCTAGAATGAGAGTAGCACTCTTGTGCTCCTCCTTTTCCAGCACAACAAAGTCAGTGGGAAAGGCGAATGGCCCAACTCTGACAATCATGTCTTCAATCACGCCTGATGGGTATTTAGTGGAGCCATCAGCAAGTTGGAGACATATCCGGGTTGGTTTAACTTCTTCAGTTAAGCCAAGCTTTCTGATAGTGGATGCAGGTATTAGGTTGATGCTTGCCCCAAGATCGCACAAAGCTGTCTTGGTGCAATTACCTTCTAATATGCATGGTATCAGAAAACTCCCAGGGTCTTTAAGCTTTTCAGGAAAGCTCTTCAGAATGACTGCACTGCATTCCTCAATGAGGAGAACTCTTTCTGTTTCTCTCCAATCCTTTTTATGACTCAAGATCTCTTTCGTGAACTTGGCATAAGAAGGTATTTGCTCAAGTGCTTCTGCAAATGGAATCTTTATTTCAAGAGTCCTGAGATAATCTGCAAAGCGAGCAAATTGCTTATCCTGCTCCTCTTTTCGGAGTTTTTGAGGATAAGGTATCTTGGCTTTATATTCTTCAACCTTAGTTGCTGTAGATTTACTGCCTACAGAAGTGGTTGAAGAAGCCTTTTTAGAGGGGTTGTTATCATCATTTGTGTGTATCTGATCCCTCACTGGCAATTGAGTGCCAGAGTTAGAAACTGGAGTGACGTTAGATGCCAACTCCTTCTCTGTTCCTGGTGTCTGAACGCCAGAATTGTGCCCATTTTGGGCGTTCAGCACCGGATCCTGCCCATTTTGGGCATTCAACGCCAGATCCTTGCCCATTTCTGGCGTTGAACGCCAATCCTGCTTTGTTTCTGGTGTTGAACGCCAGTTTTGGCCATGGTCTGGGCGTTCAGCGCCAGCCTTCCACCAATTTTCTGGCGTTTTAGCGCCAGAATTATTTTTTCCTGGGCTCTTACTGTCCTCAGGTGAATCTTGGGTAGTTTGCTCATTTCTTGGCTTTTTGCTGCCTTGAGGTGGGGTATTTAATGTCTTCCCACTTCTTAGTTGAACTGCTTGGCATTCTTCTGTTATTTGCCTTGACAGCTGCTGCTTTGTTTGCTTAAACTGTTCGTCCATATGTATATTTGCCATTCTTGTCTCTTGTAGCCTATCTTTAAATTTGGCTAGCTGCCTTGTTAGAAAGTCCAACTGCTGATTGAATTCAGAAGCTTGTTTTACAGGACTGAGTTCAGCAGTTGCTGTCTTAACCTCTTCTTTCATGGAAGGGTCACTGCTTAGGTACAGATGCTGATTCTTGGCAACTGTATCAATGAGCTCTTGAGCCTCTTCAATTGTCCTTCTCATGTGGATAGATCCACCAGCTGAGTAATCAAGAGACATCTGAGCTCCTTCTGCAAGCCCATAATAGAAGATGTCTAACTGAACCCACTTTGAAAACATTTCAGAGGGGCATTTTCATAGCATCTCTCTGTATCTCTCCCAGGCATCATAAAGAGATTCATTATCTCCTTGTTTAAAGCCTTGGATGTCCAGCCTTAGCTGTGTCATCCGTTTTGGGGAAAAGTATTGATTCAGGAATTTTTCTGTTAGCTATTTCCATGTCCTTATGCTGGCCTTAGGTTGGTTATTCAACCACCTCTTAGCTTGATCTTTTACAGCAAATGGAAACAGTAATAGTCTGTAGACATCCTGATCTCTTTCTTTATCATGTACTGTGTCAGCAATCTGTAGAAACTGTGCCAGAAACTCTGTAGGTTCTTCTTGTGGAAGACCGGAATACTGGCAACTTTGCTGCACCATGATAATGAGCTGAGGATTCAACTCAAAGCTACTGACTCCAATGGAGGGTATGCAGATACTACTCCCATATGAAGCAGTAGAAGGGTTAGAATATGACCCCAGAGTCCTCCTGGACTGTTCATTTCCGCTTAGGTCCATGATGGAGAAAGGGAGATGATATAAAAATTATTTTTATTTATTTATTTATTTATTTATTTCGAAATCAAAATAAATCAAAATAAAATAAATAAAAATGAGTGAAAGATTTTCGAAAAAGTGAGGAGAGAGAAAGTGGTTAGGAGATTTTGAAAAGGATATGATGATTTTTGAAAAAGGTTTTAAATTTTGAAATAAAAATCTAAATTTTAGAAATAGATTTCGAAAAAGATGCTTTAAAATAGAGAGAAAAGATATTTTTGAATTTTAAGAAGAGAGAGAAAAACAATAAGATAGCACAAGATTTAAAATTTTTAGATCTAATGCTCCTTGTTTTCGAAAATTTTTTGGAGGAAAAACACCAAGGAACACCAAACTTAAAAATTTTAAGATCAAGACACAAGGAAAACTCACGAACACTTTGAAGACTCACAAGAACACAAGAACATGAAGGAAGAACACCAAACTTAAAATATTTAGAAAACCAAACTAAATTTTTTGAAAAACACCAAAAAATCAACAAGAAAACACCAAACTTAAAGTTTGGCACAGGATTTCATAGAGAAATTATTTTTGAAAAATATTTTAAAAAGAAAATAAGGATTCTAAAATTTTAACACGACAATAATAAGAGACTCTAAACAAAAAAAAGAAAATTTTCCTAATATAAGCAACAAAATAAACCGTTAGTTGTCCAAACACGAATAATCCCCGGCAACGGCGCCAAAAACTTGGTGCACGAATTGTGAATCACACTTTTCACAACGCGTACCACTAACCAGCAAGTGCACTGGGTCGTCCAAGTAATACCTTACGTGAGTAAGGGTCGAATCCCACGGAGATTGTTGGTTTGAAGCAATCTATGGTTATCTTGTAATTCTTAGTCAGGAAGTCAATTATATTTATCAGTTGAATTGCGAATAAACAAGAGAGCATGAATTAAAGGTTACTTGTTGTGTAGTAATGGAGAATATGTTGGAGTTTTGGAGATGCTTTGTGTTCTGAATCTCTGCTTTCCTCTGTCTTCTGATTCAAGCATGCACGTCCTCCTATGGCAAGCTGTGTGTTGGTGGATCACCATTGTCAATGGCTACCAACCATCCTTCCAGTGAAAATGGTCCGGGTGCGCTGTCACCGCATGGCTAATCATCTGCAGGTTCTCAATCGTACCAGAATAGGATTTACTATCCTTTTGCGTCTGTTACTACGCCCAGCACTCACGAGTTTGAAGCACGTCACAGTCATTCAATCCCAGAGTCCTACTCGGAATACCACAGACAAGGTTTAGACTTTCCGGACTCTCATGAATGCCCCCCTCAATTTAGCTTATACCACGAAGATTCTGGTTAAGAGATCTAAGAGATACTCATTCAATCTAAAGTAGAACGGAAGTGGTTGTTAGGCACGCGTTCATAGGGAATGATGATGATTGTCACGTTCATCACATTCAGGTTGAAGTGCGAATAAATATCTTAGATAGAAACACGCATGTTGAATAGAAAACAGAAATACTTGCATTAATTCATCGAGGCACAGCAGAGCTCCTCACCCCCAACAATGGAGTTTAGAGACTCATACCGTCAAAGAGTACAAAGTTCAGATCTAAAAATGTCATGAGATACAAAATAAGTCTCTAAAAGTTGTTTAAATACTAAACTAGTAGCCTAGGTTTACAGAAAATGAGTAAACTATAGCAGATGGTATAGAGATCCACTTTTGGGGCCCACTTGGTGTGTGCTGGGGCTGAGATTTAAGCAATTCACGTGCATAAGGCCATTTTGGGCGTTCAACGCTAGGTTTGGATCCATTTCTGGCGTTGAACTCCAACTTTTAATCCTATTCTGGCGCTGGACGCCAGAATTGGGCAGAAAATTGGCGTTGAACGCCAGTTTACGTTGTCTATCCTTGAGTAAAGTATAAACTATTATACATTTCTGGAAAGCCCTGGATGTCTACTTTCCAACGCAATTGGAAGCACGCCATTTCGAGTTCCGTAGCTCCAGAAAATCCACTTTGAGTGCATGGAGGTCAGAATCCAACAGCATCAGCAGTCCTTTTTCAGCCTGAATCAAATTTTTGCTCAGCTCCCTCAATTTTAGCCAGAAAAATACCTGAAATTACAGAAAAACACACAACTCATAGTAAAGTCCAGAAATATGAATTTTTCCTAAAAACTAATGAAAATAAATTAAAAACTAACTAAAACATACTAAAAACTAAATGAAATTAACCCCAAAAAGCGTATAAAATATCCGCTCATCAGCCACCTCTTCTAAATCTTGGAAGATGGAGAGATTCATCACCAAAGCTCATCAAGACCACTTCTATGAAGTAGTGGCAAAGAAGAAAGTGATCCCTGAGGTTCCTTTCAGGCTCAAGAAGAATGAGTATCCAAAAATCCGAAGAGAGATCCGGAGAAGAGGTTGGGAAGTCCTAACCAATCCCATTCAAGATGTTGGGATTCTAATAATGCAAGAGTTCTATGCTAATGCATGGGTTACTAAAAACTATGACACTAGTGTGAACCCAAATCTAAGGAATTGGATCACCATGGTCCGAGGGAAAATCTTAGATTTTAGCCCGAAAAGTGTGAGATTGGCGTTCAACTTGCCCTTAATGCAAGGAGACCCACATCCTTACACTAGAAAAGTTAACTTTGATCAGACATTGGATCAAGTGCTGTCAAACATCTGTGTGGAAGGAGCATAGTGGAAAATGGATTCCCAAGGCAAGCCCATTCAACTAAGAAGGCTTGACCTAAAGCCCATAGCTAGAGGATAGTTAGAATTCATCCAACGTTCTATCATCCCCACTAGCAACCGGTCAGAAGTGACTATTGACAGAGCTATCATGATCCACCAATGCAAGGTTGGCATTCCCACACCTCATCCTTCATCTATGCAATTCAGCTGAAATTGTCAAAGAAGGAGATATCTCCATTGGGGATGACAAGCCCATCACTAAGAAGAGGATGGAGCAAACTAGAGAGCATGCACAAGAGCCTGTGCAGTCGCCTCAGCATGAGATCCCTGAGATGCCTCAAGGGACGTATTTTCCTCCTCAAAGCTATTGGGATCAATAGCACACTTCTCTTGGAGAACTAACATGGAGCAATTGAGGATGGAGCATCAAGAACATTCTACCATCCTCAATGAAATAAGGGAAGACCAAAGATCCATTAGAGAAGATCAAAGAGCTATGAGGGAAGAACAACAAAGGCAATGGAGTGACATTGAAGAGATCAAGCATCACATTGGATCCTCAAGGAGGAGTATTAGCCGCCACCATTAAAGGTAGATTCGTTCTCTTTTACTTCCTTTCCTTTTGTTATTTTTCTATTTTCTGTTATGTGTTGTTTGTTCTCTTGTTCTTGTTGCATGACCATTTGCATTGATGTCTTAAAGTTGTAAAATATTCTATATATCTCTCACTTTGCTTAAAATAAAATTTTATTTGAAAAGAATTGAGAGATACATGAATTTCAAGTTTAAAATAAGAATAGTTCAATTATGTTAGTGTGGTGGCATTGCTTTTGTTATTTGAATGTATGAATAAACAGTGTATATTTGAAGTTGGAATTTTAGAATGTTGGCTTTTGAAAGAATGATGAAAAAGGAAAAATACTATTGATAATCTGAAAAATTTAAAAATTTATTCTTGAAGCAAGAAAAAGCAGCAAAAAGAAAAAGAAAAAGCATGTTGCAAAAGAAAAAAAAATATTATGCATGCGAAAAAGAATGAAAAAAAAATGGCGAAATATAAATAAATAAAAATAGAAAAATCCATTACTGCCCAAAAATGCAGGAAAAGGAGGGCAGATTGAAAAAGCCAATAACCCTTTAAACCAAAAGGCAAGGGTAAAAAGGATCTAAGGCTTTGAGCATCAGTGGATAAGAGGGCCTAAAGGAATAAAATTCTGGCCTAAGCGGCTCAACTAAACTGTCCCTAACCATGTGCTTGTGGCCTAAGTGAAAAGCTTGAGACTGAGTGGTTAAAGTCGTGATCCAAAGCAAAAAGAGTGTGCTTAAGAACTCTGGACACCTCTATCTGGAAAGTCTAGCAAAGCTGAATTACAATCTAAAAAGGTTCACCCAGTTAAAGTGTCTGTGGCATTTATGTACCCGGTGGTAATACTGGAAAACAAAGTGCTTAGGGTCACGGCCAAGACTCTGAAAGATGTGTTCCAGAATAAAAAAGAGTTGAACTAGGAGAGTCAATAATATCATCTGGATTCTAAGTTCCTAAAGAGACCAACGTTTCTGAGTTTCAATGGATAGTGAGATGCCAAAACTATTCAGAAGCAAAAAGCTACTAAGTCCCGCTCATTTAATTGAAACTGAGTTCATTGGAAACTTTGAAATTTATTGTATCTTACTTTTCTTTTTATCCTACTGTGTTTTTAGTTGCTTGAGGACAAGCAACAGTTTAAGTTTGGTGTTGTAATGAGCGGATATTTCATACGCTTTTTCGCATCATTTTCATATAGTTTCTAGCATGTTTTATTTAGTTTTTATTAAGTTTTTATAGATTTTAGTGTTAAATTCACATTTTTGGATTCTACTATGAGTTTGTGTGTTTTTTTTTGCAATTTCAGGTATTTTCTGGCCGAAATTGAGGAGCTGGAGCAAAAGTCTGATTCAGAGACAGAGAAAGCACTGCAGATGCTGTCCGAATCTGACCTCCTTACATTTGGAAGAGCTTTTCTGGAGATACAGAAGTCCAAATGGAGCGTTCTCAACGGTTATAGAAAGCTGACTTCCATAGCTTTCCAGCAATGGATAATAGTCTATACTTTGCTTCAGATTAGAAGCCCAAAACTGGCATCCAACGCTAGCATCCTGCCCCGTTTCAGGCGTCCAGCGCCCAAGGAGAAGAGACCAGCGTCCAAACGCCCAAAGAGGACCCCCTAGCTAGTGTTCAACACCCTAGAGACCTCATAGCATGTGGATCTCATCAAAGCTCAGCCCAAACACTCATCAAGTGGGCCCCAGAAGTGGATTTTAGCACTAAAAAGACTGTTTTACCCTTACTAGTCATTTGTTTAGTATTTAAGGGATTAGATTTATGTTATTTAGAGACATCGTCTAGACTTTACACCATATTTCATTTTATCATTGTATTTTTCTTTCAGTATGCATTTCTAAACCTCCTAGGTTGAGGGGAGGAGCCCTGCTGAGTCCTATGAATTAATAAAAGTATTACTGTTTCTCTTCGATTCGTGTTTGATTTAAGTCTAAGATGTATTCTCGTTCTTTAACATGGTGAATAGGATGATCAGTGACAATCAGCTCTGTTCATCATACTAGGACCACGTGCCTGACAACCAGCCGTGTCTACTTGGGTTTGTGTGAATACGTGACTGGAAAGCGCGAACTGCCAGCTTGATTATACATCTCTCAGACGGCTAATCCACGACTTCATTGGGGACTTCTTGAGATACCAGTTCAGCCAATTTCTGGGGACATTAGGGTCTCTGTGGTAGAGGCTAGAACCTAAAGAAGCAGCATTCTCTGATCTGGAAGATTCGACCTTGTCTGTGGCATTTTGAGTAGGATCGCCAAGAGAATGAACTGCTAGAGCTTCACCCTCATTCAGATTGGATGACCACGGCCAATGGCATTTGATTTGAAGCATAGGAGATTGATGACCACGGCCAATGGTGTTTAATCTGAAGCAGAGGAGATTGATGACCAGGGAATTGCGTTGATCACTGATAAACCACTATTTTACGGTTTATCTTGTGCTCAATTGAGTGGATTTTATCAATCTTTCATACACTTATCCATACAAAATGCATGGTTTTACAATTTCCTTCTTGATTTTGTGCTATGACTGAAAACATGCTTCGTGCTCTTAAATATTACTATGTTTAATCATCTCTTATTACCATTCGATGCCATGATATGTGTGTTAAGTGATTTCAGGGATTACAGGGCAGGAATGGCTTAGAGGATGGAAAGGAAGCATGCAAAAGTGGAAGGAATACAAGAAGTTGGAGAAATTGCTAAGCTGTCCAGCATGACCTCTCGGTACTAAATCGATCATAACTTGAGCTACAGAGGTCAAATGACGCGGTTCCAATTACGTTGAAAAGCTAACGTCCGGGGCTTCGAAATAATATATAATTTACCATAGTGGCTACAGCTAGGCGACGCGAATGCATGCTCCACGCGGACGCGTCGTAGTGACAAAAAACCAGCGTGGCAGATTTCGCAACCAGCGATTTCTGGGCTGTTTCTGACCCAGTTTTCGGCCCAGAAAAGACAGATTAGATGCTATAAAGTATGGAAATCCATCCATTCATAAAATCATCCTTTCATATTCACAATTTTAGGCTTTTAGATGTAGCTTTTAGAGAGAGAGGCTCTCTCCTCTCTCTTAGGATTTAGGATTAGGATTAGGATTTAGGATTTCTATTATGATTAGGCTACTTCTCTTCAATCACAGGTTCAATGTTCCTTTAATTTATTTTCTACTTTTATTTATTCTATTACTTTAATTGTTGTTTATCTTTTCAATTTGGCTTATGAACTTTTCATGTTGGATTTGAATATTCTATTTAATATAATTTGAGGTATTTCAGATTAATGATTGTTTTATTCTGTTTATGATGCTTTCAATTTAATTTAGATTTATTTTCCCCTTTTGGCTTTGGTTAAGTAATTGGTAACACTTGAGTTGTCAAACTCAACAGTTGATTGAAAATTGGAAATTGCTGATTAATTTGGATCGCTCTAAAGCTAGTCTTTCGACAGGAGTTGACTAGGACCTGAGGATCAGATTAATTAGTCCACTTGACTTTCCTTTATTTAGTAAGGTTAACTAAGTGGGAGCAATAAACAATTCTCATCACACCTGATAAGGATAACTAGGATGGGATTTTCAATTATCATACCTTGCAATGGTTTTTATGATAATTAAGATTTAATTTCCTGCCATTTTATTTTCCTGTTCCCTATTTCAAAAACCCAAAAAATATATCTTTTTCCATAACCAATAATAAATCATACTTCCCTGCAATTCCTTGAGATACGACCCGAGGTTTAAATACTTCGGTTATAAATTTTATTGGGTTTTGTTACTTGTGACAACCAAAGTTTTGTACGAAAAGATTTTTGTTGGTTTAGAAATTATATCTACAATGCGTTTATTTTTATAAAATTCTTTACTAGCAAGAATCTAATCGTCAAAATGGCATCGTTGCCAGGGATTTGTAAACGTGTGCCTTATTATTGGTTATTGTAAATATCTGCTTTTTGCTTGTTTATTTGTTTTTATTTTTGTTTTTATTTTTGCTTTTTCATAAATTAATAGGTTATTGATTTTTATTTAGTTATTAAAAATTTTCGAAAGTAATGATCCTTGTTCTTTCTTGATCTTTGATGAACGGATATTTTATACGCTTTTTGGGGTTAATTTCATATAGTTTTGAGTATGTTCTAGTTAGTTTTTAGTTTATTTCCATTAGTTTTTAGGAAAAATTCATATTTCTGGACTTTACTATGAGTTGTGTGTTTTTCTGTAATTTCAGGTATTTTTCTGGCTGAAATTGAAGGAGCTGAGCAAAAATCTGATTCAGGCTGAAAAAGGACTGCTGATGCTGTTGGATTCTGACCTCCCTGCACTCAAAGTGGATTTTCTGGAGCTACAGAACTCGAAATGGCATGCTTCCAATTGCGTTGGAACGTAGACATCCAGGGCTTTCCAGCAATATATAATAGTTTATACTTTGCACAAGGATAGACGACATAAACTGGCGTTCAACGCCAGTTCTCTGCCTAATTCTGGCGTCCAGCGCCAGAAAAGGATCAAAAGCTGGAGTTGAATGCCCAAACTGGCACAAAAACTGGCGTTCAACTCCACAAATGGCCTCTTCACGTGAATTGCTTAAATCTCAGCCCCAGCACACACCAAGTGGGCCCCAGAAGTGGATCTCTGCATCATCCATCATAGTTTACTCATTTTTTGTAAACATAGGCTACTAGTTTAGTATTTAAACAACTTTTAGAGACTTATTTTATATCTCATGACATTTTAGATCTAAACTTTGTACTCTTTGACGGCATGAGTCTCTAAAATCCATTGTTGGGGGTGAGGAGCTCTGCTGTGTCTCGATGAATTAATGCAAGTATTTCTGTTTTTCACTCAAACACGCTTGTTCCTATCTAAGATGTTCATTCGCGCTTAACTGTGATGAAGGTGATGATCCGTGACAATCATCACCTTCCTCAAACCATGAACGTGTGCCTGACAACCACCTCCGTTCTATATCCAATTGAATGAATATCTCTTAGATTCCTTAATCAGAATCTTCGTGGTATAAGCTAGAACTGATGGCGGCATTCATGAGAATCCGGAAAGTCTAAACCTTGTCTGTGGTATTCCGAGTAGGATTCTGGGATTGGATGGCTGTGACGAACTTTAAACTTACGAGTGCTGGGCGTAGTGATAGACGCAAAAGGATAGCAGATCCTATTCCGGTATGACTGAGAACCTGCAGATGATTAGCCGTGCTGTGACAGAGCATGTGAGCATATTCTTTACTGAGAGGATGGGATGTAGCCATTGACGACGGTGAACCCCTACATACAGCTTGCCATAGGAGGACGTGCGTGCGTGAACAAGAAGATAGAGGAAAGCAGAGATTCAGAAGACAAAGCATCTCCAAAACTCCAACATATTCTCCATTACTGCATAACAAGTAACCTTTAATCCATGCTCTCTTGTTTATTCGCAACTCAACTTATAAACATAATTGACTTCCTGACTAAGATTTACAAGATAACCATAGATTGCTTCAAACTAACAATCTCCGTGGGATTCGAACCTTACTCACGTGAGGTATTACTTGGACGACCCAGTGCACTTGCTGGTCAGTGGTACGAGTTGTGAAAAGTGTGATTCACAATTTGTGCACCAATCTTCAAGTTGTTCTTAGTATTCATCTTGACCTTCAAGTTGTTCTTGGTTGTTTTCTTCGTTTTGATCTAAAAATTTTAAGTTTGGTGTCATTTTATTGTTTTTCTCTTTCCTCATTAAATTCAAAAATATATTTTTTCTTTATTTTAATTGATTTTTTTTTTTGAAAATTACAAAAAAAATTCAGATTTTTATTTTATCTTATCTTAGTTTTAAATTTCAAAATTCAAATCTTTTTCAAAAATCATATCTTTTTCAAAATCTTATCTTATCTTATTTCAAAATCAAATTTCAAATTTCAATATTAAAATTCCAAAATTCAAAATTCAAATTTCAAAATTTAAATTTAGAATTTTAAAAATCAACCCTTTTCAAAATTTAAACCTTTTTCAAATCTTTATCTTATATTGTAGTCAGTGTTTCTAGTTTTAGGAGTTTATTTTCATTAATTTTTTTTCTTTAATTGCTACTATGAATTCTCATTCCTCTGGTTTCAAGTTTGGTTCCAATGTTGTTGTAAGGAATGGAAACTATAATGAAAATAGGCATCAAGGTTGGAAGAATCAAAGATGGGAGGAGCCACAAGGATTTGATCAACCCTCTTGGCAACAACCCCCTCCAATGCGTTATAACCAACAACCATTCTGTGATGCATACCAAGACAATAGTTATGGTGGACCCTTTCGTGACAAACCACCTCCACCAAATTATTATGGTCAAGAGCCATTCCAGGGAGCGTACCAAGATGATGAATATGGTGGACCCCTTGTAGTTACCAACAAGCCCTATCATATGCTTATGAACCACCTCCCCAACACACCTTTGAACCACCATACTCACAAGCCCCTTTACACCATTCACCTCCATATGACCCTAACCCATATCCACCCCAACCTCCACTAGATGACAACACCATTGGTGTTATTCACCAAGGGCAAACAGAGCTTCATACCACACTTGCCTCTATCACTAGTCTCACCTCTACTCTTTAAGCACTTATATCCTGCATGGACCAACCCTCTACCTCCAATATTCAACCCTCGAGCTTCAGTGCGCTTCCTTTTCAACCACATAATAATTTTTCCATCCCATCACCACCCTCCGTGGAAGAGCACCCACATCCATCAATCCAAGAGCAAGATGATCCCAATTATGCTATTGATATGGAACAAGAAAGAAGGAATCATCTTCGCGAATTCATACTTCATAAAAAGCTAGAGGAGGCCCTACAGGTGGAGGTAGTAAAGACCCTTGAAGTCAAAGAAGTGGTTGAAGAATTAGTGAAGGAAGACATCAAGGAGGAGTCTGATTTTGTCTTAGAGTAAGAGGAGGCCCAAAATGTGGAGATAGGAGAGACCTTTGAAGATGAAGGAATAGTTGAAAGGAGTTATCATGGAAAGAAAATCATCAAGGATGAGTACGATTTTATACTAAAATAACTGGACAAGGCAGCAATTATTGAAGAGGAAGAAGAGGTTGCAGACTTAGGAGATGTTGAACCTCCATGGGAAAGTCCAATCATAGAGCTTCCTTCCAAGATGTTTGATGTTGATGTTGAGGAAGGTGTACAACCTCCAAGGCATATCATGGTTGAAGACTTTCCAGAGGTTGATCAAGAGATGGAGATTAAAGAAGATGAAGCACAACCTCCCATGCCCTTGGTAATCCATAAAGAAGAGTTTGATTTGGAAGAAAGCTACCAAGAGGAAGAGGTTGGAATTGAAGAAGCTTGCAAAGAGGTGGAAGTTGTCAAAGAAGAGCACAAGGGAGTGGAGCTTGAAATCACCTTGCCAAAGTTGTTGGAGACCTCTCCGCCTAAGTCACCATCATCCTTCACAACATTCAAGTGGGTAAAATTCATATCCCTTAGCTTTCTCATCCCACTTGAATATGGTTTACTTGAGACAGATGGTCAACTTAGAACTCTTTGTGGCATTAAGAGTAAGAAGAAAATGGTTAGTGCTAGGATTTGCCCTGCAAGGTTCAAAATGGTTGCACACTCCAAGTTGAAATGCAAGTATTAGTGTAGAGCTCGATTAAATGGGTCTAGGAAGCTGTTTGGATGCCGTAGTGAGAATTTGGATTGCTTACCACCCGGATGGAATCATCCTGTTCCACTTGAAGACGGGTGTAGAAACATGATTTAGGATCCAGGCATACATGAGGATCAAATTTGGGAGCTCAAAGCTTGTGAAGAACTCCATCAAAGCTTGAGGAATTCACTTGGTATTGATAGAGCTTACTGGAGGTCCAAGCATTGGTGGAAGTTTCAAGACGAGTTCAAGCACAAGCCACCATGACAAGGAGCTCACCAAATATCCAACTTAAAGACTATAACTAAAAGTGCTAGGTGGGAGACAACCCACCATGGTATAATAGTTCCTTTTTATTCTTAGTCTTATTTTATTTTATTTTTATTAGTGTTCATTCATAATTTCTGCATATTCATATGCATACTGCATTTTGCATTCTGTATATATAAAAAAAAAAAAGAGAGAGAGAGGCACGCGACGTGCCAGCCTGGCTGACGCGTCCGCGTCATAGTGCATTAAAAACTAAGAAGGAGAGAAGCAGAAGAGTCACGCGAAAGCGTGGCTGGAGGTGTGCCTTAGGCACAAATATGCTCACGCGTCCGCGTCGCTGACAAGCTCGTGTCATTTGCGAAATAGCCTCCCCACGCGTCCGCGTCACCCACGTAAATGCGTGGCCCTGCGAATTCGACGTAAATGAGTGTATGGCAGCAAGTTATGGTGGAGTAGGGCTGGAATGATGCTGGACGCACAAGCCCTACCACGCGACCGCGTACCCCACACGGCCGCGTCATTTTCAAAATATTGCGATTCACGCGTCCACGTCACCCACGCGAACGCGTCACCCAGGCTTTTGACAAATTACATTTCAAACAGAGAGTTGCGTGTACGCGAGGCTACACTCGTGCCAATAGCACAAATCAGGCCACGCGATTGCGTGACCCACGTGTCCGCGTCACCTGAAATTATCGTCCGTCACGCGATCGCGTGACCCACGCGTCCGCGTCGCATGCGACGCACAGTTTATCCAGATCAGCCGCCACTTATCTTATCTTTTCTTTTCTAATCCTAATTTCTTTTGTCTTTTCTTCTATCTTTTCTCTTTCTTTCTTCCTCCTTTCTTACTTTATTCTTCTTCATCCCTCTTCACTTTCATTCTATTTTACTTAATTTATTTGCATGCTTTCATTCATTACATTTTAATTTTGTGCATATTTTTATTTTCTTTTCTAAAGTTGTTCTTTTTACGTTGGTGTCACATGTTCTTATTCAACTGTTGTATCTTTTCTGGTATTATTTTTGGTGCTTAGTGACTTATTTTACACTGTTGGATATTATTTATTTGTCAAATGCCAATTTTTATGATACCTGTATTCCTTTTGTATTGACATGAATTTACACTGTCTTTCAGCACCTATTATCTCTTCCCCTTCGTTGCAATTTTTGCACTATTGATATGCCATTAGCTTCTACTATTTTTCCCACTTGCATGTTGTAGCTACCATGTAATTGAGACCCGCATTAATTGGCATTAACCAAACCATGTTTTATTTGTTTCTATCTTTGTTTCTGGGTCACTTTTCTTCTTTTCCTCTTCTTTCAGGATGGCCACCGGAAAAGGAAAGGAAAAGAACTTCTATATGGGGCGACAGACAAGTCCACCTGCACAATCTTTATAGAAAAGCATCAGTTGTAGCAGCCCGTCCACCTGCACATCTTAGCATGCACCGACGACGGTGCAATCTTTAAGTGTGGGGAGGTCGATACCGATCTCCATGGGTTAGTTATTTTCTATCTCAACACTAATGTTTAATTTTCTTTGTTAAATTAGTTGTTGCATTTGCATGTTTGATTGCATATTTGTTTGATTTTGTGCATATTCTACCACTGCTTGGTTGAAGTAATAAATTTCTTTTTCAAGAAACTTTTTATAGCATTTCACTAATTTGAATTAAACTTTTTGAAAAACTTGTTTGAAGAAATATTATACTGGAACATGGTTTTAGAGCTCGAACACACAAAACCAGTGAGATTTTGAGCCTATTTGATTGGTTGCATTTTACCAACCAATATTTTATTTTTGGTGTGTGTTGTTCTCTCTATAATTGTGATCTTTGTCTTGCTTAATTCTATATTTCCATGGTTTGATGTATGCATGCACTTATATGATTGAGGTCTTTGTTTCACTGAGCTTACATACCCATATGACCTTACTTTTCATTATCCCTTGCAAACCAATTTTGAGCCTATTACACCCCTTTTGTTCTTTACTTTAGCACATCATTAACTCTAAGCGGAAAACAATAATGTCCTTAATTTGAATCCTTGGTTAGTTTAGACTAGTGAGAGTGCTCAGGAATTAAGTGTGGGGAAAGTGAGTTTGGAAACAGTTGGTTTAAGAATTGGGTGTTATATATCTTTATGAAATGTGAAAGAAATGTTTAGGACATATTTATGCATTCAATAATTTAATCATATGCATTGAGAAAAATAAAAAAAATATAAAAATAAAATTAAAAAAATAATAATAATAAAAAAAGAGAGAAAAAGAAAAGAAAAAAAGAGCAAATAATAAAAGGGGACAAAATGCCCCAAAGTAAGTGGTGAAAGCAATGCATATGTACTGTACTTGAAATTAGAATGTATGAATATGTGGAAAACATGGTTAATGGATAGTTAGTTGTGGTATTGTGATTACATGGATTGTCTTAAGTTAGGTGGAAAGTTTAGGTTAATTAAGGATTCAAATTTTAGTCCACTTAACCAAATACAATCCTACCTTGACCCTAACCCCATTACAACCCTTAAAAGACCTCTTGATATGTGTATTTTGTGCATTAAATTTTTGTTGATTGTTAGATGAAGAGAAAGTCTTAGAAAGCAAGATTAGTAGAGAATTGAGAGAATCGAACCTCAAGCACCTGAGTGATTAGAGTGTATACACTTTCGGTGAGGGTTCGATGCTCGATTCTTTGTTCCCGGCTTTCATAAGCTATTTTCTTCTGCAAGTTTACTTGTACTTTATTTTGTGATTTGAATTAGTGAAATCCAGTTCATATTTGTTCTTAAAAGATTTATTTACTTTTAACCAAGTAGGTAGAAACATTCTGCATGTAGTTGCATTCATATAGATAGGTTGCATTTCATACATTCTACTGTTCCTCTTCACTCCTTTATAGATTCTCTTGAGTTTAGCATGAGGACATGCTAATGTTTAAGTGTGGGGAGGTTGATAAACCACTATTTTACGGTTTATCTTGTGCTCAATTGAGTAGATTTTATCAATATTTCATACACTTATCCATACAAAATGCATGGTTTTACAATTTCCTTCTTGATTTTGTGCTATGATTGAAAACATGCTTCGTGCTCTTAAATATTACTATGATTAATCCTCTCTTATTACCATTCGATGTCGTGATATGTGTGTTAAGTGATTTCAGGGATTACAGGGCAGGAATGGCTTAGAGGATGGAAAGGAAGCATGCAAAAGTGGAAGGAATACAAGAAGTTGGAGAAATTGCTAAGCTATCCAGCCTGACCTCACGGTACTAAATCAATCATAACTTGAGCTACAAAGATCCAAATGATGCGATTCCAGTTGCGTTGGAAAGCTAACGCCTGGGGCTTCGAAATGATATATAATATGTCATAGTAGCCGTACATATAGACGACTCGAACGTGTACTCTACGCGAACGCATCGCAGTGACGAAAAACCAGCGTGGCAGATTTCGCAACCAGCGATTTCTGGGCTGTTTCTGACCCAGTTTTCGGCCCAGAAAATACAGATTAGAGGCTATAAAGTGGAGAAATCCATCCATTCATAAAATCATACTTTCATATTCACAATTTTAGATTTTTAGATGTAGCTTTTAGAGAGAGAGAAGCTCTCTCCTCTCTCTTAGAATTTAGGGTTAGGATTAGTATTTAGGATTTCTATTTTGATTAGGCTACTTCTCTTCAATCACAGGTTCAATGTTCCTTTAATTTATTTTCTACTTTAATTTATTCTATTACTTTAATTGTTGTTTATCTTTTCAATTTGGCTTATGAACTTTTCATGTTAGATTTGAATATTTTATTTAATATAATTTGAGGTATTTCAGATTAATGATTGTTTTATTCTATTTATGATGCTTTCAATTTAATTTAGATTTATTTTCCCCTTTTAGCTTTGGTTAAGTAATTGGTAACACTTGAGTTGTCAAACTCAGCAGTTGATTGAAATTTTGAAATTGTTGATTAATTTTGATCGCTCTAAAGCTAGTCTTTCGACAGGAGTTGACTAGGACCTGAGGATCAGATTAATTAGTCCACTTGACTTTCCTTTATTTAGTAAGGGTTAACTAAGTGGGAGCAATAAACAATTCTCATCACACCTGATAAGGATAACTAGGATGGGATTTTCAATTCTCATACCTTGCAATGGTTTTTATGATAATTAAGATTTAATTTCCTGCCATTTTATTTTTCTGTTCCCTATTTCAAAAACCCAAAAAATATATCTTTTTTCATAACCAATAATAAATCATACTTCCCTGCAATTCCTTGAGATACGACCCGAGGTTTAAATACTTCGGTTATAAATTTTATTGGGTTTTGTTACTTGTGACAATCAAATTTTTGTACGAAAGGATTTTTGTTGGTTTAGAAACTATATCTACAACGCGTTTATTTTTATAAAATTTTTTACTAGCAAGAATCTAATTTTCAATCACATACAGCCTGCCATAGAAGAAATCATTCACAAGCAAAGAAGTCAATAATACCAGAGTTAATTTAGAAATACAAAACAACTCCAATACTTAACCATATTCCTATTACTGATTCCTTTCTAATTTACAAAGTATTTTATACCCTTTTTTCTTTATTTACAGGTCAACTTAGTTTAGATCTCACAAATACAAATTAAGCCAACAACTTCTGATTCGTCTGACTAAGACCTGCAAGATAACCATAGCTTGCTTCAAACCACAATCCTCGTGGGATCGACCCTGACTCGCTCAGGTATTACTTGGACGACCCAGTGCACTTGCTGGTACAGTTGTACGGAGTGTGGGAATTTGTGCACCACTGTAGCTCAAGTGACCTTGGTCAGAGTATCACAAGAACTCATGTAGAAAAAGGGTTATACTTCTGTTCCACCCAGATTCATAAGATTAAGAACGAAAACAACACCTTAAAATTGAATCAAACATGTATTCAATTAGAAAAGTAATAATATTAATCTATAGAAATAAACAGAGCTCCTAACCTTAACCAGGAGGTTTAGTTGCTCATGACGTATAGAAAAAAAAAAGAGTTTTAAAAGTATAGAAGAAGATCTGATAATCCTTAACCTAAGTGATCTCCTCTTTAAATAGTAAATGCTAAACCTAAAAGATATTATTTTAAATTAAGAATTACAAAGATAAGATATGATAAGCCTAAGGAGTGCTAAATCCACTTTGGAGGCCCAATAGTATGTGAAACGGACAGCAACCTGGCACTCAGCGCCAATCTGTACGTTGAACGCCCATAGAGGAGGCGTGCGTTCTAATCCTTTGCTCCCTGGTTGGCGTTGAACGCCAGTTTGGGCGTTCAGCGTTGGGAGTTACTCCTTCTTGGGAACTAAATGCCAGGCTCAGTGTTTAGCGCCAGATTTGGCAGTGATTCCAGAAAACAAAGTATAGACTATTATATATCATTGGAAAGCTCTAGAAGTTAACTTTCTAACATCGTTAAGATCGCATCAATTGGACCTCTATAGCTCAAGTTATGCTTGTTGGAATGCGAGGAGGTCATGGTTGACACCATCTGCTATCCTTTCTTCATTTTTGCACAAGACTATGCCAAATTCGCCCGAAATTCACCTGAAATCATAAAAACACCACAAAAACTCAAAGTAGCATCCAAAGAATAATTTTTCACTAAAATATAATAAAACTTAATAAAATCTAACTAAAAACAATATAAAAACAACTTGAAAAAGGATATAAGATGCTCACGCATCACAAAGGACACAACTGAAGACACTAACAATCAAGTGAATGAAAATAACCAACTCTACTTAACCAAATGTCATTCATGTGCTGAATAAAATGTGGTAGACATTCAATCAGCAACAAAAGCATTTTTGCATGCAAAATGACTCAACTGAACACACTAACAATCAAGTGAATAAAAATTGGCCAACTTTACTGAACTAAACACCATTCATGTTCTGAATAAAACGTGACAAACATTCAATCATCAAGAAAAATATTTCTGCCTTCCAAAGGACCTAACTGAAGACACTAACAATCAAGTGAATGAAAATAACCAACTCCACTTAACCAAATGCCATTCATGTGCTGAATAAAATATGGTAGATATTCAATCAGCAACAAAAGCATTTCTGCATGCAAAAAGACTCAACTGAACACACTAACAATCAAGTGAATAAAAATTGGCCAACTTTAATGAACTAAACACCATTCATGTTCTGAATAAAATGTGACAAACATTCAGTCATCAAGAAAAATATTTCTGCTTGCCAAAAGACCCAACTGAAGACACTAACAATCAAGTGAATGAAAATAACCAAATCTACTGAACCGAACGCCATTCATGTGCTGAATAAAATATGATAGACATTTAATCATCAAGAAAAATATTTCTGCATGCAAAAGGACTCAACTAAACACACTAACAATCAAGTGAATGAAAATCACCGAGCCCACTGAACAAAACACCATTCATGTTGTGAATAAAACGTGATAAACATTCAATCAGCAACAAAAGCATTTCTGCATGCAAAAGGACTCAACTGAACACACTAACAATCAAGTGAATAAAAATGACCAACTCCACTAAACAGAACGCCATTCATGTGCTAAATAAAATGTGATAGACACTCAATCATAAAAAAAAAAATATTTATGCATGCAAAAGGACTCAACTGAATACACTAACAATCAAGTGAATGAAAATTACCAAGTCCACTGAACAGAACACCATTCATATTGTGAATAAAACGTGATATTATAATGTTATTACATTATAATAAAAGATGACATTGGAAATAACTAAATTATAATAAAAGATTACAAAATTTTATTATAATTCTCTTTCACAAGAATTAGCTTAATTATTAATCGAGTGTCATTGGAAATAACTAAAAGATGAAATATTTATTTGACTAACGTAAAAATTAAAAAGTTTTATATAATAAAAATATGAAGACATAAACTATTAGATATAATGCACATGAAAAATCAGTATGCAGAAGAAATAATTAAATATTTTGGCGATAAACTCGTAATTGCCACCTATAAATTCTATATTTCTTGAAATAAATTAAAATTCGTATTCAACCAAATATATATAAATATCTTATATGCAGTATTACTTTCAATTCACAAATTTCTACATAAGTATAACTATAAAAATTTTAAACACTAATTTTCTTGCTAATACGTCTCTTTTGATTATGGAACAAGAGTTTCAAGCTTGCATAGTTCTAAGAAAAAAATTGTAACTATTCTTATTTGATTTTGGTCGAGATGAATCATGTAACTATTCTTGTTTAGTATTTACTTAACATAGTTATTTATTTTGAGTTATGCTACGTGTACACCAAAATCAGTCACCAAAATCAGCTACCAATATAAAATACATGCTAGATACAAATACACATTGAAAATAAATTAAATCACACATGTATCTATACATAAATACATTAGTGGATGATTTTAGTGGCTGATTTTAGTATATAAATAGTATTTTTCTTTATCTATTACATTCAAAATCTTGTAGACATTTTTGTTTGGTATAGGTATTCAAATATTTTTGTTTCAAAAAAAGTCTTCATAAGTAAATGTTGAATTGCCCTCATTGTACACATTAAATAAATCAATCAATCACATTATTATTTTACCTTAAAGGTTTTATTATTTCACTAACATCTTTAAGAATCTGAATTTCTCTCCTGTTATAGTGTGCAAGGTGAAAAATACCAGAATACTCTATCGGTCAAGTGAATTAATCAATCATAGCATTAGTTCTACAAATGATACTATTCTTAAATTCAACTAAAAATCATATAGAATAATATAGTGAAATTATAAATACCAAAAAATAATAATATTCATATTCACTATTTAGCAATAGCTAGTGTGGGAACATTCAAGTACCAAGTTAGAAGCGCTCTAACCATTGGCAGAGTGGCAGCCCCTCCCCAGTCACAACCTCAAATGACACTACCACTCCCTTCATCTGATTGAAGTAGTGCTTGTACCTTCTATCCAACTACTTATCAAATCATCGATAGATAATTAATTAAGTAGCTAAGCCAGCATTATTTGATCACCAACTCATCAACTAATTTTGCAGACAAAAAGAAGAACCTTGAATTGCAACCTCATCTGTTCATTTCCAAGTTCTTGATCATGTTAATGCTTTAAAACCAGCATGTCATTAGATTCATGTTGCTCTCACTGATGAGAGAAAAACGATTCCACACAAACTCACCGGCAAGTGTACCGGGTCGCATCAATTAATAATAACTCACAAGAGTGAGGTCGATCCCACAGGGATTGATGGATCAAGCAACTTTAGTGAGGTGATTAGTTTAGTTAAGCTAACAGTGGTGAATTGGGTAAAAGTGTATTGACAGAATGTAAATTGTAAGAATTATAAACTGCAGAAAGTAAATTGGCAGAAACTTAAAAAGCAAGAAACGCAAATTGCAGCAAATGTAAAGGGAATTGGGTGCTGGAAATTAAATGAAGCAGTAAATCAAAGCAAGAACAAGTGCAGAGAAACTGAATTGCAAGAAAGTAAATCAAACTGATGAACATGAATGGAAATGTAAAATTGCAGAAAAAGAACTTGTAGCAGAGAAATGTAGAAATTGAATTTGCATTAACACTGAAATGTAAAAAGTGCAGAAATGTAAAAGTGTTTGCAAGAGCCTTCTACTCTACTCCTACTCCTATTCCTACTGCTGCCTACTACTATTGCAGCCTACTGTCAGTGATCCTTCTTTTCTAACAGAACTAAAGCCTTTTTATAGGCATCTCTAAATTACAAATGAAATTCAAATTGAAAACAAATTACAACTCAAATGGAATTCCTATTCTAACTATTTCTTGTGCCTTTGAGTGATGTCAATGGGCTCTGCTTACTTTGAATTTTCGATGGGCCTTGAATCAGATTAATTGAGCGAGGGTTGCACTTCCAGGAGAACGTAGCATTCATTAAGTGAGCGGAACGCTTTTACACCCACGCGTACGCATCCTCTGTGCGTGCACGTCCTTTTTGCGTTTTGGGCCTTCCACACGTACACGTCCCTCACGCTTACGCGTACTTTGTCAATCTAGCACATTGACGCATGTGCGTCATGCACGCGTACGCGTCCCTTGCAGCGTTCACCAAACGAGCGTAGCGCTTGCAATATGAGCGCTCCCCACGCGTATGCGTCACCTACGCGTACGCGTGGGTCTTCAAACATGCCACTTTCATGCTGCCGCTCAGCCCATGCTTGCGCGTGCTTCTTCAAGTATTCTCCATCGATGCGTGCGCGTCGTGTATGCGTGCACGTCGGCTGCAAAACTTCAACAAGAGATTTGATTGTGCCCGAAAATGCTCACTTAATGAACGTAGCGTTCTCTTACAAAACGAGCGCCAATCACTTCCACGCGTACGCGTCATGCATGCGTACGCGTGGGTCTTCAATACTTGTTGCCCGACGCATGAGCGTCCTATACGCGTGTGCGTCATGGCGTTTTCGCGCCAAGAGCGCTCCTTGTTTAAATCATGGGCCATGCTTTTAAAAGCGTGGCCTAAGGCTCCAAAGCGTGCTCAACTCCAAAAATATATCCAGAATTCTTCTTTTGAGCTTATTTTGTGTTTTCTACTTCTTTTCCTTCATCTTTGCACCTATCATCAACCAAACAGATACATCAAAGCCTTGGCATAATCATTGAAGAATGAAAGTCTCGCACGATCTAGAATTTCCACAAATAAGTTCTCGTTGTAAATATAGCTTCTAGACCGACAAGAATTCCTTTCTTACAAAAGTTTTGGTTGTCACAAGTAACAAACCCCTTAAAAATTGATAACCAAAGTATTTAAACCTCGGGTTGTCTTCTCAAGGAACTGCAGGGAGGTGTTCTTATTATTGGTTATGATTTTTGTGAATTGGGGATTTTTGAAAGTAAGGAACAAGTAATTTAAATGACAAGTAAAATAAATAAATAACTGTAAAATAAACTCTTGGCAGGGTATGAAAATTCGAAAGTCCTATCCTAGTTATCCTTATCAATGGTGATGAGAATTATATTTTGCTCTCTACTAAGTCAACCTCTAACTATGAAGGTAAGTCAAGGGGATAAATCAATTTAACACCTAAAGTCCTAGTCAACTCCTAAGGGAAGGCTAGAGTTATAGGAATTTAAATCAATCAGCAAAGATAAAAATTATCAATCACAATGAGTTTGACAACTCAAGAGTTACCAATTAATCAACCAAAGAAAAAAGGGAAAAATCTAAATTATTTATATATATAAAGGAAAGCAATCATAATTCTAAAATACCTCAAATTATATTAAATAGAAAATCAATCTAAACATAAAAAGTTCATAAGCCAATCTGGCAACATAAGTAATTGAATGAGAGCATTAAAGTATCTGAAAGTAAAAGAGAAATATAGAGTAAAAGAAATATTGAACCTAATGAAGAGTTGAAATTCTAAATTGAAATAATAAGAAATCCTAATCCTAAAACCTAAGAGAGAGGAGAGAACCTCTCTCTCTAAAAACTACATATAAACTATGAAAAGTGAATAATTGAAGACATGATCAATGAATGGATGCATTCCCCCACTTTATAACCTCTAATCTGTGCTTTCTGTACTTGGATATGGGCCAAAAAGGGCTTCAGAAATCGCTGTGAGCATTTTCTGTATTTTCTGGTGCATGGCATCTGTCACGCGTCTGCGTGGGTCACGCGGTCGCGTCATCTGGAGTTTTCCTTATCACGCGTTCGCTTCGGTCACGCGTACGCGTCATCTGTGTTCTGCTCATGGCGCGCGTCCGCATCAGTCACGCGTTCGCGTCGCTGCCTTTTCGCGTTGGGCATGCGACCGCGTCATCCATGCGTTCGCATCGCTGCCAGTTTCTTCAAAAACTCCATTTTGTGCTTTCCTTCTATTTTTGTATGTTTTCTTTCCATCCTTTAAGTCATTCCTACCTTAGAAGATCTGAAACTTCTCAACACACAAATCACGGCATCGAATGGTAATAAAGGGTAATTAAAATAAATGATTTCAAAGCATAGGAAACATGTATTTCACATATATCACATAATAAGGAAGGGAAAGTGAAACCATGCAATTTACATGAATAAGTGGGTGAAGGATTGAATAAATCTCTTGAATTGAGCACAAAATATATCATAAAATATGGATTTATCAATCATCAAATCTTGCATCATTCATATTATCAACTAAATCTTGCAAGAAATCTAATGAAAATGCATAAAATTATCAATGTTTGATTGAATCAAGACAAGCATGAAATTCTCACTCAAACACTTACTTATTGCCTAAAAATGCATGAAAACCAAGTAAACACTAATAAAAAAGGTTTGTGAAACTAGCCTAAGATGACTTGTCATCACCCACACCCTACACCCCAAACCAATTATTTCAAAATAAAAAAAATCTCTGACTCAGATAAAAAAATTTGAAACTTTAAATGAAGCTGGAAGATAAACATAAGTCAAAGATTTCAATATGGTATTCATTTTCTATGTTGCAACAATTCATGCTCCATTACTTAGAAATCTCATTTGGTTTTATTTGATGCAAAATTGAAGATGAGAGGGAACTAGATTAAGACCTTTTGGGGAATGGCAACTAGAATCCTAGCAACAATAGTGTGGTTCTAGATTTTCTGCATCAACGGCTCCATACCAGATAAAGACGCCAACAAAAACAACAACATTACAAATATATACATCAGATCAAATAATAAGGAACACACACAACTCTTCAACGCAAACCATCACCAATCTGTCATTGGAAAAAGAAAAAAAAGGAAAAAGAAGAAATCACCCGAAGTGGGAGTGTGCCTCTTGATTATTAGTTTTCTTATTCAATAACTCTTCTCTTTATTAGTACATTTAGTTTGCATCTACATTTGCATATTTTTATTTTTATTTTAAAAAAAAAATTCACGCGACGCAACCGCATCAGTGACGCGTCCGCGTCGCAGGTGGCTCAGAAAGAACAAGAAAGCGAACAGAAAGTCACGCAAGAGCGTGGCTGGAGGCGTGCCTTTGGCACAAATCACCCCACACGACCGCGTCGCCGATGCATCCGCATCATGTGGGAACTTTGGCCTCCCACGCGACTGCGTCACTCACGCGGCCGCGTGACATGAAAATCGACGTCAAAAGGGTTCATAGCCGAAAGTTATGCTGGAGTGGTGCTGGACTGGTGCTGAATGCACAGCCTTACCATGCGGACGCCTGGCTCACGCGTCTGCATCATATCCCCATATTGGCCACTCACGCAATCGCGTCGACCACGCGATCACGTCACCCAAAATTTGGCAAAATAAAATTTTGAACAGAGAGTTGTGTGAGTGCGAGGCTGCCCTCGCGCCAGTAGTATAAAACGAGTCACGCGTCCGCGTGACCAACGCGACCGCGTCGATTAACTTAAAGCGCAAGTCGCGCGAACGCGTCACCCACGCGTCCGCGTCGCTTGCGCCGCACAGCTTACCCTAAATTGCTAACTATCTTATCTTTCTTTTCCCCCAAATCCTATTTTCTCTTCTCCTTCCTTATTTCTTCCTTCTTCCCTCTTCCTTCTTTCTCACTTTCTACTTTCTCACCACCATTAACAAGGTTTTTTTTTCTTCTTCCTTCCTTACTTTTCTATTATTCTTTTTTATTTTTATGTTTTCTTATTTTCTTTTTACTTTCATTATCCATTTTTTCTTTTTCTTTCTTTCTTTTAATTGGTGTTAGAATTTATTTGAGTCATTATTTCTCATTATATGCTTGTGGATTGTTACAAAATTGTTTGGCAATCATATAGTACCTTTAAAAAAAAGGGGGGTTGCTTGCATGTTCAAATCATTATTTTTAATAGTTTCTTCGTCATGCATGCTATGTGTTTGTGCAAAAGCCCATATGGCATTATGCATTTTTCTATTCTACTATTCAATGCTTGCTTTTCACAAATTCCCTTTATTATTGTATTAATTAAATTTAATTGTCAATACAAACAGGATGGTTAGTTTGTTACGAGTGATAACATATTTAACAAATTAAATACTTGATCTATGCTACTCATGCCTTTGCTTGCATACCAATAAACACCTTGCATTTAATTGTCATCACATGCACTTGCTATATTTCCATTGGTGAAATTTTCACATGTAGTCATGACCATGTGTTAACGACATCTTCTTTACCGTGCATTGTTTATCACTTATACCATCCCCTTCCTTGCCCTATCTCTTTGAATTTAAGTTACTTTCTCTTCCCCTTTTCAGGATGGCCACCAAGAAAGAAAAAGAGAAAGCTACTCCCAAACCACCAGCAAGAAGAGGAACAAAAAGAGCATTAGTGGCAGAGCCTTCTTCAACTGCAGTCAAGCTGATGAGAGGACTTTTGCGTGGTCTAAAAATTTGCGGATAAATCCTCGTTGCAAGTATAGTTTATAAACCTTCAAAAGTCCTTTCATACAAATGTTTTGGTTGTCACAAGTAACAAACCCCTAAATAAATTGATAACCAAAGTATTCAAACCTCGGGTCATCTTCTCAAGGAATTGCAGGAAGGTGTTCTTATTATTGGTTATGAAAAAGTGTGTTTTGGGGTTTTTGATTAAGGTAAAAAGTTAGTTGAATGACAAGAAAGATAAAATAATAATAAAAATAAACTCTTGGCAAGGTATGAAGAACTGGAAGTCCTATCCTAGTTATCCTTATCAATTGTGATGAGAATTGGATTTTTCTCCCACTTTGTTAACCTCTAACTATGAAGGTAAGTTAAGTGGATGACTTAATTTCAATTCCTCGAGTCCTAGTCTTTCCTTGGGAAAGGCTAGAGTTATTGGAACTCGAATTAATTCTTGAAGAATTCCAATTTTCAATCAACAATGAGTTTGATAACTCAAGAGTCACCAATTAATCAACCAAAGCCAAAAGGGAAAAATCTAAATTATTTATATAAATAAAAGAAAGCAATCATAAATCTGAAATACCTCAAATAATATTAATTAAGAAAATCATAACATGAATGTAACATAAGCCAAATAGGCAACATAACTAATATAAGCATTAAAATATCTGAAAGTAAGAGATAAGTATAAAGTAAAAGAACATTGAACCTGGGATTGAGAGTCACTCCTAAAACTAAGAGAAGTCCTAAATCCTAATCCTAAGAGAGAGGAGAGAACCTCTCTCTGTAGAAACTACATCTAAATCCTAAAATTGTGAATTTGAGAGCCTCCTTATGAATGGATGCATTCCCCCACTTTATAGCCTCTAATCTGTGTTTTATGGGCCGCAAACTGCGTCAAAAACAGCCCAGAAATCGCCCCCAGTGTATTCTGGTACGTTCAGGTCGCGGGCAAGTGACGCGGAGGTGTCGCCCACGAGGCCGCGCGGATTGAAGTTCGCAGATGCGACGTGTCCGCGTGGATCACGCGTTCGCGTCGTCTAGCGTCAGGGCAACTTTGGCATATTATATATCAAATCGAAGCCCCGGACGTTAGCTTTCCAAAGCAACTAGAACCGCGTCATTTGGATCTCTGTAGCTAAAGTTATAGCCGTTTGAGTGCAAAGAGCTCAGGCTGGACAGCTTAGCAATTTCTCCAACTTATTGTATTCCTTCCACTTTTGCATGCTTCCTTTCCATCCTCTGAGCCATTCATGTCCTGTAATCTCTGAAATCACTTAACACACATATCAAGGCATCTAATGGTAATAAGAGAGGATTAATATTAGCAATTATAAGTCCAAAGAAACATGTTTTCAATCAAAGCACATAATTAGGAAGGCAAATGTAAAACCATGCAAATAGTATGAATAAGTGGGTAAAGATTAGATAAAAACCACTCAATTGAGCACAAGTAGATAAACTATAAAATAGTGATTTATCAACCTCCCCACACTTAAACATTAGCATGTCCTCATGCTAAGCTCAAGAGAACTATAAAAGTGAAGAGGAATGGTAAAATGTATGAAATGCAACCTATGTATATGAATGCAAAATGTTTCTACCTACTTGGTTAAAAGTAAATAAGTTCTCCAAGACAAAAATAATTCAAATTCCACTAATTCAAATCATATAATAAAATACAAGTAAACTTGTAAGAAGATAGCTCATGAAAGCAGGGAACATAGAGTCAAGCATTGAACCCTCACTGGTAGTGTATATCACTCTAATCTCTCAAGTGTATAGGGTCAATCACTCTACTCTTCCCTAGTCATGCTTTCTAAACCTTGTTCTTCATCTAACCAACAACAAATATTTTGCATATCAATACAAACATCATGAGGTCTTTTCAGGGTTGTAATGGGGTTGAGGTAAAGGTAAGGGTATATATAAGGCTAAGTGAGCTAGTAAAGTGAATCCTTGATTAGTCCAAGATCTCACCTAACACATACATACTTTATAAAATTTAAAATGCTTTACCTAGCTACCCAAATTTTCCCACTTTTTGTATTACATGTTCATGTGTCAAACTTATTTTTGAATTTTATCCCATGTGCATTGATTCTTTTTATTTTGCATTTGGGGTAATATTATTTTTTTTCTCTTTTCTTTTCTTCTTCTTTTTCAAAAATTCCAGCTTCCTCTGCTTGTTTCAGTACAAAGTTATGCTCCGTACTGTTCACTGGAGTTTCTAGTATCTCCTTCATGCTACGTTCTTCATTAGATTGTCCACATGAAGCCATGGGGGTTCCTTGAGTGTCCGAACGTCGGGAAGCTAATTGATTTATCGCTTGCTCTAATTGACGAATGGTTGCCTGAAATCGATCCACTGTTTCCTTGAAACGATCATTTGTCTCTTGATGCACTCGGCTTTCATAAATAGGATCATAGTGCTCTTGGATTGATGGATATGGAGATGGTGAATATTGAAGTGGTGGTTCTTGTGAGTAATTGGGTTGGAATTGGGGTGGTTCTATATATGGTTCATATGGCTCATAAGGTGGTTGAGGGTTAGGGTCATATAGAGGTGAATGGCGGAAAGGGGCTTGTGAGTTCGGTGGTCCAAAGTTATGTAGACCAGCCTCTGAACCTATGGTGCATCCTTATAGACCAGCCTCTGAACCTACCAAGACACTTCCGGAATGCCATGGGACATGTACAGATTGCGGGCAACTTACCTTTCCCCGCCTTGGTCTCAGATCTCGTCTCAGCAGCCGGAGTCTCCTACAGAGCTGGGGACACCAAAGCCATGCTTCCACGGGATGATCAATATGTCCCTAACGGGAAATATATTAGACTCCCAGCAGCCACTACTAGCCAGCCTACTGAACCGGCTGAAGACATCCCTCCATCAGCAGCACAAGCACCTACAACAAACCAACTGCTCCATCAGATACTTGAAAAGTTGGATCGGTAGGAACAGAAAGCTAAGATGAGAGAGCGCCGTAACAAGCGCCGATTCACATACCTTAAGAAGCTGATTATGGGAAAATTCAAGGACTCAGACACCCCAGACTCCACTTCTTTTACCAGCACAGGGAGCCATGATGGCCCCGACTGTGGAGATACTGCTACCAGCCCACCCCTGTTCCTGACAAATGGCACCGAGGACGGTACAAAGCTTTAAGTGTGGGGAGGTCGGTCAGTACCTGACTTCCGGAGGTAATTTCTCTTCCCTAACACCAATAAATTAGGATATTTAGTTAGATTTTTCTTTTGTAGAATAGGATAAATTGCACAGTAATAGATTAGTTGCATGCATGTTCTACTTGATTGAAAAGACAATAAGTTTCTTCTAAAACCCTATTTTTGGAACAAAATTTCACTAATTTTAATTAAAACTTTTATGTTAAATTTGCTTGAAGTTGTATTTGGAACATGAGTTCTGAGCTAAAGAACACACAACCTGTGAGATTTGAGCCTTTATGCATGGTTACATTATTTAACCATAATTATTTTATTCTTGTGTGTTTACTTCTCTATGATTGTAATCTATATTTTGTTTCATCCTATATGTCCAATGTTTATTATATTTATATGCTTGCATATGATTGAGGCCATTATTTGTTTAAACTCACTTATCCAAATTAAGCCTACCCTTTCAATTACCTTTGTTAGCCACTTTGAGCCTTTAAATCCCATTTGTTCTATATTTTACCACATTACTAGCCTTAAGCGGAAAAACAATTATATAACCCAAATTGAATCTTTGGTTAGCTTAAGATAGAATTGTGTGTGCTAAATTAAGTATGGAAAATTGTGGGAACAAAAGATAATAAGGGAATGTGTCATGATAATACAATGGGAATTTGGATACCTACTCATGTGAAACTATAAGAATAAAAAATCTATGTGCATTGATAAGCCATGTTTATTTTTATGTTTATGATGAAAAAAAAATCCAAAAATATTCAATAAATAAATAAGGGGACAAAATTACCCCAATGCTAAATTTAAATTCAAGAATCATTGCATATATGATAAAATTAAAATAAAAAGTTGATACATGAGTATGGAAGGTGAAAGAGAAATTTCTGGGTAGCTAGGTATGAATTCTAAAGTTATATAGAATATATATAGGTTAGGTTAAAGCTTGGGTTAACTAAAGATTCAAATTATAAGCTTACTTAGCCATATATGTATCCTTACCTTTACCTTGGCCCCATTACAACCTTCAAAAGACCTCATGATGTTTGCATTAGTATATTAAATGTTGTTGATTGGTTAGGAAAAGAACAAAAATTAGAGAGCATGATTAGAGAAGGATAGAGTGATTACCCTATACACTAGAGAGACTAGAGTGTACATACATCATCAGTGAGGGTTTAATGCTTGAAATTCTGTGTTCCCTGCTTTCATGAGCTATCTTTTTGCACTTTTATCCGTTCTTACTGTATAAGAATTGAATTAGTGGAATTTGATTTGTAATTGTTTTGAAGAACTTATTTACTTTTGATCAAGTGGACAAGAATCATATAGTTGAATTCACATATATAGGTTGCATTGCATTGCATGAGTTTTACATGTTTCTACTCATTTATTTTATCTCCTCCAACTAAGCATGAGGACATGCTAATGTTTAAGTGTGGGGAGGTGATGAGCGGATAATTTATACGCTTTTTGACATTGTTTTTAGTATGTTTTTAGTAGGATCTAGTTACTTTTAGGGATGTTTTCATTAGTTTTTATGTTAAATTCACATTTCTGGACTTTACTATGAGTTTGTGTGTTTTTCTGTGATTTCAGGTATTTTTTTGCTGAAATTGAGGGACTTGAGCAAAAATCAGATTCAGAGGTTGAAGAAGGACTGCTGATGCTGTTGGATTCTGACCTTCCTGCACTCAAAGTGGATTTTCTGGAGCTACAAAACTCGAAATGGTGCGCTTTCAATTGCGTTGGAAAGTAGACATCCAGGGCTTTCCAGCAATATATAATAATCCATACTTTGGCCAAGTTTTAATGACGGAAACTGGCGTTCAACGCCAGCTCTCTGCCCAATTCTGGCGTCCAGCGCCAGAAAAGGATCCAAAACCAGAGTTGAACGCCCAAACTGGCACAAAAGCTGGCGTTCAACTCCAAGAAGGACCTCTACAGGTGCAACACTCAAAGCTCAGCCCAAGCACACACCAAGTGGGCTCCGGAAGTGGATTTATGCATCAATTACTTACTTCTGTAAACCCTAGTAGCTAGTTTATTATAAATAGGACATTTCACTATTGTATTTGACATCCTGGATTGTATTTTGATCCTGTGATCACATTTTGGGGGCTGGCCATTCGGCCATGCCTGGACCTCTCACTTATGTATTTTCAACGGTAGAGTTTCTACACTCCATAGATTAAGGTGTGGAGCTCTGCTGTTCCTCAAAGTTTAATGCAAAGTACTACTGTTTTCTATTCAATTCATCTTATTTCGCTTCTAAGATATTCATTCGCACTTCAATATGAATGTGATGAACGTGACAATCATCATCATTCCCTATGAACGCGTGCCTGACAACCACTTCCGTTCTACATTAGATTGAATGAGTATCTCTTAGATCTCTTAATCAGAATCTTCGTGGTGTAAGCTAGAATGATGGCTGCATTCAAGAGAATCCGGAAAGTCTAAACCTTGTCTGTGGTATTCCGAGTAGGATTCAATGATTGAATGACTGTGACGAGCTTCAAACTCGCGATTGCTGGGCGTAGTGACAGACGCAAAAGGATAGTAAATCCTATTCCAGCATGATCGAGAACCGACAGATGAATAGCCGTGCCATGACAGGGTGCGTTGACCACTTTCACTGAGAGGATAGGATGTAACCATTGACAAGGGTGATGCCTTCAGACGATTAGCCGTGCCGTGATAGGGCATTTGGATCATTTTCCCGAGAGAAGACCGAAAGTAGCCATTGACAATGGTGACGCATTACATAAAGCCAGCCATGGAAGGGAGTAAGACTAATTGGATGAAGATAGCAGGAAAGCAAAGGTTCAGAGGAACGAAAGCATCTCTATTCGCTTATCTGAAATTCTCACTAATGATTTACATAAGTATTTCTATCCCTATTTTATTAATTATTTTCGAAAACCCCATTACTATTTTATATCCGCCTGACTGAGATTTACAAGGTGACCATAGCTTGCTTCATACCAACAATCTCCGTGGGATTCGACCCTTACTCACGTAAGGTATTACTTGGACGACCCAGTGCACTTGCTGGTTAGTTGTGCGAAGTTGTGAACCATGGTATTGGCATCATGTTTTTGGCGCCATTACCAGGGAAAGAAAGAGCGATGAATTTTACATAATCAAAGTGTAATCACAATTTCTGCGCACCAAGTTTTTGGCGCCATTACCGGGGATTGTTCGAGTTTGGACAACTGATGGTTCATCTTGTTGCTCAGATTGGGTAACTTTCTTTTCGTTTTCTTTTCAAAAAGTTTTCAAAAATTTTTCAAAAATCTTTCAAAAATTTTTTCTTTTGTTTTCGAAAAAAAAAATATAATAAAAAAATAATATTTTCAAAAAAATAAATTATTCTATGGCTTCAAAACTTTCAAGAATGAATTTTAGAGTTTCATGGTAACATGTTGAATCCTATCTGGCTGAAAAGCCATACCCAAACTCCTTTGGGATTGGTCTTCAACTAATCACCTCAATGGATGTAAATCCATTCTAAAGCTTGACTGGCTATTAAGCCATGTCTAACCCTCAGATTGGAGCTTTAGACTAAAGAGTACAAGATTCCTGGAATTCATATGAAAAATTTTGAATCCTTATTTTTTTTTCTTTTTCAAAATGATTTTCGAAAATTTTAAAATAAAAATACAAAAAAATAATAAAATCATAAAAATCAAAAATATTGTGTGTTTCTTGTTTGAGTCCTGAGTCACGTTATAAGTTTGGTGTCAATTGCATGTGCATCTTGCATTTTTCGAAAATTCTCATGCATTCATAGTGTTCTTCATGATCTTCAAGTTGTTCTTGGTAAGTCTTCTTGTTTGATCTTTGCATTTGCATGTTTTGTGTCTTTTCTTGTTTTCATATGCATTTTTGAATTCTTAGTGTCTAAGCATTAAAGAATTCTAAGTTTGGTGTCTTGCATGTTTTCCTTGCATTAAAAATTTTTCAAAAATGTGTTCTTGATGTTCATCATGATCTTCATAGTGTTCTTGGTGTTCATCTTGACATTCATAGCATTCTTGCATGCATTCATTGTTTTGATCCATAACTTTCATGCATTGCATCATTTTTCTTGTTTTTCTCTCTCATAAAAAAAATTCAAAAATAAAAAAAATATCTTTTCCCTTTTTTCTCTCATAAATTCGAAAATTTGAGTTCACTCTTTCAAAAATTTTTAAAAATCTAGTTGTTTTTATGAGTCAAATCAAATTTTCAATTTAAAAATCTCATCTTTTTCAAAATCTTTTTCAAAAATCTTAGTTATTTTCGAAAATTCCAAAAATATTTTTCAAAAATCTTTTTCTTATTTTTATATCAAATTTTCGAAAATAACATAATCAATTAATGTTTTGATTCAAAAATTTCAAGTTTGTTACTTACTTGTTAAGAAAGATTCAAACTTTAAGTTCTAGAATCATATCTTGTGATTTCTTGTGAATCAAGTCATTAATTGTGATTTTAAAAATAAAATCTTTTTCAAAATTAGTTTCAATCATATCTTTTCAAAAATATCTTCTTATCTCATCTTTTTTTCAAAAAAATTTGATTTCAAAATATCTTTTCTAACTTCCTAACTTCTTATCTTTTCAAAATTTGTTTCAACTAACTAACTAACTTTTTGTTTGTTTCTTATCTTTTTCAAAACCACCTAACTAACTCTCTCTCTCTAATTTTCGAAAATATCTTCCCTCTTTTTCAAAAAATTCTTTTTAATTAACTAATTATTTTAATTTTTTATTTTAATTTTCGAAAAAAAAAATCACTAACCTTTTTCAAAAACTATTTTCAAAAATCACTAACCATTTTTCAAAAACAATTTTCGAAAATTCCCTCTCTCATCTCTTTCTATTTGTTTATTCATCTACTAACATCTCTCCCTCACTCACAAAAAAAAAAGAGAGGATCTCTATTATTATTATTTTTCTGTGCCCTCTTCTTTGTCATATGAGCAGGAGCAAGGACAAGAATATTCTTGTTGAAGCAGATCCAGAACCTGAAAGGACTCTGAAGAGGAAACTAAGAGAAACTGAATTACAACAAACCAATAAGCACCTGTCAGAAATTATCAAATAGGAAAAGGAGATGGCAGCTGAAAATAATAATAATGCAAGGAGAATGCTTGGTGACTTTAGTACACCTAATTCCAATTTACATGGAAGAAGCATCTCCATTCCTGCCATTGGAGCAAACAACTTTGAGCTGAAACCTCAGCTAGTTTCTCTGATACAACAAAACTGCGAGTTTCATGGACTTCCATCTGAAGATCCTTTTCAGTTCTTAACTGAATTCTTGCAGATCTATGATACTGTTAAGACTAATGGAGTAAATCCTGAAGTCTACAGGCTCATGCTTTTCCCTTTTGCTGTAAGAGACAGAGCTAGAGTGTGGTTGGACTTTCAACCCAAAGACAGCCTGAACTCTTGGGATAAGCTGGTCACGACTTTCTTAGCCAAGTTCTTTCCTCCTCAAAAGCTGAGCAAGCTTAGAGTGGATGTCCAAACCTTCAAACAAAAAGATGGTGAATCCCTCTATGAAGCTTGGGAAAGATACAAACAGTTGACCAAAAAGTGTCCTTCTGACATGCTTTCAGAATGGACCATCCTGGATATATTCTATGATGGTCTGTCTGAGTTATCTAAGATGTCATTGGATACCTCTGCAGGTGGATCCATTCACCTAAAGAAAACGCCTGCAGAAGCTCAAGAACTCATTGACATGGTTGCAAATAACCAATTCATGTACACTTCTGAAAGAAATCCTGTGAATAATGGGACGCCTATGAAGAAGGGAGTTCTTGAGGTTGATACTCTGAATGCCATATTGGCTCAGAACAAAATATTGACTCAGCAAGTCAATATGATTTCTCAGAGTCTGAATGGAATGCAAGCTGCATCCAACAGTACTCAAGAGGCATCTTCTAAAGAAGAAGCTTATGATCCTAAGAACCCTGCAATAGCAGAGGTGAATTACTTAGGTGAACCCTATGGAAACACCTATAACTCATCATGGAGAAATCATCCAAATTTCTCATAGAAGGATCTAAAGCCTCAACAAGGCTTTAATAATGGTGGAAGAAACAGGTTTAGCAATAGCAAGCCTTTTCCATCATCCACTCAGCAACAGACAGAGAATTCTGAGCAGAACCCATCTAGCTTAGCAAACTTAGTCTCTGATCTATCTAAGGCCACTGTGAGTTTCATGAATGAAACAAGGTCTTCCATTAGAAATTTGGAAGCACAAGTGGGACAGCTGAGTAAAAGGATCACTGAAATCCCTCCTAGCACTCTCCCAAGCAATAAAGAAGAAAATCCAAAAGGAGAGTGCAAGGCCATTGACATAACCAAAATGGCCGAACCCAATGAGGGAGAGGATGACGTGAATCCCAAGGAGGAAGACCTCCTAGGACGTCCAGTGATCAATAAGGAGCTTCCCTCTGAGGAACCAAAGGACTCTGAGGCTCATCTAGAGACCATAGAGATTTCATTGAACCTCCTTATGCCATTCATGAGCTCTGATGAGTATTCCTCTTCTGAAGAGAATGAGGATGTTACACCCATAGCAAACTGCCAAGTTTCTTGGTGCAATCATGAAGCTGAATGCCAAATTATTTGGTATTGAAACTTGGGAAGATGAACCTCCCTTGTTCACCAATGAACTAAGTGATCTGGATCAACTGACATTGCCTCGGAAGAGACAGGATCCTGGAAAGTTCATAATACCTTGTACCATAGGCACCATGATCTTTAAGGCTCTGTGTGACCTTGGTTCAGGAATAAACCTCATGCCCCTCTTTGTAATAGAGAAACTGGGAATCTATGGGGTGCAAGTTGCTAGAATCTCATTAGAGATGGCAGATAATTCAAGAAAACAGGCTTATGGATAAGTAGAGGACGTGTTAGTGAAGGTTGAAGGCCTTTACATCCCTGCTGATTTCTTAGTCCTGGATACTGGAAAGGAAGAGGATGAATCTATCATCCTAGGAAGACCTTTCCTAGCCACAGCAAGAGCTGTGATTGATGTGGACAGAGGAGAATTGATCCTTCAAATAAATAAGGACAACCTTGTGTTTACAACTCAAGGATCTCTCTCTGCATCCATGGAGAGGAAGCAGAAAAAGCTTCTCTCAAAGCAGAGTCTAACAAAGCCCCCACAGTCAAACTCTAAGTTTGGTGATGGGAGGCCACAACCAAACTCGAAGTTTGGTGTTGAACTCCCATATCCAAACTCTAAGTTTGGTGTTGGGGGAGTCTCAACAATGCTCTGAACATCTGTGAGGCTCCATGAGAGCCTACTGTCAAGCTATTGACATTAAAGAAGCGCTTGTTGGGAGGCAACTTAATCTCTATTTATCTAACTATATTTTTCTTAGTTATATGTCTTTATAGGTTCATGATCATGAGGAGTCACAAAATAAATATAAAAATTGAAAATGGAATCAAAAACAGCAGAAGAAAAATTACACCCTGGAGGAAGCATCTGCCTGGCATTCAACGCCAGAACAGAGCATGGCTCTGGCGCTGAACGCCCAAAATGGGCAGTATCTGGGCGCTGAACGCCCAAAATGGGCATCATCTGGGCGCTGAACGCCAGAATTGCACCCTGGAGAGGAGCTGGCGCTGAACGCCCAGAACAAGCATGGTTCTGGCGTTCAACGCCAGAAATGGGCAACAAATGGGCGTTGAACGCCCAAAATGGGCACCAACCTGGCACTGAATGCCCAGAGTTGTGTGCAAGGACATTTTGCATGCCTAATTTGGTGCAAGGGTGTAAATCCTTGAATACCTCAGAATCTGTGGACCCCACAGGATCATCTCAGGATCTGTGGACCCCACAGGATCCCCACCCACCTCACCCTCTTTCTCTCCATTCAGGGGTCATCCCTTCTGTTTTCCATTCACCATTCACATCCATACACACATCCCTCTATCTCCTCCATATCTTCTTCTTCTTCATCTATTCTTTCTTCTCTTGCTCGAGGGCGAGCAACATTCTAAGTTTGGTGTGGTAAAAGCATAAGCTTTTTGTTTTTCCATTACCATTAATGGCACCTAAGGCCAGAAAAACCTCAAGAAAGAGGAAAGGGAAGACAATTGCTTCCACCTCTGAGCCATGGGAGATGGAAAGATTCATCTCACAAGCCCATCACTAAGAAAAGGATGGAGCAAACAAGAGATCACATTCATGGATCTCAACAGGCACATGAGGAAGCTCATCATCAAGAAATCCCTGAGATACCTCAAGGGATGCACTTTCCTCCACAAAACTATTGGGAGCAAATCAACACCTCCCTAGGAGAATTAAGTTTCAATATGGGACAACTAAGGGTGGAACATCAAGAGCACTCCATCATCCTCCATGAAATAAGAGAAGATCAAAAAGCAATGAGGGAGGAGCAACAAAGACAAGGAAGAGACATAGAAGAGCTCAAGGACATCATTGGTTCCTCAAAAAGGAAACGCCACCATCACTAAGGTGGATTCATTCCTTGTTCTTATTTCTTCTGTTTTTTGTTTTCTATGTTATGTGCTTATCTATGTTTGTGTCTTCATTACATGATCATTAGTAGTTAGTAAGTATGTCTTAAAGTTATGAATGTCCTATGAATCCATCACCTCTCTTAAATGAAAACTGTTTTAATTCAAAAGAACAGGAAGTACATGAGTTTCGAATTTATCCTTGAACTTAGTTTAATTATATTGATGTGGTGACAATGCTTCTTGTTTTTTGAATGTATGCTTAAACAGTGCATATGTCTTTTGAAGTTGTTGTTTAAGAATGTTAAATATGTTGGCTCTTGAAAGAATGATGACAAGAAGACATGTTATTTGATAATCTGAAAAACCAAAAAAATAATTCTTGAAGCAAGAAAAAGCAGCAAAAGACAAAGCTTGCAAAAAAAAAAAAATAGGCGAAAAAAATAGAAAGAAAAAGAAAAAGCAAGCAGAAAAAGCCAAAAGCTCTTAAAACCAAGAGGCAAGAGAAAAAAGCCAATAACCCTTAAAACCAAAAGGCAAAGGCAAATAAAAAGGATCCCAAGGCTTTGAGCATCAGTGGATAGGAGGGCCTAAAGGAATAAAATCCTGGTCTAAGCGGCTAAACCAAGCTGTCCCTAACCATGTGCTTGTGGCGTGTAGGTGTCAAGTGAAAACTTGAGACTGGGCGGTTAAAGTCAAGGTCCAAAGCAAAAAAAGAGTGTGCTTAAGAACCCTGGACACCTCTAATTGGGGACTTTAGCAAAGCTGAGTCACAATCTGAAAAGGTTCACCCAATTATGTGTCTGTGGCATTTATGTATCCGGTGGTAATACTGGAAAACAAAGTGCTTAGGGCCACGGCCAAGACTCATAAAATAGCTGTGTTCAAGAATCATCATACTGAACTAGGAGAATCAATAACACTATCTGAACTCTGAGTTCCTATAGCTGCCAATCATTCTGAACCTCAATGGATAAAGTGAGATGCCAAAACTATTCAAGAGGCAAAAAGCTATAAGTCCCGCTCATCTGATTGGAGCTATGTTTCATTGATAGTTTGGAATTTATAGTATATTCTCTTCTTTTTATCCTATTTGATTTTCAGTTGCTTGGGGACAAGCAACAATTTAAGTTTGGTGTTGTGATGAGCGGATAATTTATACGCTTTTTGACATTGTTTTTAGTATGTTTTTAGTAGGATCTAGTTACTTTTAGGGATGTTTTCATTAGTTTTTATGTTAAATTCACATTTCTGGACTTTACTATGAGTTTGTGTGTTTTTTTGTGATTTCAGGTATCTTTTGGCTGAAATTGAGGGACTTGAGCAAAAATCAGATTCAGAGGTTAAAGAAGGACTGCTGATGCTGTTGGATTCTGACCTCCCTGCACTCAAAGTGGATTTTCTGGAGCTACAGAACTCGAAATGGCACGCTTCGAATTGAGTTGGAAAGTAGACATCCAGGGCTTTCCAGAAATATATAATAGTCCATACTTTGGCCAAGTTTAGATGACGCAAACTGGCGTTCAACGCCAGCTCTCTGCCCAATTCTGGCGTCCAGCTCCAGAAAAGGATCCAAAACCAGAGTTGAACGCCCAAACTGGCACAAAAGCTGGCGTTCAACTCCAAGAAGGACCTCTACACGTGCAACACTCAAAGCTCAGCCCAAGCACACACCAAGTGGGCCCCGGAAGTGGGTTTATGCATCAATTACTTACTTCTGTAATCCCTAGTAGCTAGTTTATTATAAATAGGACATTTCACTATTGTATTTGACATCCTGGATTGTATTTTGATCCTGTGATCACGTTTTGGGGGCTGGCCATTCGGCCATGCCTAGACCTCTCACTTATGTATTTTCAACGGTAGAGTTTCTACACTCCATAGATTAAGGTGTGGAGCTCTGCTGTTCCTCAAAGATTAATGCAAAGTACTACTGTTTTCTATTCAATTCATCTTATTTCGCTTCCAAGATATTCATTCGCACTTCAATATGAATGTGATGAACGTGACAATCATCATCATTCCCTATGAACGCGTGCCTGACAACCACTTCCGTTCTACATTAGATTGAATGAGTATCTCTTAGATCTCTTAATCAGAATCTTCGTGGTGTAAGCTAGAATGATGGCGGCATTCAAGAGAATCCGAAAAGTCTAAACCTTGTCTGTGGTATTCCGAGTAGGATTCAATGATTGAATGACTGTGATGAGCTTCAAACTCGCGATTGCTGGGCGTAGTGACAGACGCAAAAGGATAGTAAATCCCAGCATGATCGAGAATCGACAGATGAATAGCCGTGCCGTGACAAGGTGCGTTGACCACTTTCACTGAGAGGATAGGATGTAACCATTGACAAGGGTGATGCCTCCAGACGATTAACCGAAAGTAGCCATTGACAATGGTGACGCATTACATAAAGCCAGCCATGGAAGGGAGTAAGACTGATTGGATGAAGATAGCAGGAAAGCAAAGGTTCAGAGGAACGAAAGCATCTCTATTCGCTTATCTGAAATTCTCACTAATGATTTACATAAGTATTTCTATCCCTATTTTATTAATTATTTTCAAAAACCCCATTACTATTTTATATCCGCCTGACTGAGATTTACAAGGTGACCATAGCTTGCTTCATACCAACAATCTCCGTGGGATTCGACCCTTACTCACGTAAGGTATTACTTGGACGACATAGTGCACTTGCTGGTTAGTTGTGCGAAGTTGTGAACCATGGTATTGGCATCATGTTTTTGGTGCCATTACCAGGGAAAGAAAGAGCGATGAATTTTACATAATCAAAGTGTAATCACAATTTCTGCGCACCAGGAGGTTGATAAACCATTAATTTATGGTTTATATTGTGTTTAATTGTGTGGTTTTATCAACTCTTTACCCACTTATTCATTAAATAAGCATGCATTTATAATTCCTTCCTAAAAATGCTTTATGTTTGAAAACTTACTTCCTAGAGACTTTTAATTATGTATTTTAATTCTCCTTTATTCCATTCGATGCCGTGATCTGTATGTTAAGTGTTTTAGGCTTTATAGGGCATGAATGAGTTGGAGATTGGAAAGGAAGCTTGCAAAAATAGAAGGAACACAAGAAATTGAGGAGATGACCAGCGAGAAGTGACGCGGACGCATGGCTCACGCGGCCGCACGATATAGAGGAAATTGCAGTGACGCGGACGCATGGCTCACACGACCGCACTGATTGGAAACTGCATCAGTGACGCGAAGGCGTGGACGACGCGCACGCGTGGCAAAGCAAACGCTGAATGACACGTCCGCATAAATGACGCGATCGCGTGACATGCGCGATCTGCATAATCTGCAGAATTCGCTGGGGGCGATTTTGGGCCCTGTTTTGACCCAGTTTTCGGCCCAGAAAAGCATACTAGAGCCAGGGAACATGCAGAAACGAGGGAGAACAATTCATTCTACACATTTTTAGTTGTTAGATCTAGTTTTACTCCTCCTCTAGGTTTTTCTCTCTACACATTCATAGTTCTTAGGATTTTATTTTTATTGCTTTTCACATTGGGATATTGAGAAGAGTTATTGCCTCAGCAAGACTTCGTCATTCTAGTTCATTCTCTTTGCTTGTCTCTTACTCTTCCATGTCTTTTGTTTATTTAGAATTATTATTGAATTATTTTTAGAGTTTATTAATACAAGAACTATTTTTATTTTTAATTGATCCCTTTGATTACTGTTTATCATGTCTTTCTATATTTCCCTTTTCTATGCTATGAGTTCTACATTCACAATGAGCGAGTAGTTTCATAACTTGGATGGGAGTTGATTGAAAGGAAGTCCTTGAGTTGGAATGCTTAAAAGAAAAATTGTAATTAGGTTTACTGTTGGATTGCTCTCTGGTCACTAACACCAATCCTTCCAAGTAAGCGGATTGGGACTTGTGAGTAGAAATAGTTTTCCAACTTGTTTGACTTTTCCTTACCTAGTAAGGGATAACTAAACAGAATAACCCTCGATTATCAATTAATCTTGAGAGTACTCCAACAAGAATAGGGCCTCCAACTAATCTACTCCCAGCCAAGGCTTTCATTTAAAATTATATAAATTCTCTAATTTAATTTCCTGTTATTCAACTCAAACCATTTTTAAAAACATCTGATTAATAAAATAGCACACCTTTCTACAACTCGTTGGGAGACGACCTGGGATTCATACTCCCAGTATTTTAATTTAAATTTTGTGACAACCTTCTAAATTGATAAGCGGATTTCTGGTTGGTTAAGAACTGTACTTGCAACGTATCTCTTATATAAATTTCTTAACTCGCCAATTTACGCCACGTCAGACATCTCCTGATCAGTTGCTTGTATCTTTCCCAAGCTTCATAGAGGGATTCACCTTCTCTTTTTCTGAAGGTTTGAACTTCCACTCTGATTTTGCTCATCCTTTGAGGAGGAAAGAATTTGGCCAAAAAAGCATTGACCAACTTTTCTCAAGAGTCTAGGTTCTCTTTAGGTTGAAAATCTAACCATATTTTAGCTCTGTCTCTAATAGCAAAGGGAAATAGCATAAGTCTGTAGATCTCAGGATCCACTCCATTGGTCTTAACAGTGTCACAGATTTGCAAGAATTTCGACAGAAATTGGTGTGGATCCTCCAGTGAAAGTCTATGGAACTTGCAATTCTGTTGCAGAAGAGAGACTAACTGAGGCTTAAACTCAAAGTTGTTAGCTCTAATGGAAGGTATAGAGATACTTCTTCCATAAAAATTAGAGGTTGGTATGGTGTAGTCACCAAGAACCTTTCTTGCCTCTCCTTCATGATTAGGCTCGGCTACCATGTCTTCAGCTTCTTGTTCAAAATTTTCTTAGAGGTTTCTTCTTGAGTGTTTGTTGCAAATACCTCCTTAGAGTCCTCTCAGGTTCAGGATCAGGATTTAAGAGAGGTTCTTTATCTCTGTTCCTGGTCATAAACAAGAAAAAGAAAACAAGAAAGAAAGAAAGAAAGGAAGCTTCTATGTCTGATTTGAGTATAGAGGACTTCCAGTGAGATGTGAAGAAGAAGGAAGAATGAAGAATGAAGATAGAGAAGAAAGAAGAAGAATTCGAATAGAGAGAGGGATAGAAATTTGAAAATTAGAAGTAAAAAGAGAAAATATTTTTGTTTTATTTTTATTTATTAATTAAATTCGAAAATTAAATTAATTAACTAAAAGGATTTGAAAATTAATTGTTAAATTTCAAAAAAGAAGAGAGAGAAATAGAAGATATTTTCGAAAATTATAAGAGAGAGGACTTAGTTAGAAAGTTTTAAAAAAGAAGATAGAGAAAACAAGTAACTACTTAAGACAGATTTGAAAATAAAATAAGATAAAAGATTAGAAAAAATTTGAATTTAAAATTTAAAAATTAGAAAAGATAAGATAAAATTTGAAAAGATTTAAAAAAGATTTGAATTTAAAATTTGAAATTAGAAAAGATAAGATAAGAATTTGAAAAGATTTGAAAAAGATAAGATTTGAAATTTGATTTTTGAAAAAGATTTGATTTTGAAATTTGAAATAAGATAAGATAAGATTTTTGAATTATAAAGAAAGATAAAAAGATAAGATAGTAATTTGAAAAAGATATGATTTTTGAAAAGATTTGAATTTGAAATTTAAAACTAAGATAAGATAAGATAAAGATTTTGAAATTAAAATTTGAAAATTTTGTTGTAATTTTCGAAAATTAAAGTAAAAGATAGGAAAGATTTTTTTTTTTTTTGAATTAATGAAGAAAGAGAAAAAAAACAAAAAGACACCAAACTTAAAATTTTTAGATCTAAGACACCTAAAATTCGAAAATTGCAAAGAAAAACACAAAGAGGCACCAAACTTAAAAATTTTAATTTCAAAACAAGAAGAAAAACAAGAACACTTTGAAGATCAAGTAGAACACCAAGAACAAAACTCAAAGAATTCAAAGAAAACAAGAACATGCAAAGGACAACAAACTTAAAAATTTTGAAAACTAAAGACACAATTTTCAAAAATTTTAAAAGAAAAGACACAAAAAGACACCAAACTTAAAGATTGACACAAGACTCAAATAAAAGACACTATTTTTGAAAAAATTTTTTGAAAAAGACTCAAGAATTTCGAAAAAATACTCAAACAAGATCAAGAACAAAGATTCAAACAAAAGATCAAGATTAATAAATAAAAGAAAAGGTTTTTGAAAAAGTTTTAATTTTTTTCGAAAAAAGAAAATTAAAAGACTCAAACAAAATTAAAGAAAATACATAATCTAAGCAACAAGATAATCCGTTAGTTGCCCAAACTCGAACAATCCCCGGCAACGGCGCCAAAAACTTGGTAGCGTGGAATTACACTTCGCACTGCTGAACCAAGAATGCACTAGGTCGTCCAAGTAATACCTGAGTGAGTCAGGGTCGATATCACGAGGATTGTGATTTGAAGCAAGCTATGGTTATCTTGTAGATCTTAGTCAAGCTGATAGAAGAGTTGTTTGTTTGTTTAATTCGTATGAAAAGAAAATAAATAAAACGTTACTCAGTTAATGGTTAATGCATTGATATGAAGATGGTTAAGGCTTGGAGATGCTTTGTTGTTTTGGATCAATCCAATCTTACTGTCTTCTTTAACTGTGAATGATTTCTTCTATGGTAGGCTGTATGTGATCAACGCCTCTGTTAAGGGATCGCTAATACTCCTCTAGATCTGAACCCCAGGGTTAGTGCGGATTCAGTCTGATTGAGGGTGAAGCTCCTGCAGTTCATTCTCCTTAGTGATCCTACTCAAAACGCCACAGACAAGGCCGAATCTTTCGGATTAGAAAATGTTATGCCTTTGGTTCTAGCCTCTACCACAAAGACTCTAATCTCCCCGTACCTCCGCTGAACTGATGTCTTGAAAAGTCCCCAATGAAGTCGTGAATTAGTCGTCTAAGAGATGTATGATCTAGCTAGTGGTTCATCATTGTCCGATGAAAGACTCACTCTGAACCCATGTAGAATGAGATAACCTTGTGCCGGTTCAACGCATTCATATTGATGAAGAATGAAGATACATCTTAGAATAGAGAATCAAACACGGATTAAGATAGAACAGTAGTACTTTATTAATCTATAAAACTCAGTAGAGCTCCTCCCCTCAACCTAGGAGGTTTAGAAACTCATACTGATATAAAATACAATGATAAATGAAAATATGACAGGTCCTCTCCTGAGTCCTTAAAAGTTCTAAAATAAATACTAAGCTAATGACTAAGGATTACATAGGAAGGGTAAAATAGTCTTTTAGTGCTAAAATCCACTTCTGGGGCCCACTTGGTGAGTGTTTGGACTGAGCTTGATTGACATCCACGTGCTAGGAGGCCTCTAGGGCATTGAACGCTGGCTAGGGGGTCCTTTATGGGCATTGGACACTGGTCTCTTCTCCTTTGGACGCTGGTCTCTTCTCCTTTGGGCGCTGGACGCCAAAATAGGGCAGGAGGCTGGCGTTGAACGCTAGTTTTGGGCCATAAATTCTGAAGCAAAATATAGACTATTATACATTGCTGAAAAGCTCTAGATGTTAGCTTTCGATAGCCGTTGAGAACACTCCATTTGGACTTCTGTAGCTCCAGAAACGCTCTTTCGAATGCAAAGACGTCAAATTTGGACAGCATCTGCAGTGCTTTCTCTGTCTCTGAATCAGACTTTTGCTCCAGCTCCCAATTTCAGCCAGAAAATACCTGAAATTGCATAAAAATACAAAAACTCAAAGTAGAAGCCAAAAATGTGAATTTTACACTAAAACCTATGAAAACTTAATAAAAGTTAAACAAACACACTAAAAACTATATGAAAATGATACCAAAAAGCGTATAAAATATCCGCTCATCAGCTCCATATTTTGTTCTTCCGATTTCTAGATTGGGATTTTCTGTGGAAGAATTTGGTATCGCTGTCTCCCTCCTTCAGCCATTTACATCTAGCCTTCTTGCTCCAATAACTCTCTTCTTTCTTTAGTTCCTCCTCTAGTTTATTCTCCAACGCAAAAACTTTGTTGCCTCTAAAATTGTCTTCAGCCCTTTTTTCCTCTAGGTGCTTTGTGATCTCCTCAAATTCTCTCTTGGAATTCGTTCGGGGGTCACTGCCACCACACAAGCCTTTAAAGGCAAATCTTGAGTTTTTGAGCTAATGAATACATGGTGAGCCTTCAAGTACCATCTCCCAAGCCTCCGTCACGATTCTTCTTACTTTTTCATCTCTGGACAATCTATCTTAGAATTTAAATCTCCTTTTAGTCGCCCATCTACAAGGATCTAAATCAAGCAAGAGTGGAGCATGATCCAAACCGTTCTGTATTTTTCTTCTAACCACTGCTTCCCCATACCATTCCCGCCAAACCATACTGGATAAACAGCGATCCAGTCTCTTTTTAATTAAAGTAGCACCACTCCTTTTATTAGACCAAGTAAAACCATGACCTAGCATACCCAAATCCACCAGCTAGTTGTCATGGATAAAGTTGTTGAAATTATCAATTGAGATGGCTGACCTGATATTACCTCCCTCATTTTCTCCATTGCTCTTAATTGCATTAGAGTCCCCCACTACTACAACCTTCCCTTCAAATTGGAGAAGAAAATTTGAGAGTTCATTGAATTTGCTCTAATTGCACCTGTTCATTAGTACTAAGATTGATCCCAACCAACCCCTATTCCACATTTTTACTTGCATCCTTTATCAAAACAGCTATTGAGAATGAATTAGAGTATAACACTTTAACATTAATAAAATCCTTCCACACTAAACTAGCCCTCCTGCTAACCCCTTTGGGTCTACAATTGTGAAACTCTGATATCCACATGATCTGATTTTTCTCTCCATATCGCGAGATTAATTTTTTGTTTCACAAAGAAAAATCACCTTGAGAGAGTAGGATTGACACATCTCTTTCAAATTGTGGACTGTCACAGATCTCTCTAAATCACGATAGCTCCATGTGAGAATCCTCATAGAGCACTAGGTGCCACTGTACGATTGGCACCTACCATGATCTCCATAATAACATCTCCATCACAACTACTTCCCTCTTGTAAGAACTCCCCGTTAATGGCTTCACTAGCTCTTCGTTTAATGCCATTATGATTCTTAGCTTTTTCTTTCCCCTATCGCGCCATGCTTTTAAGCCTCTTGAATTTTTTAATATACTCTTTAGAATCAGATGACGTCTTAGCTAATGCACTCGCTAGTGAGTCTACTGCTTTGGGTATTTTTTTCTTAAATGTTAGGCACCTCATGATTGGACAACAATAAAAGAGCTTCATCCATCTCATTATTATTCTCTGAATCTCCATATATATTATTAAGTGGTAGCTTCTTAGGTATCCCAACACTTTTTACTCTGTCCACGACACTAAGACTTGTGAATTTCTTGATTAAACAGTTTGGAAGTGGCTTTTTTTCGAGAATTTTGGCTGCATTTGTTCTCCGTATCACCTTTGTTATTGTCGCCTTCCTTTATCTCAACCTGTACCCCCATTTGATCTGCCTTTACCCAATCTCCAACCTTATCCTCCCTTAGTTTGTTCTCTTTAGCATCTACTATGAATAAAGGACAAGATTTATGGTCATGTCCTATTTTGGCACAGTAGGAACAAACCACTCCAAGGCTTTCATAGCGTAAAATCACATAAAGAGAAATTTTGCCAGGTCCTGTCCCATGAGAGAGTCTCTAATTGAATGCCTCTCCTCAAACTCCACTCTTGTTTTTACTATACGACTTTTTCTTCCCTTCATATCAAAGAACCCGACATCCAACATTTCCCTTATTCCTCCACCAAATTTCTGGGCTACTTCAAGGGTTTTAAAGCGTTTCGTCAAACTCCCAAATTGGATCCACACTGGAAACCGTGTATGAGCTGATCTTCCACTCTCACGCCTTCTTTCCATCGCTGTACATGTAGTGTAAAATCTTTGAAAAGCCATGGGAATCCCCTTTCTACTCGCAGAACATCCCTTTCCTTATCAAAGAAAAATTGAAATTGGTCTCACGCAATCTCTACCAATCTAAATTTTTTCAGACATCCCTAAATTGCACATATTGCACCCTCTTTAGTACCAATAGAGAACGATTTGTCTACAAAGAGTTTACCGATCAGACTATTAATACATGTATTAATCCCCTTCCTTATATCTTCCTCTTCTGATTGTATTAAACCACCGCTCTCCTCATCACTATCATGCTCAATATGTGACATAATGGAGTTATGATTATAATGCAAAGAAAAGAAAAGTAATAGACCGAGGAAAAGGAAGGAATATTAGAAAAATGTGAAAGATACGTGAAAATAAATACTAGTTTTTGGCGAACTGGTTGACAAGAAACCAATGTTGACCTAGACGGCAACTCTGTTAAAGTGAAAAAATTCTAGTAGAGCATAATTGACCTAGACAGCATGTACCATAAACTCCCATGTAAATTGATAAAAAAAAAATAGTAACACATACATGTATTTTTTTTATAGATTTATGCCAACTTAATCAGACTAAGTTACAATAACACCTATACATAAAAATTTTAAATTATCAATATATTTTTAATATTTATTTCAATATACATTCTATCCTATCACCGTATTAAAAATATTATATATATATATATATATATATATATATATATATATATATATATATATATAGTTATTAAATTAATTATTATAATCTTTGTCTACTCGGGCATTCGGTGAGTCGGGTTGAACTGGTACTGGAGTAGAGACTCAAAGGGGTTAGAACCTGGGTGCGAGCTGGGATGCTGAGGAGGATGCTTGCTTGGATCAGCGGGGTGACGATGTGGTGGGGCCACCAGCAAGGACTCCGACGCTCTAGTCAGTATCCGTACAAAAGGCGGCTATTAGGGTTAGGGTAGGTGACAGATGACCGGATTTCACTCACTATATAATAAATCCATTCTTTGGCAAGTGACAAACCCCATTTATAGGGTTTATCTTGTATTGATTTTTGGGGATTTTATCACCTTTTACCCACATTTATTCAATGAAATAGCATGGTTTTATAACTTCTCCTTTAATTGTGCTTAAGAGTAAAAACATGCTTTTTAGGACTCAAAATAGCTAAATTTAATTCACCTTGATTCTATTAGATGCCTTGATATGTTTGTTAAGTGATTTAAGGTTTAGGAGGCAAAGATTGGATCAAGGGAATGAAGAAAGAAAGCATGAAAAGTTGGAGAACTCATGAAGAAATGGAAGAACCAGAAAGCTGTCAAGCCGACCTCTTCGCACTTAATCGGCCATAACTTGAGCTACAGAGGTCCAAATGATGCGGTTCCAGTTGGGTTGGAAAGCTAACATCCGGGGCTTCAAAACGATATAAGATTTGCCATAGTTGCTACACGTATGGTGGCGCGCACACGCAAAGTACGCGCACGCGCCGTTGCTGCCACCTAATTCACTTAAAGCAAAACGTGGCCAACGAATTCTTAAGCCTTGTGGGCCCAATCCAACTCATTTCTGATGCTATTTAACCCAAGGAGTGAAGAGGGAAACATATGTTAGTTACCAATTAGTTTAGTTTAGCTTTGTAGTTAGTTTCTAGAGAGAGAAGCTCTCACTTCTCTAGAATTAGGATTAGGTTTAGTTCAATAATCTTAGATCTAGGTTTTAATCTTTGCTTTCTTCTACTTCTACCTTTCAATTCTTTGTTGTTACATTGCAATTTCCTTTATGTTGTTCTTATATTTTGTTGTAGATCTACTATTGTTCCTTCCATTTCCTTTCAATTCAATAGGAGGTAATTCATAATAATTGTTCTTCTTTGCTTTTCTATTGTTGATCTCTTGCCTTTGTAGTTGTAGATTCCTTTAATTCTTGCAATTAATAATGTTTACTTCTATTGCACTCTATGTGTTTGTTGAAATGCCTCTTCTAGATATAGTGTAGATTTTGTTCCTCTTGGCCTAGGTAGAGTAATTAGTGACACTTGAGTTATCCAATTCCTTTGTTGATTGATAATTGGAGAGATTGCTAATTGGTTTGGAGTGCACTAAAGCTAGTCTTTCCTTGGGAGTTGGCTAGGACTTGTGGCTCAAGACAATTCATCCACTTGACTTTCCTTTAATTAGCAAGGGTTAACTAAGTGGTAGCAATGAACAATTCTCATCACAATTGAGAAGGATAACTAGGATAGGACTTCTAGTTCTCACACCTTACCAAGAGCCTTTTATAGTTGTTAGTTTATTTTCATTGCCATTTACTTTTCATGCTTCTTATCCAAAACTCCAAAATACAATCCATAACCAATAACAAGACACTTCATTGTAATTCCTAGGGAGAACGACCCGAGGTTTAAATACTTCGGTTTATAGATTTTAGGGGTTTGTACTTGTGACAAACAAATTTTTGCATGAAAGGATTATTGTTGGTTTAGAGACTATACTTCAACGAGATTTCATTTGTGAAATTCTAAACCGTCAAAAATCCAATCGTCAGCAAGCGCACCAAATATTGTCAAGTAATAACCCACTAGGAGTGGGGTTAAATCCCACAGAGATTGGTAGATTAAGTAATTTTAATCAATGGGTGAATTAGTCAAGCTAAGCAATAGAGATTGTTGAGTGCAGATTTCTAAATTAATAGAAATGTAAATGACTTAAAAGTAAAGAAAAGCAATAAAGTGCAGAAAAGTAAATGACAAGAATGTAAAGTGCTGGAACATAAATGACTGAATAGTAAATGGGAAATGGGTAATGACAGAAATTAAAGAAACCTATAAAGAATAGGGAAGATAAGAATAGGGAAAATTCATTGGGATTAAGAGATGTTGCTCTCTTTGGATTAGATCTAGATCATCTCTTCTTCAATCATGCAACTCATTGACCTCTTGGAAATCATGATTGATTAAACCCCAATCCCTTGGTAATTCAATATCTCAAATCTTGATAATCAGCCAATTCCTTGGTCTAATTGCTCATGAAGATAGATATGCCTGGTCCCTGATTATACCACACATCCTCATAGATCCAAATAGTGGGTGGATTTTATGTCACCATATCCAATCCCAAAACCCAGATCTACTCAAGTGTGAGAAGAGATTTCAAGTATGGTTTCATGTTTCCTTTTCCAAGGTTCTCATGAAACCCAATTTGCATTCATCCTCTTTCCCAAGATGATTGAACACTAGCATGAAGAATGAAATTCCTTCTAGAAAATTAAAGAGAAGATGAAGAAAAAAAGAAATTCACTATCATTAATCCATCAAGTACAACAGAGCTCCCTCTCCCAATGAGAGGGTGTTTAGCTACTCATAGCTTAGAGAAAAGTACAAGAGATGGAGAAGATGAAGTAAAGTCTAAAAGTGAAAGTAAAACTAACTTTTAATTCCAAAACTAACTAGCCAATCCACCCAACCCCTTTTTTCAGTACTTCTAGGGGGTATTTATACTACTCCTATCACTAGAATTAAAAAGTACAAAAGAGAAAAGAAAATTACAACTGAAAAGAAAAGGAAAAAAACTAATAGAAATGAACCATGTGCTTGGCATGTGATTGGCATTTGAGTGGCGTACCACGCCTAGCTCCTTAGCTTGGCTTGGCGCGCCACGCCTGGCTTTCAAGTGGCACGCCTCCTTTGTCCAACTAACTTGGCGTGCCATGCCTTCGAGCTAAAGTGGCATGCCCAAGGTCTTTCCTTTGCTCAGCTAGCCTGGCGTGCCACGCCTTCGAGCTCAAGTGGCACGCCCAAGGTATTTCCTTTGCTCACCTTTTCTGGAATCTTAAACTGGCGTGGCACACCCGTGTCTGACATGCCATGCCATTGTAAGCACTTAATCCTTCTCTTCTAAAAAACAATACTGGCATGACATGCCCAGTAGTTGGCGTGCCACGCCCATTATAAGCACTTCATCCTTTTCCTCTGGAAAATAATACTGGTGTGCCACGCCCAGTAGTTGGCGTGGCACGCCCTTGATGATGCATGACTAAGTCCCTCTGGCATGCCACGCCTAGTGTTCAAGTGGCAGGCCCATGGTTATTTGCCTTGGTGTGCCACGCCTAATGTCCCAAGTGGTGCACGCCAAGTCTTCTTCTTCCTTGTGAGCTTGTGCTGGCGTGCCACGCCTTCGAGCTCAAGTGGCACGCCCAATGTTGGTATTTGAATACTTCAAGCCTGGCGTGCCACGTCTTGAACTCAAGTGGCACGCCCCAGGCACGAGCAAGGTTGGCGTGCCACGCCTTCGAACCCAAGTGGCACGCCCAGTGTTGAACCTTCAGCTTCCTTCTCTGGACCATTGAACTGGCGTGCCACGCCTTCGATCTCAAGTGGCACGCCCAGTATTTATAATGGAGCTGGCGTGCCACGCCCCCTTGTGGTCTTCAAAAAATGCTCTCTGGAAAGTATAATTGGCGTGCCATGCCTAGCCCTGGCGTGCCACGCCCATAGTAAAGCTCCAATGATACTTCTTTGAAAACATAGTTGGCGTGCCCCGCCCATAGTAAAGCTCCACGGGTCTTCTTCTAGAATTGTCAACTGGCGTGCCACGCCCATTAGCTGGCATGCCACACCCATTGAATTTTCTGGCGTTTGTACCAAGTGGCACGCCCAGCATACACACCCAACACACTTTTCTTGTTTCCTTCTTCTTTTGTTACTCTTTTCCCCTGGAATTCAAACAAAACTCATTTCAAAGCAATGCACCATAATATTCATAATTTAACTCATGAAATTGCATTGATTGAATGAGACTACACTCTTTTTATGGTCCTTTTAGATAGGAGAAAGAGGTAGATGATGCAAGTCATCACAACACTAAACTTAAGCTTTGCTTGTCCCCAAGCAAATCAATATGGATTATTCTTAATTGATTGAGACTTGACCCTAAAGAGATGCATTCACAATTAAGGATAGAGGCTAAGTATCAACTCATGCATGATCCTTATTATGTCCATACCACAATGAACTCTTAAAGCTTTTGAGGATTCTTTTTAAGTGCTTGCCTTTAGAGCCCTTTCTATTGATTGTCACCTTGAAGTAGTAAAACTTGTTCTTTTTCTTTTCACTTTTCTTTTGTTTTCATTTGATTGACCACGACTCTAAGTGTTTTGTCTCAAGACGACCCTTTAGATTGAGCTTTCAATTAGCACTCCCAAACCAGTTGGTTTAGGGTACTAGGTGTTGAAACACCCCTAAGAATTTACTTGCCCGGGTTTCTTTACATCTTCACCACAAGCATCTACTAGGATCTTAGCTCTTTGAGGTATTTGTTTCTTTCTTTTATCCTAGTAGTTGATACTCAGAGCCTTGGGTCTTTTACTTACTACTTCTTGGTTCTATAGATATTCAAGGGTCATCCTTAGCATTCACTTGTTTAATCCTCTATGTCTAATTGTTCATCATGGTCTATTCACTTCCAGAATTTCATTCATGATTGCACACTTTGTTCCTCATCTTTTAATTTTGAATTATCTCACTTGGGTCTTAGTCTCTTTCTCTTATTTTTGAAACAACTCATCATTGATTCTTATGGAAATAACTACTTTTATTATTGATGTGATGAGGACTTGACAAACAAAGACATTTTCTTCCTCAAAATTAAACAAACAGAAATCTTAAGGACTCATAAAAATACTCTAAAATCATAAGAAAATTAAACAAGAGCTATCATAATAATGCAAACTACTAGACAGAAATTCAGAGATGAAATTTTTAACCATGGGACTCAACAACCTTGTGTTCTTTGAGCAGCTTCAATGCATAGGCCCTTTCCCTTTATCCTTTTTCTTGGAGGAGGATTCATCACCATCCTTCTTCTTGGATGTTCCTTCTTGTGTAGGGGTGTCTCTTGGCTTCCAAAAGCCTAGCCTCCTCATGTAAGTTCTTTCATCTTCTTTGTGCTTGGCTAGTATCTCTTCTTGTCTAGCACTCAACTCCTCTATTCCTTGCATGAATGTTGGATAGCCTGGGTTCAAGGCGGCCACAACATTACACAAGTGATTCAGCTTCGCTTGTGTGTTTATATCATACTGCCTCTTTGAAGTGGTCCTAACCTCATAGAGATGCCTAAATTTGGCAAGATTCCTCTGCTGCACTCGTTGTTGCTCCATGATTATGTTGAGGCTGCCTTGCATCTCTCCCCAGTGGAATTGGCCTTGTTGCTCTTTATGTACTCCATACTCCCTTGGAGTTGCTGGATACTTTCTTAGATTTGGTCCTATTGTTTCTGCTACTCCCTCAGTTGAGTCACATCTTCTCTCAAATGGTTGATGTCTCCTTGAATTTGGTTGATATTTCCTTGCATCTCTTCCCAGTTGAAACCTTCACGGAATTGTGGAATTGGTGCTGGAAGTGGTGGATATGGTGATTGAACAAAAGCCTCTTCATGTTGTGGTGGCCCTTGTGCCCTTGGCACATGAGCCCTGTGCTCCCTTGCTCTTTGTAGTGGGTTGATGGCCACCACCTTTTTCATCTTTTTGGCTGTGATAGGGTTGTCCTGCTCCACCAATGTCTCATCAATCACTTTCTCCACTCCAGTCTCATCACAAAGCCTCTGGATGATGCTTGGGAATGCAAGTCTTGTGCTATCCTTGGTGCTCTTCAACACCCTATGAATGTTGTTGGAAATTATCTCTCCCATATTGACATTTTTCCCTTTCATGATGCTATAGATGAGTACAGCTCCTTTCAAAGTAACCTCTGAGGTGTTGGAGGTGGGGTTAGGGATCTCCTCACAAAGTCCAGCCACCCTCTAGCTTGGGGGCTCAAGTCTCTTCTCCTCAATTGATTTGGCCTCCCATTCTTTTCATTGATCCATTGAACGTTTAGAACACAAATCTCGTTTAGATTTCTTCAAACCTAGGGTCGAGTTGTTTCACCCTTTCTTCATAGCTCCGGGTGAAACTTGTGCGCTTCACCATCAGTATCTTGTCTATGTTGGAAGGGCTGTAGTCAATACTCTTCCCTCTCACATAGCTTTGGTAGTCATATGGTTGCCCAGGATGGGAAACAGCATTGGCATAAAACTCCCTTACCAAGCTTTCCACCACCTTCTTTGGTGGGTTGCACAAGAGTGTCCAATCTCTGTTGTTGATTTCTATGTTGAGCTCCCTATGCTCATCTCTCCCATGTTAGAAACCAACCTCAGGAATGATTTGTCTCTCACTCACCCACCCATAAAACTGATTTTGGTGGAAGAATGAGAGGAATTTAAATTCATTAAAGCTTGATGAGCCAGAGCCATTTCCTTGGTCTTTCTTTTCTTTGATGAAGTGTCTTTTGGTGGTGCCATTTGGGTGAGAAGAGAATGATTGGAAATGTGATAAGAGATAAAGAACGAAACAAAGAAAGAAAGCAAATCAAAGGTTTGCTCCAACACCAAACTTAGGACTTGATTGTCCCAATCAAGAAAGCAAGAAAGAAGAGGGAAAGGAAGAGAGAAAGCAAGAAGTGTAGAAGGGGAGTTTTCAGTTGTGAGTAGTAAGGGTTGTAGTGTGGAAAAAGATGGAAAAGTGAGTGGGATTTATAGGGGTGAGAAGAGAGGTCTGGAAGGTGGGAATTGGAATAAAAAATTGAATGTTTTCCCACTTGGGAGTGGCACCTAGCGTGGAAAGAGGCGCCAACCCCCTATCTCTTCAGCTTTCTCCAGGTGTTTGAGTTCCAAAGTGGAAGTACACTTTGATTCCTTGAATTGATGAGCTTTCAATGGCATGTGGGCCCCACTTTTTTTTCTGAAAATTCAGTTCAAAACCCCATCAGTAATCACAAAAAAAATTGCTTCATATTTTTCTAGTTACATGGCATTTAATGGGTGTCTTTTGGACACCAAGCTTGGATTCATTGCATATAGTAAATTGGCCTCATGATTGTATTTTATTGTGTACATTATAAGTAGAATAAATTTAATTCTTTCACACTCTTCCACTTCCAATCCATACGTACACAATAAAGTGGTCATTTATGTTCCCACCAACTTATTAATTGCTTTCAAACATAAATCAATTGGGTTGTACCTATGAATCTCTTATGCTGGTGGCCACACCAAACTTAATTTTGGGCTTACTCTCAGGATTGTTTCAATTGTTTTCATGTAAGTTCAAATTAAGTGGGTTAGTGGCCACACCAAACTTAACTCTTTAGCTAGTTTTCCAGCCCAATTAATTAACCTCATATAGTGTAGCAAGCAAGATTGCACTTCCAACAAGCTAGAAAACTTTTGAAACTTAAATCAAGGGCACTATCAACTAACTAACTATCAAATGAAACTGAAAATTAAACAACCTAAGTAACTAAACATAAACTAGTCTAGAAAGCATGAAATTGAAAGGATATGAGTGTTGAGGTGCCTCCCAACTAGCACTTCTTTAACATCACTAGCTTGACGATTCTTCCCCTTCAACTGAGGATATAGTTTACTCTTTGCTCATCTAATGAGTCCCCCAAGTAATGCTTAAGTCTGTGACCATTGACAGTGAAAGTTCTTTGTGTTTTCTCCTCCATAAGTTCCACATGACCATAAGGAGAAGCCTTGATGATTGTAAATGGAGCAGACCATCTTGACTTCAACTTCCCTAAGAAAAACTTGAGCCTTGAGTTGTACAACAGCACTTTTTGACCTTCTACAAACTCTCTTCTTGCTAGCTTTTGATCATGCCATTTCTTTGCTTTCTCCTTGTAAGTCTTGGCATTTTCATAGGCTTGAGTTCTGAATTCTTCTAACTTATTGAGTTGTAGCAATCTTCTTTCCCCAGCAGCTTGATTATCAAAGTTCAACATCTTTAGAGCCCAAAATGCTCTATGTTCAAGCTCCACTGGTAGATGACAAGCCTTTCCAAACACCAATTGGTATGGAGACATACCAATGGGTGTCTTAAAAGCTTTCCTATAGGCCCATAGTGCATCATCTAGCTTCTTGAACCAATCCTTTCTTGAGTTTTCAACGGTCTTCTCAAGGATTCTCTTGAGCTCTCTATTTGAAATTTCAGCTTGACCATTGGTTTATGGGTGGTATGGGGTTGCTATCTTGTGTTTGACACCATATTTTAGGAGGAGTGTTTCAAGTTACTTGTTGCAAAAGTGAGTTCCCCCATTACTTATAAGAGCTCTTGGCACTCCAAACCGGCTGAATATATTCTTCCTCAAGAAATTGATCACCACTTTGTTATCATTTATTGATGTAGCTATGGCCTCTATCCATTTTGACACATAATCCACAGCCACCAGTATGTAGTTGTTTGAGCATAAGGGTAGGAATGGTCCCATGAAATCAATCTCCCAAACATCAAACAACTCCAACTCCATGATGAATCTTTGTGGCATTTCATTTTTCTTGGGTAAGTTGCCAGCTCTTTGACATTCATTGCACTTTGTCACAAACTCTTTTGCATCTTTAAATATTGTAGGCCAAAAGAATCCACATTGCAATACCTTGGCTGCAATCCTTTCTCCACTAAAATGTCCTCCATATGTGGATCCATGGCAGTGCCAAAGGACCTCTTGTCCTTCCTCATGAGAAATGCATCTTCTTAAAATCTCATCAACACGCTTTTTGAAGAGATAGGGCTCATCCCAAATATAGTGTTTGGCATTATTGATGAGCTTTCTTCTCACATGCTTGTTGATGTTGGAAGGTAGCTCTCCAACAGCCTTGAAATTGGCTATATTCAAACCAGGGAGCTTTTTGGGTCATCATCAACTGCTCATCCGAAAAGCTCTCATTCACTGCAAGGTTGTGTGCTTCATCTTCCTCATTTGGGATCCTTGATAAGTGGTCAGCCACTTTGTTCTCTGCTCCACTTCTATCTTTAATCTCAATATTAAACTCTTGAAGTAGCAAGACCCATCTTATCAGTCTAGGCTTAGATTCTGGCTTGGTTAACAAGTACTTAAGGGCTATATGATCAGTAAACACAATAACTTTAGAACCAATGAGATATGATCTAAACTTATCAAATGCAAAAACTATGGCAAGGAGTTCCTTCTCTATGGTGGTGTAGTTCCTATGAGTCTCATTAAGAACCTTGCTAGCATAATAGATGACATGCACTAGCTTGTCTCTCCTTTGTCCTAAAACAGCACCAATAGCAAAATCTGATGCATCACACTGATGACATGTCATCATGTCATGTTTTTCTATGCTTTTTCATACAAGAAATTAATGATTAGTGCTTAAATATTGCATTCTTTGGTGCTTAAATGGTATATTTCTTTGATCTTTTGATTTGATAAACTTTGTAGGAAATAAGAAGAAAAAGAAGCAAAGAAGCACAAAATAAGCTAAAAAGGAGAAAAAAAAGAGCTTTGGGGCACACTTTGAAGTTGGAGCACACTTTGGAGCCTTAGGCCACGCTTTTAAAAGCGTGGCCCATGACCAAATCAAGGAAGCTTCATCAGCACAGCCACCCAGGAGGTCAAACGTTGGCTAAGGAATACCTTAGGAAATGTTGCTCCCCACAGCCTGAAGGGGTATACTTCCAACAAGAATAACTTGAGCTACAGAGCTTCAAATGAGGTGATTCAAAAAGCAATGGAAAGTAGGAATCAAGAGCTTTCCAAGCATATATGGCACTGCATGGTGGACACTAAAATTGAGGGAGAAAACTGCCCCGAAATGTGAATAAACGAACATGGTGGCAACCTACAGTGAGGCCAATTGACCTCTGCACCTTCGACGGAGTATAACTCGAGCTGTGGAGCTCCAATTGATGCGCTTCCAACGGCATTGGAAAGTAGACATTCAAGGCTTTCGAACAATATATAATAGTATGGGGTGGACAATGAATTTGAGCCTCCAAAACCTGGCGTTTTCGTCCACGTTTGAGGCAAACGTCGCCTCAAACGTTGCACACCAAAGCCAGCGACCCTGTCCTCTTCAAAGGAGCATAACTTGAGTTGTAGATGTCCAATTGAGGTGATTCTAGTTGCGTTGGAAAGCTGACATTCAAAGCTTTCCAACCATATATAATAGTCTATAGTGGGCATGAAATTGGTAACGTTGACAAGAGGACAAAGAAGCGTCCCAAGACTTGAACTTCAAAAACACACCCAGGAGGACTTAACATTTGAGCTCACGTTTGACCTCAAACGTGAACTCAAACGTGAGTGACAGCAAACCCCCATTCTGCATCATGCCATTACAAGACGTTTGAGTCAACGTTTGCCTCAAACGTTGACTCAAACGTGAATGACCCCAATTCCATCACAGCCATCCAGATCCATTCTTCCTCAAATTAAAAGCAAGCTAAGCCCATTACCATCACTCAAAGGCACACAGAGAAGCTAGATTAGGAATTTCATTCAATTGTAATTTATTTTTAATTTCAATTTCATTTTCATTTTCATTTGGAAAAGCCTATATAAGGCATCCTTATCATCTTTGTAAGAAGGCTGGCTCCACTAGGGAGCACTAGGATTAGAGAGCTCTCTCTTTTAGTTTTTCCTTTTTGTTTTGAATCTTGGGTTGAGAATTGAAGAAATTCTGTTTCAATCTCACCTTGGGAATTCTCTCTGTTTGCTTGTCTGCATAATTTCACTGAATTGTGATTTGAATCAAAGCTCTCTTTACTGCTTTCATCTCTATTTCTTCTTCAATCTGTTTGCTGTTGGATCAAGGAAGGGATTGAGATCTAGACTTATTTTCTAGTCTCATTGAGCTCCTGAGATCTTCAACCTCTCATTTAGATTTTGCAATTGAGCCAAGCTGCTTTCTGTTTTGATTTTTCAAGTGGTTTTCCAAATCTGTTTGAATCTGCTACATCTTTTACTTCTCTGTTTGATTGCTATTTACACTTTCTTGTTGAATTTTACATTTCCAGCACCCACTCCCCTTTATATTTAATGCAATTTACATTTCTTGTCATTTAAGATTCTTGCAATTTACATTTCTTGCTCTTTAAGTTCTTGCCAATTTACATTCTGCAACTTTAAATTCATTGCTATTTACTTTCTGTTGGCTACAATTTCACACAATTCACTTCAATGTTAGCTTGACTAAACTAATCACCCACTAAAGTTGCTTGATCCATCAATCCCTGTGGGATCGACCTCACTCACGTGAGTTTTACTACTTGATGCGACCCGGTATACTTGCCGGTGAGTTTTGGGTGTTTTGGAAATTCGTTTTTCCATAAATTTTCCCATCAAGTTTTTGGCGCCGTTGCTGGGGATTGATTTAGATCAACAATGATTAAGTGGGTGAGAAGTCTAGATCAAGTATTTTCTTTGTTTTTGTTCTCCGTTTTAAATTGATAGCAAGGTGTTTGAGCTATTGCCTCACTAAGAAATTCTTTCTCTGTGACATGATTTTCAATTTTCATTGATGTTTACAAAATACAAATGGAGTTCAAATCATCTTATGGTCAAACAAAATTTTATGGGATATCACCCACCATCACCAATCTCTAATGGTGGCTAGGAATATCACCAAGAAAATACAAATTCTAAGCACTCCAATCCATGGAGATCTGCTTTAAAGACACAAGATGAGCAAAAAAACCATATGGGATGTTTCCCTCCACCACAAAATGATGCAAGTCATGATTCTAATGGTGGCTGGGAAGGGAATTCTAATGCTCCATATGATATTCATCCAAAGATATCATCACTTGACCATGCTTCAACAGAAAGCCCCTTTCAAAACTCACTACCCAAACAAACTTCCAATAGCCAAAGACTCTCAAAGCTTGAGTCCATGCTCAAAAGATTTACGGAGGAGAAAGAAAAATACCAGAAAGAACTAGAAAACTCCCTCAAAAACATGGAAGTGAAGGTAGGTCAATTGGTGAGTGCAACGAAGAAGGAGGAAAAACAAGAGGAAGAGGTTACTGAGTCAAGTGGATTTTTAGTGAAGAAAAAAGAGGTGGTGGAAACATTTGAACCTGAACTTGCATATTCACAGAGGCCACTTGAGATGACAAGGGAACATGAAAACTCACAACTCTCTCAAACCTCCTTGAAACAAAACGGCTCAGCAATTGAATCCATGATTGAAAGATATGAAGAGGAGATGAAGAAATGTTGGGAAGATAAACAAACCTCCTCCATGAAAGAGCTATTAAAGCAAATGTTGAGTGTAAAAGAGGAAGTGGAAGAGCAAGAAAGTGAGGAAGACACTCAAGAAAAATCACATTCAACTGAAACAGAGAAGTGCAAAAAGGAAGGGCTCATGAAACCACCAATTCAAAAGGCTCTGGATGAAGACCAAACTCCAATAATCACACAGCAACCAAGTCTTGAATCCAACGAAGTGAAGGCAACTAGCAAGAACACCAATTCTGTCCCAAATCCAGCAAGCAAGATTAATCAAGCCATTTGCAAAAGGAAGCTTGCTGAGGAAAGGCCAAGACAAGGGACACTAGCTGAATCCTTCCCTCCTTTGAGGTCATTCTTCTTAACAAACTGAAAGAAGAGGAAGAAAGTGAAGAACAACATGTCAAGCTAATGACACTAAAAGAGCACTTGTTGGGAGGTAACCCAACCGTAGGTAACATTTCTTATCTGGTTTGTTTTTCGTTCTTTGTTTTGTTTAAATTCAATAAATTGGCATATGGTTACATTCTAAGTTTGGTGTTGCCTTGCAACAAATTGTTTTCAATCTTTTTGGATGATTGCATCAAATCAAAAATGAAAGTGACACACCAAGATTCTAAGTTTGGTGTGCCACTTATTTTCTATGCAATTCATTCAAGCAACACTACTTGTCTGCATAATCATAATGCCCATTGCAGTGTCATTTTGGATAATTTAGTTTCTCTCTCTGCTTTATTCATTTACTTATTTTTAGTGCTTTCTTTCATTAATTGTTTTTGTTAATACATCACCAAGAGATCCTTATTCATGATAGATTCTTGGCTTGGTGATTGTATTTAACATATAACAGTTTCTTTCGTTTAGTTTTATTTCAAATAAATTGACATGTGGTTGCATTCTAAGTTTGGTGTTGCTATGCAACAAAATTTGGTTCTAATCCTTACAAGATACTTGCATCAATTCCAAGTGAAAATGTCACACTAAGTTTGGTGTGCCACTTATTTTTTATGCAAAGTATTATGCTCACCTTCTTAAGTTTGCAATCATAATGTCTCTGTCTCTTGTGCCTTGATTATTATTTTTAATTTTGCTTGCTTAGAACACATGTACTACTAACATTTCATTGTGTAAGACATTCATGATCTATTTTAGCCCCATAGCCATCGTTCTAATTGTTGTTTGAGGATGAGCAAGTATTCTGAGTTCGGCAAGGGAAAGAGGAAGAATAGAGGAAAAAGGACAACAAAAATGAAGATGAACTACAAGGTTGTAGAGTTCCTTTTCTCCTCATTTGTTTCCAGCACTTTATTTTGCATGATTGTCTTTATATTCTCTGTATGCATGTGTGGTATGAACAAGCATAGCTTGAATGTTGATTTGTAACATGTTGCCATGCATTATGACTACCAACTTGAGTTTTGTAAAGCTTAAAGCAGTAAAGTATCATGATCATAAACAAACAAGGCATTAAAGAAGAACTTAGCATGTGCATACAAGTATTGGAAAGCTAGTATGATTAATTATTGCTCAATTGCATTGGATTTTATTTAATTGAAGTTTTCATCTAGGACATTTTGTGAAATCTTTTGAAATCATGAAAACCTTGAAAGCAAATGCAAAATAAAGCAAGAAAAGAAAAAGGGAAAGAATGAGAAAGCTGAAGGCTCTGAGTACCAATGACAACTATATTGTTAAGTACTTGTGGTGTTTATGTATCAAGCCAAATGCTTGAAAACAAAACACTTAGAAGTCAAGGTTAGGCTCAAGTGCAAAAAGCACTCCCTCAAAGCTCAAGGTTCTGAGCATCAATGATTAGAGAGTCAAGAAAAGAAAAGAAAAATGAGCTTAATGAAGTCTTCTAATTCAAATGCTTGTGGTGCTTATGTATCAAGTGGTAATACTTGAAAACAAAGCATTTAGAATCGTAGCTTTGTTATTAACTCATGGGGCAAAGCACCCAAAAGGAGAAGCTAATAAGAAAAGCAAAAGCTTGTTTCAAGGAAGAAATATAAGGAAAAGATTTCATAAAATGAGCTAGATAGAAGCATCAATCATTTACATTTCTTTTGTGATTGTAGCTTGCTTAGAAAACTAGCTTACCATGAACATTAATTTACTATTCTTCTCACCTTGGTTTGTCAATCTTTATTGCATGATTCTTTTCTTGCTTGGAGACAAGCAAGGTTTAAGTTTGGTGTTGTGATGACATGTCACCATGTCATGTTTTTCTATGCTTTTTCATACAAGAAATTAATGATTAGTGCTTAAATATTGCATTCTTTGGTGCTTAAATGGTATATTTCTTTGATCTTTTGATTTGATAAACTTTGTAGGAAATAAGAAGAAAAAGAAGCAAAGAAGCACAAAATAAGCTAAAAAGGAGAAAAAAAGAGCTTTGGGGCACACTTTGAAGTTGGAGCACACTTTGGAGCCTTAGGCCACGCTTTTAAAAGCGTGGCCCATGACCAAATCAAGGAAGCTTCATCAGCACAGCCACCCAGGAGCTCAACGTTTGCGCCAACGTTTGCCTCAAACGTGAGGTCAAACGTTGGCTAAGGAATACCTTGGGAAATGTTGCTCCCCACAGTCTGAAGGGGCATACTTCCAACAAGAATAACTTGAGCTACAGAGCTCCAAATGAGGTGATTCCAAAACCATTGGAAAGTAGGAATCAAGAGCTTTCCAAGCATATTTGGCACTACATGGTGGACATAAAAATTAAGGGAGAAAACTGCCCCGAAAAGTGCATAAACAGACATGACACCACCCTGTAGTAAGGCCAGCTGACCTCTACACCTTCGATGGAGTATAACTCGAGCTGTGGAGCTCCAAATGATGCGTTTCTAACGGCATTGGAAAGTAGACATTCAGGGCTTTCCAACGATGTATAATAGTATGGGGTGGACAGCACGTTCGAGCCTCCAAAACTGGCAATGTTCCCAACATTTGCGCCAACGTTTGCCTCAAACGTGAGGTCAAACGTTGGCGCCAAAAAGAAGAGAAATAGCACTCCTGGGCACAGCAACGTTTGAGCCAACGTTTGCCTCAAACGTGAGGTCAAACGTTGGCTACATTTTGGCAAGAAAGAGCATGGAAGAGCACCCTTGATTGATGGGTTAGATGAGCTACGCTTGTGCCAACGTTTGCCTCAAACGTTGGGCCAAACGTTGGCCAAAAAGGGAGCCTGGGAAGACCCACGTTTGAGCTCACGTTTGACCTCAAACGTTGGCTCAAACATGGATGACAGCAAGGGACCGATCTGCATAATGGGTTTCACGAAGACGTTTGAGTCAACGTTTGCCTCAAACGTTGACTCAAACGTGAATTGCTCAACAATCTAATTTGCATGCAGATTTCTCCTCAAGACCAAGGCCATCCGAATCCATCTTCAACCCAATTCCACTCCAAAGCAAGCAAAGCCCAATTGACATCACTTATAGGCACAAAGATCAGTTAGATTAGGATTTTTCATTTTTGAAATTTAATTTGTTTTCAATTTCATTTTCATGTTTATTTTGCCTATATAAGGCATCATTTTCATTTTTAGAAGGAGGTTGGCTCTGATAGATCAAGTAAGGTTGAGACAAAAACTTGATGTGTATTTTCGGAAAACGAATTCCAACATCCAAATCTAACCGGCAAGTATACCAGGTCGCATCAAGTAGTAAAACTCACGTGAGTGAGGTCGATCCCACAGGGATTGATGGATCAAGCAACTTTAGTGGGTGATTAGTTTAGTCAAGCTAACATTGAAGTGAATTGTGTGAAATTGTAACCAACAGAATTTTAAATGACAGGAAATTAAAAATTGCAGAATGTAAATGGACAAAAAACTTAAAGAACAAGCAATGTAAATTGCAGAAACTTAAATGACAAGAAATGTAAATTGCATGAAAAGTAAAGGGGGGCTGGGTGCTAGAAATTAAAGAAAGCAATGGATCCAAGGCAAGAAAAGTAAATTCAGATTTGCAGCAAGCTCAAAGTTAAAGTGTAGAATGTAAATGTGCAGGAAATGTAAATTGGAAGCAATGTAGTAGAAAGTAAAAATTGCAGAGAAGGAAATTGTAGCAGAAAAGTAAATCAACAAGAAAACTCAAATCAATTGTGAAATCTAGAAAGACAAGTGAAGATCTCAGGGGCTCAATGAGACTAGAAAACAAGTCTAGATCTCAAGTCCTTCCTTGATCCAATAAAGAACAATTTGCAAAAGAAATGAAGATGAAAGTAGTAAACAGAGTGTTGATTCAAATCCTTAATTCACTGAAATTTTATAGAAGAAGAACAAGAGAAATCTCAAGGTGAGAATGAAACAGAATTCCTTTAATTCTCAACCCAAGATTCAAAACAAAGAGAAAAACTAAAGAGAGAGAGTTCTCTATTCCTAATGCTCCCTCGTGGAGCTAGCCTTCTTACAAAGATGATAAGGATGCCTTATATAGGCTTTTCCAAATGAAAATAAAAATGAAATTGAAATTAAAAATAAATTACAATTGAATGAAATTCCTAATCTAGCTTCTCTGTGTGCCTTTGAGTGATGGTAATGGGCTTAGCTTGCTTTTAATTTGAGGAAGAATAGATCTGGATGGCTGTGATGGAATTGGGATCATTCACGTTTGAGTCAACGTTTGAGGCAAACGTTGACTCAAACGTCTTGTAATGGCATGATGCAGAATGGGGGTTTGCTGTCACTCACGTTTGAGTTCACGTTTGAGGTCAAACGTGAGCTCAAACGTTAAGTCCTCCTGGGTGTGTTTTTGAAGTTCAAGTCTTGGGACGCTTCTTTGTCCTCTTGTCAACGTTACCAATTTCATGCCCACTATAGACTATTATATATGGTTGGAAAGCTCTGAATGTCAGCTTTCCAACACAACTAGAATCACCTCAATTGGACATCGACAACTCAAGTTATGCTCCTTTGAAGAGGACAGGGTCGCTGGCTTTGGTGTGCAACGTTTGAGGCGACGTTTGCCTCAAACATGGACGAAAACGCCAGGTTCTGGAGGCTCAAATGCATTGTCCACCCCATACTATTATATATTGTTGGAAAGACTTGAATGTCTACTTTCCAATGCCGTTGGAAGCGCATCAATTGGAGCTCCACAGCTCGAGTTATACTCCGTCGAAGGTGCAGAGGTCAATTGGCCTCACTGTAGGTTGCCACCATGTTCGTTTATGCACATTTCGGGGCAGTTTTCTCCCTCAATTTTAGTGTCCACCATGCAGTGCCATATATGCTTGGAAAGCTCTTGATTCCTACTTTCCATTGCTTTTTGAATCACCTCATTTAAAGCTCTGTAGCTCAAGTTATTTTTGTTGGAAGTATACCCCTTCAGGCTGTGGGGAGCAACATTTCCCAAGGTATTCCTTAGCCAACGTTTGACCTCACGTTTGAGGCAAACGTTGGCGTAAACGTTGAGCTCCTGGGTGGCTGTGCTGATGAAGCTTCCTTGATTTGGTCATGGGCCACGCTTTTAAAAGCGTGGCCTAAGGCTCCAAAGTGTGCTCCAACTTCAAAGTGTGCCCCAAAGCTCTTTTTTTTCTCCTTTTTAGCTTATTTTGTGCTTCTTTGCTTCTTTTTCTTCTTATTTCCTACAAAGTTTATCAAATCAAAAGATCAAAGAAATATACCATTTAAGCACCAAAGAATGCAATATTTAAGCACTAATCATTAATTTCTTGTATGAAAAAGCATAGAAAAACATGACATGATGACATGTCATCACAACACCAAACTTAAACATTGCTTGTCCCCAAGCAAGAAAAGAATCATGCAATAGAGATTGACAATCCAAGGTAAGAAGAATAGCAACTCAATGTTCATAGTAAGCTATTTTTCTATGCATGCTACAATTACAAAAGAAATGTAAATGATTGATGCTTCTATCTAGCTCAATTTATGAAATCTTTTTCTTATATTTCTTCCTTGAAACAAGCTTTTGATTTTCTTATTAGCTTCTCCTTTTGGGTGCTTTGCCCCATGAGTTAATAACAAAGCTACGATTCTAAATGCTTTGTTTTCAAGTATTACCACTTGATACATAAGCACCACAAGCATTTGAATTAGAGGACTTCATTTGTTTCTTTTCTTTACTCTCTAATCATTGATGCTCAGAACCTTGAGCTTTGAGGGAGTGCTTTTGCACTTGAGCCTAGCCTTGACTTCTAAGTGTTTTGTTTTCAAGCATTTGGCTTGATACATAAACACCACAAGTACTTAACAAATAAATTGCCATTGGTACTCAGAGCCTTCAGCTTTCTCATTCTTTCCCTTTTTCTTTTCTTGCCCTTTTTTGCTTTTTCTTTCAAGGTTTTCATGATTTTCAAAAGATTTCACAAAACGTGCTAGATGAAAACTTCAATTAAATAAAATCTAATGCAATTAAGCAACAATCAAACATACTAGCTTTCCAATACTTTTATGCACATGCTAAGTTCTTCTTTAATGCCTTGTTTGTTTATGATCATGATGCTTTATTGCTTTTGAACTCACAAAACTCAAGTTGGTAGTCATAATGCCACAGCACTATGTTGCAATTTAGAAATCAAACTATGCCTTTTCATACACACATGCATACAGAGAGGGTAAAGACAATCATGCAGTTTATAGTGCTTGAAACAAATGAGAGGAAAAGGAACTTTACAACCTTGTAGTTCATCTTCTCTATTGTTGTCATTTTCCTCCCATTCTCCTCCTTCCCATACCAACTCAGAATGCTTGCTCATCCTCAAGCAACTATTAGAACCGTGGCTATGGGGCTAAGATGGATTATGAATGTCTTACACAATAAAATGTTAGTAACACATGTGTTTCAAGCAAGCAAAATTAAAGATATGAGGGCACAGAGAAACAGAGACATTATTTTTGCAAATATAAGTTGGTGTGCATGATACATTGCATAAAAGTATAAGTGGCACACCAAACTTAGTGTGACACTTTCTCTTGAAATTGATGCAAGTATCCAGTAAATATTGGAAGCAAATTTTTGTTGCATAGCAACACTAAACTTAGAATGCAACCATATGTCAATTTATTGAAATTTAAACTAAACAAAGAAAGAAAACAAAGAAGAGAAAAATTGTTACCTACGGTTGGGTTACCTCCCAATAAGTGCTCTTTTAGTGTCATTAGCTTGACATGTTATTCTTCACTTTCTTCCTCTTCTTCCAGTTTGTTAAGAGGAATGACCTTAAAGGGGGAGAAGATTCAGCTACTGTCCCTTGTCTTGGCCTTTCTTCAGCAAGCTTCCTTTTGCAAATGACTTGATTGATCTAGCTTACTAGATCAGGGATAGGATTGGTGCTCTTGCTAGTTACCTTCAATTCTTTGATTTCAAGACATGATTGCTGTGTGATTATTGGAGTTTTGTATTCATCCAGAGCCTTTTGAATTGGTGGTTCCATGAGTTTTTCCTCTATGTACTTCTCTGCTTTACTTGAGTTTGGAATTCTTTGGTTGTCTTTCTCACTTTCTTGCTCTTCCACTTCCTCCCTTGCATTCAACATTTGACTTAACAGTTCTTTTATGGAGGAGGTTTGTTGTTCTTCCCAAGATTTCTTCATCTCCTCTTCATATTTTTCGATCACATATTCAAGGGAAGTTTGAGAGGGTTGTGAATGTTCATGTTCCTTTGTCACCTCAAGTGCAGTTTCATTTTCAACTATTTCCACCACCTCTTCCTTTTTCACTAAGAATTCACTTGACTCAGTAGCCTCCTCATTTTGCTCTTCCACTTTCTCCCTTGCTCTTAAAATTTGGTTTACCATCACTTCTATGTTTTTGAATGAATTCTCTTGCTCGTTCTAAGATATCTGTGCCTCCCTCTCATATTTTTCAAACATGGTCTCAAGCTTTGAGAGGCTTTGATTCATGGAAGTTTGTGTGGGTGGTGGGTTTTGACAGGGGCTTTCTGTTGAAGCATGGTCAAGTGATGATATCTTTGGATGAATATCATATGGAGCATTAGAATTCCCTTCCCGGCCACCATTAGAATCATGACTAGCATCATTTTGTGGTAGAGAAAAATATCCCATATGGTTTTTTTGCTCATCTTGTGTCTCTAAAGCAAATCTCCATGGATTGGAGTGCTTGAAATTTGTATTTTCTTGGTGATATTCCCAGCCACCATTAGAGATTGGTGATGGTGGGTGATATCCCATAAAATTTTGTTTGACCATAAGATGAGTTGAACTCTATTTGTATTTTATAAACATCAATGAAAATTGAAAATCATGTCACAAAGAAAGAATTTCTTAGTGAGGCAATAGCTCAAACACCTTGCTATCAGTTTAAAACAGAGAACAAAAACAAAGAAAATACTTGATCTAGACTTCTCACCCACTTAATCATTGTTGATCTAAATCAATCCCCGGCAACGGCGCCAAAAACTTGATGTGCGGAAAACGATCCGACACAAAACTCACCGGCAAGTGTACCGGGTCGCATCAAGTAATAATAACTCACATGAGTGAGGTCGATCCCACAGGGATTGAAGGATTGAGCAATTTTAGCTTAGTGGTTGATTTAATCAAGCAGATCAAGAGTTGGTTGAGTGATTTGTGATTAACAGAAATTAAATTGCATGAAAAGTAAAGGGAGAGGGGTAAATTGCAGGAAATTAAAGAGAACAGAAAATAAAAGTGCTGAATCTTAAAGAACAAGAAATTAAATGGCAGAAACTTAGAACGCAAGAAATGTAAATTGCAGAATCTTAGAATGCAAGAAATGTAAATGACTTGAATTGAAAATTGATCAGGAATGTGGGATTGCAAAAATTAAACAAGAGATCAGTAAATCTCAACAAACAGAAACGTAGAAGATGGATCTAATTGAACCGGATCTTAAATGCAAATGAAAATAAACTTGGTGTAGCAATGTAACAAGGAAATTGAAATTGAAAGATGTAGATCTCAGGACTCAAGAGACTAGATAACCAAGTCTAGATCTCACTGCCTTCTTAGATCCAAATTTAGAATTCAATTGCAAAAGATTAAAAATCAAAACAGAAGAAAACATGGATTCAAATCTCAATTCTCCAATGGTGCAGTGAAAGAAACAAAAAGAGATCTCAAGGTGAGATTGAGACAGAATTTCCTCAATTCTTCAACACCCAAAACTCTAAATCTCCAAATAGCTCAAAACCCAAAGGTTTTCTACTGTGAATACTATGAAAACTCTTAAAGAAAACTCTAAACGAAAAAGCTCCCTAAAACTTCAAATCCTAAGCTATTTATACACTTTCTTTAAATGATCATTAAGCCTTGAATTGGGCCTTTAGTCTTGATGGAATTGGGTTGATAGTGGCCTCCGTTGATTGCTCTTGGTGTTGGGAAGAAATCCATTAGTGAACCGGGCCATGAACCATTCACGTTTGAGTCAACGTTTGCCTAATAGAGAGCATTAGAGGCTGGCTCCAATAGGGAGCAAGTAGAATAGAGAGCTCACTTTTACACCTTAGCTTGAATTGGAGAATTGAAGGAATTCTGTTTCAATTCTCATTCTGAAATCTCTTTGTTCTTCTTCTAGATAATTCAAATTTCATTTGCTGTTTTAAAATCTTCTTCTTCTGCGATTGTTTCTTTTAACTTCTCTGCAATTATTCTCTTGTTGGATCTAGGAAGGGAGTGAGATCTAGACTTGTTTTCCAGTCTCTTTGATTCCCTGAGATCTTCAATTTTATTTTGTAATTGAGCTGAGCATCTGAGCGTTCCTTAATTCACTGCACTTCACAATCTCAATTCTGTTTTAATTCCCAGCATCCAATTTCCTTTATTCTTCCGGTAATTTAAATTTCCAGTTGCTTGATCTATTGCTTTCTTTAATTTTCAGCACCCACTCCCCTTTAATTTCATGCAATTTACATTTCTTGCAATTTAAGATTCTTGCAATTTACATTTCTTGCTCTTTAAGTTACTTGCCAATTTACATTCGGCAACTTTAAATTCATTGTCCTTTACTTCGTGTTGGTTACAATTTCACACAATTCACATCAATGTTAGCTTGACTAAACTAATCACCCACTAAAGTTGCTTGATCCATCAATCCCTCTGGGATCGACCTCACTCACGTGAGTTTTATTACTTGATGCGACCCGGTATACTTGCCGGTTAGATTTGGATGTTGGAATTCGTTTTCCAAAAATTATCCATCAAGTTTTTGGCGCCGTTGCCGGGGATTGAATAGATTGACAATGATTAAGTGAGGTGGTAGTTTAGATCAAGCACTTTTTCTTTTCTGTTTCTCTAATTTTTGACTGACACACTAACTGTTTGAAATTTTGCTTAAACTAAACTTCATTCTAGCAATAGATTGAAGTGTTACTGGTGGTGTTTCTTTTGTTTTATTTGTATGTCAGGTACAGGGAGATCCATTCCTGTTTTATCTGAAACTGGCCAGAGAACTCTTAGAAGGTTAAGAAGAGCTGAAAGAGGGAAAAATATTGTTGGAGAGGAAGAATCTCAGGAAGAATATCACGAGATGGAAGGAGATCCATCTAATCCAGGAGGAGGGGTTAACAATAACCCACAACAGAGGAGAGTACTGGCCTCCTATACCTTTGCAAATGCTAGACATTGTGGAAGCAGCATTCTCACCCCTAATGTCAATGCAAATAACTTTGAACTGAAGCCACAACTCATCACATTGGTCCAAAACAACTGCTCATTTGGGGGAGGACCATTGGAGGATCCAAATCAGCATCTATCTACCTTCTTAAGAATTTGTGACACTGTCAAATCCAATGGCGTGAATCCTGAAACTTACAAGCTTCTGCTGTTCCCATTCTCATTAAGGGACAAGGCCGCACAATGGCTTGAAACTTTTCCCCAAGGAAGTATCACTAGTTGGGATGACTTGGTGACTAAATTTCTAGCCAAATTCTATCCACCCCAAAGAGTCATCAGGCTGAAAACCGAGGTGCAGACATTCACACAATTAGATGCCGAATCCTTGTATGAAGCATGGGAGAGGTACAAAGCCTTAATCAGAAAGTGTCCTCCAGAGATGTTCAATGAATGGGACGTGCTGCAAAATTTCTATGAAAGCCTGACATTGAAATCTCAAGAGGCATTAGATCATTCTGCTGGAGGTTCACTACAACTAATGAAAACTGCTGAGGAAGCCCAGAATCTTATGGACATGGTGGCCAACAATCAATATTTCTTTGCTCATCAAAGAAACCGCCAACCATCACAAAGGAGAAGAGTAATGGAGCTAGAAGGAGTAGACTCAATCTTGGCTAAAAATAAGATGATGCAGCAGCAAATTCAACAATAATTTGAGCAAATGGCCAAGAGGATTGATAGCCTCCAAGTTGCAGCAGTTAACACAAGCCAACCATCATCCACATGGGTGCAAAATAAAGAAACTCAAGAGGAGCAGCAGCAAGAACAAGTCCAGTACATGCACAACCAAAATTCTGGACAGAATGAAGTGTTTGGTGACACATACAATCCATCCTGGAAGAACCACCCAAACCTCAGATGGGGAGACAATCACAACCAGAACCAACAACCATGGCAGAGGAACTCAAACCAAAACACTTCAAGAAACAACCGAAACCACAACCAGCAGCAAACAAACCAAAACCCTTATAGAAAACCTCAAAACAACTACTCCAACCCCAACCATTATCAATCCAATAACCAACCCACCAACAAAAATGCCTACCATCCACCATCAACACCTCACAACCCACCACAAGCATCACCAGAATCTCAAAGAATCACTAACTTGGAAACCTTGATAGACAAAATGTGGAAACACCAAGAAATGACAACCAAGAACCATGAAGCTTCCATGAAGAGCCTAGAGAGGCAGATTGGGCAAATCTCCAAGCAGATTTCTGTTGAGAGACCTTCAAACTCACTACCAAGTGACACCATTCCTAATCCAAAAGAAGAGTGCAAAGCTATACAACTATGGAGTGGAAAGACATTGGTAGACAACAACAAGGAGGTAACCAAGAAGCCTTTGGATAGCAACAAAGAATCATCAGAGAAAGGGGAAGCTAGCAATGAAGACATGACAACAAGAAGAAGTGCCCCAGAGAAGCTCAAAGAGAAAGACAACCAGCCACATAGTTCAAAGGAAGTGATTCAGGGACAGCAGCAAGTGGAGAAGAGCATTACACCTCCACTACCATACCCTCAGAGGTTCAACAAAGAGACTAAGGACCAACACTTTCATAAGTTCCTTGAGACTTTCAAGAAGCTAGAAATCAACATTCCCTTGGCTGAAGCATTGGAACAGATGCCCTTATATGCCAAGTTCTTGAAGGAAATCATCAACAAGAAAAGAAGTTGGCTGGAGAAGGAAACTGTGCTTCTCACTGAAGAATGTAGTGCGCTCATCAGAAAAGAACTCCGTCCCAAGCTGGAAGATCCTGGAAGTTTCTTCCTACCTTGCACCATTGGAAGTCTATTTATCAACAAGGGGATGTGTGACTTAGGAGCAAGCATAAATCTAATTCCATCATCTTTAGTGAAAAAGCTTGGCATAGGGAAGGTGAAACCAATACAGATGTCCTTGGAATTGGTGGACCAGTCAGTAGTACATCCCAAAGGAGTGATTGAAAACCTTTTAGTTAAGGTTGATAAGTTCATTTTTCCTGCGGACTTTGTTATCTTGGATACCGAAGAGGAAGGAAACAATTCAATCATCTTAGGAAGGCCATTTTTGGCCACTGCTAGAGCCATCATAGATGTAGAGCAGGGAGAACTAACTCTCAGGATGCACGAGGAAAGCATTATCCTGAAAGTGTTTCCAGAACCACAAATTAGTGAAGAGAGAAGCAAGGTAGTCAGCGACTGCTTTCCGAGGCAAGAAACCAACAACACAGGGAAGCAGAAGAATGAGCATGTGCAAGGAAGAGAAGGAATTCAAAAAGGAATTAGGATGATAAACAAGAAGGAAAGTACCACAACCAAAGCTGCTGTCAAGAAAGAAAGGTTAACAAGAAAAAGGAAGAAAAACAAGAAGAAGGCTCACAAAGGGTGGAAGAATAAAAAAATCCCAACTGAAGGATTCTCTAAAGGCGACAAGGTGCAATTAATATATCAACAGCTGGGAAATGAGGATCACTACACTGTTAACTAAGTACTCTCTCTCGAGCACATTGAAATTGAGCATCAAGTCACACAAAGAAGGCTTACAGTGAGGGGGGATAAGCTGCGACATTTCAGTCATCAACCACCCTAAGGGGATCAATGTCAAGCTAATGACAATAAAAAAGCGCTTGTTGGGAGGCAACCCAACCTGAGGTAGTTTTCTTTTCATAGCTTTTTCAATAAAAATGTTGAATAATTAAGTATGTATTGCAAGGAGCTAAGTTTGGTGTTGCACACCAAAACAATTTAAGGGAGAATGAAGGATTCTAAGTTTGGTGTTCCACCAAAATCTCATTTAAAAGCATACTCTCACCTCCTGCATAATGCTAGCTCCAAGCAATCAGACAAATTATTCAACCATTTAATTGCTTTTTAGTTTTGGTTCCATAACCTTTAGCAAGGCCAAAAGAATTCATAAGTGGACAACCTGTTGCATTAGAGACAGTGGCAAGGAATTAAGTTTGGTGTTCCCACACCAAATTAAATCCAAAAGCCACACTCAATTCATGCATACTAACTAGTCACCTAAGGGCTTAAGAAGCAAGCAACTTTTGAGAATTGTGTAGGGAACTAACCACCATTTGAAGACATTATGCATCATAGCTCAAAAGGGGCACAACAGAAGGAAGGACAAAAGAAATGCAAACCAATAGGTTGTATCTATACTTAACTTCTACTGTTGAGAAATGCTTTGATTTATGTCTTGCTAAAGTGTTCATCTAGTATAGGCAGAATCACTCTTTGCAATAAGTAAGCTAGTCTAAGTGTGTGCTTGTGTGTTTACTTTCACCTAACTAAATGCATGCTTTGTCCCCTGCATCCTCAATTCAATAAAATAAATGTTTGGAATGTGAAGTAAGATAGTTCTTTGTTAGCTGGAAGTACAATAATAGTGAGTGGTGGTATGAATGTATGATTGTATGATAGCTCACTTTTAGTGAATAAAAGAACTAGACTGTCTCCTTTTAAGTAGAAAGTAGCTCACTGTCTATGAATCTCAATCAAATAAAAGTCCTTGGTTGAAAAGAAAAATCAAAAAGAGAAAAGAAAAATCCAAAGGTAGCAGCAGAACAAAAGAAAAAAAAAAGAAATAAAGCTAGACACCAATAGCTTGAACCTTAGAATATATGCCTGTGGTGTCTTTGTACTAGGATCTGCTTGGATTATTAAGTTCTTTGAAGTGCATCAACACTTGGTAACTTGGGTTAACTAACCTGGGATTATCAACTGAAAGTCCACTATCAAGAGCAACCTAGATACAAGACATTTAGTAACCCAAAGAGGTGCTGTGCATCAATGTTCTAAGAAGGCATGTGGGCCAAGTGTCTAAAGTGAATAATGTGTCAAGCATAAATAAAGAAAAGAGCTTGTTACACATGACACTGAACTAAAGCTTATAAAAAAAAATAATGGTCAAGGACAAAGGAATAATGAGAGGTCATAGCAGTGTGTTGCTTAATGCTTGGAGGAGACTTTCTAGGCCTAAATATCAATAAGAAGTGAGTGTTTACATATCTAAATGAAACCCCATGAGCTACCAATAATACTCTGCTAGCATGAACATCTTCTTCCATTTTATTCTTTCTTCTCAATAATTCTTTTCTTGCTTAGGGACAAGTAAATTTTAAGTTTGGTGTTGTAATGACAAGTCATCTTAGCCTAGTTTCACTAGTCTTTTTCCTTTGTTTTCATTTAGTTTTATGCACTTTCTTAAGCCACAAGTAAGTCAATTGGGTGGAATTTCATGTTTCCTTAGATTCAATCAACTATGGATGAATTGATGCATTTTCATGAGTTTTATGCCATAATTACTTATATGACAAGAAAAAGAATAACTCTCATGATTAGAGCATAGCTTTGATGCAAATGTTGGTTGATGATAGGTGGAATAAAGCTTGGAAGAAGGTTGCAAGAATGGCTTGAAAAGAGGGATTCACGTTTGAGCTAACGTTTGCCTCAAACGTTAACTCAAACGTGAGAAGCAGATGAAGAACACCCTGGAGAAGAGCCAACGTTTGTGCCAACGTTTGCCTCAAACATTGAGGCAAACGTTGGCTGAAGAAGGAGCAAGGGATGGCAACGTTTGAGCCAACGTTTGCCTCAAACGTGAGGTCAAACGTTGGCCACATATGAGCAAGGAAGAGCACTCCTGGGCATGGCAACGTTTGAGCCAACGTTTGCCTCAAACGTGAGGTCAAACGTTGGCTACATTTTGGCAAGGAAGAGCAAGCAAAAGCACCCCTGAAGCAAGCCAACGTTTGCGCCAACGTTTGCCTCAAACGTGAGGTCAAACGTTGGCGCCATTTTAGCATGAAGAAGAGTCCATGGTTTGTGAGTTAATTGAGCCACGTTTGCGCCAATGTTTGCCTCAAACATTGGGCCAAACGTTGGCCAAAAAGAGAGCATGGGGAGATCCACGTTTGAGCTCACGTTTGACCTCAAACGTTCAGCCAAACGTGGATGATAGCATCTTGGCCTAGCTGCATAAGTTTACACAAGTGACGTTTGAGTCAACGTTTGCCTCAAGCGTTGACTCAAACGTGAATGATTCATGGCCCGGTTCACTAATGGATTTCTTCCGAACACCAAGAGCAATCAACGGAGGCCACTATCAACCCAATTCCATCAAGACTAAAGGCCCAATTCAAGGCTTAATGATCATTTGAAGAAAGTGTATAAATAGCTTAGGATTTGAAGTTTTAGGGAGCTTTTTTCGTTTAGAGTTTTCTTTAAGAGTTTTCATAGTATTCACAGTAGAGAACCTTTGGGTTTTGAGCTATTTGGAGATTTAGAGTTTTGGGTGTTGAAGAATTGAGGAAATTCTGTCTCAATCTCACCTTGAGATCTCTTTTTGTTTCTTTCACTGCACCATTGGAAAATTGAGATTTGAATCCAAGTTTTCTTCTGTTTTGATTTTTAATCTTTTGCAATTGAATTCTAAATTTGGATCTAAGAAGGCAGTGAGATCTAGACTTGGTTATCTAGTCTCTTGAGTCCTGAGATCTACATCTTTCAATTTCAATTTCCTTGTTACATTGCTACACCAAGTTTATTTTCATTTGCATTTAAGATCCGGTTCAATTAGATCCATCTTCTACGTTTCTGTTTGTTGAGATTTACTGCTCTCTTGTTTAATTTTTGCAATCCCACATCCCTGATCCATTTACAATTCAAGCCATTTACATTTCTTGCATTCTAAGATTCTGCAATTTACATTTCTTGCGTTCTAAGTTTCTACCATTTAATGTCTTGTTCTTTAAGATTCAGCATTTTTATTTTCTGTTCTCTTTAATTTCTTGCAATTTACCCCTCTCCTTTTACTTTTCATGCAATTTAATTTCTGTTAATCACAAATCACTCAACCAACTCTTGATCTGCTTGACTAAATCAACCATTAAGCTAAAATTGCTCAATCCTTCAATTCCTGTGGGATCGACCTCACTCATGTGAGTTATTATTACTTGATGCGACCCGGTACACTTGCCGGTGAGTTTTGTGTCAGATTGTTTTACGCACATCAAGTTTTTGGCGCCGTTGCCGGGGATTGAATAGAATGACAATGATTAAGTGAGGTGGTAGTTTAGATCAAGCACTTTTTCTTTTCTGTTTCTCTAATTTTTGACTGACACACTAACTGTTTGAAATTTTGCTTAAACTAAACTTCATTCTAGCAATAGATTGAAGTGTTACTAGTGGTGTTTCTTTTGTTTTATTTGTATGTCAGGTACAGGGAGATCCATTCCTGTTTTATCTGAAACTGGCCAGAGAACTCTTAGAAGGTTAAGAAGAGCTGAAAGAGGGAAAAATATTGTTGGAGAGGAAGAATCTCAGGAAGAATATCACGAGATGGAAGGAGATCCATCTAATCCAGGAGGAGGGGTTAACAATAACCCACAACAGAGGAGAGTACTGGCCTCCTATACCTTTGCAAATGCTAGACATTGTGGAAGCAGCATTCTCACCCCTAATGTCAATGCAAATAACTTTGAACTGAAGCCACAACTCATCACATTGGTCCAAAACAACTGCTCATTTGGGGGAGGACCATTGGAGGATCCAAATCAACATCTATCTACCTTCTTAAGAATTTGTGACACTGTCAAATCCAATGGCGTGAATCCTGAAACTTACAAGCTTCTGCTGTTCCCATTCTCATTAAGGGACAAGGCCGCACAATGGTTTGAAACTTTTCCCCAAGGAAGTATCACTAGTTGGGATGACTTGGTGACTAAATTTCTAGCCAAATTCTATCCACCCCAAAGAGTCATCAGGCTGAAAACCGAGGTGCAGACATTCACGCAATTAGATGCCGAATCCTTGTATGAAGCATGGTTGAGGTACAAAGCCTTAATCAGAAAGTGTCCTCCAGAGATGTTCAATGAATGGGACGTGCTGCAAAATTTCTATGAAGGCCTGACATTGAAATCTCAAGAGGCATTAGATCATTCTGCTGGAGGTTCACTACAACTAATGAAAACTGCTGAGGAAGCCCAGAATCTTGTGGATATGGTGGCCAACAATCAATATTTCTTTGCTCATCAAAGAAACCACCAACCATCACAAAGGAGAGGAGTAATGGAGCTAGAAGGAGTAGACTCAATCTTGGCTCAAAACAAGATGATGCAGCAGCAAATTCAACAACAATTTGAGCAAATGGCCAAGAGGATTGATAGCCTCCAAGTTGCAGCAGTTAACACAAGCCAACCATCATCCACATGGGTGCAAAATGAAGAAACTCAAGAGGAGCAGTAGCAAGAACAAGTCCAGTACATGCACAACCAAAATTCTGGACAGAATGAAGTGTATGGTGACACATACAATCCATCCTGGAAAAACTACCCAAACCTCAGATGGGGAGATAATCACCACCAGAACCAACAACCATGGCAGAGGAACTCAAACCAAAACACTTCTAGAAACAACCAAAACCACAACCAGCAGCAAACTAACCAAAACCCTTACAGAAAACCTCAAAATAACTACCCCAATCCCAACCATTACCAATCCAATAACCAACCCACCAATCAAAATGCCCACCATCCACCACCCACATCTCACAATCCACCACAAGCATCACCTGAATCTCAAAGACTCACTAACTTGGAAACTTTGATAGACAAAATGTGAAAACACCAGGAAATGACAACCAAGAACCATGAAGCCTCCATGAAGAGCCTAGAGAGGCAGATTGGGCAAATCTCCAAGCAGATTTCTGTTGAGAGACCTTCAAGCTCACTGCCGAGTGACACAATCCCAAATCCTAAGGAAGAATGCAAGGCGATACAATTAAGGAGTTGGAAAACGTTGATGAGCAACAATGACACTACAAAGAAGCAAGCAGAGAGTAGCAAAAGACCAATAGAAGATAAAAAGCAAACAAAGGCAGATGAAGCCAAGGATCAAGTTGTGATGCCAAACAAGAGCACTGAGAAACTCAAAGAGAAGAACAACCAAACACACAACTCAAAAGAAGTAATTCAAGGACAGCAGCAAGGGGTAAAGATCAGTACACCTCCACTACCATACCCTCAGAGGTTCAACAAAGAAACCAAGGATCAACACTTCCGCAAGTTCCTGGAAACTTTCAAGAAGCTGGAAATCAACATTCCCTTAGCTGAAGCATTGGAACAGATGCCCTTATATGCCAAGTTCTTGAAGGAACTCATTAACAAGAAAAGAAGCTGGTTGGAGAAGGAAACTATACTTCTCACCGAAGAATGTAGCGCGGTACTTCAAAAGGGAATCCCACCGAAGCTTAAAGATCCAGGAAGTTTTGTAGTTGCTTGCACCATAGGCAACATGACATTAGACAAGGCTCTTTGTGATCTCGGAGCTAGCATCAACCTAATGCCCCTGTCTATGATGAGGAAGCTTGCTATAGAAGAACTCAAACCCACCAGAATGTCACTAGTCATGGCTGACAGATCGATCAAGACACCCAATGGAATTGTGGAAAACCTGTTGGTGAAGGTTGGGGAGTTTATTTTTCCAGCAGATTTTGTAATTTTGGATACTGAGGAGGAAAGAAACAACTCAATCATTTTGGGAAGGCCATTTCTAGCCACAGCAAGAGCCATCATTGATGTAGAAAAAGGAGAGATGATCTTCAGGGTCCACAATGAACAAATGGTCATAAACGTTTTCAAGTCAATGCAACACATCCCTGAGCAAGAGGATTACATGAGAGTGGATATGATAGAGAGTTTGGTGGAAGAAATGTTAGAAGATAATCCTCAAGAGCAAGAAGAAAATCAAGAGACAACAGAGGAACAAGTAGCCGAGATGTCTACTGAGCAAGAGGAAAAACAAGACAAGAAGGAAGAAGTACGAAAACAAGAACTAAAGCCACTACCCACCCATCTCAAATATGCATTCCTGGGTGCATCAGAGAGCTTCCCAGTGATCATCAATTCGTCATTAACAAAAAAGGAAGAAGGAGAACTTCTTGATGTACTCAAAGCTCATAAAGATGCTTTAGGATGGACCATTGACGACCTGAGAGGCATCAGCCCTGCAGTATGTATGCATAAGATCCTCTTGGAAGATAACTCCAAGCCAGTAGTTCAACCTCAAAGGAGGCTAAATCCCACGATGAAGGAAGTTGTCCAGAAGGAAGTAATGAAGTTGTGGAATGCAGGGATAATCTTCCCAATATCCGACAGCTCATGGGTAAGCCCAGTCCAAGTTATACCAAAGAAAGGAGGAATGACGGTCATCACCAATGAGAAGAATGAGTTAATCCCTACTAGAACAGTGACTGGGTGGAGGATGTGCATAGACTATAGAAGATTGAATGACGCCACCAGGAAAGATCATTTTCCTCTCCCATTCATTGATCAGATGCTGGAAAGATTGGCCGGCCATGCCTATTATTGCTTTTTGGACAGATATTCTGGGTATAATCAGATCGTGGTGGACCCCAAGGATCAAGAGAAGACTGCCTTTACATGCCCATTTGGAGTCTTTGCATACAGGAGGATGCCCTTTGGGCTTTGTAACGCCCCAGCACATTTCAAAGGTGTATGCTCTCAATCTTCTCTGATATGGTCGAAAAGTTTCTAGAGATCTTCATGGACGATTTCTCTGTTTTTGGTGACAATTTCAATACTTGCCTGAAACATCTAACTCTCGTCTTGAAACGGTGCCAAGAAACTAATTTGGTTTTGAACTGGGAAAAATGCCATTTCATGGTGCCCGAAGGGATTGTTCTTGGTCACAAAGTTTCAAGAAAAGGGATAGAAGTTGACAAGGCAAAAGTAGAAATCATAGAGAAGCTCCCTCCCCCAACTAATGTGAAATCTGTTAGAAGTTTCTTGGGGCATGCAGGATTTTATAGAAGGTTTATCAAGGATTTTTCTAAAATAGCTAAACCTTTGAGTAATCTGCTTATGCTTGATACTCCTTTTGTTTTTGATGAAAATTGCCAGCATGCATTTGAAACTTTAAAAAACAGGCTCACAACAACACCAATCATCACACCCCCAAATTGGGAACTACCTTTTGAACTCATGTGTGATGCAAGTGACATTGCAATTGGTGCTGTACTTGGACAAAAGAAGGGAAACTTGCATCACGTCATATATTATGCAAGTAAAGTATTGAATGAAGCTCAAAAAAATTACACCACAACAGAGAAGGAATTGTTGGCTGTGGTTTATGCATTTGATAAGTTCAGATCATACTTGATAGGATCCAAAATTGTGGTTTATACTGATCACGCTTCCATTAAGTACTTAATGTCAAAACAGGATGCTAAGCCAAGACTTATCAGGTGGATATTACTCTTACAAGAATTTGATATTGAAATAAAGGACAGGAAGGGCACTGAAAACCAAGTTGCTGATCATTTATCAAGACTACCACAAGAAACAATCCAAGAAGCTTCACAGCCTGTGAATGAGAGCTTCCCAGATGAACATTTGCTGCAGATTCAACAAGCACCTTGGTTTGATGACATAGAAAACTACAAAGTAGGGAGGAAGATACCTCAAGAATTATCTAAGCAACAAGTGAAGAAGTTAATCAATGAAGCAAGGAAGTTCTTGTGGGATGAACCTTTCCTGTTCAAGACATGCTCTAATGGAGTGATTAAGAGATGTGTTCCTGAGAGTGAAATAAGAAATATACTGTGGCATTGTCATGGCTCAGCCTATGGTGGACATTTTGGGCCAGAAAGAACAGCTGCGAAGATACTACAGAGTGGGTTCTATTGGCCAACTATCTTCAAAGATGCTAGAGAATTCGTTCACCAATGCAACGAATGCCAGAGAACAGGAGGCCTGACAAGAAGGAATGAGATGCCTCAAAACTTCATTCTGGAAGTGGAATTATTTGATTTATGGGGTGTTGATTTCATGGGACCTTTCCCCCCTTCCTATTCTTTCAGATATATTTTGGTGGCAGCAGAATACGTCTCAAAGTGGGTGGAAGCCATAGCCACAACCACATGTGATGCACAAATTATCCTTCAATTCCTTAAGAAGCACATTTTCACGAGATATGGGGTTCCCAAGGGTCTTGTGAGTAACGGTGGTAGCCATTTTTGCAACAAACAGATGGAGAAGCTTCTCCATAAATATGGGGTGATTCATAAAGTAGCCACACCATATCACCCCCAGACCAATGGACAGGCTGAATTGGCAAATCGGGAACTGAAGAAGATTCTGGAAAAGACAGTAGGAAGTTCAAGAAAAGATTGGGCTCAAAAGCTGGAGGATGCACTCTGGGCATACAGGACAGCTTTCAAAACTCCCATCGGGAAGTCACCCTTTCAGCTATTATATGGCAAATCATGTCACCTCCCTGTGGAGCTTGAACACAAAGCTTTTTGGGCCATTAAACTCCTAAACCTTGACTCTGAAGCAGCAGAAGAGAAAAGGTTGTTGCAGCTAAATGAGCTGGATGAATTTAGGCTAGAAGCCTATGAAAGTGCCAAAATATACAAGGAAAAAGCTAAGAAGTGGCATGACAAGAAGGTCATGAAGAAAGAATTCAAACCAGGGCAGCAAGTACTTTTGTACAACTCACGGCTCAAGATATTCCCTGGCAAGCTCAAATCTAAGTGGACTGGTCCATATTTGGTAACCAAGGTTTTTCCCTATGGAAGTATTGAATTACTAGATGAAGCAACAAAGAGTCAATTCACAGCAAATGGTCACAGAGCAAAACTGTACTTAGGAGGACATTGGGACAAGGAAAAAGAGGTCCAGAGCTTACAACATCCGTGAAGCAAAAATTGAAGAATGTCAAGCTAGTGACATTAAAAGAGCGCTTGTTGGGAGGCAACCCAACCTGAGGTAGTCATTTTCTTTCAATAAGAGTTCAATAAAAAGATTAAGTGGATTCACCTGCAGTGCAACGAGCTAAGTTTGGTGTCATACATCAAAACAATTTAAAGGAGAATGAGAGATTTTAAGTTTGGTGTTCCACCAAAAATCTAGTTTAAAAACACATTCTCACTTTCTGCATGAAGGGCTGCTAGTTCCAAGCAATCAGATGAATCATTTAATCATTGTTTATTTCTACTTTGTAGTTTTATTATTTTTAGCTAAGACACTAGGAATTCACATATGATCAACTCGATGCATCAAAGGTAGTGGCAAGGGACTAAGTTTGGTGTTCACACACACCAAAGTAAGTTCAAAAGCCCACAAGAAGGTCCTGCACACTAACTAGTTATCCAAGGGCTTGAGAAACAAGCAACTTCCCTTTAATTCTGCAGGGATCCAAACACTTTCTCGGGAGGACTTCACACCATCAGTTGAGAGTAAGAAGAAGAAGCCACCAAAAGGTTGTATTGACACTGAACTCCATCAACATGCAATTTTTCAAAATTTAAAGTTTGAATATGCCTATCTTAGCAGTAACTGTTAGTTCAGTAGTTGTGCATCTTGAATATTATTGTCAATAAGTGAGTTAGTCTAAGTGTGTGCTTGTGTGTTTACTTTCACTTAACTAATGCATGCTTTGTCCCCTGCATCCTTTCAATTCAATAAAAGAAATGTTTGAAGCATGAAGTAAGATGGTTCATTGTTAGCTAGAATTCAAATAATAGTAAGTGGTGGCATGTATGTGTGATTGTGTGGCAACTCATTATTAGTGAATAAAAGGAATAGATTGTTCTCTTTTTAAGAAGAAAGTAGTTCACTGTCTATGAATCTCAACAAAATAAAAGTCCTTGGGTGAAAAGAAAAACAAAAAGAGAAAAGAAAAAGCCAAAGGTGGCAACAGAACAAAAGAAAAATAAAAAGAAACAAAGCCAGACACCAATAGTTTGAACTTTAGAATATATGCCTGTGGTGTCTTTGTACTAGGATCTGCTTGGATTATTAAGTTCTTTGGAGTGCATTAACACTTGGTAACTTGGGTTAAATAACCCGGGATTATCAACTGAAAGTCCACTATCAAGAGAAACCTAACTACAAGACATTTAGTAACCCAAAGAGGTGCTGGGCATCAATGTTCTAAGAAGGGATGTGAGCCAAGTGTCTAAAGTGAATAATGTGTCAAGCATAAACAAAGAAAAGAGCTTGTTACACATGACACTGAACTAAAGCTTATAAAGTAAAAATTCAGTAAACAAGGACAAGGGAATAATGAGAGGTCATAGTAGTGTCTTGCTTGATGCTTAGAGAGAACTTTCTAGGCCTACTTGTCAATAAGAAGTGAGTAGTTACATATCTGCATAAAACCCCATGAGCTACCAATAATACTCTGCTAACATGAGCATTCTCTTTTGTTTTCATTCTTTCTTCTTAATAATTCTTTTCTTGCTTGGGGACAAGCAAGTTTTAAGTTTGGTGTTGTGATGACAAGTCATCTTAGCCTAGTTTCACTAGTCTTTTTCCTTTGTTTTCATTTAGTTTTATGCACTTTCTTAAGCCACAAGTAAGCCAATTGGGTGGAATTTCATGTTTCCTTAGATTCAATCAACTATGGATGAATTGATGCATTTTCATGAGTTTTATGCCATAATTACTTATATGACAAGAAAAAGAATAACTCTCATGATTAGAGCATAGCTTTGATGCAAATGTTGGTTGATGATAGGTGGAATAAAGCTTGGAAGAAGGTTGCAAGAATGGCTTGAAAAGAGGGATTCACGTTTGAGCTAACGTTTGCCTCAAACGTTAACTCAAACGTGAGAAGCAGATGAAGAACACCCTGGAGAAGAGCCAACGTTTGCACCAACGTTTACTTCAAACGTTGAGGCAAACGTTGGCTGAAGAAGGAGCAAGGAATGGCAACGTTTGAGCCAACGTTTGCCTCAAACGTGAGGTCAAACGTTGGCCACATATGAGCAAGGAAGAGCACTCCTGGGCATGGCAACGTTTGAGCCAATGTTTGCCTCAAACGTGAGGTCAAACATTGGCTACATTTTGGCAAGGAAGAGCAAGCAAAAGCACCCCTGAAGCAAGCCAACGTTTGCGCCAACGTTTGCCTCAAACGTGAGGTCAAACGTTGGCGCCATTTTAGCATGAAGAAGAGTCCATGGTTTGTGAGTTAATTGAGCCACGTTTGCGCCAACGTTTGCCTCAAACGTTGGGCCAAACGTTGGCCAAAAAGAGAGCATGGGGAGATCCACGTTTGAGCTCACGTTTGACCTCAAACGTTGAGCCAAACGTGGATGACAGCATCTTGGCCTAGCTGCATAAGTTTACACAAGTGACGTTTGAGTCAACGTTTGCCTCAAACGTTGACTCAAACGTGAATGGTTCATGGCCCGGTTCACTAATGGATTTCTTCCCAACACCAAGAGCAATCAACGGAGGCCACTATCAACCCAATTCCATCAAGACTAAAGGCCCAATTCAAGGCTTAATGATCATTTGAAGAAAGTGTATAAATAGCTTAGGATTTGAAGTTTTAGGGAGCTTTTTTGGTTTAGAGTTTTCTTTAAGAGTTTTCATAGTATTCACAGTAGAGAACCTTTGGGTTTTGAGCTATTTGGAGATTTAGAGTCTTGGGTGTTGAAGAATTGAGAAAATTCTGTCTCAATCTCACCTTGAGATCTCTTTTTGTTTCTTTCACTGCACCATTGGAGAATTGAGATTTGAATCCAAGTTTTCTTCTGTTTTGATTTTTAATCTTTTGCAATTGAATTCTAAATTTGGATCTAAGAAGGCAGTGAGATCTAGACTTGGTTATCTAGTCGCTTGAGTCCTGAGATCTACATCTTTCAATTTCAATTTCCTTGTTACATTGCTACACCAAGTTTATTTTCATTTGCATTTAAGATCCGGTTCAATTAGAACCATCTTCTACGTTTCTGTTTGTTGAGATTTACTGCTCTCTTGTTTAATTTTTGCAATCCCACATCCCTGATCTATTTACAATTCAAGCCATTTACATTTCTTGCATTCTAAGATTCTGCAATTTACATTTCTTGCATTCTAAGATTCTACAATTTACATTTCTTGCGTTCTAAGTTTCTGCCATTTAATGTCTTGTTCTTTAAGATTCAGCACTTTTATTTTCTGTTCTCTTTAATTTCCTGCAATTTACCCCTCTCCCTTTACTTTTCATGCAATTTAATTTCTGTTAATCACAAATCACTCAACCAACTCTTGATCTGCTTGACTAAATCAACCATTAAGCTAAAATTGCTCAATCCTTCAATCCTTGTGGGATCGACCTCACTCATGTGAGTTATTATTACTTGATGCGACTCAGTACACTTGCCGGTGAGTTTTGTGTCGGATCGTTTTCCGCACATCAAGTTTTTGGCCAAGATGCTGTCATCCACGTTTGGCTCAACGTTTGAGGTCAAACGTGAGCTCAAACGTGGATCTCCCCATGCTCTCTTTTTGGCCAACGTTTGGCCCAACGTTTGAGGCAAACGTTGGCGCAAACGTGGCTCAATTAACTCACAAACCATGGACTCTTCTTCATGCTAAAATGGCGCCAATGTTTGACCTCACGTTTGAGGCAAACGTTGGCGCAAACGTTGGCTTGCTTCAGGGGTGCTTTTCCTTGCTCTTCCTTGCCAAAATGTAGCCAACGTTTGACCTCACGTTTGAGGCAAACGTTGGCTCAAACGTTGCCATGCCCAGGAGTGCTCTTCCTTGCTCATATGTGGCCAACGTTTGACCTCACGTTTGAGGCAAACGTTGGCTCAAACGTTGCCATCCCTTGCTCCTTCTTCAGCCAACGTTGAATCTTCTCCAGGGTGCTCTTCATCTGCTTCTCACGTTTGAGTTAACGTTTGAGGCAAACGTTAGCTCAAACGTGAATCCCTCTTTTCAAGCCATTCTTGCAACCTTCTTCCAAGCTTTATTCCACCTATCATCAACCAACATTTGCATCAAAGCTATGCTCTAATCATGAGAGTTATTCTTTTTCTTGTCATATAAGTAATTATGGCATAAAACTCATGAAAATGCATCAATTCATCCATAGTTGATTGAATCTAAGGAAACATGAAATTCCACCCAATTGGCTTACTTGTGGCTTAAGAAAGTGCATAAAACTAAATGAAAACAAAGGAAAAAGACTAGTGAAACTAGGCTAAGATGACTTGTCATCACAACACCAAACTTAAAACTTGCTTGTCCCCAAGCAAGAAAAGAATTATTAAGAAGAAAGAATGAAAACAAAAGAGAATGCTCATGTTAGCAGAGTATTATTGGTAGCTCATGGGGTTTTATGCAGATATGTAACTACTCACTTCTTATTGACAAGTAGGCCTAGAAAGTTCTCTCTAAGCATCAAGCAAGACACTACTATGACCTCTCATTATTCCCTTGTCCTTGTTTACTGAATTTTTACTTTATAAGCTTTAGTTCAGTGTCATGTGTAACAAGCTCTTTTCTTTGTTTATGCTTGACACATTATTCACTTTAGACACTTGGCTCACATCCCTTCTTAGAACATTGATGCCCAGCACCTCTTTGGGTTACTAAATGTCTTGTAGTTAGGTTGCTCTTGATAGTGGACTTTTAGTTGATAATCCCGGGTTAGTTAACCCAAGTTACCAAGTGTTAATGCACTCCAAAGAACTTAATAATCCAAGCAGATCCTAGTACAAAGACACCACAGGCATATATTCTAAAGTTCAAACTATTGGTGTCTGGCTTTGTTTCTTTTTATTTTTCTTTTGTTCTGTTGCCACCTTTGGCTTTTTCTCTTCTCTTTTGTTTTTCTTTTTACCCAAGGACTTTTATTTTGTTGAGATTCATAGACAGTGAACTACTTTCTTCTTAAAAAGAGAACAATCTATTCCTTTTATTCACTAATAATGAGTTGCCACACAATCACACATACATGCCACCACTTACTATTATTTGACTTCTAGCTAACAATGAACCATCTTACTTCATGCTTCAAACATTTCTTTTATTGAATTGAAAGGATGCAGGGGACAAAGCATGCATTAGTTAAGTGAAAGTAAACACACAAGCACACACTTAGACTAACTCACTTATTGACAATAATATTCAAGATGCACAACTACTGAACTAACAGTTACTGCTAAGATAGGCATATTCAAACTTTAAATTTTGAAAAATTGCATGTTGATAGAGTTCAGTGTCAATACAACCTTTTGGTGGCTTCTTCTTCTTACTCTCAACTGATGGTGTGAAGTCCTCCCGAGAAAGTGTTTGAATCCCTGCAGAATTAAAGGGAAGTTGCTTGTTTCTCAAGCCCTTAGATAACTAGTTAGTGTGCAGGACCTTCTTATGGGCTTTTGAACTTACTTTGGTGTGTGTGAACACCAAACTTAGTCCCTTGCCACTACCTTTGATGCATCGAGTTAATCATATGTGAATTCCTAGTGTCTTAGCTAAAAATAATAAAACTACAAAGTAGAAATAAACAATGATTAAATGATTCATCTGATTGCTTGGAACTAGCAGCCCTTCATGCAGAAAGTGAGAATGTGTTTTTAAACTAGATTTTTGGTGGAACACCAAACTTGAAATCTCTCATTCTCCTTTAAATTGTTTTGATGTATGACACCAAACTTAGCTCGTTGCACTGCAGGTGAATCCACTTAATCTTTTTATTGAACTCTTATTGAAAGAAAATGACTACCTCAGGTTGGGTTGCCTCCCAACAAGCGCTCTTTTAATGTCACTAGCTTGACATTCTTCAATTTTTGCTTCAAGGATGTTGTAAGCTCTGGACCTCTTTTTTCTTGTCCTAATGTCCTCCTAAGTACAGTTTTGCTCTGTGACCATTTGCTGTGAATTAACTCTTTGTTGCTTCATCTAGTAATTCAATACTTCCATAGGGAAAAACCTTGGTTACCAAATATGGACCAGTCCACTTAGATTTGAGCTTGCCAGGGAATATCTTGAGCCGTGAGTTGTACAAAAGTACTTGCTGCCCTGGTTTGAATTCTTTCTTCATGACCTTCTTGTCATGCCACCTCTTAGCTTTTTCCTTATATATTTTGGCACTTTCATAGGCTTCTAGCCTAAATTCATCCAGCTCATTTAGCTGCAACAACCTTTTCTCTCCTGCTGCTTCAGAGTCAAGGTTTAGGAGTTTAGTGGCCCAAAAAACTTTGTGTTCAAGCTCCACAGAAAGGTGACATGATTTGCCATATAATAGCTGAAAGGGTGACTTCCCGATGGGAGTTTTGAAAGCTGTCCTGTATGCCCAGAGTGCATCCTCCAGCTTTCGAGCCCAATCTTTTCTTGAACTTCCTACTGTCTTTTCCAGAATCTTCTTCAGTTTCCGATTTGCCAATTCAGTCTGTCCATTAGTCTGGGGGTGATATGGTGTGGCTACTTTATGAATCACCCCATATTTATGGAGAAGCTTCTCCATCTGTTTGTTGCAAAAATGGCTACCACCGTCACTCACAAGACCCTTGGGATCCACCAAGATCTGATTATACCCAGAATATCCGTCCAAAAAGCAATAATAGGCATGGCCGGCCAATCTTTCCAGCATCTGATCAATGAATAGGAGAGGAAAATGATCTTTCCTGGTGGCGTCATTCAATCTTCTATAGTCTATGCACATCCTCCACCCAGTCACTGTTCTAGTAGGGATTAACTCATTCTTCTCATTGGTGATGACCGTCATTCCTCCTTTCTTTGGTACATCTTGGACTGGGCTTACCCATGAGCTGTCGGATATTGGGAAGATTATCCCTGCATTCCACAACTTCATTACTTCCTTCTGGACAACTTCCTTCATTGTGGGATTTAGCCTCCTTTGAGGTTGAACTACTGGCTTGGAGTTATCTTCCAAGAGGATCTTATGCATACATACTGCAGGGCTGATGCCTCTCAGTTCGTCAATGGTCCATCCTAAAGCGTCTTTGTGAGCTTTGAGTACATCAAGAAGTTCTCCTTCTTCCTTTTTTGTTAATGACGAATTGATGATTACTGGGAAGCTCTCTGATGCACCCAGGAATGCATATTTGAGATGGGTGGGTAGTGGCTTTAGTTCTTGTTTTCGTACTTCTTCCTTCTTGTCTTCTTTTTCCTCTTGCTCAGTAGACATCTCGGCTACTTGTTCCTCTGTTGTCTCTTGATTTTCTTCTTGCTCTTGAGGATTATCTTCTAACATTTCTTCCACCAAACTCTCTATCATATCCACTCTCATGTAATCCTCTTGCTCAGGGATGTGTTGCATTGACTTGAAAACGTTTATGACCATTTGTTCATTGTGGACCCTGAAGATCATCTCTCCTTTTTCTACATCAATGATGGCTCTTGCTGTGGCTAGAAATGGCCTTCCCAAAATGATTGAGTTGTTTCTTTCCTCCTCAGTATCCAAAATTACAAAATCTGCTGGAAAAATAAACTCCCCAACCTTCACCAACAGGTTTTCCACAATTCCATTGGGTGTCTTGATCGATCTGTCAGCCATGACTAGTGACATTCTGGTGGGTTTGAGTTCTTCTATAGCAAGCTTCCTCATCATAGACAGGGGCATTAGGTTGATGCTAGCTCCGAGATCACAAAGAGCCTTGTCTAATGTCATGTTGCCTATGGTGCAAGCAACTACAAAACTTCCTGGATCTTTAAGCTTCGGTGGGATTCCCTTTTGAAGTACCGCGCTACATTCTTCGGTGAGAAGTATAGTTTCCTTCTCCAACCAGCTTCTTTTCTTGTTAATGAGTTCCTTCAAGAACTTGGCATATAAGGGCATCTGTTCCAATGCTTCAGCTAAGGGAATGTTGATTTCCAGCTTCTTGAAAGTTTCCAGGAACTTGCGGAAGTGTTGATCCTTGGTTTCTTTGTTGAACCTCTGAGGGTATGGTAGTGGAGGTGTACTGATCTTTACCCCTTGCTGCTGTCCTTGAATTACTTCTTTTGAGTTGTGTGTTTGGTTGTTCTTCTCTTTGAGTTTCTCAGTGTTCTTGTTTGGCATCACAACTTGATCCTTGGTTTCATCTGCCTTTGTTTGCTTTTCATCTTCTATTGGTCTTTTGCTGCTCTCTGCTTGCTTCTTTGTAGCGTCATTGTTGCTCATCAATGTTTTCCCACTCCTTAATTGTATCGCCTTGCATTCTTCCTTAGGATTTGGGATTGTGTCACTCGGCAGTGAGCTTGAAGGTCTCTCAACAGAAATCTGCTTGGAGATTTGCCCAATCTGCCTCTCTAGGCTCTTCATGGAGGCTTCATGGTTCTTGGTTGTCATTTCCTGGTGTTTCCACATTTTGTCTATCAAAGTTTCCAAGTTAGTGAGTCTTTGAGATTCAGGTGATGCTTGTGGTGGGTTGTGAGATGTGGGTGGTGGATGGTGGGCATTTTGATTGGTGGGTTGGTTATTGGATTGGTAATGATTGGGATTGGGGTAGTTATTTTGAGGTTTTCTATAAGAGTTTTGGTTAGTTTGCTGCTGGTTGTGGTTTTGGTTGTTTCTGGAAGTGTTTTGGTTTGAGTTCCTCTGCCATGGTTGTTGGTTCTGGTGGTGATTATCTCCCCATCTGAGGTTTGGGTGGTTCTTCCAGGATGGATTGTATGTGTCACCATACACTTCATTCTGTCCAGAATTTTGATTGTGCATGTACTAGACTTGTTCTTGCTACTGCTCCTCTTGAGTTTCTTCATTTTGCACCCATGTGGATGATGGTTGGCTTGTGTTAACTGCTGCAACTTGGAGGCTATCAATCCTCTTGGCCATTTGCTCAAATTGTTGTTGAATTTGCTGCTGCATCATCTTATTTTGAGCCAGGATTGAGTCTACTCCTTCTAGCTCCATTACTCCTCTCCTTTGTGATGGTTGGCGGTTTCTTTGATTAGCAAAGAAATATTGATTGTTGGCCACCATGTCCACAAGATTCTGGGCTTCCTCAGCAGTTCTCATTAGTTGTAGTGAACCTCCAGCAGAATGATCTAATGCCTCTTGAGATTTCAATGTCAGGCCTTCATAGAAATTTTGCAGCACGTCCCATTCATTGAACATCTCTGGAGGACACTTTCTGATTAAGGCTTTGTACCTCTCCCATGCTTCATACAAGGATTCGGCATCTAATTGTGTGAATGTCTGCACCTCGGTTTTCAGCCTGATGACTCTTTGGGGTGGATAGAATTTGGCTAGAAATTTAGTCACCAAGTCATCCCAACTAGTGATACTTCCTTGGGGAAAAGTTTCAAGCCATTGTGCGGCCTTGTCCCTTAATGAGAACGGAAACAGCAGAAGCTTGTAAGTTTCAGGATTCACGCCATTGGATTTGACAGTGTCACAAATCCTTAAGAAGGTAGATAGATGTTGATTTGGATTCTCCAATGGTCCTCCCCCAAACGAGCAGTTGTTTTGGACCAATGTGATGAGTTGTGGCTTCAGTTCAAAGTTATTTACATTGACATTAGGGGTGAGAATGCTGCGGAAAACGATCTGACACAAAACTCACCGGCAAGTGTACCGGGTCGCATCAAGTAATAATAACTCACATGAGTGAGGTCGATCCCACAGGGATTGAAGGATTGAGCAATTTTAGCTTAGTGGTTGATTTAGTCAAGCAGATCAAGAGTTGGTTGAGTGATTTATGATTAACAGAAATTAAATTGCATGAAAAGTAAAGGGAGAGTGGTAAATTGCATGAAATTAAAGAGAACAGAAAATAAAAGTGCTGAATCTTAGAATGGAAGAAATGTAAATGACTTGAATAGAAAATGGATCAGGGATGTGGGATTGCAAAAATTAAACAAGAGATCAGTAAATCTCAACAAACAGAAACGTAGAAGATGGATCTAATTGAACCGGATCTTAAATGCAAATGAAAATAAACTTGGTGTAGCAATGTAACAAGGAAATTGAAATTGAAAGATGTAGATCTTAGGACTCAAGAGACTAGATAACCAAGTCTAGATCTCATTGCCTTCTTAGATCCAAATTTAGAATTCAATAGCAAAAGATTAAAAATTAAAACAGAAGAAAACTTGGATTCAAATCTCAATTCTCCAATGGTGCAGTGAAAGAAACAAAAAGAGATCTCAAGGTGAGATTGAGACAGAATTTCTTCAATTCTTCAACACCCAAAACTCTAAATCTCCAAATAGCTCAAAACCCAAAGGTTCTCTATTGTGAATACTATGAAAACTCTTAAAGAAAACTCTAAACGAAAAAGCTGCCTAAAACTTCAAATCCTAAGCTATTTATACACTTTCTTCAAATGATCATTAAGCCTTGAATTGGGCCTTTAGTCTTGATGGAATTGGGTTGATAGTGGCCTCCGTTGATTGCTCTTGGTGTTGGGAAGAAATCCATTAGTGAACCGGGCCATGAACCATTCACGTTTGAGTCAACGTTTGAGGCAAACGTTGACTCAAACGTCACTTGTGTAAACTTATGCAGCTAGGCCAAGATGCTGTCATCCACGTTTGGCTCAACGTTTGAGGTCAAACGTGAGCTCAAACGTGGATCTCCCCATGCTCTCTTTTTGGCCAACGTTTGGCCCAACGTTTGAGAAAAACGATCCGACACAAAACTCACCGGCAAGTGTACCGGGTCGCATCAAGTAATAATAACTCACATGAGTGAGGTCGATCTCACAGGGATTAAAGGATTGAGCAATTTTAGCTTAGTGGTTGATTTAGTCGAGCAGATCAAGAGTTGGTTGAGTGATTTGTGATTAACAGAAATTAAATTGCATGAAAAGTAAAGGGAGAGGGGTAAATTGCAGGAAATTAAAGAGAACAGAAAATAAAAGTGCTGAATCTTAAAGAACAAGAAATTAAATGGCAGAAACTTAGAACGCAAGAAATGTAAATTGCAGAATCTTAGAATGCAAGAAATGTAAATTGCAGAATCTTAGAATGCAAGGAATGTAAATGGCTTGAATTGTAAATGGATTAGGGATGTGGGATTGCAAAAATTAAACAGAGAGCAGTAAATCACAACAAACAGAAACGTAGAAGATGGATCTAATTGAACCGGATCTTAAATGCAAATGAAAATAAACTTGGTGTAGCAATGTAACAAGGAAATTGAAATTGAAAGATGTAGATCTCAAGACTCAAGAGACTAGATAACCAAGTCTAGATCTCACTGCCTTCTTAGATCCAAATTTAGAATTCAATTGCAAGAGATTAAAAATCAAAACAGAAGAAAACTTGGATTCAAATCTCAATTCTCCAATGGTGCAATGAAAGAAACAAAAAGAGATCTCAAGGTGAGATTGAGACAGAATTTCCTCAACTCTTCAACACCCAAGACTCTAAATCTCCAAATAGCTAAAAACCCAAAGGTTCTCTTGATTCCTACTTTCCATTGCTTTTTGAATCACCTCATTTGAAGCTCTGTAGCTCAAGTTATTCTTGTTGGAAGTATACCCCTTCAGGCTGTGGGGAGCAACATTTCCCAAGGTATTCCGTAGCCAACGTTTGACCTCACGTTTGAGGCAAACGTTGGCGCAAACGTTGAGCTCCTGGGTGGCTGTGCTGATGAAGCTTCCTTGATTTGGTCATGGGCCACGCTTTTAAAAGCGTGGCCTAAGGCTCCAATGTGTGCTCCAACTTCAAAGTGTGCCCCAAAGCTCTTTTTTTTTCTCCTTTTTAGCTTATTTTGTGCTTCTTTGCTTCTTTTTCTTCTTATTTCCTACAAAGTTTATCAAATCAAAAGATCAAAGAAATATACCATTTAAGCACCAAAGAATTCAATATTTAAGCACTAATCATTAATTTCTTGTATGAAAAAGCATAGAAAAATATGACATGATGACATGTCATCACAACACCAAACTTAAACATTGCTTGTCCCCAAGCAAGAAAAGAATCATGCAATAGAGATTGACAATCCAAGGTAAGAAGAATAGCAACTCAATGTTCATGGTAAGCTATTTTTCTACGCATGCTACAATCACAAAAGAAATGTAAATGATTGATGCTTCTATCTAGCTCAATTTATGAAATCTTTTTCTTATATTTCTTCCTTGAAACAAGCTTTTGATTTTCTTATTAGCTTCTCCTTTTGGGTGCTTTGCCCCATGAGTTAATAACAAAGCTACGATTCTAAATGCTTTGTTTTCAAGTATTACCACTTGATACATAAGCACCACAAGCATTTGAATTAGAGGACTTCATTAAGCTCATTTGTTTCTTTTCTTTACTCTCTAATCATTGATGCTCAGAACCTTGAGCTTTGAGGGAGTTCTTTTGCACTTGAGCCTAGCCTTGACTTCTAAGTGTTTTGTTTTCAAGCATTTGGCTTGATACATAAACACCACAAGTACTTAACAAATAAATTGCCATTGGTACTCAGAGCCTTCAGTTTTCTCATTCTTTCCCTTTTTCTTTTCTTGCCCTTTTTTGCTTTTTCTTTCAAGGTTTTCATGATTTTCAAAAGATTTCACAAAACGTACTAGATGAAAACTTCAATTAAATAAAATCTAATGTAATTAAGCAACAATCAAACATACTAGCTTTCCAATACTTTTATGCACATGCTAAGTTCTTCTTTAATGCCTTGTTTGTTTATGATCATGATGCTTTATTGCTTTTGAACTCACAAAACTCAAGTTGGTAGTCATAATGCCACAGCACCATGTTGCAATTTAGAAATCAAACTATGCCTTTTCATACACACATACATACAGAGAGGGTAAAGACAATCATGCAGTTTATAGTGCTTGAAACAAATGAGAGGAAAAGGAACTTTACAACCTTGTAGTTCATCTTCTCTATTGTTGTCATTTTCCTCCCATTCTCCTCCTTCCCATACCAACTCAGAATGCTTGCTCATCCTCAAGCAACTATTAGAACGGTGGCTATGGGGCTAAGATGGATTATGAATGTCTTACACAATAAAATGTTAGTAACACATGTGTTTCAAGCAAGCAAAATTAAAGATATGAGGGCACAGAGAAACAGAGACATTATTTTTGCAAATATAAGTTGGTGTGCATGATACATTGCACAAAAGTATAAGTGGCACATCAAACTTAGTGTGACACTTTCTCTTGAAATTGATGCAAGTATCCAGTAAAGATTGGAAGCAAATTTTTGTTGCATAGCAACACCAAACTTAGAATGCAACCATATGTCAATTTATTGAAATTTAAACTAAACAAAGAAAGAAAACAAAGAAGAGAAAAATTGTTACCTACGGTTGGGTTACCTCCCAATAAGTGCTCTTTTAGTGTCATTAGCTTGACATGTTATTCTTCACTTTCTTCCTCTTCTTCCAGTTTGTTAAGAGGAATGACCTTAAGGGGGGAGAAGATTCAGCTACTGTCCCTTGTCTTGGCCTTTCTTCAGCAAGCTTCCTTTTGCAAATGACTTGATTGATCTTGCTTACTGGATCAGGGACAGGATTGGTGCTCTTGCTAGTTGCCTTCACTTCTTTGATTTCAAGACATGATTCTTGTGTGATTATTGGAGTTTTGTATTCATCCAGAGCCTTTTGAATTGGTGGTTCCATGAGTTTTTCCTCTATGTACTTCTCTGCTTCACTTGAGTTCGGAATTCTTTGGTTGTCTTTCTCACTTTCTTGCTCTTCCACTTCCTCCCTTGCATTCAACATTTGACTTAACAGTTCTTTTATGGAGGAGGTTGTTGTTCTTCCCAAGATTTCTTCATCTCCTCTTCATATTTTTTTATCACATATTCAAGGGAAGTTTGTGAGGGTTGTGAATGTTCATGTTCCTTTGTCACCTCAAGTGCAGTTTTATTTTCAACTATTTCCACCACCTCTTCCTTTTTCACTAAGAATTCACTTGACTCAGTAGCCTCCTCATTTTGCTCTTCCACTTTCTCCCTTGCTCTTAAAATTTGGTTTACCATCACTTCTATATTTTTGAATGAATTCTCTTGCTCGTTCCAGGATATCTGTGCCTCCCTCTCATATTTTTCAAACATGGTCTCAAGCTTTGAGAGGCTTTGATTCATGGAAGTTTGTGTGGGTGGTGGGTTTTGACAGGGGCTTTCTATTGAAGCATGGTCAAGTGATGATATCTTTGGATGAATATCATATTGAGCATTAGAATTCCCTTTCCGGCCACCATTAGAATCATGACTAGCATCATTTTGTGGTGGAGGAAAAAATCCCATATGGTGTTTTTGCTCATCTTGTGTCTCTGAAGCAAATCTCCATGGATTGGAGTGCTTAGAATTTGTATTTTCTTGGTGATATTCCCAGCCACCATTAGAGATTGGTGATGGTGGGTGATATCCCATAAAATTTTGTTTGACCATAAGATGAGTTGAACTCCATTTGTATTTTGTAAACATCAATGAAAATTGAAAATCATGTCACAGAGAAAGAATTTCTTAGTGAGGCAATAGCTCAAACACCTTGCTATCAATTTAAAACGGAGAACAAAAACAAAGAAAATACTTGATCTAGACTTCTCACCCACTTAATCATTGTTGATCTAAATCAATCCCCGGCAACGGCGCCAAAAACTTGATGTGCGGAAAACGATCCGACACAAAACTCACCGGCAAGTGTACCGGGTCGCATCAAGTAATAATAACTCACATGAGTGAGGTCGATCCCACAGGGATTGAAGGATTGAGCAATTTTAGCTTAATGGTTGATTTAGTCAAGCAGATCAAGAGTTGGTTGAGTGATTTGTGATTGACAGAAATTAAATTGCATGAAAAGTAAAGGGAGAGGGGTAAATTGCAGGAAATTAAAGAGAACAGAAAATAAAAATGCTGAATCTTAAAGAACAAGACATTAAGTGGCAGAAACTTAGAACGCAAGAAATGTAAATTGCAGAATCTTAGAATGCAAGAAATGTAAATTACAGAATCTTAGAATGCAAGAAATGTAAATGGCTTGAATTATAAATGGATCAGGGATGTGGGATTGCAAAAATTAAACAAGAGAGAAGTAAATCTCAACAAACAGAAACGTAGAAGATGGATCTAATTGAACCGGATCTTAAATGCAAATGAAAATAAACTTGGTGTAGCAATGTAACAAGGAAATTGAAATTGAAAGATGTAGATCTCAGGACTCAAGAGACTAGATAACCAAGTCTAGATCTCACTGCCTTCTTAGATCCAAATTTAGAATTCAATTGCAAAAGATTAAAAATCAAAACAGAAGAAAACTTGGATTCAAATCTCAATTCTCCAATGGTGCAGTGAAAGAAACAAAAAGAGATCTCAAGGTGAGATTGAGATAGAATTTCCTCAATTCTTCAACACCCAAGACTCTAAATCTCCAAATAGCTCAAAACCCAAAGGTTCTCTACTGTGAATACTATGAAAACTCTTAAAGAAAACTCTAAACGAAAAAAGCTCCCTAAAACTTCAAATCCTAAGCTATTTATACACTTTCTTCAAATGATCATTAAGCCTTGAATTGGGCCTTTAGTCTTGATGGAATTGGGTTGATAGTGGCCTCCGTTGATTGCTCTTGGTGTTCGGAAGAAATCCATTAGTGAACCGGGCCATGAACCATTCACGTTTGAGTCAACGTTTGAGGCAAACGTTGACTCAAATGTCACTTGTGTAAACTTATGCAGCTAGGCCAAGATGCTGTCATCCACGTTTGGCTCAACGTTTGAGGTCAAACGTGAGCTCAAACGTGGATCTCCCCATGCTCTCTTTTTGGCCAACGTTTGGCCCAACATTTGAGGCAAACGTTGGCGCAAACGTGGCTCAATTAACTCACAAATCATGGACTTTTCTTCATGCTAAAATGGCGCCAACGTTTGACCTCACGTTTGAGGCAAACGTTGGCGCAAACGTTGGCTTGCTTCAGGGGTGCTTTTGCTTGCTCTTCCTTGCCAAAATGTAGCCAACGTTTGACCTCACGTTTGAGGCAACCGTTGGCTCAAACGTTGCCATGCCCAGGAGTGCTCTTCCTTGCTCATATGTGGCCAACGTTTGACCTCACGTTTGAGGCAAACGTTGCCATCCCTTGCTCCTTCTTCCAAGTTTTATTCCACCTATCATCAACCAACATTTGCATCAAAGCTATGCTCTAATCATGAGAGTTATTCTTTTTCTTGTCATATAAGTAATTATGGCATAAAACTCATGAAAATGCATCAATTCATCCATAGTTGATTGAATCTAAGAAAACATGAAATTCCACCCAATTGACTTATTTGTGGCTTAAGAAAGTGCATAAAACTAAATGAAAACAAAGGAAAAAGACTAGTGAAACTAGGCTAAGATGACTTGTCATCACACACATCAATTCAAAAGGTAAATCCCAGTTAGATAGTGCTATACTAGGTGCAGAGGAAAGTTTGCTTTTAAGCTCATCAAAGGCTTGCATGAATTCTCTATCAAAAATAAAGGTACATTAGAGACAAGCAAGTTATTTAAAGGTTTGGCAATCTTTGAAAAGTCTCTAATGAATCTTCTATAAAACCCAGCATGCCCCAGAAAACTTCTAATTGTTTTGACATTGTAAGGTGGGGGTAATTTTTCAATCACTTCCACCTTGACCTTGTCCACTTCTATGCCTTTCTTAGAGATTTTGTGACCAAGGACCACCCCTTCAGTGACCATAAAATGGCACTTTTCCCAGTTCAAAACTAGGTTGGTCTCTTGGTATCTCTTTAGCACCAAGGCGAGATGGTGTAACCACTTAGAAAATGAATCCCCAAACACAGAAAAATCATCCATGAAAACTTCAATAAACATTTCAATCATGTCTGAGAATATAGATAGCATGCACCTTTGGAATGTGGCAGGTGTATTGCACAATCCAAAGAGCATTCTCCTATATGCAAAGACACCATAAGGACAAGTAAAGGAAGTCTTCTCTTGGTCTTTATGGTCCACTACAATCTGGTTGTAACTAGAGTATCCATCCAAAAAATAGTAGTATTCATGTCCAGCTAGCCTTTCCAACATTTGATCCATGAAGGATAGAGGAAAATGGTCCTTCCTTATGGCTTCATTGAGCTTCCTATAATCTATGCACATGCGCCATCCAGTCATTGTTCTTGTTGGTATCAATTCATTTCATTCATTTGGCACAACAATGGTTCCTCCCTTCTTGGGGACTACTTGCACTAAACTCACCCAAGGGCTGTCTGAGATTGGGTAGATCACCCCTGCTTGCCACAACTTCAGCACTTCTTTTTGAACCACTTCATTCATTGTTGGATTTAATCTTCTTTGTGGTTGTCTTGAGGGCTTGGCACTGATAAACCACTATTTTATAGTTTATATTGTACTAAATTGAGTGGTTTTTCATCCATTATTCTCATGCTTATTCATAGAAATCGCATGTTCTACGTTTCCCTTTCTGATTTTGTGCTATGATTGAAAACATGCTTCTTTGACCTTAATTTTATTAATTTTAATCCTCTCTTATTACTATTTGATGTCGTGATATGTGTGTTAAGTGTTTTCAGAGATTACAGGGCAGGAATGGCTCAGAGGATGGAAAGAAAGCATGCAAAAGTGGAAGGAATACAAGAAGTTGAAGGAACTGCAAAGCTATCAGCCTGACCCTCTCACACTAAAACGGTCATAACTTGAGCTACAAAGGTCCAAATGATGTGGTTCTAGTTGCATTGGAAAGCTAACGTCCGGGGCTTCGATTTGATATATAATTTGTCATAGTGTCCGTACAGATAGGCGATGCAAACACGTGCTTCACACGGACGCATCGCAGTGACAAAAATTAGCATGGCAGATTTCGCCCCCAGCAATTTCTAGGCTATTTTTGGCCCAGTTTTCGGTCTAGAAAACACAGATTAGAGGCTATAAAGTGGGGAAATCTATTCATTTATCAATCAAGCTTTAATATACACAATTTTAGGATTAGATGTAGTTTTAGAGAGAGAGGTTCTCTCCTCTCTCTTAGGAATTAGGATTTAGGATTTCTATTATGTTTAGGCTACTTCTTTTCAATCACAGGTTCAATGTTCCTTAATTTATGTTTCTCTTCTACTTTCAGATACTCTAATGCTTTTACTTGTTAATTACTTATATTGCCAAATTGGCTTATGAACTTTTTCATGTTAGGATTTGAATATTCTATTTAATATAATTTGAGGTATTTCAGAATTAAGATTGCTTTGATTCATTTATGTTATAGATATTTTCAATTTAATTTAAGATTTATTCCCCTTTTGCTTTGGTTAATTAATTTGAGACACTTGAGTTATCAAACTCCTTGTTGATTGAAAATTGGAATTCTTTGCTGATTGATTTGAATTCCAATAACTCTAGTCTTTTCTTAGGAATTGACTAGGACCTGAGGATCAGATCAATTTGTCCACTTGACTTTCCTTTGTTTAGCAAGGGTTAATTAAAGTGGGAGCAGAATCCAATTCTCATCACACCTGATAAGGATAACTAGGATATGACCTCAATTTCTTATACCTTGCCAAGAGATTTTATTATTATCAATCTATTTTCCTTGTCATTTAAATTACTTGCCCCTTATTTTAAAAAAACCCAAAAACAAAATATACTTTTTTCATAACCAATAATAATTACACCTCCCTGCAATTCTTTGAGAGACGACTCGAGGTTTCAATACTTTGGTTATCAATTTTATTGGGTTTGCTTTAGTGACAAACAAAACTTTTGTACGAAAGAATTCTCTGTTGGTTTAGAAACTATACTTACAACGCGATTATTTTCATAAAATTCTTTACCGGTAGAAATCAGTTCGTTAGGCACCCTCCTCAAGAAGGATTTTATGCATGCACATAGAAGGGTTGATTCCCTTTAAATCAGAAAATGTCCATCCTATGGCATTCTTGTGTTGTCTCAACACATTGATAAGCTCCTCTTCTTGCTCCTCACTCAAGATTGAATTAATGATGGCTGGATATGTGTTATTGTTACCCAAGTAGGCATACTACAAACTTGGAGGCAAGGTCTTCAGCTCCAATTTTAGTGCTTCCACTTTCTTCTTGCTTGTCTTATCTAGCATGATTGAGCCTTCTATGATTTCTTGTGGTATCTCACCATATGATGCTTGTTGATCTTGTTCCATAACATCTTCACATTGTTCTTCTTCTAAGACTCCTTGAACTAGCTTCTCCATTGTGTCCACCATCATGCATTCACCAATGGATTCTTTTGGGTAGCTCATTGCTTTGAAAACATTGAATACCATATTCTCTTCATGCAATCTCAGGACTAACTCTCCCTTTTATACATCAATTATGGCCCCAACAGTAGCTAGGAATGATCTTCCTAGTATAATTAATGCATTAGACTCTACCTCCAAATCAAGCACAACAAAGTCTACTGGGAATATGAATTCCCTCACTTTCACCAACAAGTCTTCCACCACCCCATGAGAAAATTTGAATGTTCTGTCAGCTAATTGAAGAGCCATTCTTGTTGGTTTGGCCTCTTCAATTCTCATTCTTTTCATCATGGCTAAGGACATAAGATTGATGCTAGCCCCTAGATCACATAGTACATTCTCAATGCTTATATCCCCTATGATGCAGGGGATTTGAAAGCTCCCACGATCTTTCATCTTTTGGAGAAGCTTCTTTTGTATGATGGCACTACATTTTTCTGTGAGCACCACAGTTTCCTTTTTTCCCCAATTTTTTTTCCTTGTCATGAGCTCTTTTAGAAACTTAGCATAGAGTGACATTTGCTCTAATGCCTCAGTAAAAGGTATGTTAATTTGAAGCTTCTTAAAGATCTCCAAAAACCTAGAAAACTGGCTGTCCTTCCCATCTTTTCTTAGCCTTTGTGGGTAGGGTAGTTTTGGTACATAGGGCTTCAAGACTTGCTTTGGTGGAACTGGATCAACTATCTTTTCTTCCTTCTTGGTTTCTGGTTCGTTTGCAACTTCTTTTTCATGCAAGTTGTGGTTTGAGGATGCCTCTTCCACTACCTTCCCACTTCTCAGTGTGATAGCCTTGCATTCCCCTCTTGGGTTGGCCATGGTATCACTTGGAAATGTATGTGTGGGCATTGGTATCTGTTTGGACAAGCTCCCTAGTTGTGCTTCCAATTTTGAAATTGCCGCCCCTTGGTTCCTTATGTTGGATCTAGCCTCCTCTTGGATTGAGTCTATCTTTTTGTCAGCTTGCAATTGTCTCTCTGCAACAGTGACAATACTCTCTGCCAATTGTGACATAGCAGCCTCTAATCTTGCAAAGTTGTTACTGCTATCACATGGTTGTGGGGCTGAGGATGATACATTTTGAGAGTGGTTGTTGTATGGTTGTTGGGTGGAGTGGTATGGTGCATTTTCTGAGTTATGGTAGGATCTATGGTTGTTAGTTTAATGGTTGGGATTGTTGTATTAGTTGTTGTAGTATAGTTTGTGATCTTGGTTGTGGCCTTGTTGGTTTCTCCACCCAAAATTTGGGTGGTTCTTCCAACCTAGGTTATATGTTTTGGCATTGGGGTCATATCATGGTCTGGAGGAATTATTCACATAGTTGGCTTGCTCTCCTTCACATTCAACTTATGGGGTGTCTTCTTCTTGCATAGGTGCTTTGGCTTAGACAGCTGAGACTTGATTCTTCTCCATTTACTTTGTTAAAGCTGCTAGTTGAGCTGTGATCACCTTGTTTTGAGCCAATAGAGCATCCATATAATTGAGCTCCATTACTCCCCTTCTTGGGTTTCTATCGGAAGCATAGAAGTACTCATTGTTGGCCACAATTTCTATGATATCTATGGCCTCTTCAATTGTCTTCTTCTTATTGAGTGAGCCTCATGAAGAGTGATCTAAAGCCTTCTTTGATTCTTGTGTCAAGCCTTTATAGAAAATGTGCAGCTGTACCCATTCATTGAACATGTCTGGAGAGCATTTTCTTGTCAACTCTTTGTATCTCTCCCAGGCTTCATAGAGAGTTTTCTCGTCTTGTTGTCTAAAGGTTTGTACCTCAGCTCTCAATCTATTAACTCTTTAGGGAAGATAGAATCTTTCCAAGAACTTATTCACTACTTCTTCCCAAGTTGTCAAACTTTTCATAGGAAATAATTCCAACCACTTTAATGCCTTATCCCTGAGAGAGAAAGGGAACAACAACAGCTTATAGGTATCCGGATGGACACCATTAGCCTCCACTGTATCACAGATCCTCAAGAATGTGGTTAAATATTGGTTGGGATCTTCTTGTGCACTTCCTCCAAATGAACAGTTGTTTTGAACAAGGGTGATGAGTTGAGGCTTTAACTCAAAATTGTTAGCATGAATGGTTGGTTTTAGGATGCTACTTCTACAGTTTCCTGGGTTTGGGTTGATGTAAGAGCCTAGAACTCTTCTCTCCTGCCCAACATGGTTACCAGCACCTTCCCCACATTGATTATGTATTTCCTCCTCCATAGTTACGTCTAGATCTTCCTCTACTACTTCTTCTCCAACTATTCCTTTACCTCTTGCTTCCCTCCTTAGTCTAAGGAAGGTCCTCTCAGGTTCACTATCAAAAGAGAATGAAGTTTTTCCTCTTCTACCTGTCATACATTCAGTAACAAACAAGCAAAAGACAAGAGAAGGAATCACTCTTGTTAAGACTTATGGTTAGATTGATTGGTGCAATTGATCAAACATTTAGTGGGTTAGTATGCTAAAATGGAAATATATACAGTGAATCGGCCGAAAACATCAAATGCTAAAGGAAAAGAAGAAAATAAGAAACTGAAATTAAAGAAATTAGCAAGGTAAATAAAATTGCTTAATCTAATTACCCATCAATTTAGTCATTGTCAAATTCAAACCAATCCCCGGCAACGGCGCCATAAAACTTGATGACCAGATTTCACTCACTATATAATAAATCCGTTCTTTGGCAAGCGCACCAAATATTGTCAAGTAATAACCCACTAAGAGTGGGGTCGAATCCCACAGAGATTGGTAGATTGAGCAATTTTAATCAATGGGTGAATTAGTCAAGCTAAGCAATAGAGATTGTTGAGTCCAGAATTCTAAATTAACAGAAATATAAATGACTTAAAAGTAAAGGGAAGCAATAAAGTGCAGAAAAATAAATGACAAGAATGTAAAGTGCTGGAACATAAATGACTGAATAGTAAATGGGGAATGGGTAATGACAGAAATTAAAGAAAGCTATATAGAATAGGAGAAATTTGTTGGGATTAGGAGATGTTGCTCTCTTTGGATTAGATCTAGATCATCTCTTCTTCAATTATGTAACTCATTGACCTCTTGGCAATTATGATTGATTGAACCCCAATCCCTTAGTGATTCAATCTCTCAAATCTTGATAATCAGCTAATTCCTTGGTCTAATTGCTCATGAAGAGAGATATGCTTGGTCCCTGATTATACCACACATCTTCATAGATCTAAATAGTGGGTGGATTTCATGTCACCATATCCAATCCCAAAACCCAGATCTACTCAAGTGTGAGAAGGGATTTCAAGCATGGTTTCATGTTTCCTTTCCCAAGATTCCCATGAAACCTCTTTTACATTCAACCTCTTTTCCAAGATAATAAAATACTAGCATGAAGAATGAAATTCCTTCTAGCAAATCAAAGAAAAGATGAAGAGAAGAAAAAATTCATTATCATTAATCCATCAAGTACAACAGAGCTCGCTCTCCCAATGAAAGGGAGTTTAGCTACTCATAGCTTAGATAAAAGTACAAGAGATGGAGAAGATGAAGTAAAGTCTAAAAGTGAAAGTAAAACTAACTCTTAATTCCAAAACTAACTAGCCAATCCACCCAACCCCTTTTTTCAGTACTTCTAGGGGGTATTTATACTACTCCTATCACTAGAATTAAAAAGTACGAAAGAGAAAAGAAAATTATAACTGTAAAGAAAAGGAAAAAAAAAACTAATAGAAATGAACCATGTGCTTGGCGTGTGACTGGCGTTCGAGTGGCGTGCCACGCCTAGCTTGATGACGAGAACTTTTGTACGGTTTAGAATTCTCAAATGAAATTTTGTTGTAATATAGTTTCTAAACCAACAATAGTCCTCTCATACAAAAATTGTGTTTGTCACAAGTACAAACCCCTAAAATTGTAAACCGAAGTATTTAAACCTCGGGTCGTTCTCCCTAGGAATTGCAACAAAGTGTCTTGTTATTGGTTATGAGTTGTATTTTGGGGTTTTGAGGTTTTAGCCAAGAAACATAAACTGCAAAGAAAATAAACTAACAACTAACAAAACTCTTGGCAAGGTATGAGAACTAGAAGTCCTATCCTAGTTATCCTCCTCAATTGTGACCACAAATTATCCATTGCTACCACTTAGTTAACCTCTAACCATGGAGAAATGTCAAGTGGATGAATCAACTTGATTCCACAAGTCCTAGCCAACTCCCAAGGAAAAGACTAGCTTTAGAGGTATCCAAATCAATTAGCAACTTCTAGTTATCAATTAACAAAGGCATTAATTAACTCAAGCGTCACTAATTACTCTACCTAGGCCAAGAGAAACAAAATCTACACTAAAGTCCAACCAAGAATTTCATCAAATACTTGGAAGGCACAAAAGGAAAGCATAGTAAATTGATAGCATGAATAGAATCTAACAACAATTGAATGTGAGGAATCAACAACAACAATCAAAGAAAACAAAATCTACATGAATTACCTCAAATTGCATTAAAAGAAAATAGAGTGAACAAAAGTAGATCTACAAACAAAATAGAAGAAAGTAATAACAACAATGGAAGAATGATAAAATGTAACAACAAGGAATTAAGAAGAAGTAAAAGAGAGCATGAATTAAAACCTAGATCTAAGAACTAAACCTAATCCTAATCCTAATTCTAGAGAGAAGTGAGAGCTTCTCTCTCTAAAACTAAAACTAAACTAGCCTAATGTGTGTGTATGAACTCTCTTCATGCCTCCCCATCATTCCTTGGTCTTTTAGCCCTTTTCCCACTAAAGCCCAACTCCAAATGGGGCTGGAAACTCTCCAAAATCGCCAGGCACGTGTTCTATTAAAAAATCATATATCAGCACCGACGCGTACGTGTACAGCACGCGTACGCGTCCGTGGGTGATTTCGCAAGGTGCGCGCGCGTCCATGAGCGAGTTCAATTCTTTGGCTTTCCATGATCTTCTCCACTTGCATGCTTCCTTCTTTGCTCCCTTGATCCATTCCTAGCCCTTTTTTTCAATTCTAAAATTACTAACAACCACATCAAGGCATCTAGTAGAATCAAAGAGAAATAGAAATTCATCAAATTATAAGTCTAAAAGCATGTTTTCACATTTAAGCACAAATAAGGGATCAATCACAAAATCATGCTATTTCATTGGATAAATGTGAGAAAAGGTTGTCAAAATACTCTAAATTCAACACAAGATAAACCCTACAAAGGGGGTTTATCAACCTCCCCACACTTAAACCAAGCATGTCCTCATGCTTAACCAAGAATGAAGTAAAGGGTATGACATTTATTCAATGCAACTAAACTACCTATATGTAACTATCTAAATGAATGCAACTAACTATATGAATGCTAATGCTTGGTCAAAACAAATCAAATGTATGACATTTATTCAATGCAATTAAACTACCTATATGCAACTATCTAAATGAATGCAACTAACTATATCAATGCTAATGCTTGGTCAAAACAAATCAAATTCCAAGAGAACACATATAAGCACAAAGGGCTTAAACAATGGGAATCAAACCTAACCCACAATTATATTGAATTATCAAAAGAGTTTACAAACTTGCATGAATATAGGTGATAATGGTGAATATATGTAATTGAGCAGTCGAACCCTCACCGAATGTGTATCCGCTCTATTCACTCAAGTGTTTGGGGGTTGATTCACTCAGTTCTCCCCTAATCATGCTTTCTAAGATTTATTTTTCTTCTAACAGTCAACATTTATTTCATGCATGCATACAAGTATCATGAGGTCTTTTCTTTAAGTTGTAATGGGGCTAGGATCAAGGTAAGGATGCATATTTGGTCAAGTGAGCTTGAAATTTGAATCTTTGATAATCTTAAACTTCCCACCTAACCTATGACATCCTATACAATTTCAAAGCTAACCTAACTACCCATTTTTCTCACTTTTTCACATACTCATGCATTTCCTTTCAAAGAAATAATTGGACATATAGAATTAAACAAATCAAATATCACAATCATATGATGAAATAATGCACACAAGAAGGAAAAATAAGTGGTTATAAGATGTAACCACACAATTAGGCTCAAATCTCACAAGCTTGTATTTTTAGCTCAATACATGCATCACAAAATATGAATTCAAGCAAGTTACAAAAGTTTTCAATCAATTGGGTTGTGCTCTATAGATGGATTCTTTCAAAAATTTCATCATTTTGACTAAGCATTGTTGTGATAGAGAAATTCCAAAACTTCCTTAGTTTACCCTTTTCTATTTCAATCAAAACAAGTTTCATATGAAAAAGGGTCAACTAGGTCTTAACAATTCCAAAACAGTTTCTAATCACAACCACAAGCTAAGAGGATAATTATATAAAGAAAAACCCAACTAAAGTATGAAATCCAACATCCATACTATCTACATCCAAAATGAGAAAGTATGCAACATAGAAGTATCCAAAATTTCTAAAGTAACCAATATATACAATAGTGTGCAAAATAAGATAACTAGGAAAGCATAACTAAGAAAATAGCCAAAATATTCACCGATCTACCGACGGTGCCAACGGCAACCTCCCCACACTTATGATCAAGCATCATCCCCGATGCTAATCCTCAGGCTCAAGGAGAGGTACACCGGTCGGCTCTGGCTCTGGCTGGGGCTGTGGTTGAGGCTGAGGTGTCTCCTGGGTAGCCTGGGTCTGTGGTAGTGGTGGTGGTGGTGCCACATGAACCGGCTCCTCCTCATGTGTATCCTCATCATGCAAATCCTCATGCCCCTCCTCATGGGTCTCCTCATCTAAATTGGAGGACTTTGGAAGAGGTGGCAGCTCAAAGCCCTGGGCTACAAATATCTGGTCAATCTGGTCCAGGCGACGCACGAGCTGGCACTTGCTGCACTCCATGAACCGGAAGAGACGCTGAACCAGTAAGTAGGTCGGCTGGGGCGCTGGTGATGGTGGTAGAGGAATAGCTGCTGCTGCTGATGTAGATGCTCCTGTTGGGGCTGATGACGAAGAGGGTCCAGCTCCCTCAATTGCTACCCTAGCCCGAGATCGGCACTGAAAAGGAGGCTTTTCAGTCACCCAGGACCCCCATAGATTGGTCACCAGCTCCTTCTCAGGGAGCGGTGGGGGTGGTGACACGTCCTCCGGTAGCCACAGGACACCGGCCCGCTGAGCCATCTGTGTGACAAGGAAGGGAAATGGAAAGGATCCTCTGATGTGGGCCCGCCACATGAACCGCCTGATCAGTCGGGGGAAATAGACCTCCTTCCCCTCTAGCACACAGCTGATCAGGATCAACATAGCAACGGGGATCTCTGAGAAGTGGGTAGTCGGCATGAGGTAGTGGGCGAAAATCTACTGCCATGTCTTGGCCTCTCTGCTCAGATAGGTAAAGCGCATCCCCTTGGGTGCCTTGTTCTCCGCATCCATAACCCAAAGAGCCTCCGGTGTAGCTACCACTGCCCTCAAAGCATCAAAGTCGAAGGTCATGCAGTGGAGCTCCACCTCGGCCTGCTCAAAGGCATCAGTATCACCTGCCTTGGGCCTACAAGTAAAGGCGTCCTCAATAGCCTACTCTGTGATGGGTACCTGAATACCTCTAATAAGCACCGAGTCAAGGGTGTGGCGGAAGAAGTTGCAATAGAATTCCTGCACCCAAGACCAGTTCACCCGGCTAAGTTCCCGATCCACAAAGTCTAAACCCATCCTCTCAATGCGGTTATTAATCGTTTGCCTCAAATCGGATGGGAGGACCAACTTCTTTTCAATGTTCAAGTTTTTTTTGTTGTAGCTTGGGAACCGAAGTTCACGGTAGAGATTAGGGAACTTGACTGTATCCTGGGCAAGCAGTGATTGATTTACCTTCTCCTCATCATCAATAGGATTTTTAGAATAATCCACATAAGAAGAGAAAGTAGAGTCCGGGGCCTTTTTCCTCTTTTTAGAGGTGGCTTTGCCCTTTCTCTTATCTGACATCCTAAAAAACAGAATAGAGTAGAATATAAGCAATTAAACACGTAACAGGAAGCAGGAAAGAATATGATCAGGGTGTAAGATGAATGACAAGTAATCATGATGTGAACTAAAATTGAAAACTTGGGATGCAAGTACGCGTAAAAAACATATTCATAAACCAAGAATCAAGCAATTCAAACAATGTGACACAATGCTCATGTATTAGGCACATTAATCATCATAACTCAGTAGGTTAGACAAGTTAGTGAGTTAAAAAAAATGAGATTGATAGTTAGTGTTCAGATGGAAAATGGCCTAATGAAAAGAGAATCGCAAAATGTGTACAACAATCATGTTCACACTCATGAAAATGTAGGGATGCCAAAAGCATATGATAACGGATTTGCAATAATTGGTGTTATAAACAATAGAGTGCATTGGTGTAACTATGAAAAGGTGAAAATCAAATAGAGTGAAAAAGAGAGTTACACTATGGGGGTACACCAATTATTGTGAAAGAATAAACATCGTGTAAGAAAATTGCAAATTATGGTGCAATAAAATATTTAGGCAATTTCTCAAGTTCATTTAGTCACTTGCTAATCACAGGGAACAAAATAAGAACGGAAAAGCTAGCCCAAATATCCCGGGAATTGAACTTGGTGTGAGTTGGGCAAATGGTAGTTTGAAAATGCCAAGTTCAATCCTAGGCATGATTTGAGGGTTAAAATAGTTTTTGGAAAAATTGGGCAGCATCCCAGCTATAATTTGGACGTTCCAAGATAGCCAAAAACAGTAGGAGAGTCATATGAATCCAAAAAGCAAGAAGTATAATCAAGCAATAGCAAAAAGCAGTAATCATGATGACCAGTGGAATGCACATAACTATGTAGCAGCAACATAATCACAGAATAAGAAATACTACAGGCAGCAGAGTATGAAGAATGTATCATGGCAAAAATGATCAATACCACTCAGCAAGCAATCAACATGTGCTCAATTAGGTAAACAAATACGGTGCAATTATCAGGCCTAGAATCCTCTATCTAGAACCTAACTACCTAACAGCAGATATCTCTATCAATCCTAACATGTAAAATCAAATTCTAATTAACTAAAACTGACAGTAAACTAATGAAAAAATAAAAGGAAAGAAGCAGAACGGGAGTAGAGGAGTAACCTGGGAGCAGGGCGTGATGAAATGGAAAAGAAAATGAGAAAAAAAAGAAGGGGGAAGAGAGATGGAGGCCTGCAACGGACAGCAGCGCTCGCCGGCGGTGAAGGGTGGCGGCGCTTGGTTGAGGTTACGGTGGTGAAAACAGAGAGGGCGAGGAAGTGAGAGAAGAGGGATGAGGGAGAAAGATAGAGGGAGAACGGGGGTCAAGGTGAGAGGAGGGAGGGGGTGGTCGGAGATGCGACTGGGAAGAAGGAGGGGGTAGGAGAGACGAGGGAGAAGAGGGGGTTTGAGGGGTGCGTCTGCGCGAGTGTTCGTCACGCCCTAGGGTTATCCCAATTTTGGAATCGACGCGGGCGCACACAGCACGCGTCCGCGTGCATTGATGAATTTAGGGATGGACGCGGGAGCGTCCCATGCGCTCACTCGTGACTGGGAAAATGAGTGAGGACGCGTACGCGTACTGTACGCGTCCGCGTGCTACGAGTTGGGCTGAAGGATTAGCACTGGCCCAACGCCAGCATAACTCTCTGGAAACTGTATGGGCTGGTGCTAGCAGCCTAGGGACGCGTACGCGGTACGTGCGCGTCCGCGTAGGTGGCCATATAGTGTAGTGGCGCGGAGGCGCGATGTGCGCGCTCGCGTGCTGTCCCTTGAGGGTGCATGGACGCGCACGCATGCTGTGCGCGTCTACGTGGGACGAGTTGGGCTACAGGCTCAGTGCTTGCACAAGAAAGGCCCAACTCTCTGTAAAATATATGGGGCTGCATCCGCTCATGGACACGTGCGCGTACAGCGTGCGCGTGCGTCTTCCCCCCCTCCCCCCCCCTTTTTTTCAAAAAAGCTAAAGGCTCAAAAAGTCCAAAAACTTCCTAACAACACCTACAACTTCTAACCAATCAAAAAGTACACCATGCACAAAGATATTTTTCATTCAACTACTAACAAGAACGATATACATGTTAGAATGCTAACAATCAATTTATTAAAACAACTGAAATGACATGAAAAACTACCTACAATGGCAACTCAAATCACGTATTAATCAAAGCTACAAGAGAGTGGAAAGAGTGTACCATGGTGGGGTGTCTCCCACCTAGCACTTTTAGCTTAAGTCCTTAAGTTGGAAATTTTGGGAAGCTCTTGTCATGGTGGCTTATACTTGTACTCATCCTTGAATCTCCAAGGATCTTTGCACCTCAAATGGTTGACAGAAATTCCAACCTTCTTCACCAAGTTTGGATGGGTTTCCACCCAAAATATGAGCTCCCTAAGTTGGTCTTTATGCATCGATCCGGGATCCCATATCTTATTTTCACACCCGTCTTCTTGTTGATCTTCATGAATTTTTAGTTCGGGTGGTTGACAAGTAGAACCAGCAAAATTCTCTCTAGCATACCAAGCCTTTCTCCTAGACCCATGTGAAGTAGCATTTATCCAATCATAACTCCCATATCTTGAGATCTTGACCTCAATGAGCTTAACTCCTAACTTCCAACCACTACACAACTTCTTGCCACTCTTAATTCCACAAAGAGCTCTAAGTTGTCCATCATTTTCAATCAAGCCATATTCAAGTGAGAAAGTCAAGCTTAAAGGTAAGAGTTTTACCCACTTGAACGGTGTGTTGGATGGTGGTTTAGGGAGGGAAACCTCCCCACGCTTAGACAATGCAAGGTCGAACTCCTTTTGCTCTTCTTTGTGCATTTCCACCTCTTGACAACCTTTTTCAACCTCTTTTTGCTTGTCGACCTTTTCCAATCCCTCCTTATCATCAATCAAATCAAACTCGAGAGGTTGTGTGAAATCTTCTTCCGCATCAACTTCACACTCATTGAGAGAGTCTTCAACAAGGTTACCAATAGTGCTTGGTGTGGAGTTGCCTTCAATAGCTACATGTTCATGTCCCAAAGGAGAGGATTCCACTTTTGATAAAAATTCATTGATGATTGAATCCATCTCTTGATCAACCATTTCATATTCTTCAATTTTGATAAGCTCCGGAGGTTGTTGGGATTCACATGGTGGTGCCACATCTCCTAAATCTTCAACCACTTCTTCTTTTTCTTCAATGACCCTAGGCTTCTCTAATTGTTCCAATACAAAGCTTGACTCTTCCTTCTTTTCCACCAGATTTTTCAATTTCTCCTTCATACTTTGCTCTTCTTTTGGATCTTCACATGTGGTCATGGAAGCACCTTGAGTATTCAAACATTGGCAAGCTAACGTGTGCACCACCTTGGTCAAATTAGTCACAAACTCTAGGGTGCTCCTTTGCATGTCTGCTTGGCCTTGAAGTAGCAAGATGAGAGAGTCATCTATTGAGGCTTGGGGTGGATAAGAGGGTTCATTATGTTGGGGAAAGGGTTCATAGTAGGAAGGTGGTTCTTCTTGGTAGGGGTATAGAGATGGTGTGTATTGAGGTGGTTCTTCATAGTAGTCATGATAAGGTTGTGGTGGTTCCAAACGTTCTTGCTCATAATGGTCATAAGAATATGGTACGGGTGATTGGTCATATGATGGATATGGATCATAGAAAGGTGTTTGGTAATGAGAGGCTTGTGAGAATGGTTGAGGTTCATATTGAGGATAAGAGTCATAGGCATATGATGGTGGTAGTTGATTATATCAAAAGAGTCACCAAAGCCATTAAATTGGCATGTATTAGGATGGTGGTTATACCTATAAGTGTTCGGAGGTTGTTGCCAATAGGAGTGATCAATTCCTTGAGGCTCCTCCTATCTTTGTTGGTTTCATCCATAATGAGTGTCATCATTGAAGTTCACATTTTCTACAACACAATTATAACCAAACTCATAGCCAAAGTGAGAATTCATAGTGAAAAGAGAAAATAAAATTCAAAAGCTAATAGAAAAATAATGAAACAAAGTCCTAAACTAGCAAAGACTAGCAAGCAATCCAAAAATCAAGCTATTCACAATATTCACATATATACAATAACCAATAACGCAACACCATTGCAATTTCCCGGCAACGGCGCCATTTTGATGACGAGAACTTTTGTACGGTTTAGAATTCTCAAATGAAATCTCGTTGCAATATAGTTTCTAAACCAACAATAGTCCTCTCATACAAAAATTGTGTTTGTCACAAGTACAAACCCCTAAAATTGTAAACCGAAGTATTTAAACCTCGGGTCGTTCTCCCTAGGAATTGCAACAAAGTGTCTTGTTATTGGTTATGAGTTGTATTTTGGGTTTTTGAGGTTTTAGCCAAGAAACATAAACTGCAAAGAAAATAAACTAACAACTAACAAAACTCTTGGCAAGGTATGAAAACTAGAAGTCCTATCCTAGTTATCCTCCTCAATTGTGACCACAAATTGTCCATTGCTACCACTTAGTTAACCTCTAACCATGGAGGAAAGTCAAGTGGATGAATCAACTTGATTCCACAAGTCCTAGCCAACTCCTAAGGGAAAGACTAGCTTTAGTGGTATCCAAATCATTAGCAACTTCTAGTTATCAATCAACAAAGGAATTAGATAACTCAAGCGTCACTAATTACTCTACCTAGGCCAAGAGAAACAAAATCTACACTAAAGTCCAACCAAGTATTTCATCAAACACTTGGAAGGCACAGAAGGAAAGCATAGTAAATTGATAGCATGAATAGAATCTAACAATAATTAAATGTGAGGAATCAACAACAACAATCAAAGAAAACAAAATCTACATGAATTATCTCAAATTGTATTAAAAGAAAATAGAGTGAACAAAAGTAGATCTACAAACAAAATAGAAGAAAGTAATAACAACAATGGAAGAATGATAAAATGTAACAACAAGGAATTAAGAAGAAGTAGAAGAGGGCATGAATTAAAACCTAGATCTAAGAACTAAACCTAATCCTAATCCTAATTCTAGAGAGAAGTGAGAGCTTCTCTCTCTAAAACTAAAACTAAACTAGCCTAATGTGTGTGTATGAACTCTCATCATGCCTCCCCTTCATTCCTTGGTCTTTTAGCCCTTTTCCCACCAAAGCCCAACTCCAAATGGGGCTGGAAACTCTCCAAAATTGCCAGGCACGTGTTCTATTAAAAAATCATATATCAGCACCGATGCGTACGCGTACAGCACGCGTACGCGTCCATGGGTGATTTCACAAGGTGCGCGTAAATGCCTGGTGCGCGCGCACGTCCATGAGCGAGTTCAATTCTTTGGCTTTCCATGATCTTCTCCACTTGCATGCTTCCTTCTTTGCTCCCTTGATCCATTCCTAGCCCTTTTTTTCAATTCTGAAATCACTAACAACCACATCAAGGCATCTAGTAGAATCAAAGGGAAATAGAAATTCATCAAATTATAAGTCTAAAAGCATGTTTTTACATTTATGCACAAATAAGGGATCAATCACAAAATCATGCTATTCCATTGGATAAATGTGAGAAAAGTTTGTCAAAATGCTCTAAATTCAACATAAGATAAACCCTACAAAGGGGGTTTATCATAGCTCCACAGCTTGGCTTGGCGCGCCACGCTTGGCTTTCAAGTGGCACACCTCCTTTGTCCAACTAACTTGGTGTGCCACGCCTTCAAGCTTAAGTGGCACGCCCAAGGTCTTTCCTTTGCTCAGCTTCTTTGGAATCTTGAACTGGCGTGGCGCGCCCGTGTTTGGCGTGTCACGCCCATTATAAGCACTTCATCCTTCTCCTCTGGAAAACAATACTGGCGTGCCACGCCCAACAGTTGGCATGCCACGCCCATTGTAAGCACTTCATCCTTCTCCTCTGGAAAATAATACTGGCATGCCACGCCCAGTAGTTGGCATGCCACGCCCTTGATGATGCATGACTAAGTCCCTCTGGCGTGCCACGCTTAGTGTTCAAGTAGCACATCCATGGTTATTTTGCCTTAGCGTACCACGCCTGATGTCCCAAGTGACACGCCAAGTCTTCTTCTTCCTTGTGAGCTTGTGCTGGCGTGCCACGCCTTCAAACTCAAGTGGCATGCCCAATGTTGGTATTTGAATACTTCAAGCCTGGTGTGCCACGCCTTGAACTCAAGTGGCACGCCCCAGGCACGGGCAACGTTGGCGTACCACACCTTCAAACCCAAGTGGCACGCCCAGTGTTGAACCTTCATCTTCCTTCTCTGGACCAATGAACTGGCGTGCCACGCCTTCGATCTCAAGTGGCACGCCCAGTGTTTATAATGGAGCTGGCATGCCACGCCCCCTTGTGGTCTTCAAAAAGTGCTCTCTGAAAAGTATAGTTGGCGTGCCACGCCCATAGTAAAGCTCCAATGATGCTTCTCTAGAAAACATAGTTGGCGTGCCACGCCTGGCCCTAGCGTGCCACACCCAAAGTAAAGCTCCAAGGGTCTTCTTCTGGAATTGCCAACTGGCGTGCCACGCCCATTAGTTAGCATGCCACACCCAGCACACTTTTCTTGTTTCCTTCTTCTTTTGTTGCTCTTTTCACCTGGAATTCAAACAAAACTCATTTCAAAGCAATGCACCATAATATTCATCATTTAACTCATGAAATTACATTGATTGAATGATACTACACTCTTTTTATGGTCCTTTTAGATAGAAGAAAGAGGTAGATGATGTAAGTCATCAGTGACGTACCTCTGGAGAGGGATAGGTCCCTCCCTTTTTATAGTTCGTACTCGGGTGGGCCCCTTGTGGCCAGGCCCACCTTCCTGGAAGCTTCTGCTAGCTGTCCGTTGGACACCCCTTATTGAGATCTGAGTAATCGACGTACATTCTCTATTTTTCATTGGCCTTCTTGACGAGAACCACATTTGATAGACAGGTCGAGTACTCCAGTTCCATATTGAATACCGCATCTAATAGGCTGGCCGTCTGTTTGGCCACATCGTTAGCCCTTTCCTGTTACATCTTCCTTCGTTGCTGCGATACCAGCTTGACGTCTGGTTTTACGGCAAGTTGATGAGACATGAACTCGGGGTCTACCCATGGCATATCGGCCGGAGTCCAGGCGAACAGGTCACCATTTGCTCTGACGGCCTCCATAAGAGGTCCTTTTAGCTCATGGGGGAGGTTTCTGTTCATGATGGTAAACTTTTCCTCCGTATCGCCAAGTCAAAATTTCTCTAAATTGCCTTGGGGTTCTGGCCTTGGCTTGTCATATACTCTTGCACCTAAATTAGCCAAGAACACCCCAGATGCCTATTTTGACTTCTTTCTCAAGGAAAGGCTAGCGTTGTCGCATGCGACTTCCGTTTCTAGGTCTCCCCTGATGGAACTAGTGGTTCTGTTGTCAGCCACGAACTTCATAGTTAGAAACTTGGTATATATGACAGTTAAGAATTCATTAATGGTTTTCCTTTCAAGGATGAGATTCTAGGTCGTGGAGTCTCTCAGAACAACAAACTTCGCCATTAATGACCTTTTACTTTCGCCGGTTCCCACACAGATCGGGAGACAGATTACCCCGTCCGGCCTTATATAGTTATCACTCAAACCAATTACCCCATGTTGGTGGGTCTTGAGATCAGCTTCTCTGATCCCCAAGATGTCGAACACGTTCCTAAACATAATGTTGGAGTCAGCTCCTGTGTGAACGAGAATCCGTTTGACTAAGCTTGTTCTAATTATCGCCGTGATCACCATGGGTGGATTTTCGTGATGATCGTGGCACCATTGGTCTTTCGGGCCAAAGGATATCTCGGGAGGTTCCTTAGATGGAACCTTAGGATTTCCTGTTTACATGGCTGGTACCTTGGCGTCCTTCCTTGCTGCTGACTTTGACTTAGGGGGGTGCATCTCGTCCTACCACAACGTTAATTACTACCGTTGGGGCGTTGTCAGGGTTCTCATTGGACATTTGCCTTTGCTTTACAGCATGGCTTTGGTCCTCCTCAGATCATTCACGTTCTCTTCTTCTCGGCTCCCTTATGATCTGGGAGAACTTAGTCAACTTGCCTTCATGAATAGCCTGTTCCAAGGTATCTTTTAGGTCGAAATAGTCCTGAGTGTTGTGATCAAAGCCTTTGTGGTAGTCACAATACAATCTCTTGTTCCCGCCTGTCCTGTCCTTCAGCTGCCGGGGTTTTATTAGGATGCCATTGTTCGAATTTGTTGATAAACTTCGACTATAGGAGCCGTGAGGGGTTATAGTTCGTGAACTTTCCTACCCGAGGAAACGGCTTGGACTGCTTTCCCGATGCCCCTTCCTTTGGTATCTCTCTTGGTTTGTCTGCATACACGGGTTGGCAAAGAGGCAGGTTGGTCGGTTGTCACTTTTTGGCTGCTAGTGCGTACGAACCCCACACTCTCATACAGCAGTACCAGCAAGTACACTGGGTCGTCCAAGTAATACCTGAGCGAGTCAGGGTCGATCCCACGAGGATTGTGGTTTGAAGTAAGCTATGATTATCTTACAGGTCTTAGTCAGGCGGATCAGAAGGTTTATAGATAAATATTTGTGAGATTATTATAATAAGGTGCTAATACTTTAAAGATAGAGTTGAGGATTGGAGTTGCTTTGCTTTTCTGAATTAACTCTGGTACTACTGTCTTCTTTGCTTGTGAATGATCTTCTTCTGTAGCAGACTGTATGTGATCAACGCCATGAGCTGTGGTCATTGATCTCTTCTGCTATAGATTGAACGCCATTGGCCATGGTCATCCAATCTGACGAAGGGTGAATCGCATAGCAGTCCATTCTCTTGGCAATCCTACTCAAAACGCCACAGACAAGGTCGAATCTTCCGGATCAGAGGATGTTGATTCTTAGGATTCTAGCCTATACACGGAGACCCTAATCTCTCCAGAAATTGCATAAACTGGTGTCTTGAGAAGTCCCCAACGAAGTCGTAGATTAACTGTCTGAGAGATGTATAAACATAGCTATTGGCTCGTGCTTTCCAGTCACGTATTCATATGAACCCAAGTAGACACAGGTGTTTGTCCGGCACGTTCATATTAATGTGATGAACAGAGCTAATTGGTTAGATCATCCTATTCACCACGATGAAGATCAGATTATACATCTTAGAGATAGATCAAACACGGATCGAAGAAGAAACAGTAATACTTTTATTTATTCATAGGACTCAGCAGGGCTCCTTCCCTCAACCTAGGAGGTTTAGAAACTCATACTGAAGTAAAATACAAAGTAAAACGTAAATATGATCCAAAAGCTAGATGTTGTTCTTTAAAATCATGTAAAATAACACTTAAATACTAAACAAATGACTAGTAAGGGTAAAACAGTCCATTTAGTGCTAAAATCCACTTTTGGGGCCCACTTGGTGAGTGTTTGGGCTGAGTTTTGATGAGATCCATGTGCTATAAGGTCTCTTGGGCATGGAACACCAGCTAGGGGGTCCTCTTTGGGCGTTTGTACATTGTTCTCTGCTTTTTGGGCGCTGGACGCCTGGAAGGGGGCAGGTAGCTGGCGTTGAACGCCAGTTTTGGGCCTTCTAATATGAAGCAAGGTATAAACTATTACATATTGCTGGAAAGCTCTAGAAGTCAGCTTTCCATAGCCATTAAGAGCGCTCCAATTGGACTTCTGTAGCTCTAGAAAAGCTCTTCCGAATGCAGTTATGTCATATCCGGACAACATCTGCAGTGCTTTCTCTGTCTCTGAATTAGACTTCTGCTCCAGCTCCTCAATTTCAGCCAGAAAATACCTGAAATTGTACAAAAATACAAAAACTCATAGTAGAATCCAAAAATGTGAATTTAAAACTAAAACCTATAAAAACTCAATAAAAACTAAACTACAATTACTAAAAACTATATGAAAGTAATGCCAAAAAGTGTATAAAATATCCGCCCATCACAACACCAAACTTAAACCGTTGCTTGTCCCCAAGCAACTAAAACCATAGTAAGATAAAAAAAATTAAGATACAATAAATTTCTAAGTTTCAAATGAAGCTTAGTTACAATCAAATGACCGGGACTTAGTAGCTTTTTACTTCTGAATAGTCTTGGCATCTCACTATCCATTGAAACTCAGAGATGTTGGCATCCTTAGGAACTTAGAATCCAGATGATATTATTGATTTTCCTAGTTAAGCTTATTTTGATTCTTGAACACAGCTTTCAGAGTCTTGGCTGTGACCTTAAGCACCTTGTTTTCCAATATTACCACTGGATACAATAATGCCACAGACACTTTAACTAGGTGAACATTTTCAGATTGTGACTCAACTTTGCTAGAGTCCCCAGATAGAGGTGTCAAGAGTTCTTAAGCACACTCTTTTTACTTTGGACCACGACTTTAACCGCTCAGTCTCAAGCTTTTCACTTCACATCTTCACGCCACAAGCACATGGTTAGGGACAGCTTGGTTTAGCCGCTTAGGCCAGGATTTTATTTCCTTTAGGCCCTCTTATCCATTAATGCTCAAAGCCTTGGGTCCTTTTACCATTGACTTTTGGTTTAAAGAGTTACTGGCTTTTTCAATTTGCCCTCATTTTCCTGCATTTTTGGGCAGTAATGGATTTTTCTACTTTTTTTTGTCTTTTCGCCATTTTTTTGCATGCATATAATTTTTTTTCTTTTGCTTTTTGCTACTTTTTCTTGCTTCAAGAATTAATTTTCAGATTTTTCAGATTATCAATAATATTTTTTCTTTTTCCTTACTCTTCAAGAGCCAACATTCTAAAATTTCAACTTCAAACATGCACTGTTTATTTCATACATTCAGAAAACAAAAGCATTTTAAACTTGAAATTCATGCATCTCTCAATTATTTTTAATAAAAGTTTTCATTTAAGCAAGGTGAGAGATATATGAAATATTTTACAACTTTTTAAGACATCAATAAAAATGATCATGCAACTAGGACAAGAAAACAGATAAATAAACAGATAGGAAATAGAAAAATAACACGAAAGGGGTATAAAGAGAACGAATCCACATTTAATGGTGGTGTCTGATGCTCCTCCTTGAGGATCCAATGTAGTGCTTGATCTCTTTAATGTCACTCCTTTGTCTTTGTTGAGGCGGCTGCACAGGCTCTTGTGCATGCTTCCTAGTTTGCTCCATCCTCTTCTTCCATACTTAGGAGTGGTAGACGTCAAAAAGCAAAGCTTTTGCAACACCAAACTTAAGAGTTTTACTCGTCCTCGAGCAAAGTAGGGTGGAAGAAGGTGGGGTAGGTGGAGCTTCTATGGGACCTACTGGTCTTGAGAGGTTAGGAATTCCAGATTTCCTGCTCTCTTGCACTGGCGTTTGAACGCCCAGGGGATGCTCCCTGGCCGGCATTCAATGCCAAGTGAGGGCTTCCTCACTGGCGTTCAACTTTGACACTCTATCCAGAGTGTTGTGTTTTCACTGGTGTGAAATTTTGTCTCTTGACTGATGCATATAATCGTGACTCTAACAACTGAAAGGAAAAACAAAATGAAAGAAAATAAATATGGTTGAGTAAGGTTGGGTTGCCTCCCAACAAGCACTTCTTTAACGTCACTAGCTTGACCTTTAGCTCCTTACGGAGGTGAGTATGGGCTCAAATTTTCGCCCCTGACAATGAATCTTCTACCTGTCTGCTCATGAATAAGCTCCACATGCTCTAGAGACAGGACACGACTCACTGTGTGTGGTAGGACTGGGTTCTTAGTGAAGACAACTCTCATGCCAGGTGAGAGGCCTTCAGTAGGAACTTTCTTGTTCTTCTAGCCTTTAGGTAGCGTTTGTTTTGAGGTACTGAGACAGGGACTGAGAGACTGAGACTCAGTATTATGTTTGTTGGTTCAGAGACTGGTACTAAAATTTTTGTCTCTGTCTCTAAAATTTCAGTATTTTAGTACCTCCAAAAAGTGGGGACACAAGAGACTAAAATTTTTAGAAATGAAAACTGAAACTTTAATAACATTTTATACCTAAAATACCCTCATTTCAATTAGTTAATTTCAATTTTACCCTTTATGTAAATTAAATTAGAGTTTCATTCTTGTTTCAATTTCTGTCTCCTATTTTGCACTAAATAGAATACTGAGATTTATTTCAATCTCTGTCTCTTAGACTCTGTCTCTCAGTCTCAGTATTTTCGTCTCTGTCTCTCCACCAAACACTACCTTAGGTACTTTTTTTGAGTACCTTTGTGCTTAGAGCTTGTTGAGGGCTGCCTAACACCAAACTTAGAATTCATGTCTGGGGGCTATAAAGCTCTGCACAGAAAGAGAGGGTTGGAACACCAGGTGTTGCATAGTTGTCTCTTTCTTATCAGAGGGAAAATTAGGATTGGATATCTTGAATAAGATGTAGTCCTCTCCTAATTGGAAAACCATTTCTCCCTTAGCTACATTAGTCAAGGCTTTTGCAGTAGTTAAGAAGGGTCTTCCAATGATGACACAGTCATCCTCATCCTCTCCAACGTCCAAGATAATGAAGTTTGCAGGGACGTAGTGGTCTTCAACTTTAACCAAGATATCCTCTACTAAGTCATATGGCTTCTTCATGGTCTTGTCTGCCATCTCTAATGAGATGTGTGCAGCTTGTACCTCAAGGATTCCCAACTTCTCCATTACAGAGAGTGGCATGAGGTTAATACTTGACCTAGGTCACATAGAGCCTTTTCAAAGGTCATAGTGCCTATGGTGCAAGGAATCAGAAAGCATCTAGGATCTGGAAGCTTCTAAGGTAGCTCTTGCTGAACCAAAGCATGGTGTTCTTTGGTGAACAGTGAAGGTTCTTCCTCCAGAGGCTTTGTACCAAATAGCTTGGCATTCAGCTTCATTAGAGCTCCTAGGTATCGATCAACTTGCTCTTCTCTAGTGTCTTCATATTCACTTGAGGATGAGTAGTCATCAGAACTCATGCACTGCAGAAGTGCATTCAAAGGAACCTCAATTGTCTTTATGGTTTCCTTTGGTTCTGGGCTAGAGGGTTCTTGAGTGGGCTTTAAGCACTCAAAGGGTGTACTTTGACTGGCGTTCAATGCCAGCTCTGTCAACTTATTGGGTGTTAAACGCCCTTGCTGTTCACCCTAACTGGCGTTAAACGCAAGTCCCTCTAGCATGCTGGGCATTGAACGCCCAGCATGGGATGTCCTTGCTGGCGTTCAACGCCAACTTCCTTGGGTGATTAGGCGTTGAATGCCCAGTGGGGGTTTCTCACTGGTGTTCAGCGCCAGGCAGCCTTCCTATTTGGGCGTTGAACGCCCAGCCAGTGCTCCCTGGCTGGTGTTCAACGCCAGCTTTTTTGCCAGGATGGGCGTTAAACGCCCAGTGAGGCGTTCCTCACTGGTGTTTAACGCCAAGCTAGCTGCCATTATGGGCGTTGAACGTCCAGTGAAGGCTTCTTCACTGGCATTCAACATCTTCCCATTTTCCTCTGTTTCGGCCTCAACCTCTATGGTTATGGCCTTACACTCTTCTCTAGGATTAACTTTAGTGTTACTGGGAAGAGTGTCAGGAGGAGTCTCAGGGATCCTCTTGCTTAGTGGAGGGATCCATCTGCAGAGCTATCCAATGAAATCTTGGATATCTCAGATAAGCCATCATAGAACATGCCTATGATGGACCACTCTGAGAGCATGTCAGGAGGACATCTCCTGATCAGTTGCTTGTATCTTTTCCGAGCTTCATAGAGGGATTCGCCTTCTCTTCGCCTGAAAGTTTGAACTTCCACTCTAGTCTTGCTCATCCTTTGAGGAGGAAAGAACTTAGCCAGAAAAGTATTAACTAGATTTTCCTAAGAGTCAAGACTCTCTCTAGGTTGGGCATCCAACCAGAACTTAGCTCTGTCTCTTACTGCAAAGGGAAAGAGCATAAGCTTATAGACTTCAAGATCTACTCCATTAGTCTTTACAGTATCACAGATCTGTAAAAATTTTACCAAGAACTGATGTGAATCTTCCAGTGGAAGTCCATGGAATTTGCAGTTCTGCTGCTGAAGAGAGACTAACTGAGGCTTAAGCTCAAAATTGTTAGCTCCAATGGCAGGTACAGCAATGCTTCTGCCATAAAAGTCAGAGGTAGGCATGGTGAAGTCACCAAGGACCTTTCTTGATTCCTCTTGTGGTTCGGCCATGCCCCTTGTTTCTTGTTCAAAACTTTCTGAAAGGTCTCTTCCAGAGTGTTATGCTTTAGCTTGTTGTAAACGCCTCCTTAAAGTCTTCTCAGGTTCATGATCAGGAGTCAAGATGGGTTCTTTATCCGTGTTCCTGGTCATAAACAAGAAGACAAGAAAAAGAAAGAAAAGAAGAAGACTTTCTATGCCAATAGACAAAAAGCTCCTTCTTAGAGTCAGATGTGAAGAAAGAAGAAGAAGAAAGAAAAGAAATAGAAGAAAAATACCTTGGAAATAGGAGATAAGAGTAAATAAAATAGGATGAAAGTTGAGAAGGAAGAATAGAGAGGGGGAGTAGAGTTGAATAATAGAGATGAGAAGAGAGGAAGTATAAATAGAAAAATTAAATAAGAAAAATATTTTTATTTTTATTTTATTAATTTAATTAATTAATTTTCAAAAATTATGGTTAATGATTTAAAAATATTTTAAAATTAGTTAGTGAATTTTTGAAAATAGAAGAGAGAGAAGAGGGAGAAGTTTTCAAAAATTAAGAGAGATGAGAGTTAGTTAGGTGGTTTTGAAAAAGAAGAGAGAGAAGAAGAGATAATGTTTTCGAAAATTAAGGAGGGAAGAGTTAGTTAGGAGATTTTGAAAAAGAAGAGAGAGAAGAAGAGAGATGATTTTCGAAAATTAAGAAAAGAGAGTTAGTTAGGTGGTTTTGAAAAAGATGAGAGAGAAGATAAGATATTAATTAAGAAAAGATAAAATAAAAATAAAAATAAAAGATAAGATAAGAAAAGATTTGAAATTAAAATTAGAATTTAGAAAAAGATAAGATAAATTTGATTTTGAAAAAGATATGATTTTTAAAATTTTGAAAAAGATATGATAAGTTTTGAAAAATATAAGATTTTTTTGAAAAAGATATGATTTTTATAAAAAAATTGATTTTTGAAAACTTGACAACTAAGATATGATAAGATAAAAATTTGAAATTGAAATCTGAATTTTTATTGTTATTTTCGAAAATAATGGTTAAAATTAAGTTTGAAAAGATATTTTTTATTTTTGAAATTAATGATGAAAGAAAAAACACACAAAAGACACAAAACTTAAAATTTTTAGATCTAGTGCACCCAATTTTCGAAAATTTTGGAGGAAAACACAAGAGAACACCAAACTTAAAAATTTTAAGATCAAAACACAACTAAGACTCAAGAATAACTTGAAGACTCACAAAAACACAAAGAACAAGACTCAAAGACTCAAAGAACATAAGAACACAAAAAGAACACCAAACTTACAATTTTTAGAAAACTAAACAAAGATTTTCGAAAATTAAAAGAAAATAAACAAGAAAACCACAAACTAAAAGACTTGACATAAGATTTAACCAAAGAAAATATTTTTGAAAATTTTTAAAAAATAGGACTCAAAGAAAACACACAACTCAACAAGAACAAACACAAAATACTCAAACAAAGAACAAAGATTAAACAAAGAAAATACAAATTATTTTTGAAAAGCTTTTAAAATTTTCGAAAATTTTGAAGAAGAAAAAAAATAAAAATAAAAGACTCAAATCAAAGTTATACTCTTGCAAAAATCAAAGACTCAACAAGAACATAAATTGAACAAAGAAGAGAAAAATATTTTTGAAAAGGTTTTTAAATTTTTTCGAAAAAATAAGAAGAAGAAAATCAAAATCAAGGACTTAACAAAAATAAAAGTTACCTGATCTAGGGAGCAAGACAATCCTTCAGTTTGTCCAAACTCAACAATCCCTGGCAACGGCGGCAAAAACTTGGTGCGTACGAACCCCACACTCTCGTACAGCAATACCAGCAAGTGTACTAGGTCACCCAAGTAATACCTGAGCAAGTCAGGGTCGATTGATAAACCACTATTTTATGGTTTATCTTGTGCTAATTTGAGTAGTTTTTATCAACTCTCTGCTCACTTATTCATATAATTTGCATGAGTTTACATTTTCCTTCCTAATTCTGTGCTATGATTGAAAACATGCTTCTTTGGCCTTAAATTTGCTATGTTTAATCCCCTCTTATTACCATTCGATGCCGTAATATGTGTGTTAAGTGATTTCAGGGTTTATCGATCCCACGAGGATTGTGGTTTGAAGCAAGCTTTGGTTATCTTGCAGGTCTTAGTCAGACGGATCAGAAGGTTGATAGATAAATATTTGTGACATTATTATAATAGGGTTCTAATACTTTAAAGATAGAGTTGAAGATTGGAGTTGCTTTGCCTTTCTGAATTAACTCTGGTACTACTGTCTTCTTTGCTTGTAAATGATCTTCTTCTATGGCAGGCTGTATGTGATCAATGCCATGGGCCGTGGTCACTGATTTCCTCTGCTACAGATTGAACGCTATTGGCCGTGGTCATCAAATCTGACGAAGAGTGAAGCGCATAGCAGTCCATTCTCTTGGCGATCCTACTTAAAATGCCACAGATAAGGTTGAATCTTCCGGATCAGAGGATGCTGCTTCTTAGGATTCTAGCCTATACCACAGAGACCCTAATCTCCCCAGAAATCAGCTGAACTGGTGTCTCGAGAAGTTCCCAACGAAGTCGTGGATTAACCATCTGAGAGATGTATAAACATAGTTGTTGGCTCGTGCTTTCCAGTCACGTATTCACACGAACCCAAGTAGACGCGGGTGTTTGCCAGGCACGTTCGTCTTAATGTGATGAACAAATCTAATTGATTAGATAATCCTATTCACCACGATGAAGATCGGATTATACATCTTAGAGATAGATCAAACATGGATCAAAGAAGAAACAGTAATACTTTTATTAATTCATAGGACTCAGCAAGGCTCCTCCCCTCATTCTAGGAGGTTTAGAAACTCATACTGAAGTAAAATACAAAGTAAAACGTAAATATGATCCAAAAGCTAGATGTTGTTCTTTAAAATCATGTAAAATAACACTTAAATACTAAACAGATGACTAGTAAGGGTAAAACAGTCTATTTAGTGCTAAAATCCACTTCTGGGGCCCACTTGGTGAGTGTTTAGGCTGAGTTTTGATGAGATCCACGTGCTATGAGGTCTCTTGGGTGTGGAACGCCAGCTAGGGGGTTCTCTTTCGGCGTTTGTACATTGGTCTCTGCTTTTTGGGCGCTGGACACCTGGAAGGGGGCAGGTAGCTGGCGTTGGACGCCAGTTTTGGGCCTTCAAATCCGAAGCAAGGTATGGACTATTATATATTGATGGAAAGCTCTGGAAGTCAGCATTCCATGGCCATTGAGAGCGCTCCATTCGAACTTCTGTAGCTCCAGAAAAGCTCTTCTGAATGCAGGTATGTTAGATCCGAACAGCATCTGCAGTGCTTTCTCTGTCTCTAAATCAGACTTTTGCTCCAACTCCTTAATTTCAGCTAGAAAATACCTAAAATTGTACAAAAACACAAAAACTCATAGTTGAATCCAAAAATTTGAATTTAACACTAAAACCTATAAAAACTCAATAAAAACTCAACAAAAATTACTAAAAACTATATGAAAGTGATGTCAAAAAGCATATAAAATATCCGCTCGTCAGTTGCCAATACTTGGCTAACCTCCTCATCATTGATGTATTCTCTTGCCGCGTTCTAGATCTCTTGCATGGTCCAGACGGGCTTGGTAGTAAGGTGTTTTCTGAAGTCTTCGTTTAGTAGTCCATCCGTGAAGCACAGACTGGCTACCGAATCGATCAGGCCGTCGATTTTCAGGCATTCGTCGTTGAATCTATCCAGAAACTTCCTGGTCGGATCCCCAGCCTTCTGGGTGATATCCAATAGATTGATCGGGTGTTTAGCCTTGGCGATGCGTGTGGTGAACTGCGCTAAGAAAATGTGAGTTATATCTGAGAAGGCCGTAATGGACCCCTGCGGAAGCGCGTTGAACAACCGTATCGCGGGGCCTGCTAACGTTATCGGGAAAGCTCGGCACCTCACTGCGTCACCCACACCTTCGAGGTTCATCCTGTCTTCAAAGGCCATCAGGTGTTCCTGGAGGTCTTCGGTCCCGTCATTCCTCAAGTCCGTCGGCTTGTCAAAGTGTTTCGGCAGCCGGACTTTGAAGATGGAGGGGGTGAAAAGGGGTTGCTCCCATGATAATGGGGTCCCGTCTTTTCCTTCCCCCGCTTCTCCAGGTCTCTCCATGACCTTTTTTTCTTTCGGGGGGTGCAGCAGAGAGTCCGAACGTGGGTCTCTGCACGCTCGTTGTCCCTCCTAGGGTTTCTTCCACAATCCTCTGACGTTCAGGTGGGAGATCAGGTGCGAGACAGGCTTGGGCGATTGTCCCTGTTGTGGGAAGGACACTATCGGTCTCTCGTGGCTAGTTCTCGTTCCAAGTTCTGCATCCTATGCCTAAGTTCTTGCATGATTTTCAAGTTCTCATCCCTTGTTCCCCCGAAAGGACGCCTTTCGGGAGATCTGGAGTGCTGGTCTTCTCGTCGGGACAGTGGCCTCGACTGTTCGCGAGAGGCGGCTGCAGAGCTTACCCTGTTTCTCATGCGGGCTCCTCCCTCCTCCCAGAGCTCCTCTGACGGCGGAAACAACTCCATATCCACGCCAGGTCCCCACAGACGACGCCAATGTTCGTCTGTTCGGGCATTCGGTCGGTCGGGTTGAACTGGTATTGGAGCAGAGATTCAAAGGGGTTTGGACCTGGGCGCGAGCTGGGATGCTGGAGGAAGATGCTTGCTTGGATTAGTGGGGTGACGATGTGGTGGGGCCACCTGCACGGACTCCGACACTCTAGTCAGTATCTGTACAAAAGGTGGCTATTAAGGTTAGGATAAGTGAGTACCTCTGGGGAGGGATAGGTCCCTCCCCTTTTATAGTCTGTACTCGGGTGGGTCCTTTGTAGCTAGGCCCACCTTCCTAAAAGCTTTTGCTAGCTGTATAGGTACCACGTGGATGAGGAGATGATGTGCGGGTCACCTCCTAGTTCAGGTCAAGTGACCCGTCGGATCGGCCGTTCATCTCCGAACCTAGATCGCTGGTGGACTAGGCCAGAACAACTTAAAAATTTAATTATTAAATATTTATATTTAAATATTTAAATTATTAATATATTTTATTTTTTATTATTTCAATATACATTTTATCCAATGTACCGATGTGCGTGCATCTTTATTGTTATTTTATTTTGAAGATATAAAATAGACAGATGTAGTGACGCCATCTTTCATGAATAATTTTAATACTCTACATTAAATCAAAATGATCAGGATCTATTTATTTATTTAAATAAATAAATAAATAAATATGTTAATAAATTAATAAATAGTCGTAGAAGCAACGAAGGAATACCAAGTGAAGAAGCTTACGTCTTTCTGCATTATCGCTCCTTTGAATTGGTTCATTTCCCAATCGAAAGGATCACAATCACGATTTCCCCAAACATGGAGAAAGCCATTAACCGACAGAAGGTTCTACTTCACCATCTCAATCCTTCCTCCTTCAACGTCGACTCATCTTCATCTTCATCCATCTTTGTGAGCTTCAATCCCATTCCCTTTCCAATTCTTTTTATTTTTATTTTTATCTCGCGCGTTGTTCCTATCGCCACCTTTTTTTTCGTTTATTCCATTTTTAATAGCGTATGTGAATTTTGGCTATTTTTGCGACACTTGATTTCTCCGATTGATTATTTCTGCAAATTATTTGTAAAAGGTTTTCATTTTGCATCCATGTCTGTTTATTGTAATTTTAATTTGAGTAAAGAGCTAACCGATCTGTAAAGCTCGGAAAAGATGGGAATATTGACCTTAGTTCTTTTGATTTTACCTCCACTCTATTGAAGTATTGATCCAAGGTTGATGCTACTCACTTTAAACAAGCGTTCGGTTTAGAAGATTCTAGCATTTGAGTCTGTTATCTGTGCAGGTTGTAAATCTAGAACAACCTTTTGTTATTTCTGCAATAATTTATTCCCTTGATTGATTACTAGCTATCTTGAAAGAAACCGCGGAAACGCTATGCTTGAAGAAATTAAGATATGGATATGTTAGGATACTACGATACGGGATAATAAATATATATCATGTCATAAAATATATAAACTTGCTATAAAAAAAAATTGCTAATTTAAGTATCTTAATGGGGTATATTATATAAATACTTAAATGTGTTTATTTATTTGTTATTCTAGAACTTTCATACATATGAGAATAATATTTCAGAAAAACCTAAATTAAAATTTATAATATATAAGTAGGAGTATCTAAAATTATCCAGTACCAGTACAGAGTAGACTTTTGAAAGCTTCCATTCAACATAGATTTTTGGATCAGAATTTTCAGAATCGTTTGTTTTTAAAAATTAGCCATATGATACGTTTGCTATATCTGGTTTTCTTGATTTGTTCTTAGCTCAAAAATCTTATAAAATGTTCTTTTTCTATAAGCTTGCTCATGTACTGTGAATTAAACTGATTATGGTATTTTTGTGTTTGTTTGTTGAACATTGGATCAAATAGGCTTCAGTGTGTCTTGCCGGGGACAGTGCTGCTTATCAAAGGACTGGTGTATTTGGGGATGATGTTGTAATTGTGGCGTAAGTTCAACTCTTAGTCAAATTAAACATGTTATTTTAATGAATAGTATTTACGTACGAATATTAAACATCAATGTTGGAGTGAATTCATGGTTTATTGATCCTTCTTTGAATGCGAATATTTACCTATTTGCAGAGCATATAGGACTGCCATATGTAAGGCTAAACGTGGTGGTTTCAAAGACACCCCTGCTGATGATCTACTAGCTCCTGTTTTGAAGGTTTGATATTCAATTTTTATTTTTATTTTATTTTACCTTTTCACTTTAGAAATTTTACATGTTATCCTAAACATGTTGATTATGTACGTTGACTTTGTACCTTGTTCACATTCCAGTCTGTTAAATGTGACCATTTACATGAACATGATTTTGTAAGGCTTTATTGTAGGCTGTAGTAGAGAAAACCAACTTGAACCCGAGTGAAGTTGGTGACATTGTTGTGGGTTCTGTATTGGCACCTGGTGCTCTAAGAGCTACAGAATGCCGAATGGCTGCATTTTATGCTGGTTTCCCTGGTATAGGTCTTTATGTTTTTGAATTTGATAAATGATTGTGGTTTAATATCTTGACATATGACAATTATTTCTCCTATCCAGAAACTGTCCCTGTTAGGACAGTTAATAGGCAATGTTCATCTGGGCTTCAGGCTGTTGCTGATGTAGCTGCATCTATAAGGGCTGGGTTCTATGAAATTGGTGAGGATATATCAAATTATTTTGCACGTCTTATGAGTGCTGTTACCTTTTTGGCACCTTTTGTTCATGACTTACTGGCTTTTCTGTGTAGGTATTGGTGCTGGTTTGGAATCTATGTCAACTAATGCAATGGGATGGGACGGAGATGTCAATCCTAAAGTATTATTTTCCTCTATTCTACCACCATTCTCCAATTTTAGTTTCTGGAAAACCTCTTAAATGGCTACAAGGTGCTGATATATTATACTGTGTTGATAGGTAAAACAGTTTGAGCAAGCCCGAAACTGCCTTCTTCCAATGGGGGTTACCTCTGAGAATGTTGCACAGCGTTTTGGGGTGTCAAGGAAGGAACAGGATCAGGCTGCTGTAAGTTGAATATACCTTTTGGTGCAATATTATGTTCCCTTGCTTTCTCTTCTCTCTTTTTTTTCTTGGGGTTAAAAGAACACTCTTTAACTGAGTTTTGCTAAAAAAAAAAAAAAAAAAACAAAATTTGTAGGTTGAATCTCACAGGCGTGCAGCTGCTGCTACTGCTGCTGGAAGATTTAAAGATGAGATTATACCGGTTTCCACCAAGGTATTTGCTGTTTCAGTGCATGGCTAATCTATGTTTAGAGTTTTAGCCCTAAATGAACTTTTCCCCCCAAAACAGATTGTGGACCCCAAAACTGGTGATGAGACGCCTGTGACCATTTCCGTTGATGATGGAATTCGACCTAATGCCTCAGTGGCTGATCTTGGAAAGCTCAAACCTGTGTTTAAGAAAGATGGATCAACTACTGCTGGTATAATAAGATAATTAAAGTTAATAGTTCATTTTCTTGAATTATATTTGATACTTTCACTGCTTGGTCGCTTGATTTTAGGTAATTCGAGCCAGGTGAGTGATGGTGCTGGGGCTGTTCTACTGATGAAAAGGAGTACTGCAATGCAAAAAGGACTACCCATCCTTGGCGTTTTCAGGTATTCAATCGGTAACATAGAAGTTATGATCCTTCACAAAATTTGTATGCGGATTTCAAATTGGAATGTGCATGTCCATCAATGAATACTGGGCAATAGATTTTCAAATATGATGTACTCCAGAAGTGAAATAACAAAACAAAATAATTAAAAAAAAAAGAAGTGCCTTGTTTTAATCTGAAGAAGATTATTTTCTTGATTGTTATGCAGGTCATTTTCTGCAGTTGGTGTTGATCCTGCTATCATGGGTGTTGGCCCAGCTGCTGCAATTCCAGTTGCTGTAAAGGCTGCAGGTCTAGAGCTTGATGATATTGATCTTTTTGAAATAAATGAGGTACTATAATTGTCACTATGGATCAATGGGCTAAACAATATTGCGCTCTCACTTCTTAGCTCCATTTGTGTATATTCTTAACTTGCATGGTTTGCATTTGTTCAGGCATTTGCTTCCCAGTTCGTATATTGCCGCAACAAGTTGGGACTTGATGCTGAAAAGATCAATGTTAATGGTGGTGCAATGGCCCTTGGACATCCTTTGGGTGCAACAGGTATATACCAAAAGTTCCACCACAATATTCCTAAAGCTGCAACACCATTGCTGATTAATAAAGTCTAACTTGTCATACTCCTTGGCCTGTGATTCTGCTGATTTATAAGAAATTTATCTTTATGTGAACACCATCTTTTGTCATCCTTGTGAAGTTCACAAACCAAAACTCGATTGTTGTTTCTTGTACTTTATGACCTGTAGTACTGGACATTCTTATTATTTTGCAACTTGTTACTTGTTCCAGGTGCGCGATGCACTGCAACGCTGTTGCATGAAATGAAGCGCCGCGGAAAGGACTGTCGGTTTGGAGTCATTTCTATGTGCATAGGTACAGTTCCTTTGAACATGCATGCATGTGTGTACCCATTGTGCCTGAATACTGCATTGCAGGTGATAATGGCTATTTTTATATTTTGAGCAGGAACTGGAATGGGGGCAGCTGCTGTCTTTGAGAGAGGTGATGGTGTTGATGAGCTAAGCAATGCGCGAAAAGTGGCCACCAACAACCTTCTATCGAAGGATGCTCGTTAGAAATTAGTTACTCCATCGTCGTTTGATTTGGTGATCTTTAATTAAAAATAAAGCCTTGTTTTGTGATATTGAAAATGTCATCACTTGAAGAAGGATTTAGTCCTTTATATTCTTAATAGACGTGTTATTTTTATTTTTTAGACTTTACCTGCAAAGTCACTATAGTTTAGAAATATTATTGTATTGAAAGGAAGGGCTCAAGGAATAGAATTTGTAACGAGCATTCGGTGCATGGGACAAAGCTATCACCCATAAGCATAAGTTTTTATTAAATCTTAGTTTAAATCTACATTAATAACTTATATTAAATCTGCACCATTAAATTATCATGGGATATGTATTTGAGTTTCGATTTTGGAGGAAATGGCTTTTAATTTCTTTAGCTCTAAAACAAGAATTTGTAAATACATCCCAGATGTGATACGAATGACCGAACTTAGGTCTGTTTGCAGTCCGCAGAATAGAAGAACTTTCACTAATGTAATAGAACTAAACAAACTTCAAGTACCGTCTCTATTTTGTTTCTTTTTTTTTTTAGTAATGAATGACTTCATAGCTTCACTAATTTATTGAAAAGGAAAATGTGCTATTAATACTCTACTAGAGGGTGTTAACTGCAGGTCGGGTTAAAACAGTTAGTTGATTTTTTTTTTTTTTTTGGCGTCCAACAGTTAGTTGATTTGATATATGCAAGAAATGTTAACAAAATTTTGTGTAGAAATGGTTAAGCATAACAGTTCAACTATACATTCAAGTGTTTTTGACAACCAAGTCTAATAAAATTTGTCTAAACTCAAAATATATCATTTTTCGTCTGTCTCCTCCTCCTCCTCCTTCTTCTTCTTTTGTTATTATCACCAACAACAACATTTTGCTAATATTTTTATTGGTTCTGATTTTTTTTGATGCCATCATTAAATAATTTCGCTTCGTTTTTTAGTTTATTTCGATTCATTTATGAATTAATTGAGGTTCACTTGATGCTGCTGATAAGTATTGACCAAATTTTTTAACAAAGAAGAATGAAATTATTTATTATCACTTTATTCAATTGCCTTAGATTCCACTCTATTCCATTCAATTAGTTCAGATTTGAACAAGTAGTAAAAAAAACTCAATCATCAACAAAAACACAATTCATTTCTGCATTCAAATGAATCTCAATTAAACTAAGAAATGAACCGAAATTATTTAAGGAATAAAAAATTTGGTCAATACTTATCAACAAGATCAAGTGAGCCTCAATTAGCACACAAATGAATCGAAATTAGTTCAGATTTAAACAAATAGTCAAAAAGACTCAATCATTAACAAAAACACATCGAATTCATTTCTGGATTCAAATGAACCTCAATTAAACTAAGAGATGAACCAAAATTACTTAAGGAATACAAAATTTAGTCAATACTTATTTGTAGCATCAAGTGAACCTCAATTAACACACAAATGGTAAGAACAAAAAATAATTAATCGCTTAATTAAAATAATTTAATTGCCCAAAATAGGTTCAAAGATTTAGAATGTTAATTAGAAAATTTAAATATGATATTTGAACTCAATAGATTTTCTGAGTTCGAAAATGTAATTTTCTGCAGAAAATTGCGTAAAAAGGCGTATCGGTAAATTAGCCGGCAGTACCGACTTAAGTCTGTCCGGTGCTGCATGGGAATAATAAAAACGGTAAAAAAACTTAGAGAAATAATTAAAGTTGAAAACCGGGCGCTAATTCTAAAGGTTTGGCCCAATTTTGGGCCAAACAGACAAAAAATGTTAACAGGTTGGATCGGGTCCAAATTGGGCCCAAGCCCAATACATATAAGTTCACTAATGGACCCAATTCAGCCTCATAACACACTTGAACATAACCCTAGCAGCTGCATGGGTTGAGAGAAAAGGGATGAAGAACACTATTCATCTTCTCCTTCTTTCTCTTGTAACTTGAGCTACGACGCTTTGATTCGCGAACGGTTTGCTGCCACGCGAAACTCTCGTCGAGCTCGTTAGTTTTATCTAACCAAAGTGGTAAGATTTTCGAAAATCCTTAACCAGTTTTCATTTCTATGAAATTCAAAATTTTATTTGGTTTTTGAGAGATTTTTGTAATTTTGGGTGTTTAGGTACACTCTAACACTTGGTTGCTATTGGATTTTTTCTCCAAGACTATTGGGTAAGGTAAGAATATCTTAAACCCTTATGAATTTATGATTTCGGTAAAGTCTAGGTATTAATTATGATGAATTAATTGTTTATAGCTTGGAATTTATGATTATTGGAGCTTTTGGATTGTGTATGGTAGCTTGATTGAACTTGGAAACTTGTGGAAGCTTGGTTGGGGTCAAATTTTGATATTTGGTGTATATTGGGAATCGACCAAAGTATGGTTTCGGTTTCCTCTATGTAATATGTAATATTTTTGGACACTTAGACTAGTAGACCTTAGGATAGGATTGGATCGATTGTTGATAATTGTTGAAATGAGGTTGTTGTTCATAAATGGTGTTGATTTTTGAGTTAATGTTGCATGATGTTGAATTATTGATGTTAAGCTATGATTGGTAGTGGGTGACTATTATGATGATGATGGATGGTAAATGATGAATTTATGTATGAGAAATTATTGATGTTTGATGTTGTTGCATATTGTTTGAGAGATTAATAATTGGAATGATGATTAGGTGTGAAAATAATGAAAATGTGAATGGGTAGGTTGTGCAATGAATTGGAAGATATATGAATATAATTTAGATACATTATGACAGGTTTGGATGTAGAGAAATTGGTTTTGAATTGAGAGACTTGGTAAAATTGAGTTTTTAAGGCTTTTGGTAAAAACAGATTTTGGGCCAACTTTGGCGGATCATATCTCGAGCTATAGTTTTTTAAATTGATTGAATTTTGTATCAAATTAAAGATAATTCAAAGAGATTTAAAACGGTATAGATTTCGTAGAAATTAGAATTTTGTAGAAAAAGATATTATCGTTGGAAGTTGGTATCAAAAATCTGAATTCTATGATGTTGCAGAAATTGTGAGTTTTGGTTTGTGTGCACACGCACACTGTTGTGCGCATGCTCCAAGCAGGGGCCATGTTTTTACTTGTGCATACGCACACACTGGTGTGTACGCACATACAGGGATATGCCTACTATTGAGAGCATTCGCACACTCTGGTGCGCACGCACACACTGCGAAATTTACAAGTTGTGCGTACGCACAACATCATGTGTACGCACAAGTTGGAAAAACTCCTCTGGGCGTGCGTATGCATACCCTTATGCGTACACACACTGCTCTGTTTTTCAGTGAAAACCATTTTTAGTCGTTTTACCTTTCTCGACAAGCTTATAAACTTCCGTAACGCTTATCTAGGATGTTTTAACTTATTTTTAGGCTTTGAAATATAGAGAATACCCTAAGTAAGTTTAATTAGATATTTTCTGGTAAAAAATTTAGAAGACGGAGACTTAGGTTTCTGAATTTTGTAATTAGACCGTTGAAGTACTATGTGATGATAAGTATGATGAGCTACAAAAATTAAGAAAATTGGAAATGTTTGTGACGAGTCCCAGACTCGAAGATAAATGAGAAAGATTAAATACTTAAAGTGATCACTGATGGAATATATAATGATTTATACTGATGTTGTTGAGACGCTATGCACCTGGCAGGGACGGTAGGTTAATTACGCCTATTAAGGTCGCAACGGCGGCATAATGGCGGTGGTTAGTCCCGCTTACATTGAGATGTGGGGTCTGTGGCTAAGTATCCCGCTCGCATCCTTTCGAAATCACAAGAGTGTGCGTGGGTACTATATCCCTGGACCGTGTGCCGGACATGATATCCCTGGGGGTACCCATTTTATTCGTGACCAAAAGGCGACATTTCCATGGAAATGTGTTGGGTTGGCAATTGAACCGATAATGTAATATCACATGTAATAGGGTAGGCATTCATCATGTACATCTTCATTATGGTTGCTTGCTTCGTTTACTTGCATAATATGCCTAATTGTATAACATGCTTAAGTGCTTCTTGATTTACTTGCTATACTTGATAATTATTTGTGCTTTACTTGTATGAATTACTTGTGTTTTTTACTGGGATTGAGGAGGTTCAGTAGGCGGTGGCGATGGAATTGCATGGCGGTTAGGCTGGCGAAGGCTATGGGATAACAGTGTAATGTTAGATTAGAAATCCCCTAAGATAGTTTACCTGTTTAAGGATTTATTTATTTGTTTTATTAGCTTGAATACTATGCTTGATGTGAAGTTCTAGGATTGCCTCTGGTATCCCGAAATCTTATATCTTACATTACTGGGTACTGTTACTATACTAAGAACCTCCGATTCTCATACCATATTCTGTTATTATTTTCAGACGCAGGTCATAACCCACCTTGGTGAGTTACGTGATGGTGATAAAGCGAGGATCCTTATCCCTTTTTGAAGTCATTTTGGTTATTTTGTTTAGTACTCTCACTTTGTAATTTATATTTGCCTTAGAGGCATACTTTGAGAGAGATATGTTGTATACTGTTTTAACTTTCAAAACTCTATATGTCTGTATATAACTAGTCGGCCTAAACTCTGCGAGCTGAGGCTAGTATCTTATGATTATTATACTCTTATATCTACATACGCCTTATTATCTTGTATCTATATCTTGTACCCTTATGCCTTTAGCTTCATGTGAACGTTTTGCGCTTTTGAAACTCTGCATTTGAGCCTATTTCTTCATCGGACTTCTAGAATTACTATTTCTTTATATATATATATTATTGTATGAGCTTTAGAATTGTCGTGACCTTTAATTATCCTTTGCTTTACGACATGAGGTAAGGTTTAAGGTAATTAGGGTGTTACACAAATAAACCAAAATAAATTAATAGACCGAAATTATTTAATGATGGAAATAGAAAAAATCAGAACTAATAAAGATATTTGTAAAATATTGGTGTTATTGGTGATGATGTTAACGAAAAAAAAAAAAAGAAAAAGAAAAGAAGAAAGAGGGGGAGGAGGAGAAGGAGAAGGAGAAGGAGGCATGTAATTTGAAAAGTTGTTATAATAACTTAGTTAAATTTGGTTAAGTATTTTGCTTGAATGTAGAGTTTTATTGTAAGTATAAATAGTAAGTTAGAACAACAAACATTATTGTATTATTTTTAAAGTGCTAAGTAACAAATCCATAAGTTGTAATATATTTTTGTATCTTTCTTTTAATATTTAATGTATTTTTGAAATTTTTTTTGTATTATACTTGTTCTGAGGGTTATCTGAAACTGGGTTGCTTTTGCGTCTGAACGCGAGGCCCAAGCTCTTTTAAGGGCAGTATCTGACTTCTATTGGTGCCAGATACCGTCATCCGAGTTCATCGTGAGGAGGTGAGGGGTGGTACCTGCAAGGGACTCCGATGCTTAAGTTATCAAGAGTTTAAACAGGTTTTTAGTAGATTGGGTCATGAATATACCTAAGGGTGTCAGTATATTTATAGTAGAGTAGATAACCACCTTTTATAGTAATTCCACCTTTGATGATGGATGGTCGTTCCCCTTTCCTAAGAAAGTTGTTGAGATCTCCTTTCTAGATAAGTAGGATTTTGGGGAGTTAGTTACTTATTTAAATAGATAAGATTGAAGTCCTGTCGCCGCGCCCAACCTCTATCAAAGTCGGATAGGTGTAGGCAAGATGGGATCTTCTTGATGGACCTTTATTTATTTGGATCTGACTTTATCTTTGGGTCAGAATATGAACAATACTATTATATATTTATAAATTTTATCAATAATAAACAAGGAAGGATTACTCAGAGAAAGAAATCCTAAAATAATTTGAAAACGTAAAAATAAAAGTGATGATAGATCTTATAGGTCTTTGTATTTAAATAATTTTATCAATTCAAATCAGGATACAGAAATTTAATTTGTGTATTTAGTTGTATTTTCATGGTCATAAATACAGAAACAAAATTTACAATATTTTGTGGGTATGCCAGTGAAAATGTGAGAAATTTTGAGTCCCTATTTTAGAATTTGGATCCTCGAAATTTTAAATTTGTACTTTAGAGGATAAAATGTGATCTTTTACCCTTAAATGATTTTTCTCTCATATTTATTCTTGATCCTACCTATAAAATAAATGATGAGAGATCACAATTTATTTTTAAAGTGAAATTCAAACTTTAGAGAATCCAAATCGTCATTTTTAATAGCAGTCCGCAGAATAGAAGAACTTTCACTAATGTAATAGAACTAAACAAACTTCAAGTACCGTCTCTATTTTGTTTCTTTTTTTTTTTAGTAATGAATGACTTCATAGCTTCACTAATTTATTGAAAAGGAAAATGTGCTATTAATACTCTACTAGAGGGTGTTAACTGCAGGTCGGGTTAAAACAGTTAGTTGATTTTTTTTTTTTTTGGCGTCCAACAGTTAGTTGATTTGATATATGCAAGAAATGTTAACAAAATTTTGTGTAGAAATGGTTAAGCATAACAGTTCAACTATACATTCAAGTGTTTTTGACAACCAAGTCTAATAAAATTTGTCTAAACTCAAAATATATCATTTTTCGTCTGTCTCCTCCTCCTCCTCCTTCTTCTTCTTTTGTTATTATCACCAACAACAACATTTTGCTAATATTTTTATTGGTTCTGATTTTTTTTGATGCCATCATTAAATAATTTCGCTTCGTTTTTTAGTTTATTTCGATTCATTTATGAATTAATTGAGGTTCACTTGATGCTGCTGATAAGTATTGACCAAATTTTTTAACAAAGAAGAATGAAATTATTTATTATCACTTTATTCAATTGCCTTAGATTCCACTCTATTCCATTCAATTAGTTCAGATTTGAACAAGTAGTAAAAAAAACTCAATCATCAACAAAAACACAATTCATTTCTGCATTCAAATGAATCTCAATTAAACTAAGAAATGAACCGAAATTATTTAAGGAATAAAAAATTTGGTCAATACTTATCAACAAGATCAAGTGAGCCTCAATTAGCACACAAATGAATCGAAATTAGTTCAGATTTAAACAAATAGTCAAAAAGACTCAATCATTAACAAAAACACATCGAATTCATTTCTGGATTCAAATGAACCTCAATTAAACTAAGAGATGAACCAAAATTACTTAAGGAATACAAAATTTAGTCAATACTTATTTGTAGCATCAAGTGAACCTCAATTAACACACAAATGGTAAGAACAAAAAATAATTAATCGCTTAATTAAAATAATTTAATTGCCCAAAATAGGTTCAAAGATTTAGAATGTTAATTAGAAAATTTAAATATGATATTTGAACTCAATAGATTTTCTGAGTTCGAAAATGTAATTTTCTGCAGAAAATTGCGTAAAAAGGCGTATCGGTAAATTAGCCGGCAGTACCGACTTAAGTCTGTCCGGTGCTGCATGGGAATAATAAAAACGGTAAAAAAACTTAGAGAAATAATTAAAGTTGAAAACCGGGCGCTAATTCTAAAGGTTTGGCCCAATTTTGGGCCAAACAGACAAAAAATGTTAACAGGTTGGATCGGGTCCAAATTGGGCCCAAGCCCAATACATATAAGTTCACTAATGGACCCAATTCAGCCTCATAACACACTTGAACATAACCCTAGCAGCTGCATGGGTTGAGAGAAAAGGGATGAAGAACACTATTCATCTTCTCCTTCTTTCTCTTGTAACTTGAGCTACGACGCTTTGATTCGCGAACGGTTTGCTGCCACGCGAAACTCTCGTCGAGCTCGTTAGTTTTATCTAACCAAAGTGGTAAGATTTTCGAAAATCCTTAACCAGTTTTCATTTCTATGAAATTCAAAATTTTATTTGGTTTTTGAGAGATTTTTGTAATTTTGGGTGTTTAGGTACACTCTAACACTTGGTTGCTATTGGATTTTTTCTCCAAGACTATTGGGTAAGGTAAGAATATCTTAAACCCTTATGAATTTATGATTTCGGTAAAGTCTAGGTATTAATTATGATGAATTAATTGTTTATAGCTTGGAATTTATGATTATTGGAGCTTTTGGATTGTGTATGGTAGCTTGATTGAACTTGGAAACTTGTGGAAGCTTGGTTGGGGTCAAATTTTGATATTTGGTGTATATTGGGAATCGACCAAAGTATGGTTTCGGTTTCCTCTATGTAATATGTAATATTTTTGGACACTTAGACTAGTAGACCTTAGGATAGGATTGGATCGATTGTTGATAATTGTTGAAATGAGGTTGTTGTTCATAAATGGTGTTGATTTTTGAGTTAATGTTGCATGATGTTGAATTATTGATGTTAAGCTATGATTGGTAGTGGGTGACTATTATGATGATGATGGATGGTAAATGATGAATTTATGTATGAGAAATTATTGATGTTTGATGTTGTTGCATATTGTTTGAGAGATTAATAATTGGAATGATGATTAGGTGTGAAAATAATGAAAATGTGAATGGGTAGGTTGTGCAATGAATTGGAAGATATATGAATATAATTTAGATACATTATGACAGGTTTGGATGTAGAGAAATTGGTTTTGAATTGAGAGACTTGGTAAAATTGAGTTTTTAAGGCTTTTGGTAAAAACAGATTTTGGGCCAACTTTGGCGGATCATATCTCGAGCTATAGTTTTTTAAATTGATTGAATTTTGTATCAAATTAAAGATAATTCAAAGAGATTTAAAACGGTATAGATTTCGTAGAAATTAGAATTTTGTAGAAAAAGATATTATCGTTGGAAGTTGGTATCAAAAATCTGAATTCTATGATGTTGCAGAAATTGTGAGTTTTGGTTTGTGTGCACACGCACACTGTTGTGCGCATGCTCCAAGCAGGGGCCATGTTTTTACTTGTGCATACGCACACACTGGTGTGTACGCACATACAGGGATATGCCTACTATTGAGAGCATTCGCACACTCTGGTGCGCACGCACACACTGCGAAATTTACAAGTTGTGCGTACGCACAACATCATGTGTACGCACAAGTTGGAAAAACTCCTCTGGGCGTGCGTATGCATACCCTTATGCGTACACACACTGCTCTGTTTTTCAGTGAAAACCATTTTTAGTCGTTTTACCTTTCTCGACAAGCTTATAAACTTCCGTAACGCTTATCTAGGATGTTTTAACTTATTTTTAGGCTTTGAAATATAGAGAATACCCTAAGTAAGTTTAATTAGATATTTTCTGGTAAAAAATTTAGAAGACGGAGACTTAGGTTTCTGAATTTTGTAATTAGACCGTTGAAGTACTATGTGATGATAAGTATGATGAGCTACAAAAATTAAGAAAATTGGAAATGTTTGTGACGAGTCCCAGACTCGAAGATAAATGAGAAAGATTAAATACTTAAAGTGATCACTGATGGAATATATAATGATTTATACTGATGTTGTTGAGACGCTATGCACCTGGCAGGGACGGTAGGTTAATTACGCCTATTAAGGTCGCAACGGCGGCATAATGGCGGTGGTTAGTCCCGCTTACATTGAGATGTGGGGTCTGTGGCTAAGTATCCCGCTCGCATCCTTTCGAAATCACAAGAGTGTGCGTGGGTACTATATCCCTGGACCGTGTGCCGGACATGATATCCCTGGGGTACCCATTTTATTCGTGACCAAAAGGCGACATTTCCATGGAAATGTGTTGGGTTGGCAATTGAACCGATAATGTAATATCACATGTAATAGGGTAGGCATTCATCATGTACATCTTCATTATGGTTGCTTGCTTCGTTTACTTGCATAATATGCCTAATTGTATAACATGCTTAAGTGCTTCTTGATTTACTTGCTATACTTGATAATTATTTGTGCTTTACTTGTATGAATTACTTGTGTTTTTTACTGGGATTGAGGAGGTTCAGTAGGCGGTGGCGATGGAATTGCATGGCGGTTAGGCTGGCGAAGGCTATGGGATAACAGTGTAATGTTAGATTAGAAATCCCCTAAGATAGTTTACCTGTTTAAGGATTTATTTATTTGTTTTATTAGCTTGAATACTATGCTTGATGTGAAGTTCTAGGATTGCCTCTGGTATCCCGAAATCTTATATCTTACATTACTGGGTACTGTTACTATACTAAGAACCTCCGATTCTCATACCATATTCTGTTATTATTTTCAGACGCAGGTCATAACCCACCTTGGTGAGTTACGTGATGGTGATAAAGCGAGGATCCTTATCCCTTTTTGAAGTCATTTTGGTTATTTTGTTTAGTACTCTCACTTTGTAATTTATATTTGCCTTAGAGGCATACTTTGAGAGAGATATGTTGTATACTGTTTTAACTTTCAAAACTCTATATGTCTGTATATAACTAGTCGGCCTAAACTCTGCGAGCTGAGGCTAGTATCTTATGATTATTATACTCTTATATCTACATACGCCTTATTATCTTGTATCTATATCTTGTACCCTTATGCCTTTAGCTTCATGTGAACGTTTTGCGCTTTTGAAACTCTGCATTTGAGCCTATTTCTTCATCGGACTTCTAGAATTACTATTTCTTTATATATATATATTATTGTATGAGCTTTAGAATTGTCGTGACCTTTAATTATCCTTTGCTTTACGACATGAGGTAAGGTTTAAGGTAATTAGGGTGTTACACAAATAAACCAAAATAAATTAATAGACCGAAATTATTTAATGATGGAAATAGAAAAAATCAGAACTAATAAAGATATTTGTAAAATATTGGTGTTATTGGTGATGATGTTAACGAAAAAAAAAAAAGAAAAAGAAAAGAAGAAAGAGGGGGAGGAGGAGAAGGAGAAGGAGAAGGAGGCATGTAATTTGAAAAGTTGTTATAATAACTTAGTTAAATTTGGTTAAGTATTTTGCTTGAATGTAGAGTTTTATTGTAAGTATAAATAGTAAGTTAGAACAACAAACATTATTGTATTATTTTTAAAGTGCTAAGTAACAAATCCATAAGTTGTAATATATTTTTGTATCTTTCTTTTAATATTTAATGTATTTTTGAAATTTTTTTTTGTATTATACTTGTTCTGAGGGTTATCTGAAACTGGGTTGCTTTTGCGTCTGAACGCGAGGCCCAAGCTCTTTTAAGGGCAGTATCTGACTTCTATTGGTGCCAGATACCGTCATCCGAGTTCATCGTGAGGAGGTGAGGGGTGGTACCTGCAAGGGACTCCGATGCTTAAGTTATCAAGAGTTTAAACAGGTTTTTAGTAGATTGGGTCATGAATATACCTAAGGGTGTCAGTATATTTATAGTAGAGTAGATAACCACCTTTTATAGTAATTCCACCTTTGATGATGGATGGTCGTTCCCCTTTCCTAAGAAAGTTGTTGAGATCTCCTTTCTAGATAAGTAGGATTTTGGGGAGTTAGTTACTTATTTAAATAGATAAGATTGAAGTCCTGTCGCCGCGCCCAACCTCTATCAAAGTCGGATAGGTGTAGGCAAGATGGGATTTTCTTGATGGACCTTTATTTATTTGGATCTGACTTTATCTTTGGGTCAGAATATGAACAATACTATTATATATTTATAAATTTTATCAATAATAAACAAGGAAGGATTACTCAGAGAAAGAAATCCTAAAATAATTTGAAAACGTAAAAATAAAAGTGATGATAGATCTTATAGGTCTTTGTATTTAAATAATTTTATCAATTCAAATCAGGATACAGAAATTTAATTTGTGTATTTAGTTGTATTTTCATGGTCATAAATACAGAAACAAAATTTACAATATTTTGTGGGTATGCCAGTGAAAATGTGAGAAATTTTGAGTCCCTATTTTAGAATTTGGATCCTCGAAATTTTAAATTTGTACTTTAGAGGATAAAATGTGATCTTTTACCCTTAAATGATTTTTCTCTCATATTTATTCTTGATCCTACCTATAAAATAAATGATGAGAGATCACAATTTATTTTTAAAGTGAAATTCAAACTTTAGAGAATCCAAATCGTCATTTTTATTGACGATGCATGCGAAAATGCACCCAACATTATTTAACATTTTCACCGCTCCTACAAGTGAAAATGTGTGTAGATAGTACATACGTGAGTGACTGTAGTTAGTGATAATTTTAAAGCGAGTGACTTCTTATGATGACCGAATTTATACACTCTCTTATATGCCTTTTTCACCCATAAATTATTTAAAGAAACAACACAAACACAAATTATTGTAAATTTTTGCATTTTTTCATATATTATTTTTTACATTTTTGCTGGCATAGCCAAAAAAAATATTGTAAATTTTGTTTAGCAACCATAATTACAAAAATATAACTAAATGTATAAATTGTTAAATTTTTACATCTTTATTTAAATTGGTAAAGATGTAATACATGTTCAAGAGGACATTTTTAATATTCTAGAGTTAAGAGAAAGAATAATAATTTTGTTATTTTCAAGAATTTGAATACTAGAAAAATTATACTATGCCGATATTAAACATCAAAAAGATTAAGAATTTGTCTAAAAAATAATGGTGCTGAAATGACGACACTCATAAAATTCGTTGAGCTAAAAAAGGACAACGAGAAGCCCAAAAGTGCTCTTCAAATTTATTGGAATGCACAAATTTAGTATTAAGTTTTGAAATTATTAAGTTTATATTTCAATTTAATTTATTATCTAGATTTGTCAAAAGACTTGATTTGATTTTAATTTGTTCTTTTTTTGGAGTCTGACCAAGAAAAGGAAAATAGAAACAAAAAACAACAAACAACACAACTAAGAAGTTAAAGTGTTCACTAAATCCTCTCGGATTAGCCTATGAATATCATCGACAAGAAAAATTCATTTCTTGTAGGGCTCATTCTTCCTTGCAGCATCTTTGGCTAAGGCATCAACAACAGTATTAATAGAACGTAGCACCGAAATTATCGAAGGTTGTCAATCTCTCACCAGCATGGTGATGAGCGGATATTTTATACGCTTTTTGGCACTATTTTCATATAGTTTCTAGTATGTTTTGTTTAATTTTTATTAAGTTTTTATAGATTTTAGTGTTAAATTTACATTTTTGGATTCTACTTTGAGTTTGTGTGTTTTTGTACAATTTCAGGTATTTTCTGGCAAAAATTGAGGAGTTGGAGCAAAAGTCTGATTCAGAGACAGAGAAAGCACTGCAGATGCTGTCCAGATCTGACCTCCTTGCACCCGGAAGAGCTTTTCTAGAGCTACAAAAGTCCAAATGGAGCGTTCTCAACGGCTCTGGAAAGCTGACTTCTAGAACTTTCCACCAATATATAATAGTTCATACTTTGCTTCTGATTAGAATGCCCAAAACTGGCGTCCAACGCCAGCCTCCTGCCCTTCTTTCAGGCGTCCAGCGCCCAAGAAGAAGAGACTAGCGCCCAAACGCGCAAAGAGGACCCCTTAGCCAGCGTTCAACGCCCTAGAGGCCTCATAGCATATGGATCTCATCAAAGTTCAGCCCAAACACTCACCAAGTGGGCCCCAAAAGTATATTTTAGTACTAAAAGACTGTTTTACCCTTACTAGTCATTAGTTTAGTATTTAAAGTAGAAGATCATTCTTTGTTAAGGATCTTCGGACATCTTTACACCATATTTTCATTTTTACCATTGTATTTCATATCAGTATGAGTTTCTAAACCTCCTAGGTTGAGGGGAGAAGCCCTGCTGAGTTCTATGAATTAATAAAAGTATTACTGTTTCTCTTCAACCCGTATTTAATTTAATTCTAATATGTATATTTATTCTTCAACATGGTGAATGGGATGGTCCATGACAACCAACTCCGTTCATCATACTAGGACCGCGTGCCTGACAACCACCCGTGTCTACTTGGGTTCGTATGGATACTTCAGTGGAAAGCATTGAACTGCTAGCTTGATTATACATCTCTCAAACGGCTAATCCACGACTTCGTTGGAGACTTCTCGAGACACCAGTTCAGCCGATTTACGGGGAAATTAGGGTCTCTGTGGTAGAGGCTAGAACCCAAAGGCACAACATTCTCTGATCCAGAAGATTTGACCTTGTCTGTGGCGTTTTGAGTAAGATCATTAAGGAGAATGGACTGTAGGAGCTTCACCCTCAATTAGAATGGATCCACACTAACCCTGGGGTTTAGATCTGGTGGAGTATTGGTGGCTGCTCAAGCCAGCGTCAATCACATACAGCCTGCCAGAGAAGAAATCATTCACAATTGAAGAAGACGGTAAGACCAGAGTTAATCTAGAAGGACAAAGCAACTCCAAGCCTTAACCATCTAAGTTTTAAGATTATCATTGTAAACATATCAACCTAATTCCATCTTCCAAATCAAAACCAACAACTTCTTGATTCGCCTGACTAAGACCTACAAGATAACCATAGCTTGCTTCAAACCACAATCCTCGTGGGATCGACCCTGACTTGCTCAGGTATTACTTGGACGACCCAGTGCACTTGCTAGTACAGTTGTACGAAGTGTGGGGATTCGTGCACCAAGTTTTTGGCGCCGTTGTCGGGAATTGTTCGAGTTTGGATAACTGATGAATTATCTTGTTCCCTAGATCAGGTCTTTTATTTTATTTTGTTTGAGTCTTTTATTTTTATTTTTTCTCCATTATTTTCAAAAAATAAAAAATAAAAAATATTTTCAAAAATATTTTTCTTTTCTTTGTTTAATCTTTGTTCTTAGTTTGAGTCTTTTTGTTTGTGTTCTTAGTAATTTTCAAAACATTTTGAGTCTTTTATTCTAAAAATTTTCAAAAATAGTTTCTTTTATTTAAATCTTGTGTCAATCTTTAAGTTTGGTGTTTTCTTGTGTCTTTTCTTTAAATTTTCAAAAAATTTTTCTTTTAATTTTTCAAAAATTTTAAATTTAGTGTCTTTTGCATGTTCTTGTGTTCTTTGAATTTTTTGAGTCTTGTTCTTAGTGTTCTTCTTAATCTTCAAAGTGTTCTTATTTTTCTTTTTGTTTTGATCTTTAAATTTTTAAGTTTGGTGTCTCTTTGGTGTTTGTCTTTAAATTTTCGAAAATTGAGTCCTTTAGATCTAAAAATTTTAAGTTTGGTGTCTTTTTGTTATTTTTCTCTTTCCTCATTAAATTCAAAAATAAAAAATATCTTTTCTATCTTTATTTTAATTTTAAATTTTTATCTTATCTTATCTTAGTTTTCAAATTTCAAAATCAAATCTTTTTGAAAATCTTATCTTATCTTTTTATCTTTCTTTAAAATTAAAAAAATTTTAAAAAATTTAAAATTAAAAAATCTTATTTTATCTTATTTCAAATTTTAAAAATCAAACCTTTTCAAATTCAAATCTTTTTCAAATCTTTATCTTATCTTGTTTCAATTTCAAAAATTCAAAATTTAAAAATTCAAATTCCAAATTTCAAAAATTCAAATTTTAAAATTTAAAATTCAAAATTCAAATATTTTTAATTTTAAAACTTATCTTTTATTAACTTCCTTATCTTATCTTTCTTACCTAACTTATCTTTTCTATCTTATCTTCTTTTAAATTTTAAAATTAAATCTTTTTCAAATATTTTCAAATTCAAATCTTTTCTAATCTTTTATCTTATTTTGTTTTCAAATTTTTTCTTAATTAGTTACTTACTTTCTCTCTCTTCTTTTTCAAAACTTCCTAACTAATTCCTCTCCCTCTTCTATTTTCAAAATGTCTTCTTCTATTTCTCTCTACTCTTTTTCAAAATTTATTAACTAATTTTCAATTCTTTTTAATTAATTAACCTTAATTTTTGAATTTAATTAAAAAAAGATTTATTATTTTTTTATTTTTATCCTACATCCCTTCTCTTCTTCTACCTTTTTTTTTTTATCATGAACCCAAATGGGAATGAAGAGTTCAGAAGAACTGTGAGATCTTATGCAAATCCTACTGCTGACTTCTATGGAAGAAGTATTAGCATACCTCACATCAGAGCAAGTAGGTTTGAACTAAACCCTCAACTCATTACTATAGTACAGCAAAATTACCAGTATTTTAGACTTCCCCAAGAAGAACCTACTATGTTCTTGGCAGATTTCTTAAAGATTACTGACACAGTATACAATGAGGGAGAAGACCAAGATGTCTACAGACTATTGCTCTTTTCTTTTGCTGTAAAGGGCCAAGGAAAGAGGTGGTTGGATAACCAGCCCAAAGATAGCTTGAAAACTTGGAAACAGTTAGCACACAAGTTTTTAAATCAATACTTCCCTCCAAGGAAGATGACCTAGCTGAGACTGGACATTCAAGGCTTCAAACAAGGAGATAGTGAATCTCTTTATGATGCCTAGAAAAGGTATAGAAGGATGCTAAGAAAATGTCACTCTGAAATATTTTCAGGATGGGTACAATTAGACATCTTCTACTATGGACTTTCAGACATGGCTAAAATGTCTATGGACCACTCTGTTGGTGGTTCCATACATATTAGAAAGACCATTGAAGAGGCTCGCGAGCTTATTGAGACAGTTGCCACTAATCAGCATCTGTACTCATCTGCTGAGACTTCTATAAAAGGAGAGGTTAAGGTAATATCTACTGAACTTAACTCTCCAGAACAGGATGGCTCATTGACTCAGCAACTGCATGCGCTTGCCAGCAACTACTGGAATTACAAGAGGCTTTGCCAGAAACTCAAGCTTCTAACAGGAATATAGAAGCCCAGCTAAGTCAAACAAGACAACAATTATCTAAGCAGATAACAAAGGAATGTCAGGCTATTCAACTGAGGAGTGGAAAATCTTTAAACACCCAACCTCAGTATAATAAGCCAACAGAAGGACACCAGACTGATGTCCAAGACGTCTCTAAAGGCATTGAATGCCCAAAGAAGAATGTCATTGGCATTCAATGCCAAGAAGGGGAATCCATCCATGGCGTTGAACGCCCAACAGGGGGCAGTGTCCCTGGCGTTGAACGCCAGCAAGGGGGCAGCAATATGGACGTTGAACGCCCAAGCAAAGAAGGCCAGTTACATACTGATAACAACCCTCCTAAGCAAGCTAGTAACCCCCTTCCAACACACATGGAACTCGGCCTTCATCAACCAAGATTGATGAGTATAAGGCTAAGATGCCATTTCCTCAGAAACTCTGTCAAGAGGAAAAAGATAAACAATTTGTCCGCTTTGCGGATTATCTCAGAATACTAAAGATCAAGATCCCTTTTGTAGAGGCTCTTGAACAGATACCTTCTTATGCTAAGTTCGTGAAGGACATTTTGAGTCATAAGAAGGATTGGATAGAGAAAGAAATAGTCCTCCTCACTGAAGAGTGCAGTGCAATCATTCAAAATAGCTTATTAGAGAAACTTAAGGATCTTGGAAGCTTTATGATACCATGCACTCTAGGTGATGCTTGTACAAGGACAGCTCTATGTGACCTTAGAGCAAGCATCAACCTAATACCTACTTCATTAATAAAGAAGCTTTGCTTGACTGAGGAAGTCAAACCAACCTGCATATGCCTTCAACTTGCTGATGGTTCTATTAAGATACCATCAGGAGTAGTCGAAGACATGATTGTAAGGGTTGGACCCTTTACTTTTTGCACTGAATTTGTGGTGTTGGACATGGAAGGGAACAAGAGTGCATCCCTGATTCTAGGAAAACCCTTCCTAGTTACAGGACGAACCTTCATTGATGTTGAAAAAGGGGAAGTAACCCTGAGAGTTAATGAGGAAAAGTTCGTACTGAATGCTGTAAAAGCCATGCAGCATCAAGACACCCCAGAGGAATGCATGATCATTGACCTCATTAATTCCCTAGTGGAAGAAGTAAACATGGCTGAGAGTCTCAAGGAAGGGCTGAATGACATCCTTACTGATGAACAGCCTGACTTGGAGGATCCTTTGAAAATTCCTAAGGAAAAGGAGAAGCCTCCAAAGCTTGAGCTCAAGCCATTACCATCTTCCCTGAAATATGCATTTTTGGAAGACGGAGATACTTATCATGTGATCATAAGCTCTGTCTTAAAGCCACAAGAAGAGGAAGCACTAATTCGAGTGCTTAAGACATATAGGACTATCCTTGTGTGGACTATAAGTGACCTTAAGGGCATTAGCCCGGCCCGATGCTTGCATAAAATCTTGCTGGAGGATGACGCCAAACCAGTGGTGAAACCACAAAGGCGACTAAATCCAACTATAAAGGAAGTAGTGCAGAAGGAAGTTACTAAGCTCTAGGAGACTGGGATTATTTATCCCATTTCTGATAGTCCCTGGGTGAGCTCTATCCAAGTTGTTCCCAAAAAGGGAGGCATGACAATGGTTCATAATGAAAAGAATGAACTGATCCCTACAAGGACAGTTACAGGGTGGCGTATGTGCATTGACTATAGAAGACTCAATGACGCCACTAGAAAGGATCATTTTCCTTTACCATTCATTGACCAAATGCTAGAAAGACTAGCAGGGCATGCTTTTTATTGTTTCTTCGATGGATATTTGGGGTACAATCAAATAGCAATGGATCCACAGGATCAAGAAAAAATAGCATTCACATGCCCATCTGGCGTGTTTGCCTACAGACGAATGCCATGTGGCTTGTGCAATGCACCTGCCACATTTCAGAAATGTATGTTATCCATCTTCTTTGATATGGTAGAGAAGTTCCTTGAAGTGTTCATGGATGACTTCTCTATTTTCGGAGACTCATTTGACTCCTGTCTTGATCATCTGACCCTAGTTCTGAAAAGATGCCAAGAAACAAACCTAGTTCTAAACTGGGAGAAATGCCACTTCATGGTAACTGAAGGCATTGTCCTTGGGCATCGAATTTCAAACAAGGGCATAGAAGTAGATCAAGCCAAGGTGGAAGTGATTGAACGCTTGCCTCCACCTACTAATGTCAAGGCAATAAGAATTTTCCTAGGACATGCAGGATTTTACAGGCGGTTCATAAAAGATTTATCTAAAATCACAAAACCCCTGTGTAATCTATTGGCCACTGATGTTCTATTCATCTTTGACCAAGAATGCCTGCATGCCTTTGAAACTCTGAAAGCCAAGCTTGTCACTGCTCCTATCATCTCTGCACCCAACTAGAACTTACCATTTGAGCTAATGTATGATGCCAGTGATCATGCTATTGGTGCAGTCCTAGGGCAGAGACATGACAAGTTTCTGCATGTCATTTATTATGCTAGTCGCATATTAAATGATGCGCAGAAAAACTATACTACTACAGAAAAGGAGCTACTTGCAGTGGTCTATGCCATTGACAAGTTCAGATCCTACTGAAGGTTGTGGTAGGCTTAGAGAAGGGGGGGTTGAATCTATGCCTTCCTTTTAGTTGCTGTTATTACCCTTTTAAAGCAAACTTTTAATTCAGGTTCTGTTTGAACTCAGCAGCGGAAATTTATGAGACAATTTATTTTTGTCTCATGAATATCAAAAAACAGAACTCAGCAGAGAAGAGAAAAGCTAACACCAGCATGTATTCTGGTTCGGTTGCCTTGTGCTATGCAACCTACATCCAGTCTCCTCCACAACCATGGAAGAATTTCACTATAGTTAACAGTATTACATATACCAATTTCACAGGATTGACCCAATCCTTTCACACTCAAGTTCTAACCTAACTTGATATTGGCTATGCTAATACCTAACTATTCCTCTTAGTGCTAACCCAACTAAGAAAGGGATACCTTACAGGTACAAGATACAAGACACTTAACCAACCTAAAGAAATCAGAAAATAACTCTAGGCTTTTCTCTCAAGTGTTTCACTCAGCCTTTTTTCACTCATGGCTTTTTCTTAAGCTTTCTCACAATGCCTTTTCTCTCAAGAAATTATAGAAAGATAAACTTAGAAAAGTACATTACAATCAGTAAAACATGAAGGAGATTCACTTCATCAGCAGCCTCTTTGCTATGTGCAAAACCAGATTCGTAAACCTCAGATGCAGTTCTTCAGTATTGGCCGAATGCTTCTTTGAAAGAAAGCATTATCCAAGTAGAGGAACTTCTTAACAGAACACTGTTCTCACACTCTGGTTTTCTCTCCTTAGTTTCTGAATGAACAGCAAACCTCTTTTATCTCCTTGCATGTTGCTTGGTTCTTCTTCCAAGGTCAACACCTTGAGCCTTGAGCTTCACCAACCCACAGATTCACTTTTTCTCCTTAATCCCTAGAGTAGAAACTTTCCTTCTGACTTCCTCATCTTGACCAAAAGCCATAAAATAGTAACCATAGAAATCTTCTCATGGTCAACTTGATCTTAGCCCTTGAAAATCAACTTGGTCCCCAAGTTTTGTTTAAGACCGTAGATACACAGTAGAGAAGAACAAAAATCCTCTTTCCCTTGTATCCCATTTCGGATAGAGCAGAGAGTTGGGAAGAAGAGATGAAGCCGAGTTGCATGTATGAGGAAATGATTTACCTATAACCTAAGCTTGATTTGGTTTGGATTTTCTGATTTATATTTCTGTGTTTCAAGCTTAATCCTTCTCTCTCTTGCTTCTTTGGTGACTAGCTTGGTGAAGAAGCTCTCTCTCTTTCTCTTTCTTACTTTTCTGAAGTTCTGATTTGACTTGGTCAGAGAGGAGAGGAACGTTGCACATTGAAAGAGTGAAGACTTCAATCTTACAAGAGAAGCTTTGTGGGATGGATACGGGCTTGGATTGGATTTCCATTAAGCAACCCGTTTTGATTTCTTTGGCTTTGTTTCTTTTGGGCTTCTGATTTTTGCTTTCAGCCCACCAACCTTGCTGATTGCTTTTCATTCCATTTGGGCTATGGAATTTTGGCCTACAATAATAAATAATTAGTAATAAGTAAATATAATTAATCAACACTAATTATTTATTTTACCCAAAAATAATGTTTGTCATCACTGATTAATTTAGTTAATTTCTTAACTCAACAATCTCCCCCTTGATGACAAACATGATTTAAGCAATAATCAAAAAGGAAATAAATTGAGAAAGGTATAGAAACTCCCTTTGATTTTTGTCATTTGCTTTTATGTTGCTCCCCCTTTCCTTTTCAAGATTAGCTCCCCCTGAATTTGTACTTTCCTTTTTGTTCCTATTTTTCTTTGATATTAAAGAGAGCACAATAAAGAGCTAAAATACATTTATCTTGGCTAAGGGATATCAGATAAGCAACATCACATAATCAGCCCAACATCAAGCTATTATCATCAGCAAAATGATTCAGCATGTGAAATCAAGTATTAATGCAGCAAAAATCCCAAAAGAAGTACTAGGATCTATTATCCTATTGCTATTACTCCCCCTTTTGTCATCAAGGGTGGATAATAAGCAAGATCAACAAAAAATAAAGTCTTGTATCCTGCAGAAAAGAGTTAGCTCATAGTGCAAAGTACTAACTAAACTACCAAAGGTGCAGCAATATCTAGAGTTATTACAGTCATCCAAAATGAAACAGTTCAGAAGTAGCTAAAGAAACAGAATTCATGAGACAAAAAGAGAGCAGCAGCAACAGTTTTCATGAGACAAATCCTAGGCATCAGAACCATTCCCCTCCGAAGCAGCTTCCTCTTCAACATCAGTGGCAATGTCTTCATCATTGTGAAGGTTATCAATGAAGGTCATGAGCACAGCCACCCTGTCCCTTGATTTTCTCAGAAAGTTCTCATGCTTGCTAGCTAGCTTCCTTTGTTCCTTGCTCATGGCAATCATGTGATTTGATTGGGAAACAAACTCTTGAGCGACATCCTTAACTACATTCAACAGAGCAGATTTCTTCCCAGTGGAGATGGAAGTACCCTCGGTGGAAGGAGGGGAAGAGTCATCTAGAATAAACTCTTCATTATCATCATCTAGAACCACTCTCTCAGATCTAGTTGGTCCTTTTTGCTGTTTCACTGAACCACCCCCTTTTAGGTATGAATGTCTGTTTTCATAATCCTCATTTGACAGATCAACACCAAAATTCTCAAATATGCAAGTTAAAAACAAGCCATAAGGTAGTGCTTTATCTTTCACACTTCTAACAGAATCAAACATGTATCTAGCCATCAAATAGGTAAAAGAGATTTCTGTTTTAGTGATTAGGGCATACAAAACAAGTGTGTCCGTATAAGAAACCCTTTGATATGAACCACTTTGAGGAATTAAGATGTGGTTGACAATTCGGTGTAACTGAGCACGTTCATATCCTAGGGCTTTGTGAGTGGGTGTGATGCCATCAATTAAGGAAACATGTTCACAAATGTGAGCCAAAGCATCATGGTAAGAGATACCAACTCCATCATCCCACTTTACATATGTATAAGCACACGGCCCAACATCAGTGTACTTCAAAGAGTCACTGATAGTTTCATTATTCAAAATAATGTCTCTGCCCTTAACATAAGAATGCACACTTCCTTCATGGTAAGTCATGTTTGCATAAAATTCTTTGACTAACTGAGGATATACATGTTTTTTGATTTTGAAAAGGTGATTCCAGTCTAAAAATTCCAAATTTTCAACAAAAAGAAAATCTTTCTTTTTCAAATCAGGTAAATCTGCAAGAAAGGAGGGACATAGAGTACGATACTGAATAACTCCCTCATAAAAATCGTGGTTCATGGCAGATTTGAAACGATGGGGGTTATAGTCTGAGTGAGATGTCATGTAGTGTGATTTGTGAGCAAAAGGATCAATGTCTGGTTCTCTAACAGATTTGAGAGGGCGATGAGGGTTACCTCTTTGTGAGCGGACAGGAACAGACCTTGACTTAGGTTTTGCTGTCTCAGCAATAGGTTCTTCAACAGCAGGACGCTTACCCTTGGATGAGCCAGGTTTCGAAGAGCTTGGTTTGGATGGCGTTGCCTTAGGTGGTGACGTCGGCTTGGAAGGGGCAGGGTATCGTGGTGTAGTCTTGGTTCGCGTCATGGGAGCAGTGCGAGGAGGAAAGGTTGGAGGAGATGGTGAAGGTGTGAAGGTTCGGTCTTGAGAGCGAGTGGAGGGCTTGGATGGAAGTTTATACACCTTTTCACGAGGAGGCTTGTGTGCTATGGTTTTCTTCCTCATTTGGTGGTTATTTGGTTTAAGAAGAAAAAGAGTAATGAGGGTAGTGGTGAGAATCGAAGGGATAGAGAAGGAGTTATAGAGGGAAGAGAGGGAGTGTTGGTAACCGTACCCAAAAGAAAATTTCCAAAACTATGCAACTGCATCACCATTTGAAAAGACTTGAAAAGACATGACCTCATAAAATAAATATTTGATTTGATTTTCAAAACAAGGAAATTAATTTTAAATTTTGAAAGTCAACAAAATTAAAATGAAACCCTTTTTGGATCAAAACAAAAATAATGATTTGGATTTTAAATAAAACTTAAGCACACAAATCATCCAAAAATCAAGTAAACAAGAATGTAACATTCATATTGGGTCCAGATGAGGTTTGGATTTTAGTGAAACATTTAGGACTACCCAGATATGATTTGAGGTTAGTCCAGATCAATTTTTCACTTGAAGTAAGCCCAATACGCGCTGACTTGAAGGAAACGTTCATCACCTGCCCAGAATTGTCTCATACCTGTTTATGAGACAAAAAGCTCCAGCAAATACATCAGCATTTTTCAAATAAAGAATCATAGCTCAAAATTCCTAGACAAGTCCTAAGCATGCAGAATCTATCCTCAGCTAATGGTTTTGTAAAAATGTCTGCTAATTGCTCCTCAAATTTAACAAATTGAATGCAAATATCCGCTTTTTGGACATGTTCTCTTATTGAGTGAAATTTCACTTCAATATGCTTAGTCCTAGAGTGCAAGACTGGATTTTTAGAAATATTAATGGCACTCATATTATCACACATCAAGGGAATATTTTCAGCATTTAATCTGTAATCAGCAAGCTGGGTTTTTAACCATAAAAGCTGAGAACAACAAGAAGAAGCAGCTATATACTCAGCCTCTGCAGTGGATAGGGCCACTGTTGGTTGCTTCTTACTTGACCATACATTTAAGGACTTTCCAAGGAAACAACATAAGCCTGAAGTGCTCCTTCTATCAACTCTATCACAAGCAAAATCTGCATCACAATAACCAACTGCAGAAAAATCATCAATCTTAGGATACCAAAGACCAAAATTGGATGTGCCATGAACATATCTAATGATCCTCTTAACTGCAGATTGATGTGACTCTTTTAGTTTGGATTGGAACCTAGAACACAATCCAACACTTTGCACAATATCGGGCCTAGAGGAAGTTAAGTACATAAGAGAACCAATCATTCCTCTATACCTAGTCTCATCAACATCTTTCTCAGTTTCTCCCTTATCTAATTTAGAACTAGGATGCATGGGAGTTCCCATGGGTTTGGCATTTTCCATACCAAATTTCTTAACTAATTTCTTTGCATACTTTTCTTGATGAATGAAAATACCTTTTTCAGTTTGTTTAATTTGCAGCCCAAGGAAGAAATTAAGTTCACCCATCATACTCATGTCAAATTCACTTGTCATGAGTTTTCCAAATTCAGAACAAAGGGATTCATTGGCTGATCCAAAAATAATGTCATCAACATATATTTGGACTAGAATAAAAGAATCATTAGAGTTCTTGATAAATAGAGTTGTATTAGTGGGTGCCTCTTTGAAACCATTTTTCAAAAGAAAAGAGCTAAGTCTCTCATACCAAGCTCTAGGAGCTTGTCTTAAACCATAGAGAGCTTTAGATAATTTGAAAACATGATTAGAATGCTCTTTATTTTCAAAACCAGGAGGCTGCTCCACATACACTTCTCTATCTATCACTCCATTCAAAAATACACATTTCACATCCATTTGATATAATTTAAAACCACAATATGCAGCATAAGCTAAGAGAAGTCTTATGGCTTCCATTTGGGCAACAGGGGCAAATGATTCATCAAAGTCTATTCCTTCTTCTTGGTCATATCCTTGTGCCACTAGCCTTGCCTTGTTTCTTGCAATGTTACCATCTTCACCCAACTTGTTCCGAAAAATCCACTTGGTGTCGGTCACTTTCTTTCTACTTGGCCTTGGAACTAAAGTCCATACTTGGTTCTTTTCAAACTCAAGAAGCTCATCCTCCATAGCGTTAACCCAAGAAGGGTCACTAAGTGCTTCCTTGATGTTTTGAGGCTCTATTTGTGAAAGAAGGGCAATATTTGATCCTTCATTTGCCTTTCTAGTGGAAGACCTTGTTTGCACTCCATGAGATACGTCCCCAATGACAAATTCCTCAGGATAATTTTTCAAGAATCTCCATTCACGAGGTCTGGTGGACTTGGAGGCAGATTCAGTCACCAAGGGATTCTGAACGCTACTGGCTACAGGATTTCCTTCAGATTCATGAGATAAAATGGAATTGTCTCTTGAATTTTCAGCATTAGCAGTTTCTGGTTCATCTTGTCCAAATTTTTCTTTTTCATGATTTTGAGCAGCTTCATCTTTCTTTTGAGCTTGATTTCCTGCATCACAATCTTCCAAAATGCTTTGTACCAAGTTAGTATCACAAAATGTAACATGTATGGACTCCTCAATAATTCTAGCATCTTGATGATAAACCCTATATGCTTTACTAGTTGTGGAATATCCTACAAACAAACACTCATAAGCCTTTGGATCAAATTTTCCCAAATTTTCTTTGTTATTTAAAACAAAACATTTGCATCCAAAGATGTGCAAGTAATCTAAGTTTGGTGGGTAGCCTTTCCAAAGTTCATAAGGGGTTTTCTTCAAAAATTTCCTTATGATTATTCTATTTAAAATGTGGCAAGCTGTGTTTATCGCTTCAGCCCAAAAGAATTTTGGAACATTACTCTCACAAAGCATAGCTCTTGTCATCTCTTGTATGCTTCTGTTTCTTCTTTCCACAACACCATTTTGTTGTGGTGTTCTTGGACAAGAGAAGTTGTGAGATATTCCAAATTCCTCACAAAAGGATTCAAACAAATTATTTTCAAATTCAGTTCCATGATCGCTTCTTATAGAAGATATTTTCAAATCCTTTTCATTTTGAATTTTCTTGCAAAAAGGTTCAAAGGCCGAAAAGGCTTCATTTTTGTGTGCAAGAAATAAAACCCAACCAAACCTAGTGTAGTCATCCACAATTACTAAACCATAATGTTTACCACCTAGGCTTTGAGTTCTTGTTGGACCAAATAAATCAATGTGTAGCAACTCAAGTGGTCTTTTAGTAGAGATGTCTTCCTTTGGTTTAAAAGAACTTTTTGTTTGTTTTCCCATTTGGCAAGCATCACAAGTGATGTCTTTGTCAAACTTTATCAAAGGAAGACCTCTTACTAATTCTTTCTTAACAAGTTTGTTTATTTGAAACATACTTACATGGCCTAATCTCTTGTGCCATAACCACTTTTCAGATTCTTTAGAGTGAAGACAAGCTACATTTTGATCTTTTAGTTCATCAAGAGTAAGTCCATACATATTATTAAAACGCTTGGCAACAAACATCACTTCATTTGTTTTTTCATTAACAACACAGCATTCAAATCTTTTGAAAATCACTAAATATCCTAAATCACACAGCTGACTTATACTCAAAAGATTGTACTTCAAACCACATACCAAAAGTACATCATCAATGAAAGTAGATTGCTCATTACCTACTTTTCCAACAGCAATGATTTTACCTTTACCATCATCTCCAAAGGTCACAAAACCTCCATCATACTTGTTTAGTTTGATGAAGTAGGTTGACCTTCCAGTCATGTGCCTTGAACATCCACTATCCATGTACCACATGTCCTTTTTGTTCTTGGATGCTAGGCAAATCTGCATGATGAGTTTCAAGTAGCCTTAGGTATCCAAATTAATTTGGATCCTTTGAAGTTAATCCATCTTGGTTGCCCAAGTGCATTGAAATCACAAACAACATTGTAGACTTTGTTTCCTACAACTCTCTTTTCAATGAAGCATTGTTCATATGAGTGACCAACTTTCTTGCAATTAACACAATGATTCTCTGATGTGTGTCGCTGAAATTTAGGTGAGTTAAATTGCTTGAAATGATTAAAGTGTTGAAATTTTCTAGTTTTTGGAGGAGATGCATTTCTTTTGACAAATTGATTTTTGTTAAAGTTATTCCTCTTTGCAAAAGTATTTTCACCAGAATTTCTTTGAACATTTTTACCTTTCGAATATGAGGTTTTGTTGTAAAATGGTGGTTTCTTGAAAACAGCCTCATTTTTCGAAATGTAACCCAAACCTGGCCGGTTTGAACTTGGATCAATTCTTGGTGAAGGTTCAGTTTCACTTGTGTATATTTCATCAAATTTTTCTTCAAAGGTTGAAACATATCTAATACCCGATTTGTTTGGTATAGATTTGGTATTTGATGAAGAAGCCACAAATTTTATAGAGGAAGTATTAGAAACTGCATCTTCCTTGGCTATGTAGCCTAAACCAGATTTTTCAAACAATGGTCTTTGACTTGCAAGTAATTTGTCCAAGTTGCTAGAACCTTGAGCAAATTTTGCGAAGTCACCATTCAGCCTTTTAATCATATCATTTAATCTTTCAGTTTCAGCAATTAACTCATGAGAAGGATCCACAATGTGCTTTCCTTTTAATTTTTCAAGTTCAGATTTTAGAAATCTGTTTTCTTCAATGATGTCCAAAGCACATTCGGTTTCCTTCACCTCTTCTTTTAAAAAATCATTTTCAGCTCTTAACACATCTCTTTCAGATCTACATTCATTGTACTTGTCAAGCAGTTTTGAGGTGCTTAAAGTAAGATCATCAATAATAGCATGTAAATCCTCAATGGTCAAATCATAATAATTTACCTCATCAAGATTGTTGTTTCCAGCCATGAAGCAGTCTTTGTCATCTCCTTCAGATTCTTCTTCTTCATTTGAGTCATTCTCAAGATCCTCCCAGGATGCCATGAGTACTCTCTTTCTTTCCTTCTTGCCTTTGTCCTTCTTCTTGAGCTTTGGACAGTTTAGCTTGAAATGTCCAGCCTCCTTGCAGTGATGGTACGTCACCTTGCTTAAGTCGATCTTGTGCTCCTTTGAGCTTGAACCCTTGTATTTGCCCTTGTTCTTCATCATCCTTCTAAATCTCCTAGCAAAAAACAAAATTTGGTCATCTAAAATACCATCACTAGACTCACTCTCTTTCGGTTCTATTTGTGACTTGAGGGCTATTCCCTTTTTCTTTGAGTCTGTGTTTGTGTGTGTGGCTTCATAGGCAAGGAGTTTTCCTCTCAACTCATCATAGGTTATGGGACTTATGTTGTTACTCTCGGTTAGGACAGTGGCAGTGTTTTCCCATTCTTTTGTGAGGCTTCTAAGGAGTTTTCTCACCAAGGTTTGTTCTGCATAGTTTGTACCCATAGCATCAAGGTTGTTGATTATGATTGAGAATCTCTCAAACGCTTCATCAATGCTTTCTCCATCCTTCATGCTAAACATCTCGTACTCTTTTTGCAGCATATCAATCCTCGTTTCTTTTACTTGTTTGGTGCCTTCGTGTGTAACCTGGAGTTTTTCCCAGATTTCTTTGGCTGTCTTGCATCTAGACACCTTCCGGTACTCTTCAAAGCTGATAGCACAGTGAAGAAGGTTGATTGCTTTGGCATTCATCTCTATCTTCTTCTTATCATCTTCATTCCATTCAGCTTCTTCTTTTGGAGTCACCACTCCATCAGCACTTGTCTTTGTTGGGATCTTTGGACCGCTCACAACAATCTTCCATATGTTGTAGTCAATGGATTGGATGAAAATCCTTATCCTTTCTTTCCAGTAGGAGTAGTTCTTCCCATTGAAAAAAGGTGGTCGGTTGTTTGACTGGCCTTCAATGAGGGTGTAGGCAACTGTGGTTGTGCCCAAGTTGTTTGCCATTGGATCTTTGCTCCAAGCGGTTAAGCTTGATTCTTGAGACCTTAGCTCCTGATACCAATTGAAGGTTGTGGTAGGCTTAGAGAAGGGGGGTTGAATCTATGCCTTCCTTTTAGTTGCTGTTATTACCCTTTTAAAATAAACTTTCAATTCAGGTTCTGTTTGAACTCAGCAGCGGAAATTTATGAGACAATTTATTTTTGTCTCATGAATATCAGAAAACAGAACTCAGCAGAGAAGAGAAAAGCTAACATCAGCATGTATCCTGGTTCGGTTGCCTTGTGCTATGCAACCTACATCCAGTCTCCTCCACAACTATGGAAGAATTTCACTATAGTTAACAGTATTACATACACCAATTTCACAGGATTGACCCAATTCTTTCACACTCAAGTTCTAACCTAACTTGATATTGGCTATGCTAATACCTAACTATTCCTCTTAGTGCTAACCCAACTAAGAAAGGGATACCTTACAGGTACAAGATACAAGACACTTAACCAACCTAAAGAAATCAGAAAATAACTTTAGACTTTTCTCTCAAGGGTTTCACTCAGCCTTTTTTCACTCATGGATTTTTCTTAAGCTTTCTCACAATGTCTTTTCTCTCAAGAAATTACAGAAAGATAAACTTAGAAAAGTACATTAAAATCAGTAAAACATGAAGGAGATTGACTTCATCAGCAGCCTCTTTGCTATGTGCAAAACCAGATTTGCAAACCTCATATGTAGTTCTTCAGTATTGGCCAAATGCTTCTTTGAAAGAAAGCATTATCCAAGTAGAGGAACTTCTTAACAGAACACTGTTCTCACACTCTGGTTTTCTCTCCTTAGTTTCTGAATGAACAGCAAACCTCTTTTATCTCCTTGTATGTTGCTTGGTTCTTCTTCCAAGGTCAACACCTTGAGCCTTGAGTTTCACCAACCCACAGATTCACTTTTTCTCCTTAATCCCTAGAGTAGAAACTTTCCTTCTGACTTCCTCATCTTGACCGAAAGCCATAAAACAGTAACTATAGAAATCTTCTCATGGTCAACTTGATCTTAGCCCTTGAAAATCAACTTGGTCCCCAAGTCTTGTTTAAGACCGTAGATACACAGCAGAGAAGAACAAAAATCCTCTTTCCCTTGTATCCCATTTCGGATAGAGCAGAGAGTTGGGAAGAAGAGATGAAGTCGAGTTGCATGTATGAGGAAATGATTTACCTATAACCTAAGCTTGATTTGGTTTGGATTTTCTGATTTAGATTTCTATGTTTCAAGCTTAATCTTTCTCTCTCTTGCTTCTTTGGTGACTAGCTTGGTGAAGAAGCTCTCTCTCTTTCTCTTTCTTACTTTTCTGAAGTTCTGATTTGACTTGGTCAGAGAGGAGAGGAACGTTGCACATTGAAAGAGTGAAGACTTCAATCTTACAAGAGAAGCTTTGTGGGATGGATACGGGCTTGGATTGGATTTCCATTAAGCAACCCGTTTTGATTTTTTTGGCTTTGCTTCTTTTGGGCTTCTGATTTTTGCTTTCAGCCCACCAAACTTGCTGATTGCTTTTCATTCCATTTGGGCTATGGAATTTTGGCCTACAACAATAAATAATTAGTAATAAGCAAATATAATTAATCAACACTAATTATTTATTTTACCCAAAAATAATGTTTGTCATCACTGATTAATTTAGTTAATTACTTAACTCAACACCTACTTAGTAGGATCTAAGGTCATTATCTATACTGACCATGCCACTCTAAAGTATCTACTCACTAAACAGGACTCTAAACCTAGACTTATAAGATGGTTATTACTTCTGCAAGAGTTTGATATAGAAATTAGAGACAGAAAATGCACAGAAAATTAAGTGGCTGACCACTTGTCTAGGATTGAACCAGTAGCAGGGACTTCTTCTCCCTCCACTGACATATCCAAATCCTTTCCAGATGAGCAACTTTATGCCATTCAGACAGTTTCTTGGTTTGCAGAAATTGTAAATTACAAGGCTATAAGGTTCATTCCCAAGGAATTTACCAGGCAGCAAGCCCAGAGACTCATGCATGATGCAAAATATTACCTATGGGATGAGCCATATCTCTTTAAGAGATGGTCGGATGGAATAATCCGATGCTGTGTGTCTGAAGAAGAGGCACAGAGAATACTATGGCATTGCCATGGCTCAGACTATGGAGGACATTTTGGAGGCGAGCGGACAGCCACCAAGGTTCTCCAAAGTGGCTTTTGTTGGTCTACTCCCTTTAAGGATTCCAGAGAGTTCGTCCGTAACTGTGATAGTTGCCAAAGGACTGGCAATCTTCCTCATGGTCACAGCATACCTCAGCAAGGAATCCTAGAGATTGAGTTGTGATGACAAGTCATCTTATGCTAGCTTTTCAAGCATTTTTCACTTGTTTCATTAGGTTTTATGCACTTTCTTGCATTATAAGTAAGTGATTTGGAATGGATTTGCATGGTTATATCAATTCAATCAACCATCAATTATTTGCAACAAAATCATGAGGTTTAAGCTAGAATTAGTTGGTTTTTGAATGATTTAAAAATCTTGTGAATTTGGTGATGCTTTGATTGGTTGTTTTGATTACTTGTAAGTGAAGAAATGATGAAAAAAAAAAGGAAAAAGGAATCTTAGAGCACGTTTTGGACCTTAGGCTACGCTTTGAAAAGCATGACCCAAGACATTAAAGCGTTGCGCATCAAAAGGGGCAAGGGCCAGCGCTCGAATAATGAGTGCAGTGCTCTTTAATTGAGCGCTAGAGGAAGAAGCACCAAAGCAAAGGCAAGGGTGCTACGTTAAGTTTCCAAACAAAGTGCTACAAGGATGCCAAATTAACAAGCCCATCGCTCAATTGGAGAGAGCGCTACGTTAACTTGTTTCACTTTATCGTGACCCATCAAAAATAAAAGCAAGGCGCAATATCAAGAAGTGAAGCCAGCCAGGTTCAAAATGGGAACCAAGAGAAGCGCGCACAAGGCATAGAAAGGGCGCTACGTTAATTCAGTTAACTAAGCGCTACTTTACTACAAGAAATTTGGCACAAAGGGGACAGCCAGGGCTCGAAAGCGGGAGCCTCAATCCAAAGCATGTAGCGCTACGTTGAAGCTCTTAACCGAGCGCTATGCTTCACAAGTAAATTGCTAGCAAATGAAGCCAGCAAGATTCGAAGAGGGAGCCTCACTCCAAGGCAAGGGGCGCTACGTTTAATTCACTAACTGAGCGCTACAACCAAAGGCTTGGCACGAGCATGGGACAAGGCAAGGTAGCGCTACGTTTCCTTACTTAACCGAGTGCTCCACTGGAAGGTGGCCCTTTACTTCTTCACCAATTTGAAAAGCCCACTCCAAGTCTTAAAAACCAAAATGAGAAAGTGTATAAATAGGAGTTCATTTGATTTGAAGAGGATCTTTTTGGCTCATTCTAGTTTTACCTTTAGCTCCATTTTAGTTTTCACTTTGATTTAAATTGTTCGAAAATTGGGAATTGGGATCCAAGTTTTTCTTTCTGCATTTTCATCTCTTCTGCAATTTCTGCTATCTGTTCTTGGGATTTGAATTGAGATTGAAGAGCTTCATTGATTCTAAGTTTGAGAATAATCTTTTACCTCTCTTCTCAATTGTTCTAAGAATTAGATCTGAATTTAGCTTTCTGTTTTCATTTTCTGCAACCTCTACTTTCTGTTTTAAATTTTGGATTAAGATTGAAGGAATTATGTTTCAATTCTTGATCTGAAATTCATCTTTGCTCTTCTGCTACATAATTCTGAGAATTGAGGAATTGGATTTGAGTTTCATTTGCTATTTTATTTACATTTCTTCTGCAATTTCTTTTCTGTTGGATCAACGGGTAATTGAGATCTAGATCTACTTTCTAATCTCATTGCTCCTCTTCGATCCTCAATTTCTCTTTTAGAATTCATAATTGAGCTAAGTTTTCTTTCTGTTTTGCTTCTTCAAGCAATTTTCCATTTTTGTTTAGATCTTCTGCAACTCATTTCATCTTCTACTTCTCTGAATGATTACATTTTGCATTTTCTTGTTAAATTCTGAATCTCAGCTCACAAATCCCTTTTAATCTTCAAGTAATTTAAGTTTCTCAGCAATTTAGATTCATTAATTTAGTTTTCTTGCACTTTAAGCCTCAGCTATTTACATTTCTTGCAATCTAAGTTTCAGTGTTTACATTACTTGCACTTTAAGTTTCAGTTCTTTTACTTTCTTGCACTTTAAGTTTCCTACAATTTACTCTTCTGCACTTTATTTCTCTGTCAATTTCCCCACTCCCTTCTATTTTCATGCAATTTAGCTTTTGCTATTCAAGTTTCACTCAAATTATCAACTGTCTGCTTAACTAAACTAATCACCTAACTAAAATTGCTCAATCAATCAATCCCTGTGGGATCGACCTCACTCTTGTGAGTTATTACTACTTGATGCAACCCGGTACACTTGCCGGTGAGTTTAGGTGTGGAATCTGATTTCCACCTGTCAAGTTTTTGGCGCCGTTGCCGGAGATTGATTTAGATTGACAATGATTAAGTATGGTGATAATCTAGATTAAGCATTTTCTTTTTCTTTTTACTAAGCACACTAACTGTTTGAATTTTTGCTTAAGCTAACACTAACTCACTCTAGCAGTAGAGTGTTTCATTCTGGTTTCTGATTTTGTGTTTATGTCAGGAGGAAGAAGTGATGAATCCACACCTATTGATCCTGAAACACTTTGGAGGTTGAGAAGAGAAGCAAGAGATGGAAGGGAGTCCCTCTAATCCACTAGAGGGAGTGGCCAACAATGGCCAACCCCAAAGGAGAATTCCAGCTTCCTACACCTTCCCCAATGCAAGACACTGTGGGAGCAGTATACTCACTCCCAATGTCCATACAAATAACCAATACTTCTATGCTCATCAAAGGCAATGCCCCCCAGCTCCCAAGAGAGGTGTTTTGGAGCTTGAAGGTGTTGACACTATCTTGGCATAAAATAAGCAGATGTACTAACAACTTCAGCAACAAATGGAGCTGATGGCCAGAAAAATTGATGGACTGCAAATTGCTATAGTAAATGGACAAAGCCCTGCATTCAACTATGAGCAACAAAGCCCTGAGCAGGTCAATACATGAATAACACCTCAAGTTCGTTCCAACACAATTTGCATGGTAATGCACACAACCCATCCTGGAGGACTCATTCTAACTTGAGTTGGGATGAGCACCAAAATCAAGGACAAAGGGGCTTCAACTATAACAGCCTCAGCAACACAAACAACCAAAGCAATTCATCCAATAATACCAACCAATTCAAAAACTCACAAAGCACATATCACCAACCCCATAACCACCAGAATAACTTTTCCACATCCACATTCTACCCACAAAATACCCCCGCAAATAATTCAAACAACTCCCAACAACAACCATCTCATCTCACACAACTACAACCATCTCAGAGAATCTCTAGAATAGAGATAATGATGGAGAAACTCATGGAAATCAAGTCCTGGCATTCAAAAACCAAGAGGCCTTAATTAGAAACCTTGAAAAACACATGAGGCAAATGGCTGAGCAAATTTCAGAAATGGGTAAGATAGCAAATACCTTCCCCAACAAAGGAAAATCCACAAAATGGGAGGATTGTAAAGCAATCACAGTAGGAAGTGGGGAAACTATGGGAAAAGAAGCCATCATACAGGAAGAATGTAACAGAAAAGCTCCACAAGAAGAGATAGAGGGGAGAAGTGAAGGGGATCAGAAAATCCCCACTAAAGGCTTCTCACCAGGGGATAAAGTAATGTTAAACACTCAACCAATGAAGGTGTCTCCACAATTATCTGAGTATTATACTGTGAGCCGGATCCTTCCACTTGAACACCTACAGATCATCAAAGAGGATACCGGAAGGAAGTTCACAGTAAGAGGAGAAAAGCTAAGGCACTATGATTTTCAACCCCCATGAGCAAGAATGAAGGATGTCAAGCTAGTGACATTAAAAGAGCTCTTGTTGGGAGGAAACCTAACCAAAGGTAGTTTTCTTCTCTTAACTATTTCAATAAGAAGGTTAAGTAGTTTTATCTGTATTGCAAGGAGTTAAGTTTGGTGTTGCACACCAAAACAATTTAAGGGTGAGTGAAGGATGCTAAGTTTGGTGTTCCACTAAAAATCTCATTTGAAAACACATTTTCACCTTCTGCATTATTAGTTGCTAGCTCCAAGCAATCAGAGAAATTACTTAGCCATTGCTTGTTTTCTACTTTTAGTTTTGTGACCTTCAGCAAAGGCAAAAGGTTTCATATATATATGTGGTTGACTGGTTGTATAAGAAACATTGGCAAGGAACTAAGTTTGGTGTTCACACATAAAAAAATAAGTTCAAAAGCCTACAAGCAAATCTTGCATACTAACCAGTTGCCTAAGGGCTTGAGAAACAAGCAACTTTTAAGGATTATGCAGGAAAACATTCAACCTTTGGAGAAGGTCTGCATCATCACCCAAAAGAGATACAGTAGAGAGAAACGATGAGGACAGAAGGAAAGCTGAGAGATATTCCCAACAGGTTGTATTGATACTTAATCCTTGTTGCTGTGAAGTATTTTAACTTAGAGTCCCCTATATGTCTTGCTGGAGTGTCAATTAAGTGTAAGTGTGAATGTTTGCTAAGTATTCTAGCCTGCATTATGTTTGTCATCTGCTGAATCTTGTTTTGTTTCTCTTCTGCATAAATAAAAGAAAAATGTTTGAAACAAGAAAGTGATTGTCCAATGTTGTAGAAATTAGAATGAGAATTCAGTGGTGGTACTTGTTTGATTTAATGATTAGCTCAATAATAAAAGCTGCATAATAAAATGTTCCTTGAAGTATGAATTAGGTTGCTGCTATAAAGCCTTTTATTAATGAATACCCCTTGAAAAGGAAGCAAAATAAGAAAGAAAAAGAAAAAGAAAAGCCAAGAATTGGCAGAGAAACAAACAATAAGGTTAGACACCAATAGCTTAGACCTTAGGACATATGCCTGTGGTATTTTTGTACTAGGATATGCTTTGACAATTAGGTTCTGAGGAGTATTTTAAAACTTGGCCACTTGGATTAACTAATCTGGGATTGCTAACCGAAAGTCCATTATCAAGAGCAACCTAGTTATAAAACATTTAGTAATCCAAAGAGATGTTGGGCATCAATGTTCCTAGGAAGAAATTGTGAGCCAAGTGTCTGTGGTGAAGAAGTGTTGAGCAAAAACTAAGCCAAAAGGCTGCTGCAACACTTGCCACCAAGCTTTCATTAATAAATAAGCTTTATAAGCAAAAGAAAGAAAGAAAAAGCTAACAGGGATCAATCAAAAAGCAAGGCAGCATAGCAGCAACTCTAGTGAACCTTTAAGGAAACATTTCATATCAGATAGCTAAGAATAATTGAGCTATATTTGTTTGCATAAAACCCCATGAACCAAGTTCAATTATCTGCTAAATAAGGACATGTATGCTTCTCTGTTTGATTTCATTTCTTCTTATGTTGAGTGCTTGCTTGGGGTCAAGCAGGATTTAAGTTTGGTGTTGTGATAACAAATCATCTTATGCTAGCTTTTCAAGCATTTTTCACTTGTTTTATTAGGTTTTATGCACTTTCTTGCATTATAAGTGATTTGGAGTGGATTTGCATGGTTATGTCAATTCAATCAACCATCAATTATTTGCCACAAAATCATGAGGTTTAAGCTAGAATTAGTTAGTTTTTGAATGATTTAGAAATCTTGTGAATTTGGTGATGCTTTGATTGGTTGTTTTGATTACTTGTAGGTGAAGAAATGATTAAAAAAAAGGAAAAAAGAATCTTAGAGCACGTTTTGGACCTTAGGCCACGCTTTGAAAAGTGTGACCCAAGACATTATAGCGTTGCGCATCAAAAGGGAAAGGGCCAGCGCTCGAATAATGAACGCAGCGCTCTCTAATTGAGCGCTAGAGGAAGAAGCACCAAAGCAAAGGCAAGGGCGCTATGTTAAGTTTCCAAACAAAGTGCTACAAGGATGCCAAATTAACAAGCCCAACGCTCAATTGGAGAGAGTGATACGTTAACTTGTTTCACTTTATCGTGACCCATCAAAAATAAAAGCAAAGTGCAATATCAAGAAGTGAAGCCAGCCAGGTTTGAAATGGGAACCAAGAGAAGCGCGCACAAGGCATAGAAAGGGCGCTACGTTAATTCAGTTAACTAAGCGCTACTTTACTACAAGAAATTTGGCACAAAGGGGACAGCCAAGGCTCAAAAGTGGGAGCCTCAATCCAAAGCATGTAGCGCTACGTTGAAGCTCTTAACTGAGCGCTATGCTTCACAAGTAAATTGCTAGCAAATGAAGCCAGCAAGATTCAAAGAGGGAGCCTCACTCCAAGGCAAGGGGCGCTACGTTTAATTCACTAACTGAGCGCTACAACCAAATGCTTGGCACGAGCATGGGACAAGGCAAGGGAGCGCTACATTTCCTTACTTAACCGAGCACTCCACTGGAAGGTGGCCCTTCACTTCTTCACCAATTTGAAAAGCCCACTCCAAGTCCTAAAAACCAAAATTAGAAAGTGTATAAATAGGAGTTCATTTGATTTGTAGAGGATCTTTTTGGCTTATTCTAGTTTTACCTTTAGCTCCATTTTAGTTTTTACTTTGATTTAAATTGTTCAAAAATTGGGAATTGGGATCCAAGTTTTTCTTTTTGCATTTTCATCCCTTCTGTAATTTCTGCTATCTGTTCTTGGGATTTGAATTGAGATTGAAGAGTTTCATTGATTCTAAGTTTGAGAATCATCTTTTACCTCTCTTTTCAATTGTTCTAAGAATTGGATTTGAATTTAGCTTTCTGTTTTCATTTTCTGCAACCTCTACTTTTTATTTTAAATTTTGGATTGAGATTGAAGGAATTCTGTTTCAATTCTTGATCTGAAATTCATCTTTGCTCTTCTGCTGCATAATTCTGAGAATTGAGGAATTGGATTTGAGTTTCATTTGCTGTTTCATTTACATTTCTTCTGTAATTTCTTTTCTATTGGATCAACGGGTAATTGAGATCTAGATCTACTTTCTAATCTCATTGCTCCTCTTCGATCCTCAATTTCTCTTTTAGAATTCATAATTGATCTAAGTGTTCTTTCTGTTTTGCTTCTTCAAGCAATTTTCCATTTCTGTTTAGATTTTCTGCATCTCATTTCATCTTCTACTTCTCTGAATGATTACATTTTGCATTTTCTTGTTAAATTCTGAATCCCAGCTCCCAAATCCCTTTTAATCTTCAAGCAATTTAAGTTTCTCAGCAATTTAGATTCAGTAATTTAGTTTTCTTGCACTTTAAGCCTCAGCTATTTACATTTCTTGCAATCTAAGTTTTAGTGTTTACATTATTTGCACTTTAAGTTTTAGTTCTTTCACTTTCTTACACTTTAAGTTTCCTGCAATTTACTCTTCTGCACTTTATTTCTCTGTCAATTTCCCCTCTTCCTTCTATTTTCATGCAATTTAGCTTCTGCTATTCAAGTTTCACTCAAATCATCAACTGTTTGCTTAACTAAACTAATCACCTAACTAAAATTGCTCAATCCATCAATTCCTGTGGGATCGACCTCACTCTTGTAAGTTATTACTACTTGATGTGACCCGGTACACTTGCCGGTGAGTTTAGGTGTGGAATCTAATTTCCACCCATCAAGTTGTTTGACGTATGGGGCATAGATTTCATGGGACCATTCCCACCTTCATACTCAAACACCTACATCCTTGTGGTTGTAGAGTATGTGTCTAAATGGGTTGAAGCAATAGCAACACCCACTAATGACACCAAAATTGTAATGAAGTTCCTCCAGAAGAACATCTTCAGCAGATTTGGTGACCCTAGGACACTAATTAGTGATGGAGGTACTCATTTCTGCAACAGCCAGTTGGATTCTATCTTAAGCCGTTATGGAGTTCGCCATAAAGTGGCAACACCGTATCATCTCCAAACAAATAGGCAAGCTGAAATCTCAAATAGAGAACTAAAGCGAATCCTAGAGAGGATAGTATGTACCTCTAAAAAGCTTGATGATGCTCTGTGGGCATACAGAACAGCTTTCAAAACCCCCATTGGAACTTCAGCATATCAGCTGGTATATGAAAAGTCCTGTCATTTGCCAGTGGAACTAGAACATAAGGCCTATTGGGCCACTAGATTCCTCAACCTTGATGCTAAAGCAGCAAAAGAGAAACAGCTGTTCCAACTAAATGAGTTGGATGAATTCCGCTTAGCTGCATTTGAAAATGTAAGGATCTATAAGGAAAAAGAAAAAAGGTAGCATGACAAGAAGATATCTTCCAGAGTCTTTGAACCAGGACAAAAGGTCCTGCTCTTCAACTCAAGACTCAAATTCTTCCCTGGGAAACTCAAATCTCATTGGAAAGGACCCTATGTGATTACTAGTGTATCACCTTATGGGCATATAGAACTTCAAGGTAAGGACCCTAACACAAGGTTCACTATCAATGGACAGAGGGTCAAACATTACCTTGGAGGAGAGATAGAGCCAGGAGGCTCAACACTATTACTGCATTAAGTACTGACGAATGGATTTTTGAAGGTAAAGAATTTCACAAATAAATCCTCGTTGAAAGTATAGTTTCTAAACTAACAAAGAATCTTTTCGTACAAAAATTTGGTTGTCACAAGTAACAAACCCCTAATAAAATTGATAACCGAAGTATTTAAGCCTCGGGTCGTCTCTCAAGGAATTGCAGGGAGGTGTATTTATTATTGGTTATGGAAGATTATCTTTTTGGGGTTTTTGAATAAGGAACAAGGAAAAGTAAATTGTAAGAATTAAATTAATAACTAATAAAGCTCTTAGCAAGGTATGAAAACTGGAAGTCCTATCCTAGTTACCCTTATTAATTGTGATGATAATTGTTCATTACTCACACTTAGTTAACCCTTACTAAATAAAGAAAAGTCAAGTGGACTAATCAATTTGATTCCTCAAGTCCTAGTCAACTCCTAAGGAAAGACTAGCTTTAGAGGGATCCAAATCAACCAGTAAATTCCAATTATCAATCAACAAAGGAGTTTGATAACTCAAGTGTCACCAATTACTCAACCAAAGCCAAAATGAGAGAAATCTAAATATTGAAAGCATCAATCACATAAATTGAAGAAAGCAACCATAAATTTGAAATACCTCAAATTGCATTAAATAAAGAAATCAAATCTGACATGGTGTTCATAAACCAAATTGGGAAAATAAGCAAACTAAAGTAATAGAATAAATAAAAGTAGAAGAGAAACTAAATTAAAGGAACATTGAACCTGGAATGGAGAAGAAGTAAACATAACCTAAGAGAAATCCTAAATCCTAAAACCTAGAGAGAGGAGAGAGCCTCTCTCTCTAGAAAACTACATCTAAAACCTAAAATTGTGAATAATCAATGAATGATCCATGATTCCCCCATTCTCCAGCTTCTATTCTGTGTTCTTGGGCTTGGAATTGGGCCAAAAAGGAGTCCAGAAATCGCCCCCAGCACTTTCTGTAACTTTCTGCACGTGGTGTATGTCACGTGTACGCGTAGGTCACGCGTGCGCGTCACTTGGTGAAATTCCTTTTCACGCGTACGCGTCCGCGTCGTCCATGCGTGCGCGTCGCTGTCAGTTTCTCAAAACTTCATTTTCTCGCGTTCCTTCCACTTTTACATGTTTTCTTTCCGTCCTCTAAGCCATTCCTGCCCTATAAAGCCTGAAAATACTTAACACACAAATCACGGCATCGAATGGTAATAAAGGGTATTCAAAATTAATAGTTTAAAGGTCTAGGAAATATGTTTTCAACCATATCACAAAATAAGGAGGGATTTGTAAAACCATGCAAATCATATGAATAAGTGAGCAAAGACTTGATAAAAACCACTCAAATTAGCACAAGATAAACCATAAAATAGTGGCTTATCAAGTATAGTGAAGTCTAGCTAAAGACATTAAAGAAATGCTTGTTGGGAGGCAACCCAATGATTCCTCATATATTATTAATTTTCTAATTATTTTTGTTTTAATTAGTTTTCATTTTAATTTTTTATTATGTTTTAATTTGGCTAATTTTCATGTTAGTGATCGTGAACAGTGCTTAAACAGAGACAGAATGATGCAGAACAGTAAACAGAATACCCTAGAGAAGGAAGCTCCCAGGCGTTAAACGCCAGAAAGAGTAGGAAATTGGGCGTTCAAACGCCTATGGAGGCAGTCAGCATGGCGTTAAACACCAGCCAGGGAGCACTGGCTGGGCGTTTAATTCCCAATAGGGAGCACAAACCTGGCATTAAACGCCAGCCAGGGAGCCCTGGCTGGGCGTTTAACGCCCAAGAAGGAGCTTATGCCTGGCGTTAAACGCCAGCCAGGGAGCCTTGGCTGAGCGTTTAACGCCCAAGAAGGAGGAACCACCTGGCGTTAAACGCCAGAATGCTAGCGTTCTGGGCGTTTAAACGCCAGCAATGCAGCATGGAGGTAATTTCAAAATTCTCTTCTTCTCTTGATTCAACTCATCTTTTTCCAATCCAATTTCAAATATTCTTTGATTTTTAAATCAAATCTTGATCAAATACCTTAATTTCAATTTAATTTCAAAATTAAAACATCTTTTTTTCAAAACCTTTCAAATCCTTTTCAAATTTTCATATCTTTTCCAACCTGTTTTTCAATTTCTTTCAAAATCTTTTCTTATCTTGTTCATATCTTTTATTAAACTTTCAAATCTTTTTCATACTTCTTATCTTATCTTTCAATTCTTTTATATCTTTTTAAAAATCTTTTCTTATCTTTCAAGTTTAACAACTTATCTTTTTCTATCTTTTTCAAAAATCTTTATCTTTCCATTATGATTATTTTCGAAAATTCCTCCCCCCTCCCTATATATAAATGTGACCGTGCCCCTCTCCCTCATTCACCACCTCTCATTCGAATTCTCTCCTCTTTTTCTTCCTCTGTTTCACTTTTCCTCTTCTTCCTTTCTTACCTTTTGCTCGAGGAGGAGCAAATCTTCTAAGTTTGGTGTGGCAGGAGCCCTATTCTCTCATCAAGAATTCAATCCCATGGCTCCAAAAAGTGGCAAGACCGCCCCAAAGAACAAGAAAGAAGATAACTCAACAGTTGTTTTCAAACCTATTCGATTCCTTACCAAGCAACATGAAGAACATTATCACAAGAACATTTTTGAAAATAGTTTCTTTGGTTAAATCTTGTTTCAAATCTTTGAGTTTGGTGTTTTCTTGTTGTTTTTCTTTTAATTTTTGAAAAAATTTGTGTTTAGTTTTCTAAAAATTTTAAGTTTGGGGTTTTTTTTATGTTCTTGTGTTCTTTGAATTTCTTGAGTCTTGTTCTTAGTGTTCTTGTCAATCTTCAAAGTGTTCTTATTTTTTCTTTGTGTTTTGATCTTAAAATTTTTAAGTTTGGTGTCCCTTTATGTTTTTTCTTCAAATTTTCAAAAACTTGGGACATTAGATCTAAAGATTTTAACTTTTGTGTCTTTTACTTGTTTTTCTCTCTCCTCATTAATTTTAAAAATAAAAAATATCTTTTCTATTTTTATTTAATTAATTTTCTAAATTTTTAGTTAAAAATTCAGATTTTAATTTTAAAATTTTTATCTTATCCTATCTTAGTTTTCAAAATTCAAATATTTTCAAAATAAAAAATCTCGTCTTTTTCAAAATCTTATCTTTTCTTATTTCAAAATCAAATTTCAAATTTCAAAATTAAATCTTTTTCAAAATCAAATTTCAAATCTTATCTTTTTCAAATCTTTTCAAATTTTTATCTTATCTTTTCTAATCTCAAATTTTAAAATCAAATCTTTTTCAAATTTTTTTAATTTCTTATCTTATCTTTTCTTATCTTTTCTAATTTCAAATCTTTTCTAATCTTTTATCTTATTTTAAATTCAAATCTTTTCTAATTAATTACTTATCTTCTCTCTCTTCTCTTTCAAAACTTCCTAACTAACTCTTCTAATTTTTGAAAACTCTTTCTTCTTCTCTCTCTTCTATTTTTGAAAATTCACTAACTAATTTTCAATTCCTTTTTAATTATTAACCTTAATTTTTGAAAATTAATTAATAAATAAAATAAAGACAAAAAATATTTTAATTCTTGATTACTTTTTTTTTCTAATTCTTATCCTATTTACTTTTATTTATTCGAACTCTTCTCCTCTCTCATCTTCCATCTTCACTTTTCTATCTTCCTCTTCTTTCTTCACATCTCACTGGGAGTTCTCTGCCATTTGGCATAGAAGCTTCCTTTCTTGTCGTATCTGTGCTTTCTTGTTTATGACCAGGAATAGGGATAAAGAACCTCTCTTTAATCTTGATCCTGAACCTGAAAGGACTTTAAGGAGGAGCTTCTTGCAATAAATTAAAGCACAACACTTCGGAAGAAACCTTTCAGAAATTTTAAATAAGAAGCTGAAGACATGGGTGAACCTGAAAGAGAGGCAAGAAAGGTTCTTGGTGACTACTCTCCTGATTTCTATGGAGGAAGTATTAATGTACCTCCTATCAGAGCAAGAAGCTTTGAGATCAACCCACAACAGATCACCCTAGTGTTGTAGAAGTTCCAATTTCACGGACACCCACAGGAAGACCCCAGTAAATTCATCTCTGACTTCCTACAGTTCTGTGACACTGCAGACACCAATGGAGTGGACCCTGAATTCCACAAGCTAAAACTGCTCCCATTTGCTCTGAGAGATCGAGCAAAAGATTAGTGGTATGATGTACCCAAGGGAATTGCGAACAACTGGGATAAGGTTGTTAGCAGATTCCTGAACAGTTTCTCTCTTTCACAAAGATTGGCCAAGTTAACAACAGATGTTCAGACCCCAATCCGGACAAAAGTTCTATATAGAGAGACTGTAGCCACACCCCTTGCTAAGAGTTATAGTGCTCCTAATGCTATGGGTGGTGGCCACCCTCAAGGAGACACCCACACCTACAACCAGTAGACACCTGAGCTAGGTAATACTTCTCCCATTCAGTTGTTTGAGGAGATGTATCCCTGTAGAGCCTTCACAGAAATCCTAACGCTCTCTGGGAAGGAGACCTTACAAGGTGAGATAGTAGTCTTCACCAAAGAGGCCGAACCTCAGAAGCCTGCTACTGAGGGAGTTAAGGCAATCAAGGACCAGAAGGATCCTGAGAAAGCCACTGAGCATGCCCCTACAGAAGAGAAGGACCATCAAGTTGATTTTTTGCTGGGCGTGCAAGAGGAGCCCATGATTACCACAAAGCTCTCCCTTGGAGAGGTGAAAGAGTCTCAAGAGCCACTTTTCATTAGCATGCAGAGAGAGCTTGAAGATGGGCAACTGAACCATCTCTTAGCAGCCCCCAAGAAGCTGCAGCTCAAGATCTTTTTTGTAGAGGTATTGGAAAAGAAAACTCCCTATGTGGCCTGTCTAAAAGGGAGCAATTATGAAAAGAAGGCCCTCAAAGGAGGCACTTGCATAAAGGATTTAGCATTCATACCACCTCCCTTGATTGAAACCAACCCAATCAATCCTAAGACCAAACGTAAATTTGGTGTTGGATGTAAACCATCCACCAAGGAAGAAGGCCCCAAAAAAGAAGATGCCTAGGGGTTGGCAAAACAACAATATCCACCAGAATAAGATCTTGACCCAACAAGTCAACATGATCTCCCAGCATCTGACAGGAATGCACACTGCAGCTGGCAGTACTCAGGAAGCTTCTTCTGAAGTAGAAGCTTATGATCCTGATCAACCTACTATGGAGGAGGTGAATTACATGAAAGAACCCTATGGAAACACCTACAACCCTTCATGGAGGAACCATCCTAATCTTTTATAGAAGGATCAACAAAAACCTCAGAAAGGTTTCAATAACAATCAAGGTGGAAGGAACCAGAATAGGTTCAACAACAGACCACCATTTCCATCTTCTCAAGGGAACATGAAAACCTCTAAGCAGAGCCTCTCTAACTTAGTCACTCTGGTTTCCAACCTCTCTAAGATCACTCATAGTTTCATGAATGAAACAAGGTCCTCTATTAGAAACCTGGAGGTACAGGTTGGTCAACTGAGCAAGAGGATCCCTGAGACTTCTTATGACACTCTTCCTAGTAACACTGAGGTGAATCCAAGAGAAGAGTGCAAGGCCATAACCATGGAGGTAGAGGCCAAATCTGTGGAGAATGGGAAGGCATTGAACGCCAGTGAGGAATCCCTCAGGCGTTCAATGCCCATCCTGGCAGTAGAACTAGCGTTGAACACCAGCTAGGGAGCACTAGCTAGGCGTTCAACGTCCAAACATACAGGAGCTCTGGCGCTGAACGCCAGTGAGGAACCCCTCATTGGGGGTTCAACGCCCAAACGGGCAGGCATCCTGGCACTGAACGCCAGTGAGGAACCCCTCACTGGGTGTTCAACGCACACACACCCAGGGAAGCTGGCGTTGAACACCAGCAAAGACATCCTTGCTGGGCGTTCAACGCCCAAAATGACAGAGGGATTGGCATTTAACGCCAGTAAGGGTGCACAGCAAGGGTGTTCAACGCCCAAAAAGCTAACAGAGCTGGCGTTGAACGCCAGTAAAAGCACACCCTTTGAGTGCTTGGTGCACGAAATTGTGATTACACTTTTCACAACTCCGCACAACTAACCAGCAAGTGCACTGGGTTGTCCAAGTAATACCTTACGTGAGTAAGGGTCGATCCCATGGAGATTGTCGGCTTGAAGCAAGCTATGGTTATTTCGTAAATCTTAGTTAGGAGATTAATGATAAGAGTGATTGTATTTATGAAAAAATAAATAACATGAAATAAATAGTACTTGTGATTCAGTAATGAGAAGCAGGCTGAGGTTTCGGAGATGCTCTGTCCTCGGAATCTCTGCTTTCCCACTGCCTTCTTCTCCAAACACACATGGCTTCCTTTAATTGCAAGCTTTATGATCCTCTCGGATAAAAAATACCAGGTACGATCTTTGCATGGCTAATCAACTGTTAGATTTCTCGTCTCGGATGAAAAATACCAAGTACAGCTCCCGCACGGCTAATCATTTGTCGGTTCCCGCTAGCGTCAGAATAGGACCCTTGTCCTTTTGCACACTGTCACTGCGCCCAACATTCGCAAGTTTGAAGCTCTTCACAGTCATCCCTTCTCAGATCCTACTCAGAATACCACAGACAAGGTTTAGACTTTCCGGATCCCAGGAATGCTGCCAATTGGTTCTAGCCTATACCACGAAGGTTCTAACCTCCGGACTCGGTCCGTAGATTAGAAACCCAAGAGATACGCACTCAAGCTGTCGCCCAATGACTACGTTGAGCTCAGATAGAATGGGAGTGGTTGTCAGGCATGCTTTCATAGGTTGAGGATAATGATGAGTGTCACGGATCATCATATTCTCTATATTGAAGTACGAGTGAGTATCTTAGAATAGAATCACGCGTGATTGAATAGAAAACAGTAGTAATTGCATTATTCCATTGAAATATAGCAGAGCTCCTCACCCCCACCTATGGGGTTTAGATACTCATGCCTTAGAAGATACAAAATGAAGTGTAAAAAATGTCATGAGTTATAAAATGAATCTCTAAAAGTAGTTTTTATACTAGACTAGTAACTTAGGTGTACAGAAAATGAGTAATTAAGTGCAGATAGTGCAGAAATCCACTTCCGGGACCTACTTGGTGCGTGCCTGGGCTGAGCTTTCAAGCTTTCACGTTCATATGCCCAAAGTTGGAGTTAAACACCACCCTGGGTGCCAAAAAGGGCGTTTAACGCCAAGAATTATGCCAGTTCTGGCGTTTTACGCCAGAAAGTTTTTGGCTGACTTTTATGCCAGTTTGGGCCATCAAATCTCGAGAAAAGTATAGACTATTATATATTGATGGAAAGCCCAAGATGTCTACTTTCCAACGCAATTGAGAGGGCGTCAATTGGGCTTCTGTAGTTCCAGAAAATCTACTTCGAGTGCAGGAGGGTCAGAATCCAACAGCATCTGCAGTCCTTTTTCAGCCTCTGAATAAGATTTTTGCTCAGATCCCTCAATTTGAGCCAGAAAATACCTAAAATTACAGAGAAACACAACACCAAACTTAAATTGTTGCTTGTCCCCAAGCAACTAAAAACAAAATAGGATAAAAAGAAGATAATATATAATAAATTCCAAAATTATCAATGAAGATTAGTCTTAATTAGATGAGCAGGGCTAGTAGCTTTTTGTTTCTGAACAGTTTTGGCATCTCACTTTATCCTTTGAAGTTCAGAATGATTGGCTTCCATAGGAACTCAGAATTCAGATAGTGTTATCGATTCTCCTAGTTCAGTGTGTTGATTCTTGAACACAGCTACTTTATGAGTCTTGGCCGTGACCCTAAGCATTTTGTATTCCAGTATTACCACCGGATACATAAATGCCACAGACACATAACTGGGTGAACCTTTTCAGATTGTGACTCAGCTTTGCTAGAGTCCCCAGTAAGAGGTGCCCAGAGCTCTTAAGCACACTCTTTTTGCTTTGGACCACGACTTTAACCGCCCAGTCTCAATCTTTTTGCTTGACACCTTCACGCCACAAGCACATGGTTAGGGACAACTTGGTTTAGCTGCTTAGGCTAGGATTTTATTCCTTTGGGCCCTCCTATCCATTAATGCTCAAAGCCTTGGATCCTCTTTACCCTTGCCTTTTAGTTTAAATGGTTACTGCCTTTTTCTGCTTGCTTTTTTTTTCTTTTTCTTTTATTTTTCGCCACATTTCGTGTTTTGTTTGTTTTTTTTTTTCACTGCTTTTTCTTGCTTCAAGAATCAATTTTATGATTTTTCAGATTATCAATAACATGTCTCCTCTTTCATTATTCTTTCAAGAGCCAACAATTTTAACATTCATAAACTCCACTATCAAAAATATGCATTGTTCAAGCATTCATTCAGAAAATAAAAAGTATTGCCACCACATCAAAATAATTAAACTAATTTCAAGATACATTTTGAAACCCATGTACTTCTTTTTCTTTTGCAAATAAAAATATTATTCAATTAAGAAAGGTGAGGGATTCATGGAATCATTCATAGCTTTAAGACATAGACTCTAAACTTTATTGATCATGGAATAAAAATAAGACATAAAATAAACATAAAAGCAGACAAATAATAATAAAAGAAAGGAAATTAAAGACATAAAATTAAATGACTTTAATACTAATGCTTATGTAACTCTTAAAATAGGTTTCTAATAATAAAAGTTATCACAGAGTTAGGACTCAACAACTTTGATTTTGAGGGGTAGGTGCTCCTTCAATTTGTGGGACATCCAACTCTTCAAGGGACAGCTTTTGGCGCTTTAGTTCCTGTAGCTCACGCCCTTGCTTCTCTTGTTCTCTGAGCAATTTGCAAAGCATGCTATTCTGATTCTGCTACTCTTCTTTGAGTTGATCCATAGATTCTTGCAGCTTGTTGACAGATGCTTCTAAGCGGGCCCAATAGTCAAATTGAGGAATTTCTGGGAGGAGCTCATACGCCCTCCACTTGATGAGGTTATCTTGAACTTGAGGTCCATCCATTACCCTTTTGGTGATTGGGTGTTCAACTGGGATATACTCATCCACACCTATCTGTACACACGCATCTTTACATAACAGACTGATCAAGCTTGGATAAGCCGATTTGGCCTCAGTGGATTCCTTGTTTGCAAATAAGTAAATTTCACAAGGAATTAACTGATGAACCTCCACTTCTTTTTCCAGCATAATACAGTGGATCATCACTGCTCTTTTGACAGTGACTTCAGAGCGGTTACTGGTGGGAAGTATAGACCGCCCAATGAAATCCAGCCAGCCCCTAGCAACTGGCTTGAGGTCTCCTCTCTTCAGTTGGTTTGGGATACCTTTTGAATTGGTTATCCACTTGGTTCCAGGGAGGCATATATCCTCTAGAACTTGATCCAACTTCTTATCTTTAGCCATTCTCCTATTAAAGGATTCTGGATCATCCTGCAGTTGAGGAAGTTTGAGGACTTCTCTCACTTTGTCAAGATGGAAGTAGATAATCTTTTCTCTGACCATGGTTCAAAAAGTATGGAAGGCAGTTCCCTCCATTCTTTGCTTATCTGTCAGCCACAGATTTACATAGAATTCCTGGATCATGTTTTTTCCCACATTCATCTCAGGATTAGCTAGGATTTTCCAGCCTCTGTTTCGAATCTGCTCTTGGATCTCCAAATATTCATCTTCTTTCAGATCGAACTTGACTTCCGGGATCACTGATCTTCTGCACACAATTTTGAAGTAATGATCTGCATGTTCTTTGGTGCAGAACCTCTCATGCATCCATTATGGTTTTGGATTATTTTCTTTTTTGCCTCTTGTAGTGGTTTATTTTCCTTTAGGGGCCATGATCTTAGTCAGTGATCATGAAAAATCATACCAAACTTAGAGCTTTACTTGTCCTCAAGCAAAAGTAAAGAAAGAAGATGAATAGATGGAGAGAAGGATTCGAATGATGGAGGAAGGGGGATGGCCGAATGTATAAATAGAGGGGAGGAAGGGAATGGTTTCAAAATTTTAGAAAAAAATATGATGAAAGATATGATTGATAAAAGATAAACATGATATGAAAAAGATGAGATTCTTTTCAAAAATTTAAAAGAAAGGAAAAAGATATGAGGAGGTTAAATCTGAATTTTTTTTATGCATCTAAGAAATAGAAGATAATATGAATGAGTTAAAAAGATTGAAAAAGAAATTGAAAAGATGAATGAGTTTTTGAAAAAGAATTGGAAAGAATCGAAATAGAATTAAAAGAATTTATAAGGTTATGAATTTTTTTTATAATGGAAACTAGAAAATGAATGTTTGTAATGTTTAGATGCAGAAAATTTTGAATTAAAACAAGAAAATTCGAAAAAATTGAATTGGAAATGAAATTACCTCTCCCCTAGCTATCCTGACGTTAAATGCCCAGAATGATAGCCATTCTGGCGTTTAACGCCCATCTGGTGGCCATTTTGGGCATTTAACGCCCAGCCAGATACCCTGGCTGGTGTTAAACGCCAGAAATCCTTTCTCATTGGGCGTTTTTCTGAACGCCCAGGATGCTGCTGTCTTTGGCACTAAACACCCAGAATGCTGCCCATTCTGGCGTTTAACGCCCAGAATGATATCTTTACTTGTGTTAAACGCCCAGAATGATAGCCATTCTGGCGTTTAACACCCAGATTACCTCTTTACTGGCGTTTTGATGCCAGTGAGCTCTTTTACTCTGTGATTCTTCTGCTTTATGTTCTGAACCTTTATACCCTTGACTTGTTCACTGAAAAAGCATCAATAAACATGGACAACTGATGCACGGAAACTTGTCTCTCAACAATTTTCCTTCGGCAAGTATACCGAATTGTCGTCAAGTAAAAACTCACAATAGAGTGAGGTCGAATCCCACAGGGATTGATTGGTCAAGCAACTTTAATTAGAGGAATGTTCTATTTGAACTAAGCAGAATTAGATTTGAGATTTGCAGAAAATTAAATGGCGGGAAAGTAAATAGCAGAAAATATAAATGCTGGAAATAAAGAGCTGAATGTAAATAGCGGAAAGTAAATTGCAGAATCTTAAATGGGAATGGGGAAGATGCTCATAAAAGTAGATTGCAGAATTTATAGAGAATGGGTAAGATCAGAAATGGGGAATTCATTGGGCTTAGAAGATATGTTGCATTCTCCGGTTCAAGTTCATTTTCATCTCTTCTTTAATCAATGCATTCATTGATCTCCTTGGCAATCTTAAGTGATCGAATTCCAATTTCTTGGTAATTCAATCTCTCAAATCTTGATCAATAGCCAATTCCTTGGTCAATTGCTCATGAGAAGAGATGAAGTATGGTCACTGATTATACCACATGTATTTCCAAATCAAAGTGTTGGTAGGGTTATATGTCACCATATCCATCCAAACCCCAATTTGGTCCAACATGAGAAAGCATTTCTAGCATGATCTCTTCATTCCTCTTCCAAAGTTCCGAAGAGATCCAAGTATGAATAGCTTCTTTTCCAAGATAACTACCCAATTGAATGAAGATTGAAAGCTTTCTAGTAAAATCAAGAGAAAAGATAGAAGAAGAATAATGAAAACTAATATTGATCCATCAAATTACAACAGAGCTTTCTAACCCAATGAAAGGGGTTTAGTTGTTCATAGCTCTGGGAATGAAAAGCATAGATGGAGAGTACATTCTGAGGATTAAACTAAAATTTGCAGAAAAAGTAAAATACAGAGAGTAGTTCTCAAATTTCCAACCCCCTTTTTGATTCAAAACTACCTCTATATATACTACTCCTCTGATCTTCTAGTTGGTTTTTCAAATCTTGGATATGGGCCTTTGGATCTTGAGTTTGAAGCAGTTATCCTCTTCAGTGGGCTTAGCTTTACTTGCAGAGAGAAAGTATGAAGTAGGCAGGGACTTTTAGCTTAGGACGTTAGTGGTGTTAACGTTAAGTGAAAGTGTGGGATCGAGAACGTTAGTGGCAGTCACCTTTTTCACTAACGTTCCTAACCCAAGGGTGATCCACGTTAACTTCAACGTTAGTGGCACCAGCGTGACCACTAACGTTGCCTCTTGATCCTTCGCACACGTTATTGGGACTTACCTTTTCCAATAACGTTGAGAATCCTCCCTTCCCTACGTTAGAGTTCACGTTAGTGTGGCTAACGTGACCTTTAACGTAGGCTTGCCAAATCTTCGAAAATGTTAGTGACACTTACCTTTGTCACTAACGTTTCAAAATGCCCCTACTTCCCACGTTAGAGTTCACGTTAACTAGGTTAACGTGGCTTCTAACGTGGTGGTGATAGCCATCTCCAACGTTAGTGACAAAGGAGAGTGTCACTGATGAGCGGATAATTTATACGCTTTTTGACATTGTTTTTAGTATGTTTTTAGTAGGATCTAGTTACTTTTAAGGATGTTTTCACTAGTTTTTACGTTAAATTCACATTTATGGACTTTACTATGAGTTTGTGTGTTTTTCTGTGATTTCAGATATTTTCTGGCTGAAATTGAGGGACTTGAGCAGAAATCAGATTCAGAGGTTGAAGAAGTACTGCTGATGCTGTTGGATTCTGACCTCCCTGCACTCAAAGTGGATTTTCTGGAGCTACAGAACTCGAAATGCCGCGCTTCCAATTGCGTTAGAAAGTAGACATCCAGGGCTTTCTGCCCAAATCTGGCATCCAGCGCCAGAAAAGGATCCAAAACCAGAGTTGAACGCCCAAACTGGCACAAAAACTGGTGTTCAACTCCAAGAAGGACCTCTACACGTGCAACACTCAAGCTCAGTCCAAGCACATACCAAGTGGGCCCCGGAAGTGGATTTATGCATCAATTACTTACTCATGTAAACCCTAGTAGCTAGTTTATTATAAATAGGACCTTTCACTATTGTATTAGACGTCTTTTTGGACCATCTTTGGACGTCTGGTTCTTAGATCAGAGGGGCTGGCCATTCGGCCATGCCTGGACTTTTCACTTATGTATTTTTAACAGTAGAGTTTCTACACTCCATAGATTAAGGTGTGGAGCTCTGCTGTTCCTCAAAGATTAATGCAAAGTACTATTGTTTTCTATTCAATTCATCTTGTTTCGCTTCCAAGATATTCATTCGTACTTCAATCTGAATGTGATGAACGTGACAATCATCATCATTCCCTATGAACGCGTGCCTGACAACCACTTCCGTTCTACCTTCGACTGAATGAGTATCTCTTAGATCTCTTAATCGGAATCTTCGTGGTGTAATCTAGAATGATGGCGGCATTCAAGAGAATCCGGAAGGTCTAAACCTTGTCTGTGGTATTCCGAGTAGGATTCAATGATTGAATGACTATGACGAGCTCCAAACTCGCGATTGCAGGGCGTTAGTGACAGACGCAAAAGGATAGTAAATCCTATTCCAGCATGATTGAGAACCGACAGATGAATAGCCGTGCCGTGACAGGGTGCGTTGACCATTTTCACTGAGAGGATAAGATGAAACCATTGACAAGGGTGATGCCTCCAGACGATTAGCCGTGCCGTGACAGGGCATTGGATCATTTTCCCGAGAGATGACCGAAAGTAGCCATTGACAGTGGTGATGTATCACATAAAGCCAGCCATGGAAAGGAGTAAGACTGATTGGATGAAGATAGCAGGAAAGCAGAGGTTCAGAGGAACGAAAGCATCTCCATTCGCTTATCTGAAATTCTCACCAATGAATTATATAAGTATTTCTATCCCTATTTTATTAATTAATATTCGAAAACCCATTACTATTTTATATCTGCCTGACTGAGATTTACAAGGTGACCATAGCTTGCTTCATACCAACAATCTCTGTGGGATTCGACCCTTACTCACGTAAGGTATTACTTGGACGACCCAGTGCACTTGCTGGTTAGTTATGCGAAGTTGTGAAGATATGTTTAGACCATGGTCCTGTGCATCCGTTTTTGGTGCCATTGCCAGGGAATCAATTTCGAACAACAATTCACAACCTGAGTAGCAATTTCGCATACCAAGTTTTTGGCGCCGTTGCCGGGGATTGTTCGAGTTTGGACAACTAACGGTTCATCCTGTTGCTCAGATTAGGTAATTTTCTTTTTGTTTTCTTTTCAAAAATTTTTCAAAAATATTTCAAAATTTTCTTACCTGTTTTCGAAAAAATTTTAGATTCAAAATTTTTAAGAATGAATTCTAGTGTTTCATGAAGCATGTGAAGCCTGGCTGGCTGTAAAGCCATGTCTAAATTCTTTTGGACTGAGGCTTCCAACCATCAGTTGTTATACGACTGTAGGGTATGTCAGGCATGTCATGTCTGAATTACATGCTGAAGCTTGGCTGGCCATTGGCCATGTCTAGTGTTTTGGACCGGAGCTTTCATTGAAAGCTTGGCTGGCTAGTGAGCCATGTCTAATTCCTGGACTGAAGCTTTAGACTAACATGGCAAGATTCCTGGAATTCATATTAAAAATTTTGGAATCCTTATTTTCTCATTTCTAAATAATTTTCGAAAAATATAAAATAAAAATCCAAAAAAATTAGAAAATCATAAAAAATCAAAAATATTTCTCTGTTTCTTGTTTGAGTCTTGAGTCATGTTATAAGTTTGGTGTCACTTGCATATGCATCTTGCATTTTTCGAAAATTTCATGCATTCATAGTGTTCTTCATGATCTTCAAGTTGTTCTTGGTAAGTCTTCTTGTTTGATCTTGATGATTTTTTGTTTTGTGTTGTATGGTGTTTTTCATATGCATTATTGAATTCTTAGTATCTAAACATTAAAGAATTCTAAGTTTGGTGTCTTGCATGTTTTCTTTGCATTAAAAATTTTTCAAAATTGTGTCTATGATGTTCATCTTGACATTTATAGTGTTCTTGGTATTCATCTTGACATTCATAGCATTCTTGCATGCATCACATGTTTTGATCTAAAAATTTCATACAGTGCATCTTTTTAATGTTTTTCTCTCTCATCATAAAAATTCAAAAAAATAAAAAAAAATATCTTTCCCTTTTTCTCTCCTCAAATTCGAAAATTTGGATTGAATTTTTCAAAAATTTTTAAAATCAAGTTGTTTCTTATGAGTCAAATCAAATTTTCAATTTGAAAATCTTATCTTTTTCAAAATCTTTTTCAAAAATTAAATCTTTTTCAAATTTCTTAGTTATTTTCGAAAATTTCAAAAATATTTTTCAAAAATCTTTTTCTTATTTTTTTCACATGATTTTCGAAAATAACATCATCAATTAATGTTTTGATTCAAAAATTTCAAGTTTGTTACTTACTTGTTAAGAAAGATTCAAACTTTAAGTTCTAGAATCATATCTTGTGATTTCTGGTGAATCAAGTCATTAATTGTGATTTTCAAAATCAAATATTTTTCAAAAAAAGCAATTTCTATCATATCTTTTCAAAAATATCTTCTTATCTTACCTTTTTCAAAAATTTGATTTCAAAATATCTTTTCTAACTTCCTAACTTCTTATCTTTTTCAAAATTTGTTTCAACTAACTAACTAACTTTTTGTTTGTTTCTTAACTTTTTCAAAACTACCTAACTAACTCTCTCTCTCTAATTTTCGAAAATATCTTCCCTCTTTTTCAAAATTTTTTTTAATTAACTAATTATTTTTATTTTTGATTTCAAAATTTTTCGAAAAATACTAACCTTTTTCAAAATCTTAATTTTCGAAAACTACTAACTTTTTTCAAAAATTATTTTCGAAAATCCTCTTCCTCTTCTTTTCTTCTACTCACATAGGGGAACCTCTATACCTGTGGTAAAAAGGATCCCTATTATTATTATTTTTTTGTGCCCTCTTCTTTGTCATATGAGCAGGAGCAAGGATAAGAATACTCTTGTTGAAGCAGATCCAGAACCTGAAAGGACTCTAAAGAGGAAACTAAAAGCTAAATTACAACTATCCAGCAAGCACCTGTCAGTAATTTTCAGGAAGAGGAGATGGCAGCCGAAAATAATAATAATGCAAGGAGAATGCTTGGTGACTTTACTGCACCTAATTCCAATTTACATGGAAGAAGCATCTTCATTCCTGCCATTGGAGCAAACAACTTTGAGCTGAAACCTCAGCTAGTTTCTCTGATGCAGCAGAACTGCAAGTTTCATGGACTTCCATTTGAAGATCCTTTTCAGTTCTTAACTGAATTCTTGCAAATCTGTGATACTGTTAAGACTAATGGAGTAGATCCTGAAGTCTACAGGCTCATGCTTTTCCCATTTGCTGTAAGAGACAGAGCTAGAATCTAGTTGGACTCTCAACCTAAAGATAGCCTGAACTCTTGGGATAAGCTGGTCACGGCTTTCTTAGCCAAGTTCTTTCCTCCTCAAAAGCTAAGCAAGCTTAGAGTGGATGTTCAAACCTTCAAACAAAAAGATGGTGAATCCCTCTATGAAGCTTAGGAGAGATACAAAGGACTGACCAAAAAGTGTCCTTCTGACATGCTTTCAGAATGGACCATCCTGGATATATTCTATGATGGTCTGTCTGAGTTATCTAAGATGTCATTGGATACTTCTGCAGGTGGATCCATTCACCTAAAGAAAACGCCTGCAGAAACTCAAGAACTCATTGACATGGTTGCCAATAACCAGTTCATGTACACTTCTGAGAGGAATCCTGTGAATAATGGGACGCCTATGAAGAAGGGAGTTCTTGAAGTTGATACTCTGAATGCCATATTGGCTCAGAGTAAAATATTGACTCAGCAAGTCAATATGATCTCTCAGAGTCTGAATGGAACGCAAGCTGCATCCAACAGTACTCAAGAGGCTTCTTATGAAGAAGAAGCTTATGATCCTGAAAACCCTGCAATAGCAGAGGTGAATTACTTAGGTGAACCTTATGGAAACACCTATAACTCATCATGGAGAAATCATCCAAATTTCTCATGGAAGGATCAAAAGCCTCAACAAGGCTTTAATAATGGTGGAAGAAACAGGTTTAACAATAATAAACCTTTTCCATCATCCACTCAGCAACAGACAGAGAACTCTGAACAAAATACTTCTAATCTGGCAAACTTAGTCTCTGATCTGTCCAAGGCCATTGTGAGTTTCATGAATGAAACAAGGTCTTCCATTAGAAATCTGGAAGCACAAGTGGGCCAGCTGAGTAAAAGGATCACTAAAATCCCTCCTAGCACTCTCCCAAACAATACAGAAGAAAATCCAAAAGGAGAGTGCAAGGCCATTGACATAACCAAAATGGCCGAACCCAATGAGGGAGAGGAGGACGTGAATCCTAAGGAGGAAGACCTCCTGGGATGTCCAGTGATCAATAAGGAGCTTCCCTCTGAGGAACCAAAGGACTCTGAGGCTCATCTAGAGACCATAGAGATTCCATTGAACCTCCTTATGCCATTCATGAGCTCTGATGAGTATTCCTCTTCTGAAGAGAATGAGGATGTTACTGAAGAGCAAGCTGCCAAGTTCCTTGGTGCAATCATGAAGCTGAATGCCAAATTATTTGGTATTGATACTTGGGAAGTTGAACCTCCCTTGTTCATCAATGAACTAAGTGATCTGGATCAACTGACATTGCCTCAGAAGAGACAAGATCCTGGAAAGTTCATAATACCTTGTACCATAGGCACCATGCTCTTTAGGGCTCTGTGTGACCTTGGTTCAGGAATAAACCTCATGCCCCTCTCTGTAATAGAGAAATTGGGAATCTATGGGGTGCAAGCTGCTAAAATCTCATTAGAGATGGCAGACAATTCAAGAAAACAGGCATATGGACAAGTAGAGGACGTGTTAGTAAAGGTTGAAGGCCTTTACATCCCTGCTGATTTCATAGTCCTGGATACTGGAAAGGAAGATGATGAATCCATCATCCTAGGAAGACCTTTCCTGGCCACAGCAAGAGCTGTGATTGATGTTGACAGAGGTGAACTAGTCCTTCAATGGAATGAGGACTCCCTTGTGTTTAAAACTCAAGGATCTCCCTCTGCAACCATGGAGAGGAAGCATGAAAAGCTTCTCTCAAAGAAGAGTCAACCCAAGCCCCCACAGTCAAACTCTAAGTTTGGTGTTGGGAGGCCACAACCAAACTCTAAGTTTGGTGTTGAACTCCCATATCCAAACTCTAAGTTTGGTGTTGGAGAGTCTCAACAATGCTCTGAACATCTGTGAGGCTCCATGAGAGCCCACTGTCAAGCTATTGACATTAAAGAAGCGCTTGTTGGGAGGCAACCCAATGTTTATTTATCTAACTCTATTATTCTTGTTTTTCATGTTTTCTTAGGTTCATGATCATGTGGAGTCACAAAATAAATATAAAAAATTGAAAACGGAATCAAAAATAGCAGAAGAAAAATCACACCCTGGAAGAGCATCTGCCTGGTGTTCAACGCCAGAACAGAGCATGGTTTTGGCGCTGAACGCCCAAAATGGGCAGCATTCTGGCGCTGAACGCCCAGAACAAGCATGGTTCTGGCGTTCAACGCCAGAAATGGCAACAAATGGGCGTTGAACGCCCAAAATGGGCACCAACCTGGCACTGAACGCCCAGAGTTGTGTGCAAAGGCATTTTACATGCCTAATTGGTGCAGGGATGCAAATCCTTGACACCCCAGGATCTGTGGACCCCACAGAATCACCTCAGGATCTGTGGACCCCACAGGATCCCCACCTACCTCCACTCACTTCTTCTCACCACTCTCTTTCACACAACCCCATAAACACTCTTCCTCAAAAAAACCCTTCACCAATCACCTCAATCTCTCTTTCCCATCACCTCTTCACCACTCACATCCATCCACTCTTCTCCATAAACCTACCTCATAAACTCCACCTACCTTCAAAATTCAAAACCAATTTCCCACCCAAACCCACCAATATGGCCAAAACCTTTCCCCCCCCTCCCTTCCCTATATAAAGCCCTCCATTCTTCATCAAATTCACACAACACACCCCTCTACACCCTTCTTGGCCAAAACACTTCCCACTCTCCCTCTACTCCATTTCTTCTTCTTCTTCATCTATTCTTTCTTCTATTGCTCGAGGGCGAGCAAAATTCTAAGTTTGGTGTGGTAAAAGCATAAGCTTTTTGTTTTTCCATTACCATTGATGGCACCTAAGACCGGAGAATCCTCTAGAAAGGGGAAAGGAAAGACAAAAGCTTCCACCTCTGAGTCATGGGAGATGGAAAGGTTCATCTCCAAAGCCCATCAAGACCACTTCTATGATGTTGTGGCCAAGAAGAAGGTGATCCCTGAGGTCCCTTTCAAACTCAAAAGAAATGAGTATCCGGAGATCCGACATGAAATTCAAAGAAGAGGTTGGGAAGTTCTAACAAATCCCATCCAACAAGTCGGCATCCTAATGGTTCAAGAGTTCTATGCTAATGCATGGATCACCAAGAACCATGATCAAAGTAAGAACCCGGATCCAAAGAACTATGTTACAATAGTTCGGGGGAAATACTTGGATTTTAGTCCGGAGAATGTGAGGTTGGCGTTCAACTTGCCAAACATGGAAGAGAACGCACGCCCCTACAACAAGGAGAGTCAACTTTGATCAAAGGTTGGACCAAGTCCTTATGGACATATGTGTAGAAGGAGCTCAATGGAAGATTGACTCCAAAGGCAAGCCGGTTCAACTAAGAAGATTGGACCTCAAGCCTGTAGCTAGAGGATGGTTGGAGTTCATTCAATGCTCAATCATTCCCACTAGCAACCGGTCTGAAGTTACTATAGACCGGGCCATCATGATCCATAGCATCATGATTGGAGAAGAGGTGGAAGTTCATGAGATTATACCTCAAGAACTCTACAAGGTGGCTGACAAGTCCTCCATTATGGCAAGGTTAGCCTTTCTTCACCTCATTTGCCACCTATGCAATTCGGCTGGGATTGACATAGAGGGAGATATCCTCATTAAAGAGGACAAGCCCATCACTAAGAAAAAGATGGAGCAAGCAAGAGAGCCCACTCATGGAGCTCAAGAGGCGTATGAAGCTCATCACCATGAGATCCCGGAGATGCCTCAAATGAACTTTCCTCCACAAAACTATTGGGAGCAAATCAACACCTCCCTAGGAGAATTGAGTTTCAATATGGGACAACTAAGGGGGGAACATCAAGAGCACTCCATCATGCTTCATGAAATTAGAGAAGATCAAAAAGCAATGAGGGAGGAGCAACAAAGACAAGGAAGAGACATAGAAGAGCTCAAGGACATCATTGGTTCCTCAAGAAGGAAACGCCACCATCACTAAGGTGGATTCATTCCTTGTTCTTATTTCTTCTATTTTTTTTCGTTTTCTATGTTATGTGCTTATCTGTGTTTGTGTCTTCATTACATGATCATTAGTAGTTAGTAACTCTGTCTTAAAGTTATGAATGTCCTATGAATCCATCACCTCTCTTAAATGAAAAATGTTTTAATTCAAAAGAACAAGAAGTACATGAGTTTCGAATTTATCCTTGAACTTAGCTTAATTATATTGATGTGGTGACAATGCTTCTTGTTTTCTGAATGTATGCTTGAACAGTGCATATGTCTTTTGAAGTTGTTGTTTAAGAATGTTAAATATGTTGGTTCTTGAAAGAATGATGACTAGGAGACATGTTATTTGATAATCTGAAAAATCATGAAAATGATTCTTGAAGCAAGAAAAAGCAGCAAAAAACAAAGCTTGCAGAAAAAAAAAATAGGCGAAAAAAAGAAAAAAATTAGAAAGAAAAAGAAAAAACAAGCAGAAAAAAGCCAATAACCCTTAAAACCAAAAGGCAAGGGAAATAAAAAGGATCCCAAGGCTTTGAGCATCAGTGGATAGGAGGGCCTAAAGGAATAAAATCCTGGCCTAAGCGGCTAAACCAAGCTGTCCCTAACCATGTGCTTGTGGCGTGTAGGTGTCAAGTGAAAACTTGAGACTGAGCGGTTAAAGTCAAGGTCCAAAGCAAAAAAAAGAGTGTGCTTAAGAACCCTGGACACCTCTAATTGGGGACTTTAGCAAAGCTGAGTCACAATCTGAAAAGGTTCACCCAATTATGTGTCTGTGGCATTTATGTATCCAGTGGTAATACTGGAAAACAAAGTGCTTAGGGCCACGGCCAAAACTCATAAAGAAGCTGTGTTCAAGAATCATCATACTGAACTAGGAAAATCAATAACACTATCTGAACTCTGAGTTCCTATAGATGCCAATCATTCTGAACCTCAATGGATAAAGTGAGATGCCAAAACTATTCAAGAGGCAAAAAGCTATAAGTCCCGCTCATTTGATTGAAGCTATGTTTCATTGATAGTTTGGAATTTATAGTATATTCTCTTCTTTTTATCCTATTTGATTTTCAGTTGCTTGGGGACAAGCAACAATTTAAGTTTGGTGTTGTGATGAGCGGATAATTTATACGCTTTTTTACATTGTTTTTAGTATGTTTTTAGTAGGATCTAGTTACTTTTAGGGATGTTTTCACTAGTTTTTATGTTAAATTCACATTTCTGGACTTTACTATGAGTTTGTGTGTTTTTCTGTGATTTCAGGTATTTTCTGGCTGAAATTGAGGGACTTGAGCAGAAATCAGATTCAGAGGTTGAAGAAGGACTGCTGATGCTGTTGGATTCTGACCTCCCTGCACTCAAAGTGGATTTTCTGGAGCTACAAGACTCGAAATGGCGCGCTTCCAATTGCGTTGGAAAGTATACATCCAGGGCTTTCCAGTAATATATAATAGTCCATACTTTGGCCAAGAATAGATGACGTAAACTGGCGTTCAACGCCAGCTTTCTGCCCAAATCTGGCGTCCAGCGCCAGAAAAGGATCCAAAACCAGAGTTGAACGCCCAAACTGGCACAAAAACTAGCGTTCAACTCCAAGAAGGACCTCTACACGTGCAACACTCAAGCTCACCCCAAGCACACACCAAGTGGGCCCCGGAAGTGGATTTATGCATCAATTACTTACTCATGTAAACCCTAGTAGCTAGTTTATTATAAATAGGACCTTTCACTATTGTATTAGACGTCTTTTTGGACCATCTTTGGACGCCTGGTTCTTAGATCAGAGGGGCTGGCCATTCGGCCATGCCTGGACCTTTCACTTATGTATTTTTAACAGTAGAGTTTCTACACTCCATAGATTAAGGTGTGGAGCTCTGCTGTTCCTCAAAGATTAATGCAAAGTACTACTGTTTTCTATTCAATTCATCTTGTTTCGCTTCCAAGATATTCATTCGTACTTCAATCTGAATGTGATGAACGTGACAATCATCATCATTCCCTATGAACGCGTGCCTGACAACCACTTCTGTTCTACCTTCGACTGAATGAGTATCTCTTAGATCTCTTAATCGGAATCTTCGTGGTGTAAGCTAGAATGATGGCGGCATTCAAGAGAATCCGGAAGGTCTAAACCTTGTCTGTGGTATTCCGAGTAGGATTCAATGATTGAATGACTGTGACGAGCTCCAAACTCGCGATTGCAGGGCGTTAGTGACAGACGCAAAAGGATAGTAAATCCTATTCCAGCATGATCAAGAACTGACAGATGAATAGCCGTGCCGTGATAGGGTGCGTTGACCATTTTCACTGAGCGGATAAGATGAAACCATTGACAAGGGTGATGCCTCCAGACGATTAGCCGTGCCGTGACAGGGCATTGGATCATTTTCCCGAGAGATGACCGAAAGTAGCCATTGACAGTGGTGATGTATCACATAAAGCCAGCCATGGAAAGGAGTAAGACTGATTGGATGAAGATAGCAGGAAAGCAGAGGTTCAGAGGAACGAAAGCATCTCCATTCGCTTATCTGAAATTCTCACCAATGAATTACATAAGTATTTCTATCCCTATTTTATTAATTAATATTCGAAAACCCATTACTATTTTATATCTGCCTGACTGAGATTTACAAGGTGACCATAGCTTGCTTCATACCAACAATCTCCGTGGGATTCGACCCTTACTCACGTAAGGTATTACTTGGACGACCCAGTGCACTTGTTAGTTAGTTATGCGAAGTTGTGAAGATATGTTTAGACCATGGTCCTGTGCATCCGTTTTTGGTGCCATTGCCAGGGAATCAATTTCGAACAACAATTCACAACCTGAGTAGCAATTTCGCATACCAGTCACTAACGTTGGCTCATCATTCTTTCATCCACGTTAACTAAGTTAACGTGGGAGTTAACGTTGCTCATAGTGGCTCATTCCAACGTTAGTGACAAAGGTGAGTGTCACTAACGTTGGCAATTCTTGCTCCCTCCACGTTAGCTTCCACGTTAACTAAGTTAACGTGGCAACTAACGTGGCTCAAAGTGGCTTAGTCCAATGTTAGTGACAAAGGTGAGTGTCACTAACGTTGGCCATTCTTTTGCTTTCCCACGTTAGAGTCCACGTTAACTGAGTTAACGTGGCTCTTAACGTGGCCAATATGAGCTTGGTCCAACGTTAGTGACAAAGGTGAGTGTCACTAACGTTGGCTTCATTTTCTTCTTCCATGTTAGAGTTCACGTTAACTTAGTTAACGTGACTCTTAACGTGGGCTATGATGGCTTCGAGGACGTTATTGGCGATTACTTTTCTCATTAACGTTGCAAGCTAGCTCCCTTTCCATGTTAGTGGTCACGTTAGTTAGACTAACGTGGTTGTTAATGTGGTTCTTCCTTGCTTCCTTTGTCCTGAAATCAAGCAGTAGAGTGCATCAAAGTTCTAATCCAAGTCATGAGACATGCATCATCCAATTTGTCATTTAATTCATGCATAATTCTCATGAAATCATGTAAAGTTCACAATGTTTGCTTGAATCAAGATGTAAGTGAAATTCTACCCAAAACTTGCTTATTTCCTAAGAAAATGCATGAAACTACCCTAAAACAGTAAAGAAAAGGTCAGTGAAACTGGCCAAAATGCCCTGGCATCACAATACCAAACTTAAAGCTTGCTTGTCCCTAAGCAAGTATTGGAACAAGAGAATGATGAATGAAATGACAAGATGAATGAATCATTATTGTGGAAGTCATGTTCTTGGTTTTATGGGGTTTCATGCATAGCAACTTAGGTTCATTCCTTTACTGGCTTTCAGACCTTTATCATGTCCTGGAATACTCACTTGATTGCACCCTATGAGACTTTTATTCATTGATCCTTTTGTTGTTTTCAGGGTTTGATTGTGCTCTTAGGCTAAGTGCTCTGTGAGGGGGCGACTCTTTAAGATAAGCTTTCAGCCAGCACTCCCGAACCAGTTGGTTCAAGGTGCTAGGTGTTAAGACACCCCTAAGGACTTACTCCCTCAAGTCTCTTTCCCCCATACATACACACCACAGGCACATGGTTTGTTATTTTCTTTTCTTGAGACCTTGGTGTCCAGCACCTCTTTGGGTTACTAAGTGTTCTGTAGCAAAGGTTACTCTTGATAGTGGACTTTCAGCTGATAATCCCGGGTTAGTTAACCCAAGTTACCAAGTGATAAGGCACCCCTAAGAGCTTATTCATCCAAGTAAATCCCTTACACAGGAACACCACAGACACTTGCCTCAAGATTCAAACGCTTGGTGCCTAGCTTTATTTCTTACTCTTTTTTTCTTTTATTTTTTTCAACTTTCATTTTCTCTTTCCCTTTCTCTTATTAGGATCTTGTTATTTAGCTAGTCTCATGGGGTGTGTTTCAAGCATATGGTTCTGGACAGATAGTTGCCTTCCTACCTTATTGGTGAACCAACTTAGCTAATCTATTACCACACTACAAAATTAGGAACTTACTCCATAATATAGATTCCACTCTGGTCTTTTATAACAAACATTCTCTTTTTATTTGGCTTAAAAGGACAAGCATACAAGTAAACAAGGTGAAAATGAAAATAGGCAACTTGACTAGCAAGCATAGACCTAAGCAAAAACAAACTTAAAGACAGAATTGAAAATTCCTAAGCTACTATGGAAGCATGTTCTATTTCATACATGATTTTCCTTATTTAAAAGACTTGAAAAAGAAAAATGGAACAATGAGGGAACTCTACTACCTTTTACTCATGGGGTTGTTCGCGCTATCCTTCCTGTTTGTCCTCTTTGCGTCCACTTGTGCTTCCTTGTATCCATGCTAGTCTAGCTCTTTTCAAGTCTTCAAGTGCCTTCCTTACTGATTCATGACTCTTCTCCACCCTTTCTCTTTCTTCTCGTGCTAACTCATCCTTCACTTCGTCATATTTTGTGATTCCCGGATGTATTATAGGTAGCTGTCCGACTAAGTATCTGAGCCTGGCTAGCATGTTTACATGATTTCCACTTTCACTCATGTAAACCCCTTCAGAGAATGCCCTGTGCTCGTCAAAGAGTTCTGCTTGTTCTATTTGTTTTCGATGCATCTCATGTATGTGTGCACCTTGATGTGCTTGGATGTTGATTAGCTTCTGGATAGATTCTTGTTGTTCATTTTGCCTTTGTTCTATCCTGTGGAAGGATTCACCCCATTGTTTTCCTTGTTCCAATTTCTGCTCCATCATTTGCTTCTGCCACTCCCCTTGTTGATTCATCCCTCTCGAGAGCGATTCCTCTTGACGGCCCATCATCTGTAGTTGAAGTTCCTTCTGTGCCTCTTGATTCTCCCAATATTGCCTAGATAAGCCATCAATGGCTTCTTGTAATTGGTGCATGTTCAAGGTGGTTGCAGCTTGCTCCTCTGGGTTTTGCCCTTCTACAGTTTGCTGGGTTACCCTCTTTCTTATCCTTCGTTGAGGTAGGGGAGATGTAATAGCATGCATACGCCGGACAGTAATTGGGATACCCTCTTTTATCCACTCGGGGTCCTCATCTTCAAACACCACTCCAGCTTTGTCACATAGTTGGAAAATAGTGCTGGGATAGCCTAACTTTCCTCTAGAATCGCTTTTCTCGGCTCTCTTCCTAATGCCTTCGGCTATGAGTTCATGAACCTTGATCTCTCTTCCTTTGAGTATGCAGTGCACCATTGTGGCTCTCTTGAGATTCACCTCTGAGTTGTTCCCGGCGGGGAGGATGGATCTCCTTACGATTTCGAACCACCCCTTTGCTTCAGGAGTGAGGTCCCCTCTCTTAATGAACTTGGGTTTTCTTTTGGAATCTCGTACCCAGTCAGCTCTTGGTACACAAATATCTTGCACAATCTGGTCATAATTGGGGCTGTTATCAATTCTTGAATGATAACTCTCTTCTGCAAATGGTATAGACCGTAGCTTTAATGCCCTCATGACACTCATGGGACTGAAATCCACGGTCTTTCCTCTTATAAAACTTGTATAGGACTCATCTGCCTTATCATATCGGAACGCATTTGCATAGAATTCTCTTACAAGATTTGCATTTACCCTAATGACTGGGTCAGTGAGGAGCTCCCATCTTCTCTTTTCCACCTTCTTTGTGATTTTGAGGCATTCAGCTTTTCTGACTTGAAAGCCCAGCTCATAAATGATCTCCTTATCAACCATCCATCTGTACTGCAATGCATGGTGAAAGGTTCTAAATTTCTTTTCATCGAAAGGGCGTTGCTCCATAGGCTCCTTTCCCTTTCTTCTCTTAGACCTTGATGAAGCCATGAGTGATTTTGGCTATGTGAAGGTGTTGGGTTCCGAAAATGATAGATGTGAAGAGTGAGAATGGAATGTGAAGGTGGGGTACGGAACAAGGGTCACTTATATAGAGAAGTGATGAGTGAATGAAAGGTGTGGATTGATGAAGTGGTTGTTTGATGAACGGTTGGGGTTTTGCATGGAATGAGCACAAGGATCATCAACTTTACGATGGTGTTGGTTCAGTTTCCAAGCATGTTCTTTTTCCAATGTTGCATGGCAACAATTCCCAATGCAATCCCCTTGAAGACAAGTGTATACTCCCCCTTCATGAAGTGGCCGAGACTTCTCCTTTCAATTGTCCAATCAATTTTTCTACAAAATAACAAAAATGTGATTATTAAATGTGTGGATAGTGATGGCAAAAAAATAAAAAATTTTTGCTTATTCATGAGTACAAACCAACTGACTAACTGAATGTCCATGTATGCAACATTGGTGACACCAAACTTAGTTTGGTGTCATGTGGTGTAAAGGATTTATTCAAGGCCTTAAGAGTGACATAATATGGGTTACATTTATGTTCTCTTAGTATGCCTTGAACACCAAACTTGTTCTTCACTATGTGCTGCATACAAGGATACATTTAAGTGCATGTCAAAGTTTGATTTTGATTTCATGAACTCTTGCATTATTCACTATTCTAAAAGCATATAAAACATGGGTTGCCTCCCATGAAGTGCTCTTTTAGCGTCACTAGCTTGACGTTTTTCCTTTGTCAGGGTGGTTGGTAGTGCTTCAAGTCCTCCCCCCCTTGCAGTAAATCTATCTCCATTGGCTTCATCAAGGATCTCCACATGTTCTAAGGAGAGAACTCTGTTGATGGTAAAAACTTTAGGTAGCTGAGATGGGATGGTGGGAAGATCGGGGGGATAGCTGGGAAGTAAGCTGAGATCACTTTATCCCCTGGAGAAAAGTCCTCTGTAGGGATCTTCTTGTTCCTCCACCTCCTAGGTGCCTTCTTCTTTGTTCCTTTTGATGTTGCCTTGCTCTTTGTGACCTCCTCTTCCAAGGAGATTTTGTTTCTGGTCTCATATAACTCTGGTGGTTTAGGTTCCTCCTGATTTTCCTTGAGCTGTGACAGCTGCTGATTGCCTTGTTCATTAACCAAGGAGATTCCCAGATGTGATGGTTGTGCTTCAGTGCTTGTTTCTTCCTTCAGTATCTTACTGTGATCTTTCCTTGGTTCTTTGTTCTCTTGATCTGTTTCTTGTGAGGGCTTAAAAACATTGAAAGTGAGTTGTTCATCATGGATCCTCAAAATTAGCTCCCCTCGCTCCACATCTATAAGTGCTCTGGCTGTAGCTAGGAATGGTCTTCCCAATATGATTGGGTGGAGGTGACTCTCTTCCATGTCCAATATGACAAAGTCTGTGGGCAGGAAGTATTTTCCAACCTTCACCTACTACTTGTTTTTGAGTTTTGTCAGCCAGTCTGATAACTACATCTGTGGGTATTATCTCATTGATCTGCAGCCTCTTCATAAGGGATAAAGGCATTAAGTTGATGCTTGCTCCCAGATCACAGAGTCCTTTGTCAAACATTGTTTCTCCTATGGCACAGGGAATGTGAAAACTCCCTGGGTCCTACCTTTTTGTAGGCAGCTCTGATTGAATGAGAGCATTGCACTCCTTATTCATCACTATTGTTTGTCCTCCTTTGAGTGAGCTTTTCCTGGTCAGCAGCTCCTTCATATACTTAATGTATGAGGGCATTTGTTGGAGGGCCTTGATGAATGGTATGTTTACATGGAGAGATGCAAATATGTCAAGAAACCTTGAGTATATTCTCTTCTCTACACCACCATTGAGTAATTGGGGAAAAGGTGCATAGAGTCTTATCAGCTCCTTCTGTGAAATTTTGGGTGCTTGGTGCTCCTCTTCCTATTTCTCTGCTGATGTATCTCCAGGTTGTTCTAATGGTTTGTTCGGTTCGTCCTTGGTCTTCTTATCACTTATAGTGACCATCTTACAATCTTCCCATCTTACTTTCTTTACTTCACCTCTCGAGTTTTTCTCTGTGTCACTTGGGAAGCTGTCTGTAGGTTTGGGAATCTGCTCGGAGAGGTATCCCACTTGAAATTCCAGCCTCTTGATGGTGTCTCCCTGATTCTTGATATTGGCTCGCACCTCCTCCTTGAACACCTTGTTATCTTGAATCTCCTTGCATATGCCTTCAAGTAGAGTCTCAATCCTTGAGAGTCTGTCATCAGATGATGGTGGGTTAGGATTGGATGGATGAGAAGGGTTATTTTGGTTTTGGTATGAATGTGGAGAGGTATTGTTAGGGTGGTGTTGATATGATCTCTGTGTGGAATGTTGGTGAGCTGCATGGTTATTGGGGTTGTGACGTCTCTGATCTTGGTCTTGATCTTGTTGATTTCTCCACCCAAAGTTTGGGTGATTCCTCCAACCAGGGTTGTAGGTCTTAGAGTATGGATCATGGGTCTGCCTGGGTGAGTTTCCAATGTAGTTGGCTTGTTCATGCTCACCTTCTGCCACTGCATTCACCCCCTCTTGGGTTGTTGATGAGGTGGTGATTGCTGCTACTTGGTTCCTCTCCATCTTCTTGGTGAGGTCGGCCAGCTGCTTGGTAATAAGCTAGTTTTGGGCCAGCAGTGCATCCACATTGTTTAGCTCTATCACTCCTCTAGTGTTGCCTCTTTTAGAAGTATAGAAGTAGTCATTCTCTGCTACAGTCTCAATGACATCTATGGCCTCCTCAATGGTCTTCTTTTTGTTCAGAGATCCCCCGGATGAGTGGTCTACTGCCTTCTTTGATTCATAGGAGAGGCCTTCATAGAAAATGTGTAGCTGCACCCATTCATTGAACATATCTGGTGGACACCTTCTTGTCAGGTCCTTAAACCTCTCCCATGCTTCGTAGAGAGTCTCACCATCTTGTTGCCTGAAAGTTTGAACCTCAGCTCTCAACCTGTTGATTCTTTGAAGAGGATAGAATCTTGCCAAGAATTTGTTCACCACATCTTCCCAGGTTGTTAAGCTCTCCTTCGGGAAGGACTCCAGCCATTTAAATGCTTTGTCCTTGAGTGAGAAGTGAAATAAGAGTAGTCTATAGGCGTCAGGATGAACACCATTAGACTTCACAGTATCACATATCCTCAGGAAGGTGGTTAAATGTTGGTTTGGGTCTTCTTGGACACCTCCTCTAAACGAACAGTTGTTCTGAACAAGGGTGATGAGCTGTGGCTTTAGTTCAAAGTTGTTGGCATGCATGGTTGGCTTTTGAATGCTACTCCCATAGTTTCCTGGGTTTGGGTTGATATAAGAGCCTAAAACTCTTCTCTCTTGCCCAGCATGATTTGCTAGACCTTCTCTGCCATGGTTGTGAGCCTCTTCTTCATGATGGTTCTCCATATTTTCATCCATGTTTGGTTCAAAATACTCCTCTTCTTCCTCCGCACCAACTACTCGTTTTTCTCTTGCTTCCCTCCTTAATTTCAAGAAGGTCCTCTCAGGTTCAGAATCAAAGGAAGTTGAAGCCCCGCTTCTTCTCCCTGTCATACAACCAACAAGGCACAAGCAAGGAAATAGATGCAGAAAGTATTTCTATTAGAATTACTGTTAGTGTGAGTGATGCAATATATCAAACAGTTAGTAGGTTAGTGGACTGAATTGTAAACAACTAAGAAAATGGGTAGGGGAAAGGGGAGAAAATAACTAAAACTGAAAGTAAATTACTCAAACAGAATTTTAAATCAAACAAAAGAAAAATTCTCAATCTAGTTATCCTCCAATTTAATCATTGTTGATACAAAATCAATCCCCGACAACGGCGCCATAAACTTGATGTACGGAAACTTGTCTCTCATCAATTTTCCTTTGGCAAGTATACCGAATTGTCGTCAAGTAAAAACTCACAATAGAGTGAGGTCGAATCCCACAGGGATTGATTGGTCAAGCAACTTTAATTAGAAGAATGTTCTAGTTGAACTAAGCAGAATTAGATTTGAGATTTGCAGAAAATTAAATGGCGGGAAAGTAAATAGCAGAAAATGTAAATGCTGGAAATAAAGAGCTGAATGTAAATAGCGGAAAGTAAATTGTAGAATCTTAAATGGGAATGGGGAAGATGCTCATAAAAGTAGATTGCAGAATTTATAGAGAATGGGTAAGATCAGAAATGGGAAATTCATTGGGCTTAGGAGATGTTGCATTCTCCGGATCAAGTTTATTTTCATCTCTTCCTCAATCAATGCATTCATTGATCTCCTTGGCAATCTTAAGTGATCGAATTCCAATTTCTTGGTAATTCAATCTCTCAAATCTTGATCAATAGCCAATTCCTTGGTCAATTGTTCATGAGAAGAGATGAAGTATGGTCACTGATTATACCACATGTATTTCCAAATCAAAGTGTTGGTAGGATTATATGTCACTATATCCATCCAAACCCCAATTTGGTCCAACATGAGAAAGCATTTCTAGCATGATCTCTTCATTCCTCTTCCAAAGTTTTGAAGAGATCCAAGTATGAATAGCTTCTTTTCCAAGATAACTACCCAATTGAATGAAGATTGAAAGCTTTCTAGTAAAATCAAGAGAAAAGATAGAAGAAGAATAATGAAAACTAATATTGATCCATTAAATTACAACAGAGCTCCCTAACCCAATGAAAGGGGTTTAGTTGTTCATAGCTCTGGGAATGAAAAGCGTAGATGGAGAGTACATTCTGAGAATTAAACTAAAAGTTGCAGAGAAAGTAAAATATAGAGAGTAGTTCTCGAATTTCCAACCCCTTTTTTTATTCAAAACTACCCCTATATATACTACTCCTCTGATCTTCTAGTTGGTTCTTCAAATCTTGGATATGGGCCTTTGGATCTTGAGTTTGAAGCAGTTATCCTCTTTAGTGGGCTTAGCTTTACTTGCAGAGAGAAAGTATGAAGTAGGCATGGACTTTTAGCTTAGGACGTTAGTGGCGTTAACATTAAGTGAAAGTGTGGGTTCGAGAACGTTAGTGGCAGTCACCTTTTTCACTAGCGTTCCTAACCCAAGGGTGATCCACGTTAACTTCAACGTTAGTGGCACCAGCGTGACCACTAACGTTGCCTCTTGATTCTTCGCACACGTTATTGGGACTTACCTTTTCCAATAACGTTGAGAATCCTCCCTTCCCTACGTTAGAGTTCACGTTAGTATGGCTAACGTGACCTTTAACGTAGGCTTGCCAAATCTTCGAAAACGTTAGTGACACTTACCATTGTCACTAACGTTTCAAAACGCCCCTACTTCCCACGTTAGAGTTCACGTTAACTAGGTTAACGTGGCTTCTAACGTGGTGGTGATAGCCATCTCCAACGTTAGTGACAAAGGTTAGTGTCACTAACGTTGGCTCATCATTCTTTCATCCACGTTAGCTTCCACGTTAACTAAGTTAACGTGGGAGTTAACGTTGCTCATAGTGGCTCATTCCAACGTTAGTGACAAAGGTGAGTGTCACTAATGTTAGCGATTCTTGCTCCCTCCACGTTAGCTTCCATGTTAACTAAGTTAACGTGGCAACTAACGTGGCTCAACGTGGCTTAGTCCAACGTTAGTGACAAAGGTGAGTGTCACTAACGTTGGCCATTCTTTTGCTTCCCCACGTTAGAGTCCACGTTAACTGAGTTAACGTGGCCAATATGAGCTTGGTCTAACGTTAGTGACAAAGGTGAGTGTCACTAACGTTGGCTTCATTTTCTTCTTCCACGTTAGAGTTCACGTTAACTTAGTTAACGTGACTCTTAACGTGGGCTATGATGGCTTCAAGGACGTTATTGGCGATTACTTTTCTCATTAACGTTGCAAGCTAGCTCCCTTTCCACGTTAGTGGTCACGTTAGTTAGACTAACATGGCTGTTAACGTGGTTCTTCCTTGCTTCCTTTGTCCTGAAATCAAGCAGTAGAGTGCATCAAAGTTCTAATCCAAGTCATGAGACATGCCTCATCCAATTTGTCATTTAATTCATGCATAATTCTCATGAAATCATGTAAAGTGCACAATGTTTGCTTGAATAAAGATATAAGTAAAATTCTACCCAAAACTTGCTTATTTCCTAAGAAAATGCATGAAACTACCCTAAAACAGTAAAGAAAAGGTCAGTGAAACTGGCCAAAATGCCCTGGCATCAACAACAAAATTAAATGGACTTATATAATTTTTATAAACATCTAATTTGATTTGATAATAGCTGGGTTGCCTCCCAGTAAATGCTTCTTTACTGTCTTTAGCTGGACTTCACTGAGCCTTTTAATTTAGTCTCAGTTTTGAGCATTCTTGCTCTACATTGCCTTCAAGATAATGTTTGATTCTCTGTCCATTAACAATGAACTTTTTGTCAGAATCAACATCTTGAAGCTCTACATAACCATATGGTGACACACTTGTAATCATATATGGTCCCCTCCACCGAGACTTCAATTTCCCAAGGAACAATCTGAGCCTAGAGTTAAACAGCAGGACCTTCTGTCCTGGCTCAAAGACTCTAGATGACAACCTTTTGTCATGCCATCTTTTTGCTTTCTCTTTGTAAATTTTAGCATTTTCGAAAGCATTGAGTCTGAACTCCTCCAGCTCATTCAACTGGAGTAATCTCTTTTCTCCAGCTATCTTAGCATCAAGGTTTAGGAACCTGGTTGCCCAGTAGGTCTTGTGTTCTAGTTCTACTGGCAGATGACAGGCTTTTTCATACACAAGTTGGTATGGAGAGGTTCCTATAGGAGTCTTGAATGCTGTTCTGTATGCCCACAGAGCATCATCCATGCTTCTTGCCCAATCCCTTCTACGGGTACTTACAGTCCATTCTAGGATTCGTTTTAGTTCTCTATTCGAGAGTTCATCCTGCCCATTTGTCTATGGATGATATGGAGTTGCCACTTTATGGTTAGTTCCATATCGTACCAGAGCAGAGTCAAGCTGTTTATTGCAGAAATGAGTGCCTCCATCACTGATTAGTATCCTAGGGACACCGAACCTGCTGAAGATATGCTTCTGGAGGAACTTCATTACTGTCTTAGTATCATTAGTGGGTGTTGTAATTGCCTCTACCTATTTAGATACATAGTCTACAGCCACTAGAATATAAGTGTTTGAATATGATAGTAGAAAAGGCCCCATGAAGTCAATACCCCATACATCACACAACTCAATCTCTAAGATTCCTTGCTGAGGCATGGCATAACCGTGAGGCAGATTACCAGCTCTCTGGCAACTGTCACAGTTACGTACAAACTCTCGGGAGTCTCTATAGAGAGTAGGCCAGTAGAAACCACATTGGAGAACTTTTGTGGCTGTTCGCTCACCTCCAAAGTGTTCTCCATACTGTGATCCATGGCAATGCCATAGGATCTTCTGTGCCTCTTCTCTAGGCACACATCTACGGATTAAAGAGATATGGTTCATCCCACAAGTAGTACTTTGCATCAGAAATCAACTTTTTCATTTGTTGTTTACTGTACTCTTTGGGTATGAATCTCACAGCTTCATAGTTTGCAATGTCTGCAAACCATGGTAATTCCTGAATGGCAAAGAGTTGCTCATCCGGAAAGGTTTCAGAGATCTCAATAGGAGGGAGGGACGCCCCTGCTACTGGTTCTATCCGGGATAGGTGATCTGCTACTTGGTTCTCTGTCCCTTTTCTGTCTCTTATTTCTATATCAAACTCTTGCAGAAGCAATACCCATCTGATAGGTCTAGGTTTTGAATCCTGCTTTGTGAGGAGATATTTTAAAGCAGCATGGTTAGTGCACACAATCACTTTTGATCCCACTAAATAAGATCTGAACTTGTCAATGGCATAAACCACTGCAAGAAACTCCTTTTCTGTGGTTGTGTAATTCTTCTGTGCGTCATTCAGAACATGGCTAGCATAGTAAATGACGTGCAGAAGCTTGTTATGCCTCTGTCCCAATATTGCACCAATGGCGTGGTCACTAGCATCACACATTAGTTCGAATGGTAATGTCCAGTCTGGTGTGAAAATGACTGGTGCTGTGATCAGCTTGGCTTTCAGAGTCTCAAACTCCTGTAGACAATCTGTGTCAAAGATAAATGGCGTGTCAGCAGCTAGTAGATTGCTCAGAGGTTTTGCAATTTTTGAAAAATCCTTTATAAACCTCCTATAGAATCCTGCATGTCCCAGAAAGCTTCTGATTGCCTTAACATTAGTAGGTGGTGGTAATTTTTCAATTACCTCTACCTTAGCTTGATCCACCTCTATTCCCCTATTTGAAATTTTGTGCCCAAGGATAATTCCTTCAGTCACCATAAAGTGACATTTTTTCCAGTTTAAAACCAGGTTAGTCTCTTGGCACCTTTTCAGAACAAGTGCTAGACGGTCAAGACAGGAGCTGAATGAGTCTTCAAATACTGAGAAGTTATCCATGAAGACTTCCAGAAATTTCTCTACCATATCAGAGAAGATAGAGAGCATGCACCTCTGAAAGGTTGCAGGTGCATTGCATAGACCAAATGGCATCCTTCTGCAGGCAAATACTCCAGAAGGACATGTGAATGCTGTTTTCTCTTGGTCCTGAGGATCTACTACAATTTGGTTGTAACCTGAATAGCCATCCAAAAAGCAGTAGTATTCATGACCTGCTAATCTCTCTAACATCTGGTCTATGAATGGTAAAGGAAAATGATCCTTTCTGGTGGCTGTATTGAGTCTTCTGTATTCAATACACATACGCTACCCTGTAACTGTTCTTGTAGGAACCAGTTCATTTTTTATTATGAACCACTGTCATGCCTCCCTTCTTGGGGACAACTTGGACAGGGCTCACCCAGGGGCTATCAGAAATAGGATAAATAATCCCAGCCTCTAGTAGCTTAGTGACCTCTTTCTGCACCACCTCCTTCATGGCTGGATTCAGCCGCCTTTGTAGTTGAACCACTGGCTTGGCATCATCCTCTAATAGGATCTTGTGCATGCATCTAGCTGGGCTAATGCCCTTAAGATCACTTATGGACCACCCAAGAGCTGTCTTGTGTGTCCTTAGCACCTGAATTAGTGCTTTCTCTTCCTGTGGCTTGATAAACCCCGATTTTGTGGTTTATCTTGTGCTTAATTTGGGGGATTTTATCAACTTTTCCCAGATTTATTCAATGAAATAGCATGGTTTTGTAATTCTCCCTTGATTTCTGCTTAAGTGTAAAAACATACTTTTTAGGCCCTAAAATTGGTGATTTTGATTCACTTTAATTCCATTCGATGCCTTGATGTGTTTGTTGAGTGATTTCAGGTTCATAAGGCAAGTATTGGATGGAAGGAATGAAGAAAAAGCATGCAAAGTGGGAGAACTCATGAAGAAATGAAGGAACCGTAAAGTTGTCAAGCATGACCTCTTCGCACTCAATTGACCATAACTTGAGCTACAGAGGTCCAAATGAGGCGGTTCTAGTTGCGTTGGAAATCTAACATCCGGGGCTTCGAAATGATATAAAATTTGCCATATGTTGCTTCGCGTTTAGGGGAACGCACGCGCCATGTACGCGTGCACGCTGATGCTGCTCATGGCCCACTAAAGTGAAATCGCCCCCAGTAATTTCTGAAGCAATTTGGGCCCAACCCAACTCATTTCTAATGCTATTTCATGCAGAATTCAAGCTTGGGCAAATGGGGGAGCAATTAGTTGTAGGATTAGCATCATGTAGGTTAGTTTCTAGAGAGAGAAGCTCCCTCTTCTCTCTAGAATTAGGATAAGAATTTCTTAGATCTAGGTTTAATTCATGCTTTGATTTACTTTTTCTTTATAATTTCTTGTCCCTGTACTCTTTCTCTCTCTAATTTTGTATTTCATTCTTGTAATTTCTTACTTTGTTGTTGATGCACTCTTTCTTCTTCTATTTTCTTTTAATGCAATTTATGATTCATGTTCTTTTATTATTGATTTGCTTTATTGTTGTTTAATTCCTTGCAATTGAGTAGTGTAGATTTACTTTCCTTGCAATTTTACTATGTTTTCCTTTTATGCCTTCCAAGTGTTTGACAAAATGCTTGGTTAGATGTTAGAGTAGATTTTGAGCATTCTTGGCTTGGAAAGGGTAATTAGGTGATCTTGAGTCATGAAAACCCAACCTACGTTGGTGACTTAGAGTTGTTGGCTAATATTGTTTCCATTGACGCTAATCTTTCGCTAATTTAATTAGTAAATTGATTAGGACTTTTGGATTGAGATTAACTAGTCTTGTTAGACTTTCTTCGAGTGTGAAGATAATATGATACCTTCTTCCATCGTCGAGGATGACGTAATGAGATAAATTCTTGTTTATATTTGTGACATGATTAATTAGTCTTGTTTGACATTCTCCTTATGTGAAGATGACATGATACCTTCTTCCAGTTATTGGAGTTGACTAAATAAGATAAATTAATCATTGCATGACTAGGATGGAAAGCCTATGATCTCAATTCTTGTCATGAATGTCTCTCTTTATTACTTGCTTTCTTTAGTTACTTGCTTGATTTACTCTTCTTGTCATTTAAATTCTTGTCCATTTACTTCCTTGCCCCTTTATCAATCATACCCCCTTGTTCTTCATAGCCAATAATCATTCACTTCATTGTAATTTCTCGTGAGACGACCCGGAGTCCAAATACTCTGGTTAATTCTTATTTGGGGTTTGTACATGTAACAACCTAAATTTTTGTATATGAGGACTTTTTGTTGGTCTAGAACTATACTTGCAACGAGAATTCAATTGAGAAATTCTACATCAACAAAATTTCACACATCATGGCTCTAAAGTAGAGCTTATGATTATTGGAAAAGTGTCATCCTCTTCCAGAAATACATATTTCAGGGATGGTGGTAGTTGTTTGAGCTCGGGTTTAGGAGGCTTCTCCTCTTCCTGAGGAGTTTTCAGAGGTTCTTCTGTTTTCTCTGGTTCCTCCAGATCAGGCTGAACATCTTTAAAAATGTCCTCTAGCTCTGATTCGAGACTCTCAGTCATATTGATCTCTTCCACTATGGAGTCAATAATATCAGTGCTCATGCAGTCTTTTGATGTGTCTGGATGCTGCATAGCTTTGACAGCATTCAACTTAAACTCATCCTCATTGACTCTCAGGGTTATCTCCCCTTTTTAGACATCAATGAGGGTTCGTCCAGTTGCTAGGAAAGGTCTTTCTAGAATGAGAGTTGCACTCTTGTGCTCCTCCATTTCCAGCACTACAAAGTCAATGGGAAAGGTGATACAAGGATTTATACCGGTTCGGAATTGCACAAAATAATTCCGTTGTTAGTATAGTCCAAACCAATAGACAACTCTCGCATCAAATTAAAATATGGTGTTTTGCACAAGTACAAACCCCAATGAAAAGTTACCGAAGTATTTAGACTCTGGGTCTTCTCACGAGGATAGCAATGAAGTGGTCAATTATTAGCTATGAAGGGGTAAAAGGGGTTTGATTGATAAGAGGGCAACAAAATAAATGAACAAGATGCGTAGATCAAACAAGCAATTAAAATGAGCAGGATGAAGGACTCTTGGCTAAGACTTAGGTAATTGAGATCACTATCCTTATCAACAATTCAAACATTGATAATCATGCGGAACCGAGCTCATTAGGTTTACTCACTAAAGCCTTAAGTACGTAATGTCTACTCCTAGGCTTAGAGTACGTCAAATGGCTTGATCAACATCAATCCACAAGTCCCAACCTAGCTACTAATTGACTTAGTAGTAGGCTAGAGTCAATGGTTATCAAATTGATCCCCAAGGGTTCTAAAATTACCAATTCAACAAAACCCAAGGACTCAAGATCACTCAATCCCCTTAGCCTAGGCCAAGAGTCAAGAGAACTACTAAAAAATTATAGGAAGCATTATATCAAACACCTAATGTGCAATAAAAGTAAGCATCGCAAATTGCTAAAATTAAGGAAACCCATAACTTCATGAACGAAAAATCAATAATAGCAAGCAAGATCAACATGAAAGAAACATCAATATCAAATTGCATTAAATGTAAACCAAATCCAACATGAGTTCATCATCACAAAAGAAGACAAAATGAGAAACTAACATCACAACTAAAGAGATCAAGACATATACATGAGAAATCATAAAATAAATAAGATGAAAGCAAGGAATTAAACATGGATCTATAATAATCTAACCTAATCCTAACCTAATTCTAGAAGGAAGAGGGAGCTTCTCTCTCAAGAAAACTAACTAAAGGCTCATGTTGACTAACTAATTGCTCCCCATTTGCTTGGACTTCAATTCTGCATGAAATACACTCAAAAACAAGTTGGATTTGTGCCTGGGCAGCTCAGAAATCGCCCCCAGCGTCTTGCCTTTAAGTGAGTCACGTGTGGGTATCGGCGCGTACGCGCCATATGCGCGTGCGCGTCGATTGGCTGTTTCTTCATCCGCGCGGACGCGGCATGTACGCGTGCGCGTCCTTATGTGAAATCACTTCGGCGCGTGCGCGCCTTGTGTGCGTGCGCGTGCATCGATGAATTCCCAATTCTTGTTTTTTCATGCATTTTCCACTTTGTATGCCTTTCTCCTCATTTCTTTCATCCCATACTTGCCTTATGAACCTAAAATCACTTAACAAACACATCAAGGCATCGAATGGAATTAAAGTGAATCAAAATCACCATTTTAAGGGCCTAAAAAGCATGTTTTTACACTTAAGCACAATTCAAGGGAGAATTACAAAACCATGCTATTTCATTGAAAAAATATGGGAAAAGGTGATAAAATCCCCTAAAATAAGCACAAGATAAACCACGAAATCGGGGTTTATCAAATCTTCCCACACTTAAACTAAGCATGTCCTCATGCTAAAATCAACAAAGAAGCAAATGGTATCAACATTTATTCAATGCAAACTAACTAAATACCATCTATCTAGATGCAACCTATTTACATGAATGCAATGATTTAGTCAAAATAAATTAATCTCCAAGAATACCTATGTAAGCACAAGGCTAAGGTAATAGCAATCAAAGCAAACCACAATTGGATTGAATCGTTGAAAGATTTTACAAACTTGCAAAAAAAGATGATCGTGGGTGGAAACATGTAATTGAGCGATCGAACCCTCACCAGATGTGTATCCGCTCTAGCCAATGCACCCAACTTTCCCAAAATCAAATGTATTGGGTTGATTCACTCAATTCTCCCCCAATCATGCTTTCTAAGATTTGTTTTTCATCTAACAATCAACAATTATTCTATGCATGCATACAAATATCATGAGGGCTTTCCCATAGGTTGTAATGGGGCTAGGGTCAAGGTAGGATGCATATGGTCAAGTGAGTTTAAAATTTGAATCTTTGATTGACTTAAACTTCCCACCGAACCTATGACAACCTATACAATTCTAAACAAACCTAGCTATCCATTCTTCATTTTTACACACACTCATATATTCTCTTTCAGATCACTACAAATATACATTGATCATTATTAAACTTTGAACTTCAGGGCATTTTTGTCCCCTTTTTATTGCAATTCTTTTTCTTTCTTTTTCTATTTCTATTTTTTTCTTTTTTTTTCAAACTAAAATATATACAAGAACATCAATGCATATGGTTTACACATGATTAATACATGAGTATGTACCCAATTCCCAAAATTTTCAACAAAAACACAAACACACCTTTATCTCTACCCAATGCACCCAACTTTCCCAAAATCAAATGATAAACACTCTCACTAGCCTAAGCTAATCAAAGATCCAAACAAGGGATATTTATTATTTTTCACTTAGGCTTGTAATGTGCTATAATTAAGAACAAATGGGTTAAGCATAGGCTCAAAATTGGCTAGCAATGGAAGATAAGAGGTTAGCTATTTGGGTAAGTGAGCTATTTGAACAATGGCCTCAATCATACAAATGCATGTATACACAAAATAATGGACATAAAGAATCAAACAAATCAAAGATTACACTCATAGGAAGAGAATAATGCGCACAAGAATGAAAATAAGTGGTTATGTGATATAACCATACAATTAGGCTCAAAACTCTCATGCTTGTGTTCTTAGCTCAAAACATGATCCACAAAGTGTATTATTCAAGCAAGTTCTTAAAAAAAATTTTCAACCAATTAGAGTGGTGCTCTAGAAATGGAATTCCTAGAAGTTTTCATCATATTGACTAAGCTTATTCTAATGCAATATTGTGATTTAGAAAATTTTAAAAAATTTTTTCCTAGTTTACCCCCTTTTTAATCAAAACATAATTCTTATACAAAAAAGGGTCAACTAGGTTTTGACAATCCAAAATATTTTTCTAATCACAATCAAAAGCCAAAATGCAACATATATACATATATACTAACAGTCTGCAACAACCAAAATAAGGGTATCCATAATGACAAATATATATAGTAATCCCAAAATGATCTCAAAGATAAAGTGCAAGGATAAAATGCGAAATAAAATAAAGTAGCAGAAACTAGAGGATAAATGTCTAAAAATTCACCACATAAATGCTATTCACCGGTCACGAACGGTGACCTCCCCACACTTTAGGATGAAGCATCGTCCTCGATGCTACTGCTGAAGCTCGGGATGGGGGTTAACAATCGCACCGGGCTGTGGCTCAGGCTGTGGCTGTGGCTCAGGCTCAGGCTCAGGCTGTGATACTGGCTCAGGCTGTGAATTTGTGATACTGGCTGTGAGTCCTCAGGAGGCTGCTGAACCTCTGTGGCGGCCTGTGTCTCTGGTGGTACCTCCTGCTGAGTCGGCTCCTCAACATGCTCCTCCTCTTGATCCTGCTCGTCGGAGGCTGGAGAGTCTGGGAGCAGAGGCAGCTCGATTCCCTGTGAGATAAACACCTGATCTATGCGGTCGAGACGTCGCATGATACGACGCTTGCCGCGCTCCATGAAGCGAAATAGGCACTGCACCAATAGGTAAGTCGGCTCAGGTGCTGGCGGTGGTGGTAAGGATGCTGCGGCTGCTGAAGTAGAGGGGGGTCCTGCTGCTGCTGCTGATGATGAGGGCTGAGCTGCCTCCTCCACTACTCTGGCTCGAGAAAGGGCGTTTGGGTGGAGGCTTCTCGTGCACCCACCCACCCCATGGAATAGTAACCTCTTTGTCGTCCTCATCTGGGGGTGGTGGTATCACATCATCGTCCTCCCACGGGACATCAGCCAGCTCAATCATGCTGGTAACCAGTGTAGGGAATGGCAAGAGGCCACGGATATGCGCGCACCACATACTCTGCCTGATCATCTGGGGGAAGTCTACCTCTTTCCCCTCCATCACACAACCAATCAGAACTAGCATATCCATCAGAATCTCTGAGAAGTGAGTGGTGGGCGAGACGTAATGGGCGAATATATGCTGCCAAGTCTTAGCCTCTCTCAACAGATAAGTGAAACGCATCCCCTTGGGCTTCTTGTTCCCAGAATCCATCACCCAAGGGGCATCAGGAGTGGCAATCACGCGCTTAAGCGCTTCATAATCAAAAATCATGCAATGGATGGCTACCTCTGCCTGCTCATAGGCGCATGTGTCCTCAGTGCGAGGTCGGCAAAGCAATGCCTCCCTAATAGCAGCCTCGGTGATCAGAATCTCTCTACCCCACACTTGGACTGAATCAAGAGTGGCACGGAAGAAGTTGCAATAGAACTCCCTCACCCATGAAGTGTTTATCCTCCCCAAGTCCCTGTCAACAAAGTCCAAGCCCAACTCCAGGATACGACTGTTTATGGCACGTCTCACATCATTGGGAAGGACCAGCTTCTTCTCGATGTTCAGGTTCGTCTTCCGGAATTTAGGGAAGCGAAGCTCACAGTAGAGGTTGGGGAATTTGATTGGGTCAGTGGATGGAAGCAACTGATTCTCTTTGTCCACTTCATTCAGCGGATTCTTAGCATAATTAGCATAAAGTGATGGGGTAGAGGCTTTAGAGCATTTTCTCTTCTTAGAAGTAGTGGCTATAGCTTTTTCCTTGTCTGACATCCTGAAAAATAGATGTGATATGATATAAGCAATTAGCCAAATAGATATAAAGCACTCAAAGTAAAACACATTCATGAAGTGAGTGAAGAAAATAGAATTCTTGGAATGCAAGTAACAGAATTCAAAATTCAAACCAAGTCACAAACCCAGAATTTAAACCACAATTGCACATTACTTGTTCATTGAGCCTAAGAAATGCCATATTCAAAAGAATGATTAAAAAGGTTTATGTTTAAAACAAAAGGAAGAAATCAGTCGGTTAATCAAGTTAGAATTAGAAATTAGTTTAAAAATCAGTGATATGACAATTATCGGCTCAATTAAAAGAAGTGTACAAAGTATGGGTGCAAGCATACTCACAACCATGAATTGCATATAGTCATTGATGATGAAATACAATATTGCCAAAAAGAAACCAATTATGAAAACAAGTCATCAATCAGTTGTGAAGATCACCGGAATTGTATGAATTGGTGTTGGTAAAATCAAAACATGGAGGGACAGGTAAATCAAGCAACATTCAACACCAATTCCAATGATGCATAAAAGTCACAAGTTCGAACAAGAATGGAGAATTTCAAGATCCATGTGACTTAATGAAATTAAGTGTGAATAAAATGAATCAATTAGTCACATAGATTAAAAACTTTCAAACTCGTGTGTTTATACAAAAGAGGCATAAAATTTCTAAAGAGTTTCAAGTTATGGTCATTCTAAAAACTTATTCAACTATTCAATGCATATAAGCAAATTAGCATTGCAAACAGGCAAAGAGTACTATAAGCATGACCAAAACACGTAAACATGTTCTTGAGGAGTTTCCAAAACCACTTAGCAAACAAAACCTTATTGAGACAGAAATCATCAGATAGAAGCTTGTTACGTCAATTAAAGCAATGTCACTCATGAAAGATGGTTAGGAGAAATCCGGCAGCATTTCAGCAGTAAATTGGCTATTTCCCAAATTCAAACAATCAGATCAATTTCCATATGAATGCATTACAATCAAAGGTAAAAGCTGGATGTGAATTCATATGAAATAGACATGTAAGCCAATAGGCAACAACAAACAGCAATAAGCAATTTAGACCAAATCAGCCAGCAAAAAATACCATTCTTCCTTTGAACAATGAACAAAAACAATAGCTTAAAATACAGCACCACATATGCCCAATGAACAGAGATAATGGATTCAGGCAGCATGCTATTCGTTGAATTTAAATTGCAAATAGCATTCCAAAACAATCATCATCCCACTTGCAAACAGTATGACTTCAAGCAATTAAGCATATTTGAATCTAACAATGAAGTGCAAATTCATAAAACAGAACAATTCCAAATAGCATCATAAATTCAAACAAGCCTAAATCCACTACTCAGCCCAGATTCTCTAACCACCTAATTGAACTAAACTAACTAGACTAATCTAATTAAACAAGCTAAACAGAATAAGCTAACTAGATTAACCAAACAAAAATAAAATGAAAATAAGAAAAAGAAAAAAAATAAAGAAAGAAACCTGGGAAGCAGGAGGGGGTTAGAGTAGAGGAAGGGAAAGTGAAAGGAGAAGAGTGAACCAGTCGGAGCAGGGCGGCGGCCTGGTGGCACAGTGGAATGTGTGCCGGTGATAATAGAGGTTGCGGCGGTGCATGTGGCAGCGCTGGGGTGGCGTTGGAACAGAGCATGGAGATGGAGCGAGGGAAGAAGAGAGGAGCGAGGCAGTGATAGTGAGAGAGAGAGGGGGGAGATTTGAGGGCGATGGTGTCGCCGGAGTTGGTTGCAGCGCTGGTTAGGGAGGAAAGAAGAGGGAGAGATGTTGGGGTGAGGGAAGAAAGGGGTTGCGCGAATGCGCTAGGGCTTCCGCGTCCCTGGTGTAAATGAAAATTTAAATCCACGCGAGCGCGTACCGTGCGCGTCTGCGTGGGTGGGAGAATTAGGGGTCAGCGCGGAAGCGCCATCTGCGTTTGCGCGTAGATGGGATAATTGGGAATGGGCACGGACGCGTATGGTGCGCGTCCGCGCGGGTGAGCTGGGCCAGGGGCACAAAACTGGCCCAGAGTAGGCATAACTCTCGGGTCTTTTGGCCAGGGTGATGTAAAAACGCATCGACGCGCGCACGCACTCTGCGCTTACGCGTAGATGAGTTGATTGAGGGTAGGGCGCGGAGGTGCCAGGTGCGCCTACTGGTGCACGAAATTGTGATCATCAACAATGGCGCCAACAACTTGGAGCTCTCAAACGTGAATCACACTTTGTCACAATTCCGCACAACTAACCAGCAAGTGCACTGGGTCGTCCAAGTAATAAACCTTACGTGAGTAAGGGTCGATCCCACGGAGATTGTCGGCTTGAAGCAAGCTATGGTCACCTTGTAAATTTCAGTCAGGCGGATTCAAATGGTTATAGAGTTATAATAATTAAAAGACAAATAAAACGTAAAATAAAGATAGAGATACTTATGTAACTCATTGGTGAGAATTTCAGATAAGCGTATAAAGATGCTTTTGTTCCTGCTAAACATCTGCTTTCCTGCTGTCTTCATCCAATCCTTCATACTCCTTTCCATGGCAAGCTTTATGTTGGGCATCACCGTTGTCAATGGCTACATCCCGTCCTCTGTGAAAATGGTCCAATGCGTTGTCACTGCATGGCTAATCATCTGTCGGTTCTCGATCATACTGGAATAGGATTTACTATCCTTTTGCGTCTGTCACTACGCCCAGCACTCGCGAGTTTGAAGCTCATCACAGCCATCCCTTCCCAGATCCTACTCGGAATACCACAGACAAGGTTTAGACTTTCTGGATCTCGGGAATGGCCGTCCATGGGTTCTAACTTATACCACGAAGATTCTAATATCTCGGACTCAGTCCCCTGTATTAGATATCTAAGAGATATTCATTCTATCTCATCTTCATGTAGAACGAAAGTGGTTGTCAGGCACGGGTTCATAGGTGAGAATGGTGATGAGCGTCAAATAATCATCACATTCATCATGTTCTTGGGTGCGAATGAATATCTTAGAATAGGAATAAGCTTGAATTGAATAGAAAAATAATAGTAATTTGCATTAATTCATGAGGGACAGCAGAGCTCCACACCTTAATCTATGGTGTGTAGAAACTCTACCGTTAAAAATACATAAGAACAACGTCCAGGCATGGCCGAGAGGCCAGCCCCCTAAATATGATCAAAGGATCAAAAGATAATCCAAAGATAATCCAAAGATGATCCTAAGATTCAAATACAATAGTAAAAAGTCCTACTTATACTAAACTAGTTACTAGGGTTTACAGAAATGAGTAATTGATGCAGAAATCCATTTCTGGGGCCCACTTGGTGTGTGCATGGGCTGAGCATTGAGCTTTACACGTGTAGAGGCTTCTTTTGGAGTTGAACGCCAGTTTGTAACCTGTTTCTAGCGTTTAACTCCACTTTGCAACCTATTTCTGGCGTTTAACTCCAGAATGCAGCATGGAACTGGCGTTGAACGCCAGTTTGTGTCATCTAAACTCGAGCAAAGTATGGACTATTATATATTCCTGGAAAGCCCTGGATGTCTACTTTCCAATGCAATTGAGAGCACACCATTTGGAGTTCTGTAGCTCCAGAAAATCTACTTTGAGTGCAGGGAGGTCTGAATCCAACAACATCTGCAGTCCTTCTTCAACCTCTGAATCTGATTTTTTGCTCAAGTCCCTCAATTTCAGCCAGAAATTACCTGAAATTATAGAAAAACACACAAACTCATAGTAAATTCCAGAAATTTGAATTTTATTTAAAAACTAATAAAAGTATACTAAAAACTAGCTAAATCATAATAAAAACTATGTAAAAACAATGCCAAAAAGCGTATAAATTATCTGCTCATCACCTACGCGTGGATACGGCAACGCAAAAAGGATGCGGACGCGTACAGCATGCGTCCACGCAGGTCAAGGCACAGAGTTGGCCCAAAAGTGGCACAACTCTCTGGTCCTTGGCCCAGAAAGCCTAAATGCGCAGCCGACGCGCGCCGCACAGTGCGCTTGCACGTGGCTGGTTTTTTTTCTTTTTTTTTTTTGAAAGTACCAAGAAGAGCTCATAATCTTCCCAAGCTTCTCTAGGACTCTAGAACTAGCTAAGATGCAAAATCAAACATGTTTTTGAATTTTTGTGGATTTTTCAAGCAAATTGAGGAAACTTGCAATCCAAGCAAAAACTCAAATTCAAAGAGTCATCCCTCATTAAGGCATAGAAGCTATAAACACCTTAGCAAGCAAAGAAAAATATACTGAGAAGTAAAGAAACCATATAAAATGGAACCTAATTCATTCATTCATTATATCTACAAGAGAATGGAAAGAGTTTACCATGGTGGAGTGCCTCCCACCAAGCACTTTTGGTTTAAGTCCTTAAGTTGGACATTTGGAAGGTTCCTTGTCAAGGTGGTTTATGCTTGTATCCATCCTTGAACCTCCAAGAGTACTTGTCCTTCAATTGGTTGTCAGAAGTTCCAACCATTTTCACCAAGCTTTGGTGAGGTTCTCTCCAAGATATGAGCTCCCAAAATTAGTTTTCCTGGTGTGATCCAGGATCCCATATCTTATCTTCGCACCCATCTTCTAGTTGATCGCCTTGATTCTGTCTGGGTGACAAGAAAACTGAATCCTCACGAAGGCACCAAACTACCCTCCTAGACCCATTCAATTGAGCATAGCACCAATCCATACTCTTCAATTTTGAGCTTCCAACTATAATGAGTCTAGATTTAGAACGCCAACCACTAAACATCCTCCTCTTTTGCTTAATTCCACAAAGCGCCCTAAGTTGGCCATCCGTCTCAAGCAAACCATACTCAAGTGGGATAATAAAGCTGAGAGTTAGAAGTTTTACCCACTCAAATGAAAGATTGGATGACAGCCTAGGCGGAAGAGTTCCCAAAGATCTTGACAAAGCACGCTCTACTCCCGTCCACCCTCTTCTAGAGGCTTCCACCACTTGGCAAAGTTCTTCGAGGTTTACCTCTCGCCAAGCTTCTTCAAGTTCACACTCTTCTTCACCAATTTCTTCTATCTCTTCCCCATCACTCTCATCATAGATAGGAAGTCTAGTGAAGTCTACCTCATCATCAATTCCAAGCACAGTGGAAAAGGGCTCATCGAGCTCAAAAGGATCATATGTCAATTCGAAATCATCATAAATGGGAGGGCTTGTTGCTTGGGATACTTCTTCTAATTCTTCATTCACCAATTGCCTTGGAAGTTGTACATCCTCCGCAACATTGCTTTCTAATTCACTGGAAGAAGGCTCAACAAGATCATCAAGGGGATTGATCAATGTGGACAAAAAATCATTAATGATGGAATCCACTTCTTGATCAATTTCCTTCGACTCTCTATCCATTTCCTCAACGTCACTCTCCTCTTTAACATCCCTTCCAAACTTCGTGGAAGAGGTCTCTTCAACTTGAGATTCCTTTATGTGCTCAACATATCCTAAACATCCAACCACTACTTCCTTTTGTTCACTAATTTCTACCTCCTCCTTTTATCCATGGAGCTTCAAGTTCACTCCCTCACTAAGCTCTTTGGTTGCTTCTCCACATTCAACAACGGGGGTGCCTTGATCGCATAGACTTAGGCGGGATGAGACCATGTTACTAATAGCTTCTACCATGATAGCCATTTTTGTTCTTAACTCTGCAAACTTCTTTTCATCCTCCTCTTGTTGCCTTAAGATATGAGATTCAAGATCTCTCAATTCTAGCATGGGGGCTTCATTGGGAGGTGATGGTAGGAGAGAGGGTTTATTGTTTGAGGGAAGGTTGTTAAAATTGGAAGGTGGTTCATATTGGTGAAATTCTTGAGGTGGTGTGTATGGACTTTGTGGCTCATGGGAGTATTGGTGTTGGAAAGGTGGTGGTTCTAGATGTGGTTCATATGGTGGTCGGTATGGTGAGTATGGGTTAGGATCATATGGAAATAAATGATGATAATAGGCTTGTGAGTAAGGTGGTTCAAAATTATGTTGCAGAGGGGTTCATATGCATGTGGTGGTTGTGGTTGACAATCACAATATGGGTCATCACACACATTGGATTGGTATGCATTAGGATCGGGATTATACCCATATGAGTTCGGAGGGGGTTATTGCCAAGAAGGTTGTCCTTGAGCTTGAGGTTCCTCCCATCTTTGATTTTTAAATCCTTGATGCACATCCTCATTGAAGCTTCCATTTCCTACAACATAGTTTAAAACATATTCATAGCCAAAGTGATGAGAATTCATGGTGATAAGAGAAAACAAAAATAAAACTAACAAGAAACAAAGAAAATAAAGTCCTATAACTAGCAGAAGCCAACAAACAAACCAAAAACCAAGCTATTCACAATATATACAATAGCTAATAACATAGCACCATTGCTATCCCCGGCAACGGCGCCATTAATTTGATACAAGGATTTATACCGGTTCGGAATTCCACAAAATAATTCCGTTGTAAGTATAGTCCAAACCAATAGACAACTCTCGCATCAAATTAAAATATGGTGTTTTGTCATAAGTACAAACCCCAATGAAAAGTTATCGAAGTATTTAGACTCCTGGTCATCTCACGAGGATAGCAATGAAGTGGTCAATTATTAGCTATGAAGGGGTAAAAGGGGTTTGATTGATAAGAGGGCAAGAAAATAAATGAGCAAGACGCGTAGATCAAACAAGCAATTAAAATGAGCGGGATGAAGGACTCTTGGCTAAGACTTAGGTAATTGAGATCACTATCCTTGTCAACAATTCAAACATTGATAATCATGCGGAATCGAGCTCATTAGGTCTACTCACTAAAGCCTTAAGTACGTAATGTCTATGATGGGAAGCAGAAGCTGGTGAATTAAAAATTTATTAAAATGGTTACGTTGCAAGTATAGTTCTTAACTCACCGAAAATCTGCCTATCAATTTAGAAATATGTCACAGAGAGTTTAAATTAAAATTACTGGGAGTTTTAAGTCCCAGGTCGTCTCACAACGAGTTGTAGAAAAGTGTGCTGTTTTATTAATCAGATGTTCCAAGAAGTTGAGCTAAGTAAATTGGAATTTAAATTGAGGAATTTTAAATAATATAAATAAAAGCCTTGACTGGGAATTGATTAGTTAGAATCTCTATCGTTGATGGAGTAATTTTTAAGATTGATTTATAATTAACGGTTACTCTGTTTGGTTATCCTTTACTAGGTAAGGAAAAGTCAAACAAGTTGGAATGCCAGATCTGTTCACAAGTTGCAACCCACTTAGTTCAAAGGGATTGGCGTCGGTGACAGGATAGCAATCCAACATTTAACCCAATTACAAATTTTTCCTTCAATCCTTCCAACTCAAGAGTTCCTTTTAATCAACTCCCCATCAAGTAAGGAAACTACTCACACATTGTAAATAAAGAATCCATAGCACATGAAAGGGAATTAAAAGAAGACATGATTATTGGAATTGAAATTGAATTAAGAAGAAATAATCCTTGCATTAATTAATCATAAAAGCATTCAAATACAAAATTGAACAAAGCAAAGAACATGGAAGAATGAAACCAAGTTAAGAAAACGAACTAGAATGATGAAGTCTTGATGCGGGAAAATAACTCTTCTCAATGTTCCAATGCTCAGATCAATTCAAAATTAGAATCCTAAAACCTAGAGAGAAAAACCTAAGAGAGTAAAACTAGATCTAAAACTAGTGAATGAATGTGTCTGTTGTTTCTGCATATTCTCTGACTCTAGTCTGCTGTTCCGGGCCAAAAACTGGGCCGAAATAAGGTCCAAAATCGCCCCCAGCGAATTTTGCAGATTATGCAGATCGCACATGTCACGCGATCGCGTCATCCATGCGGACGCGTCGCTTGCGCTTTCCAATCCGCGCGGCCGCGCAAGCCATGCGGCCGCATCACTGCGATTTGCGCTCCTTCGCGCGGTCGCGTGAGCCATGCGACCGCGTCACTTCTCGCTGGTTATCTCCTCAAATTCTTGTGTTCCTTCCATTTTTTTGCTAGCTTCCTCTCCAATCTCCATCTCATTCATGCCCTATAAAGCCTGAAACACTTGACACATAGATCACGGCATCGAATGGAATAAAGGAGAATTAAAATTAAATAATTAAAGTCTCTAGGAAGCAATTTTCAAACATGTACTGAATTTAGGAAGGAAATCTAAATGCATGCTAAATTGATGAATAAGTGGGTAAGGATCATGACAAAACCACACAATTAAACACAATATAAACTATAAAATAGTGGTTTATCAACCTCCCCACACTTAAACATTAGCATGTCCTCATGCTAAATTGAAGGAGACAAGGAAATAAGTATGAACATGTAGAAACTCATGAAATGCAATGCAATCCTACATACATAAATAAATGCAACTATATGATTATTGTCCACTTGATCAAAAGTAAATAAGCCCTTCAAAACAATTACAAATCAAATTCCACTAATTCTATCATTATACAATAAAACCGATAAAAGTGCAAGAAGATAGCTTATGAAAGCAGGAAACATGAAAATTCAAGCATTGAACCCTCACTGGTAACGTATGTACGCTCTAATCTCTAGTGTATAGGGTAATCACTCTATTCTTCTCTAGTCATGTTTTCTAACTTTTGTTTTTCTCCTAACCAATCAACAACAGTTAATATACCAATGCAAACATCATGAGGTCTTTTCAGGATTGTAATGGGGCCAAGGTGCAGGTAAGGGTGTACATATGGCTAAGTGAGCTTTATAAATTGAATCTTTAATTAACCTAAGCTCTCACCTAATATACATATATTCTATATACTTTTAAATTCATGCCTAGCTACCCATAATTTCCTTTTTCAACCCATACTCATGTTTCAACTTTGTATTTCAATTCTATCATATGTGCATTGATCTTTGAATTCTGAATTTAACATCGGGGTAATTTTGTCCCCTTATTTATTTGTTTATCATCTTTTTTTTTTGAATTGAAATAAATAAAGCTTATCAACGCACATAGATTTTTTATTCTTATAGTTTCACATGAATAGGTATCCAAATTCCCTTTAAATTTTCATGACACATCCTCTTAACAACTTTTGTTCCCACAATTTCCCATACTTAACTAGCACACACAATTCTATCTTAAGCTAACCAAATATTCAATTTGGGATATGCAATTGTTTTTCAGCTTAAGGTTAGTAATGTGGTAAAATATAGAACAAATGGGGTTTTAAAGGCTCAAAGTGGTTAACAAAGGTAATTGAAAAGGGTAGGCTTGATTTGGATAAGTGAGTTTAAACAAATAATGGCCTCAATCATGTGCAAGCATGTAAATATAATAAATATTGGACATATAAGATGAAACAAAATATAGATTACAATCATAGAGAAGTAAACACACAAGAATAAAATAATTATGGTTAAATAATGTAACCATACATAAAGGCTCAAATCTTTCACAGGTTGTGTGTTCTTTAGCTCAAACATCATATTCCAAATACAACTCAAGCAGATTTATCATAAAAATTTTGAAAAATTAGTGAAATTTTATTCCAAAGATAGATTTTTAAAAGAAACTTATTGTCTTTTCGATCAAGTAGAACATGCATGCAACTATTCTAACCTATGCAATTTATTCTATTTTATAAAAGAAAGAAAATCTAACTAAAATATCCTAATTATTGGTGCACAGAGAAGAGAAATTACCTCCGGAAGTCAGGTACTGACCGACCTCCCCACACTTAAGGCTTTGCACCGTCCTCGGTGCCATCTGTCAGGAACAGGGGTGGGCTGGTGGCAGTATCTCCACAGTCGGGACTATCATAGCTCCCGAGGCTGGTAAAAGAAGTGGAGTCCGGAGTGTCTGAGTCCTTGAATTTGCCCATGATCAGCTCCTTGAGGTATGTGAATCGGCGCTTGTTACGGCGCTCTCTCATCTTAGCTTTCTGTTCATGCCGATCCAACTTTTCAAGTATCTGCTGGAGCAATTTCTCAGTTGTAGATGCTTGTGGTGTTGAAGAAGGAATATCTTCAACTGGCTCAGTAGGCTGGCTTGTAGTGGCTGCTGAAAGTCTGAGGTATTTCCCGTTAGGGACATATTGATCATCCCGTGGAAGCATGGCTTTGGTGTCCCCAGCTCTGTAGGAGACCCCGGCTGAAACAAGATCTGAGACCAGGGCGGGAAAAGGTAGGTTGCCCGCGATTTGTACATGCTCCATAGCATTCCGGATGTGTCTTGAGAGATTCAGAGGTTGGTCTGTGGTGAACGAAATTGTGATGTCCAGGCTCAAACAATCCCTGGCAACGTGAGCAACTTGGTACGCGCAATCGTTATTACACTTTGATTATGTAAAATTCATGGCTCTTTCTTTCCCTCGCAATGGTGCCAAGAACATGGTGCCAATACCATGGTTCACAACTTCGATACAACTAACCAGCAAGTGCACTGGGTCGTCCAAGTAATACCTTACGTGAGTAAGGGTCGAATCCCACGGAGATTGTTGGTATGAAGCAAGCTATGGTCACCTTGCAAATCTCAGTCAGGCAGATATAAATTGATAATGATGTTTTTGAATAATAACTAATAAAATAGGGATAGAAATACTTATGTAAATCACTGGTGAGAATTTCAGATAAGCGAATAGAGATGCTTCTCATTCCTCTAAACCTCTGCTTTCCTGCTATCTTCATCCAATCAATCTTACTCCTTTCCATGGCTGGCTTTATGCAAGGGCATCACCGTTGTCAGTGGCTACATCCCCTCCTCTCAGTGAAAAATATGCTCACATGCTCTGTCACAGCACGGCTAATCATCTGTCGGTTCTCGATCATGCTGGAATAGGATTCACCCTCCTTTTGCGTCTGTCACTAACGCCCAACAATCGCGAGTTTGAAGCTCGTCACAGTCATTCAATCATTGCCTACTCGGAATACCACAGACAAAGTTTAGACTTTCCGGATTCTCTTGAATGCCGCCATCATTCTAGCTTACGCCACGAAGATTTTGGTTAGGAGATCTAAGAGATATTCATTCTAGCTTATTTCATGTAGTACGGAAGTGTTTGTCAGGCACGTGTTCATAGGGGAGAATGGTGATGAGCGTCACACATAATCATCACCATCATCACGTTCTTGGGTGCGAATGGATATCTTAGAAGCGAAATAAGATGAATTGAATAAAAAACAGTAGTACTTTGCATTAATCTTTGAGGAACAGCAGAGCTCCACACCTTAATCTATGGAGTGTAGAAACTCTACCGTATGAAAATACATAAGTGAAGGTCCAGGCATGGCCGAGATGGCCAGCCCCCAAAACGTGATCACAGGATCAAAATACAATCCAGGATGCCAAATACAATAGTAAAAGGTCCTATTTATAATAAACTAGCTACTAGGGTTTACATGAGTAAGTAATTGATGCATAAATCCACTTCCGGGGCCCACTTGGTGTGTGTTTGGGCTGAGCTTGAGTGTTGTACATGTAGAGGTCTTTCTTGGAGTTGAACGCCAGCTTTTGTGCCAGTTTGGGCGTTCAACTCTGGTTTTGGCTCCTTTTCTGGCGCTGGACGCCAGATTTGGGTAGAAAGCTGGCGTTGAACGCCAGTTTACGTTGTCTATTCGTGGCCAAAGTATAGACTATTATATATTTCTGGAAAACCCTGGATGTCTACTTTCCAATGCAATTGGAAGTGCGCCATTTCGAGTTCTGTAGCTCCAAAAAATCCATTTTGAGTGCAAGGAGGTCAGAATCCAACAGCATCAGCAGTCCTTCTTCAACCTCTGAATCTGATTTTAGCTCAAGTCCCTCAATTTCAGCCAGAAAATACCTGAAATCACAGAAAAACACACAAACTCATAGTAAAGTCCAAAAATGTGAATTTAACATAAAAACTAATGAAAACATCCCTAAAAGTAACTAGATCCTACTAAAAACATACTAAAAATGATGCCAAAAAGCGTATAAATTATCCGCTCATCACAACACCAAACTTAAATTGTTGCTTGTCCCCAAGCAACTGAAAATCAAGTAGGATAAAAAGAAGAGAATATACTATAAATTCCAAACTATCAGTGAAACATAGCTCCAATTAAATGAGCGGGACTTATAGCTTTTTGCCTCTTGAATAGTTTTGGCATCTCACTTTATCCATTGAGGTTCAGAATGATTGGCATCTATAGGAACTCAGAGTTCAGATAGTGTTATTGATTCTCCTAGTTCAGTATGATGATTCTTGAACACAGCTTCTTTATGAGTCTTGGTTGTGGCCCTAAGCACTTTGTTTTCCAGTATTACCACCGGATACATAAATGCCACAGACACATAATTGGGTGAACCTTTTCAGATTGTGACTCAGCTTTGCTAAAGTCCCCAATTAGAGGTGTCCAGGGTTCTTAAGCACACTCTTTTTTTGCTTTGGACCTTGACTTTAACCGCTCAGTCTCAAGTTTTCACTTGACACCTACACGCCACAAGCACATGGTTAGGGACAGCTTGGTTTAGCCGCTTAGACCAGGATTTTATTCCTTTAGGCCCTCCTATCCACTGATGCTCAAAGCCTTGGGATCCTTTTTATTTGCCCTTGACTTTTGGTTTTAAGGGTTATTGGCTTTTTGCTCTTTCCTCTTGGTTTTAAGAGATTTTGGCTTTTTCTGCTTGCTTTTTCTTTCTATTTTTTTTCGCCTATTTTTATTATTTATTTATTTTTTTTTGCAAGCTTTGTTCTTTGCTGCTTTTTCTTGCTTCAAGAATTATTTTTATGATTTTTCAAATTATCAAATAACATGTCTCCTAGTCATCATTCTTTCAAGAGCCAACATATTTAACATTGTTAAACAACAACTTCAAAAGATATATGCACTGTTCAAGCATTCATTCAGAAAACAAGAAGCATTGTCACCACATCAATATAATTAAGCTAAGTTCAAGGATAAATTCGAAACTCATGTACTTCTTGTTCTTTTGAATTAAAACATTTTTCATTTAAGAGAGGTGATGGATTCATAGGACATTCATAACTTTAAGACATAGTTACTAACTACTAATGATCATGTAATGAAGAGACAAACATAGATAAGCACATAACATAGAAAATGAAAAACAGAAGAAATAAGAACAAGGAATGAATCCACCTTAGTGATGGTGGCGTTTCCTTCTTGAGGAACCAATGATGTCCTTGAGCTCTTCTATGTCTCTTCCTTGTCTTTGTTGCTCCTCCCTCATTGCTTTTTGATATTCTCTGATTTCATGGAGCATGATGGAGTGCTCTTGATGTTCCACCCTTAGTTGCTTCCAATAATTGTGTGGAAGAACATGTATCCCCTGAGGTAACTCAGGGATCTCTTGATTTGCAGTCAAATGTTCTACCACTGAGCTATAGACCCTTGATGGAAGCTTTTGTCTTCCCTTTCCTCTTTCTAGAGGTTTCTCTGGCCTTAGGTGCCATCAATGGTTATGGAAAAAACAAAAAAGCTATGCTTTTACCACACCAAACTTAGAATATTGCTCGCCCTCGAGCAAAAGAAGAAAGAATAGAAGAAGAAGAAGAAGATATGGAGGAGATGGAGGGAGGTGTATATTCGGCCATATGGGTGGGATTGGGTGGGAAAGAGATGTTGAATTTTGAAGGTAAGTGGGTGTATGGATGTGAGTGGTTAATAGGGAAGAGTGTTTATTGGGAATAGAGGATGATTGAGAAGAGAGAAGAGAGTGAGTGGAGGTAGGTGGGGATCCAGTGGGGTCCACAGATCCTGAGGTGATCCTGTGGGGTACACAGATCTTGAGGTGTCAAGGCATTTACATCCCTGCACCAATTTAGGCATGCAAAATGCCTTTGCACACAACTCTGGGCGTTCAGCGCCAGGTTGGTGCCCATTTTGGGCGTTCAACGCCCATTTACTAGCCATTTCTGGCGTTGAACGCCAGAACCATGCTTGTTCTGGGCGTTCAGCGCCAGAATGCTGTCCATTTTGGGCGTTCAGCGCCAGAACCATGTTCTGTTCTGGCGTTGAACGCCAGGCAGATGCTCCTCCAGGGTGTGATTTTTCTTCTGCTGTTTTTGACTCCGTTTTCAATTTTTATATTTATTTTGTGACTCCACATGATCATGAACCTAAGAAAACATGAAAAACAAGAATAATAAAGTTAGATAAATAAACATTGGGTTGCCTCCTAACAAGTGCTTCTTTAATGTCAATAGCTTGACAGTGGGCTCTCATGGAACCTCACAGATGTGCAGAGCTTTGTTGAGACTCTCCAACACCAAACTTAGAGTTTGGATATGGGAGTTCAACACCAAACTTAGAGTTTGGTTGTGGCCTCCCAACACCAAACTTAGAGTTTGACTGTGGTGGCTTGGGTTGACTTTGCTTTGAGAGAAGCTTTTCATGCTTCCTCTCCATGGTTGCAGAGGGAGATCCTTGAGTTTTAAACACAAGGGAGTCCTCCTTCCATTGAAGGACTAGTTCACCTCTGTCAACATCAATCACAGCTCTTGCTGTGGCCAGGAAAGGTCTTCCTAGGATGATGGATTCATCCTCTTCCTTTCCAGTATCCAGAACTATGAAATCAGCAGGGATGTAAAGGCCTTCAACCTTTACTAACACGTCCTCTACTTGTCCATAAGCCTGTTTTCTTGAACTGTCTGCCATCTCTAATGAGATTTTAGCAGCTTGCACCCCATAGATTCCCAGTCGTATCCTGTCTCTAGAGCACGTAGATCTCATTTATGAGAAGATAGGAAGAAAGTTTATTATAAGGGGCAAAAATCTAAGCCCATACTCCGTAAGGAGCTAACTGTCAAGCTAATGACGTTAAAGAAGCGCTTGTTGGGAGGCAACCCAACCTTAATTAATTATTTATTTCCTTTTATTTTGTTTTATTTTTCTTTTAGGGTCATGATCATATGCAGCAGTCAGAACAGAGACAGAATTGTTCAGCAGTAAAAACAGAACACTCTGGATGGAATGTTAATAAAGTTGAATGCCAGCTAGGGAGCTCTGGCTGGGCGTCCAACACCCCAAATGGGCAGCATTGCTGGCGTTGAACGCCAGCCAGGGAGTAGCCCCTAGGCGTTCAAACGCCAGTGCAGAGGGCAGGAAATCTAAATTCCCTAGCCACTCAGGACCAGTGGGTCCCACAGCATCTTTCACCTACCCCACTTACTATCACACTTCCCCACACACATTTCCTATAAACTCCAGCCCAATCACATCCATTTCACTTTTCCAAACCCATCATAACTTCTACCAACCCACACCCAATTCAAAATCAAATTTTCCACCCAAAACCCCACCCATGGCCGAACCTAACCCTACCCCACTCCTATAAATACCCTTCTTCTTTACTCTTCATACATACACCACAAAACACCCCACGGCCGAGAGCCCTCTCTCCCTCTATCTTCCTCTATTTTCTTCTTCTTCTACTCCATTCTTCTCCTTTCTTTATTTTTGCTTGAGGACGAGTAAAGTTTTAAGTTTGGTGTTGGAAAAGCATAGCTTTTTTTCTTTCCAGTACCATTCATGGCACCCAAGGTTGGAGAATCCTCTAGAAAGAGGAAAGGAAAGGCAGTAGCCACCTCCTCTGAATTTTGGGAGATGGAGAGATTTATCACAAAAGCTCACCAAGACCACTTCTATGAAGTAGTGGCAGAGAAGAAAGTGATCCCTGAGGTCCCTTTCAAACCCAAGAAGAATGAGTATCCGAAAATCCGAAGAGAGATCCAGAGAAGAGGTTGGGAAGTCCTAACCAATCCCATTCAAGATGTTGGGATTCTAATGGTGCAAGAGTTCTATGCTAATGCATGGGTTACTAAAAACCATGACACTAGTGTGAACCCAAATCCAAGGAATTGGAGCACCATGGTCCGAGGGAGAATCTTAGAGTTTAGCCCGAAAAGTGTGAGGTTGGCATTCAACTTGCCTCTAATGCAAGGAGACCCACATCCTTACACTAGAAGAGTCAACTTTGATCAGAGATTGGATCAAGTACTCTCAGACATCTGTGTAGAAGGAGCAGAGTGAAAAAGGGATTCACAAGGCAAGCCCATTCAACTAAGAAAGCTTGACCTAAAGCCCATAGCTAGAGGATTGTTGGAATTCATCCAATGTTCCATCATCCCTATTAGCGATCGGTCAGAAGTGACTGTTGACAGATCCATCATGATTCATTACATCATGATTGGAAGTAAGGTGGAAGTACATGAGGTGATTCCTCAAGAGATGTACAAGATAACTAAGAAGCCTTCCACCAATGCAAGGTTGCCATTCCCACAACTCATCTGTCATCTATGCAATTCAACAGGAATTTTCATAGAAGGAGATATCTCCATTGGGGAGGACAAGTCCATCACTAAGAAGAGGATGGAGCAAACAAGAGAGCATGCATAAGAGCCTGTGCAACGGCCTCAGCATGAGATCCCTAAGATTTCTCAAGGGATATATTTTCCTCCTCAAAGCTATTGGGATGATCAATAGCAGACTTCTCTTGGAGAACTGAGCACTAATATGGAGCAATTGGGGGTGGAGTATCAAGAGCACTCCATCACCCTCAATGAAATAAGAGAAGACCAAAGGGTTATGAGGGAAGAACAATAAAGGCAAAGGAGTGACATAGAAGAGATCAAGCATCACATTGGATCCTCAAGGAGGAGCACTAGTCGCCACCATTAAAGGTGGATTCGTTCTCTTTTACCTCCTTTCCTATTGTATTTTTCTGTTTTCTGTTATGTTTTGTCTGTTCTCTTATTCTTGTTGCATGATCATTTGCGTTGATGTATTAAAATTGTAAAATATTCCATATATCTCTCACCTTACTTAAAAAAAATTATTTAAAAAGAATTGAGAGAAGTATGAATTTCAAGTTTAAAATAAGAATATGTTTAATTATGTGATGTGGTGGCATTACTTTTGTTTTCTGAATGTATGATTAAACAGTGCATATTTGAAGTTGAAATTTTAGAATGTTGGCTATTGAAAGAATAAAGGAAAAGGAAAAGTATTATTGATAATCTGAAAAATCCAAAAATTGATTCTTTAAGCAAGAAAAAGCAGCAAAAAGAAAAAGAAAAAGCATATTGCAAAAGAAAAAAAATTTATCATGCGAAAAAAAAGGAAGAAAAAAATGGCAAAAAAAAAATAATAAAGCAGAAAATCCATTACTGCCCAAAAATGCAGGAAAAGGAGGGCAGATTGAAAAAGCCAATAACCCTTTAAACCAAAAGGCAAGGGTAAAAGGATCCAAGGCTTTGAGTATCAGTGGATAGGAGGTTCTAAAAGAATAAAATCCTGGCCTAAGCGGCTCAACCAAGCTGTCCCTAACCATGTGCTTGTGGCATGAAGGTGTCAACTGAAAAGCTTAAGACTGAGCGGTTAGAGTCGTGATCCAAAGCAAAAAGAGTGTGCTTAAGAACTCTGGACACCTCTATCTGGGGATTCTAGCAAAGCTGAATCACAATCTGAAAAGGTTCACCCAGGTAAAATGTCTGTGGCATGAATGTATCCGGTGGTAATATTAGAAAACAAAGTCCTTAGGGTCACGGTCAAGACTCTGAAAGGTGTTTTCAAGAATAAAAAAGAACAAAACTAGGAGAGTCAGTAATATCATCTGGATTCTAAGTTCCTAAAGATGCCAACCATTCTGAGTTTCAATGGATAGTGAGATGCCAAAACTATTCAAAAGCAAAAAGTTACAAAGTTTCGCTCATCTAATTGTAACTGGGCTTCATTGGAAACTTTGAAATTTATTGTATCTTAATTTTTTTTATTCTATTGTGTTTTTAGTTGCTTGGGGACAAGCAACAATTTAAGTTTGGTGTTGTGATGAGCGGATATTTTATACGCTTTTTGGCATCATTTTCATATAGTTTTTAGTATGTTTTATTTAGTTTTCATTAATTTTTTATAGGTTTTAGTGTTAAAATCACATTTTTGGATTCTACTTTGAGTTTCTGCATTTTTATACAATTTCAGGTAATTTCTGGCTGAAATTGAGGAGTTGGAGCAAAAGTCTGATTTAGAGACAAAGAAAGCACTGCAGATGCTGTTTGGATCTGACCTCCTTGCACTTGGAAGAGCTTTTATGGAGCTACAGAAGTCCAAATAGAGCGTTCTTAATGGCTATGGAAAGCTGACTTCTAGAGCTTTCCAGCAATGTATAATAGTTCATACTTTAATTCATATTAGAAGGCCCAAAACTGGCGTCCAACGCCAGCTTCCTGCCCCCTTCCAAGCATCCAGAGCCCATAAAGCAGAGACCAGCGTCCAAACGCCCAGAGAGGACCCCCTAGCCAGTGTTCAACGCCCTAAAGGCCTCCTAGCACATGGATCTCATCAAAGCTCAGCCCAAACACTCATCAAGTGGGCCCCAGAAGTGGATTTTAACACTAAAAATACTATTTTACCCTTACTAGTCATTTGTTTAGTATTTAAGGGATTAGATTTATGTTATTAGGAGACATCTAACATCTCTTCCAGCATATTTTTGTTTACCATCATTGTATTTTCTTTCAGTATGAGTTTCTAAACCTCCTAGGTTGAGGGGAGAAGCCCTGCTGAGTCCTATGAATTAATAAAAGTATTACTATTTCTTCTTCGATCCGTGTTTGATTAATTCTAAGATGTATACTCGTTCTTCAACATGGTGAATAGGATGATCAGTGACAATCAGCGCTGTTCATCATACTAAGACAAATGTGCCTGACAAACACCTGTGTCTACTTGGGTTCGTGTGAATACTTCAGTGGAAAGCATCGAACCGCCAGCTTGATTATACATCTCTCAGATGGCTAATCCATGACTTCGTTGGGGACTTCTCGAGACATCAGTTCAGCTGATTTACGGGGAGATTAGGATCTCTGTGGTAGAGGCTAGAACCCAAAGATACAGCATTCTCTGATTCGGAAGATCCGACCTTGTCTATGGCGCTTTGAGTAGGATCATTAAGGAGAATGGACTGTACGAGCTTCACCCTCAAGCAGACTAGATCCACACTAACCCTGGGTTCAGATCCGGAGAAGTATTGACGACCTCTCAATAAAGGCGTTGATCACATACAGCCGCTATTTAAAAGATCATTCACAAGCAAAGAAGACAGTAATACTATAGTTAATTCAGAAAGATAAAGCAACTCCAATTCTTAACCATATTCCTATTACTGATTCCATTCCAATTCACAAATACAAATTAAGAATAGTTTTCCCTACTTCTTGATTCATCTGACTATGACCTGCTAAATAACTATAGCTTGCTTCAAACCACAATTCTCGTGGGATCGACCCTGACTCGCTCAGGTATTACTTAGACAACCCAGTACACTTGGTGGTACAGTTGTACAAAAGTGTGGGGATTCATGCACCAATTTCTAAGCCCACAGCAGTTCTTCTTGTAGCAAAATAGAATTTAGTCTTCTAAGAACTCTTTTTTTTCTGAGAGTGATTTGTTTAGTAGTAGTTTTAGGAGTTTAAAATTTAAATCAAATTTGATCTAGTCAAATGAGATCATATCTGATTTAAATTGGTTGACATATCTTTAGGATTTTAAATTTAAATAAATTCTGATTTAAATTTAGCTATAGTTAATTTTAGAGTCATATCTTTTGTTTAATTTCATATTTCATAGTTTTATGCTAGGAAGATTTAGCCCATTTTTACACTGATCAATTAGGAGTCTATTTAAATAAGTTTGTAAGATATTTTATACAATTTTTGGTGAATAAATTTTTTGGTTCAAGGCATATCTTTGGGAGATAATATTTTCTTAGGAGGAGATTTAAATGGCCATGTTGGGAGAGAAGTGACTGGATATGGGAGTATTCACGGAGGCCATGGTTTCGGGGTGATCAATGCCGGGGGTAAAACTATTTTGGACTTTTCCTCAACCTTTGATCTTCTCATCACAAATACATGTTTTAAAAAGAGAGACGAATATCTTATAACCTATAAGAGTGGCATGACAAGCTCTCAAATCGACTTCTTCTTGTTAAGGAGAGTCGACCGAAAATTTTGCATTAACTGTAAAATTATCCCGGGAGAGAGTTTGACAACACAACATAGGGTGCTCGTCATGAATTTTTGCGTTGAGCAAAAGTTGAGGAAAAGACATCATACGAAGAACCCAAGGACGAGGTGGTGGCGGATGAAAGGTGAGGAACAAAGAAACTTCCTAAGACGGGTAGGAGAAGAGGCAAAGTGGGATGGGAATGAAAACGCGGAAGAGATGTGGAGGGAGATGGCAGAAGTTATTAGAAGAACAGCAAAAGAAAGTTTTGGTGAATCTAAAGGAATAGGACCAAGAGACAAGGAGTCCTGGTGGTGGAATGTGAGTATACAAGAAAAGATAAAAATAAAAAGGGAATGCTTTAAAGAATGGTCTTTATGCCGCAATGCAGATAACTGGAAAAAATATAAGGTGGCTAAGAAAGAGACAAAAGTGGCTATAAGTGAAGCAAGAACAAGAGCATATGAGGGTCTCTACCAGTCTTTGGGTACAAAAGAAGGAGAAAAAGGTATATATAGAATCGTAAAAAGCCGAGAAAGAAGAACGAGAGATTTGGATCAGGTTAAGTGCATAAAGGATAAGGATGGAGAGGTGTTAGCTCAAGAGGAGAAGATTAATGAAAGGTGGAAGAGCTACTTCTACGAGTTATTTAATGAGAGACAGAAGACTCTTTCGAGCCTTGGTCGATTATGCACAAGGGAAGAAGATCAAAACTGTGACTACTATCGAAGGATTCGAGACTTCGAGGTAAAAGAGACTCTAAAGCAGATGAAAAATGGCAGGGCGGTAGGACCTGATAATATCCCGATTGAGGTTTGGAAGGGTCTTGGAGAAAAAGGCATCAGCTGGTTAACCATGCTTTTTAATGAGATTTTAAGGTCAAAGAAGATGCCTGATGAGTGGAGAAAGAGCACCTTGGTACCTATCTACAAGAATAAGGGGGATATACAAAGTTGCGAAAACTATAGAGGGATTAAGCTTATGAGTCATACTATGAAGTTATGGGAAAGGGTGATAGAACGGAGGTTGAGAAAAGAGACACAAGTAACATAGAACCAATTTGAATTTATGCCAAGAAGATCTACCACTGAAGCGATATACCTATTAAGAAGGATGATGGAGAGGTATCGTAGTAATAAAATGGATCTACATATGGTGTTTATTGATTTGGAAAAAGCGTAACATAGGGTACCAAGGGAGGTCTTATGGAAGGTTTTAGAAAAGAGAAGAGTAAGGATCGCATATATTCGGGCAATTAAAGACATGTATGATGGGGCCACAACTAGTGTGAAGACTCAAGGTAGTGTGACAGAGGAATTCCCTATTGGTATAGGATTACACCAGGGATCATCCTTAAGTCCATACCTTTTCACATTAGTCTTGGAAGTACTCACAGAGCACATCCAAGAGCCTGTGCCATGGTGCATACTTTTTCCCGATGATATCGTCCTTATGGGAGAGTCAAGGGAAGACCTAAATAAGAAGTTGGAGTTATGGAGAGAAGCTCTAGAAGTGTATGGTCTGTGCATAAGCCGTAGCAAGACGGAATATATGGAATGTAAGTTCAGTTTGAGAAGGAAAAACCCCAATATAGAGGTGAAGATTGGAGAAAACATCCTACGAAAAGTTAAAAGTTTTAAGTATCTTGGGTGCATCATACAGGATAATGGAGAGATTGAACAGGATGTAAATCATAGGATCCAAGCAGGTTGGTCAAAATGGCGGAGTGCATCTGGTTTTATATGCGACAAAAAAGTGCCTTTAAAACTTAAAGGTAAATTTTATCGTACCGCTATAAGACCGGCTATGCTGCATGGTACGGAGTGTTGGGCAGCTAAAGGGGAGCACAAACATAAGCTGAGTGTGGCAGAGATGAAGATGTTGAGATGGATGAGTGGTCATACGCGATTGGATAAAATAAGGAATGAAGATATAAGGGAGAGAGTTGGAGTAGCACCCTTGTGGAAAAGATGGTTGAATCGCATCTCAGGTGGTTTGGACATGTGAGAAGAAGACCGATAGAACATCCAGTCAGGAGGGTGGATAAGATGGAAGATAGACAAAGGACGAAAGGCAGAGGAAGACCTAAGAAGACCATCCATGAGGTGGTCAAACGAGATCTACATGTAAACGGTCTCTCTATAGACATGATACATGACAGAGCACAATGGCGTCGTTTGATTCATGTAGCCGACCCCACTTAGTGGGACAAGGCTTTGTTGTTGTTGTTGTTGTTGTATTATGCAAGTTTTTCAATGCATATTCAAGTGAGGTGAGTGATTTGCTTTACTTGATGCATGAAGAAATTGAAGGATCCAGCCTAAGGTAATTTTTAGTATTAGTTCTTTCAATTTTATCCCTTTGGTCTAGGTTGTTAAAGACAGGTGATGAGGGAAAAATGATTCCACACAAAACTCACCGGCAAGTGTACCGGGTCGCATCAAGTAGTAATTACTCACAAGAGTGAGGTCGATCCCACAGAGATTTATGGATTGAGCAATTTTAGTTAGGTGATGAATTTAGTTAAGCAAATAATTAATAATTTGAGTGAAACTTGATTAACAGAAGCTAAATTGCAAGTAAATAAAAGTGCGGAAAGTAAATTGACTGAATCTAAAGGTGCTGAAGAAGTAAATTGCAGAAACTTAAAGAACAAGAAAGTAAAAGAGGTGAAACTTAAATTGCAAGAAAAGTAAATTGCAGAAACTTAAAATGCAAGGAAGATAAATTGCTGAATCTAAATTGCTGAGAAATGTAAATTGCTTGAAGAGTAAAAGGATTTGGGTACTGGGATTCAGATTTGAACAAGAAAATGCAAGCTAAGGTGACTCAGAGTGCTCTGAGATGAAGAGATTCAGCTCAGCAACCAAACAGAAATGTAAAATTGTTTGAAGAAACAACCAGCAAGAAAACTTAACTCAATTATAAAATTATAAAAGAGAAATTTGAAGATCGAAGAAGAGCAATGAGATTAGAAAGCAGATCTAGATCTCAATCACTCCCTTGATCAAGTAGAAAAGAAATTGCAGAAGAAAATGAAATTGAAAACAGCAAAAAAAACTTAGATCCAATTCTCCAATTCCTAAAACTATATGAAAGAAAAGCAAAGATGATTCTCAGATCAAGAATCAATGGAGCTCTTCAATCTCAATTTAAAAACCCAAAAACAAAAAGTAGAGTTGCAGAAGAAAGAAAATGAAAACAGAAAGAAAATAGATCCAATCCCCAAATCCTAAATTCAAAACAAATGAAAATTAAAAAGTGAAACTAAAAATGAGCTAAAGGTCCTTTACAAATCAAACTTAATCCTATTTATACACTTTCTATTTTGGTCTTCAAAGTTTGGAGTGGGCTTTTCAAAGTTGGCCTTGAATGAAAAATAGATTTGAAGAAGGATGGGTCTGGTTGGCTTTGGTTCAAGTTGGGTTGGAGGCATGGGTCAGCTCCCAGGGGAGCGTTCAGTTGGGTTTTGTGAACGCTACGTTCACCTTTAGCTCCCCTTGTGCCAAGCTCTTTTGCCTAGCAGCTCCTTGTCCATAGCGTTCACTCTTTGAACGCTACGTTCAAATTGTGAACGCTGCCTCTTGCTGAGTCTTCCTTCTAAGGCTTGAAGCACGAAAACGTTGCCTCTAGAGAACGCTACGTTGCCGTTTCCAAACGCTGCTTCCTTGGCTAGCAAATTTGGTGCGCATGGGCAGCTCCAATATAGCGCTCCGTTGCAATTCTTGAGCGCTACTCCTTTGTTTTGATGCTGTGCCTTGCTTTCCTTGGCCAAGAGAGGCACAAAAAAGGTGAAGAAAGGGAGCACTATGTTGCCTTTTCCAAACGCTGGGTGTGAGCGCTGCGCTACCTTGGTTCCCTCTTCGAACCTTGGTGTGAGCGCTGCGCTTCCTTTGTTTGAGCACTGGCCCTTGTGAGCCTTGCTTCCTTGGTTGAGAAGCACGAGAAAGGTAGGGAAAGTGAGCGTGGTGTTCACATTTTGGAACGCTACCCTTGGTTTGCTTCGTGCCCAGCTTTGCTTCTTCGATAAAGGTGGAACTTGTGAACGTAGCGTTCACTTCTTTGAACGCTCATGCCTTGGCTTGGTTAGTTCCCTTGTGAACGCCACGCTTTAATGTCATGGGCCACGCTTTAAAAGCGTGTCCTAAGATCCAAAGCGTGCTCCAAAACTCTTCTTTCCTTTTTTTTTCATCATTTCTTCACCTACAAGCAACCAAACAACTAATCAAAGTCCCACCAAAATCACTAGATCTTTGCATCATTTATAAAATCAATTAATTTTAGCATAAAACCTATGATTTTGTGTAAAATAAATGATGTTTGATTGATTCAACATAATCATGAAAATCCACTCTAATTACTTACTTATAGTGCAAGAAAGTGCATAAAACCTAATAAAACTAGTGAAAAATGCTTGTAAAACTAGCATAAGATGACTTGTCATCAACAAGTTCTTTGAAGGCCTAATAGAAAAAATTTTTATCTATCATTTTTATTTTTTGCTGTGTCTTTTGTTATTCGTTATATTTTTTTCTTATCATAATAGAACGAATAACAAAAGACATAATGAGAAATAAAAAGATAGATAAATAAATTTTTTTACTAAACTTTTAAAAAATTTGTCCTTGACAACCTAGATCAAAGAGATTAAATTAAAAAAATTAACACTAAAAATCACTTTAGACTGGATCCTTAAATTTTTTCACGCAACAAGCAAAGCAAATCACTGACTTTACTTCAATGCACATTGAAAAATGTGCATAATAACATTCATAAAATTTATTCACCAAAAACTGTATAAAAACTTAAAAACTTGTTTAAATAGACTTTTGATTGATTATTCTAAAAATTGGCTAAATCTTCCTAGAATAAAACTATGAAACCTGAAATTAAATAAAATATATGACTTTAAAATTAACTCTAACTAAATTTAAATTAGATTTAATTTAAATTTAAAATTCTAAAGATATGTTAACCAATTTAAATCTGATTTGATCTTATTAAATTAGATCAGATTTGATTTAAAATTTAAACTCCTAAAACTATTACTAAATAAATCAAAACTAAATCAAGTCTTTTGACAAATCTTAATAACAAATCAAACTGAAATATAGATTAAATAATTTTAAAAACTAATACTAAATTTAAAGAGCACTCTTGGGCTTTCTGTTGTCCTAACTTAGTTTAATGGCCTTATAAGTGTCGTCATTTTAATACCACGGTTATTTTTTAGATGAACTCTTAGTGTTTTTGATATCCAAGACCGGTATAGTATAATTTTTTTAGTATTCAAATCCTTAAACATGATAAAATTATCATTCTACTCCTTAATTCTAGAATATTATAAATATCCTCTTTAACACATATTAATAAGTTTTTTTTAGTTTTAAATAAAAAGGCCCAGATCTTATTTAGATTTTATTTTCATAGTTAAATGCGTAACATCATCTCTATCTCTCTTAAATGAGACTTTCATGTAAAAATTATTGCTTAATATCTTAAATTTGACCCTCTACGTAGACCAAGCAAGAGCATACAAACACCATCTCTAGCCTTTTCGATACAATGAATTTTAGGAAATAATTTTTGGGTCTTTCAAATTAATAATTTCATTCTCAAATTGAGACACCCAACACAACGCACATTTATGTCAAAATTTTATCGATTGGAGTCATAGAATCAAGAGCTTTTAAAATAAAAAAATTGATAAAATAAAAAAAATAAGTGTTTAATCGCTTTTAAATCAAAGTAAGAGATTTACATACTATAGAAGTTATAAATTTAATAATGATAATTTTTTTTATTTTATTATTTTATAATTTTCTAAACTTTGAATTTTTTTTTTTTAAATCATGTAATCAATTTATAATTATTATATGATCCTCTCTGTACACTGTAAACTTGGAATCATTTTTTTTTTCAACCATAAACATCTAATCATTCCACAAATTATCGGTTCAAAATGAAGCTTATGAGTATTGTTATAAAATTGACAAAAAAAACACTAAATATTTTATTAAAAAAAACATAATATATAATGAGATACCAAGTAATTTAGGTTGGTCGAGTGTTCAGTTTATCCCTCTGTTATAGAGTTCAAATTCGTGACGAATTAATTTTTGATTTGTCGAGTTAGAGGATACCGTAGAAAAAAAAAAAAAAAAAACTCTAACGAAATACAAAATAGTAATTAATAACACTATTCTATCTTAACCAAATTCCTTCTAAAGAGATTATAAACCAATAATCACTCTACCCAAATTAAATCTCTAACACAAAGATATAAATTAAAAATTTGTGATACTCTAATCAAAAATTATACCCAAAATATCAAATCAAATAGAGTAAACACTCAACCTAAATATAGAAGAAAAGATACTAAGAGTAAAAAATTAATTTTCTCTAACTAAAAAAGAATGATTAATGATTTGTTACACAAAATATATGTGAAAACACAACATTATTACTTCTATTATACATTTATATCAAACTAAACTAATCAAATCACATATTTAAACTAACTCATAGATAGTAAAATTACGTAACAAATATGACAACTTGTAGTAGTATCGACTTGCATATTTATAAGCTGTAAGTTAATAATCTCAAGTTAAAATTTTTGACCAAATAATTAATTTTTGACCTTTGAATTAGTTAAATTTTACGACTAATAAACTTTTTAGTAATATTTATATGGGAAAGTACGAGGAGCCAATGGAATATTTATCAATTTGATATATTATTAGCAAATTAAAATATTAAACTATGCATCACCATCTTTTAACCATATTTTTCAGACTTTTCAAACTTTCCATCGTTCAATCCAAATTGATGTTGCATTCATCACAATGAAAAGTGTGATCTATTCTTCAATCCAATAATAATGATACTCAACAAAATCCATACTTTGGGCATCACATCTATATCATGGATTTGCATTTATTCTATTCGAGCAAACATATTGACGAGCGATGTCTCTGGTAGACATAGAAAATCGGTGACTAAGGTGCTAGGAGGGAAATTCATTACAACATGTGGCAGGTCATAGAGTAGAACGCCGAAAAATTTGAAGTTTTAAACCCATTTGACAATGGTAAATTGGTTAATGAAAGTGCAGATTTGGATCAATAAACAAAAGTATTAAACATTTTTTTTTATTGTACACAAAAAAAAAAAAAGAAAACAAAAGAAACAGATAAAAGAAAGAAAAATGGAGAGAACAGAAGAAGGAAGCTAGGCTGCGTCGTTTAGCAGAACCTGCTGGAGACGAGCGGTGGGCTCCGACCACACCTCTTCTTCTTCACACTGAGCTCCATGATTTGCCAGGAAACCCGCAGCCCAATTAGCTTCTCTAGAGACCAACACAAAGCTCACATTCCAGATCCCACCTTGCTTAAGCTCATTGCAGCACTATCATTTCAGCATGAACCTCAGGCAACTTCCAACTCTAAATCAGTACAAGGACATTTGCCGAGTCCATCTCGCAAACCACTACCGGGCTCCACATTTGCTGGGTCACTGGAAGCCCCTTCGTTGTAGCATTCGGTGGGAACTTGGTCGCAGACTTCGTTTCAAGGAGGAGCAGGGGAGATCGTTTGCGGCATTGAACGTTGTGCTCGACTCACCTATGCCACGTGTTATGACATCATTTGCGGCTCAAAATATAGTCACTGTTAGCCACTAGAAAACGGAATTGTCTACAATAAAAAAAAAAAAAGTAAAAACTGAACCTTTAGGAAGTCAATTTTTTATTTTTAATATTGGAGTGGTAGTGGTGTTTTTTTAAAATGTGGATTGTTGGGGTGTTATACTCAAATGTGGGATCGTTTAATTAGAGAAGTAGAAATCGGACCGTTCGATTTATTAGAGGTACAGAAATCAGACCATTCCGATTTCTAGAGGTACACAAATCGGACCGTCCGATTTGTAGAGGTACAGAAATCGGACCGTCCGATTTGTGATAAAAAAAAAATTTTTTTAGGTACAAAAATCGGACCCTCCGATTTCTGTCCTTCCACAATTTTAAAAAACACAAAAAATTATAATATTAAGATATATTACCACTTCTACTTCCATAACAAAAAAAATTAGCCTTAGAAAGCAAACTCAGATTCCATATTAGTATTTAGTGGTGGAAAATGACGCCTTAACATTATTTATGATATTTGAAAATTTTTCCTAAGAAATATATTGAATTAAAGACATTCAATGCCTATTTAAAAGTTTAATATTTTTTTTTTGTTAAATATTTTGCAATAATAATTAATAATATAATTTTTTTGTGACTCATTTAATAAAATAATTATAAATAGAATGACTAACATGCATAGAGATATTGTAAATTAAGTTAGACAAATATATTATTATTATTATTATTATTATTATTATTATTATTATTGAATAAATTAAAAAAAATTATTTAAAATACATTGTTAATTTTACATCTAACTCTACCTATTATATAAAATCTCTGTTTATATGATTTATTTTTTATTATATCTAGATTAGATCTCATTAATAATTCTTCTTATAGATAAAATTTTTTTATTAATTGCATTTTAAATTTTCAATTATTTATCAGAACTAATTTTTTTTTTATCTAAAGTTAATGTAAAAAAATATATATATTCACATCAAGTTATCTAGACTTTAGTGTCATTATAATAAGGTTTTTGACCAATAACATATTATTAATAATCTCCTCTGAAAGTTTAAATTGTATAAATATAATTAGATAATTTTAATAAGAATAATATTACATATTTAAATTTTTTTTAATACTACATATCTAAAGTTAGTAACATAATAAAAATAAATTGGTTAACATTATTCCTAATTTTATTGTTTAACTTAGTTGAACTTGATTCATAAAAAAAGTTGAATGTGTAATATTACTTTTTTTTTTAAATTAATGAAATTATATAATAGTCTTGGATATACATTAATAAATTTTATTTATTAAATTATATATATGAATAATGCATATAAAGATATGACCATTGAAATAGATAATTTAGTATTTTTACTTGAATGCTTAAAGAATATTTTATCATTTTGTAGTAAAATTGAAATTTTAGCCTTTTCAAAACTCAAATTAAACTTATAATGTATAATATAATCAAACATAGTTAAACCTGCAAAAATTTTAAATAGGGTCTTATAATTATTTTAAATTAAGTAAAATAAGGAATAAAGTAATAATAAATAATAGTGAATAAGGAATTAATAATTAATTTTGTTTTGAAACAAAATACTAATTATAAGAAGAAAACCAATTCTTTAAGAATCTTAATTAAAAGCCGCTCTAAATATATTGGCTAAATAGATAGATATATAACAATCAAGGAAAAAATGCCCATATTCTAATAAAATTAACAATTTTTTATTAAAAAAATTTAAATATATGTCTTTAAATTACGGCTTAAAATACAGTTTTTTATTTTAATTTTTTAGGGTCATTTTCGTTAAGCCTATAATCTGCCCTAATATTATTGTTATTGTCGTAACATTGACAATAAGGATAATGATAACATTAATAATTATAATAATAATAAGAATAATAGTAATAATAATTTAGGGTAAGTACTGTTTTGGTCCCTAAAGTTTAGGGTCAGAATCGAAATCGTCCCTCTTCTAATTTTAGATTTAAAATCATCCTTAATGTTTTTTTTTGTATTAAAATCGTCTTTTTTATTAAAATTTTTAATTTAATTCCTAAACTACCCATATTCCTATTTTAATAATAAAATTTATAAAATTAAAAAAAAAAACAAAACGCGTGTTTGGAGAAGGAGAGAAGAAAACGTGTGGGTGGTGGGGGGGGGTATACGAAGGTGCAGGGGCAGGGGAGGGGAAGGGAAGGGGGGAGGGGGATGGCGCCGGGGAGAGAGCAGCTCGCTGCTGCTCGCGTTGCTGCCGTCAGACCCTGTCGCCGCCGTTCGTGCTTCAGTCGCCGCCACCATCGCGCCGTTTGCGTCGTGCCATCGTGAGCAGAACCACGAAGAGAGATGGATCGCGAGTTAGGGGTCACGGGCTTGGAGCCGCCGCGCCTTCATCACCACCGCCTCCTCGTCGCGCTGCCGTCGTCGTCCTCACCACGCTACCGGGGGTGGAGAGAGAAAGAAGGGGGAGAAACAGGGAGGTCGCCGCCGTGACCTCCTCCTCGTCGTCGGCTTCCGCTCCGCTGCTGGTCGCTGCCTCGCCGCTGCTGCTCGCCGCCTCTACTTCTTGCTTCGATTTCTGTTTCTGCTTCGTCATCTTCTTCTTCTGCTTCTTGATTTGTTGAATCATTGTTGGTTTTGAGTTGTTGGTTTTGATTTCTGAATTTCTTGATTTCTGAATTGTTTGATGTTGATGGAAGAAGTTTGTTAATTGATTTCTAAATTATTGTTGCTGATTTGTGGAATATTATTGTTGCTTTCTGTTTATGATTTGTTGATTTTCTGTTTCTGCTTCTCTGTATGGAGGTGGAGGTGGAGGTGGAAGTGGAGGGAAGGGCAGACAGGGAGGGGGAGGGGGAGGGGACAGGTGGGGACGCTGGGTGAGGGGAAGGGAGAGGCAGTGAGGGGGAGGGGTGGGGGTGGGGGAAGGGGGAGGCAGTAAGGGGGAGGGGGAAGGGGAAAGGGGGAGGGGGACGGCGGCGGCGTTGGTGGTGGTGTTGGCGGTGGTGGAGTGGTAGTGGGTGTTGATGATGATGGTGATGGTGATGATGATGTTGATAATGGTGGTGGTGGTGGTGGTGGAGGAGGAGGTAATTATATTGGTAGTGGTGAGGGTATTTTTGTCCAAAAAAAATTAAAAAGACGATTTTAATACGAAAAAAAATGTTAAGGACGATTTTAAATCCAAAATTAGAAGAGGGACGAAATCGATTCTGGCGCTAAACTTTAGGGACCAAAATCGTACTTACACCTAATAATTTTAATAAACAAAATAATACTAATAGTAATTATAACAATAATAATTATAATAAAGATATTATAATAATAATAATAATAATAATAGACAAAAAAAAAATAAAAAGAGTATAAAAGGTAAGGTTGCAAAAAGGATATATCCAAATTTATCCCATATGCTAAATTCTACTATTTGTAAATTGTAGGGCCGTTAAAATAGGCTAAACTCATCGGGCCAGTTCGTTTACCCGTTTAAATGGGCGGGCTTTGCTTCTAAAATTAAGCCCGTTTAAATTTTGGACTAAATGGGCTGAGCCCGATTAACACGAAAAAATGACGAGTTAAACGGACTAGTTCGCGGGCTAAACGGGTAGCCCGTTTAATTTTTTTTTTTACATTTTTAAAAAAAGTAGCATTTTAAACTAATATTTCTCCCGATCCGACCCGAAAATCTGATCCATCAACTAAAAAATAATATTTTTTAATGGTTTTTGATCTAAACGTAGTATTTTTTTATCAAAAATATTTTTCAAAAAAAATAAAATGATAAACAGGCTGGCCCGTTTAACCATCGGGCTGACCATAAACAGTCTGGGTTAGAAAAGTCTATCCCGCGAATAAAGCGGGCTTAAACGGGCTAACCCGTTTAACCCATGGGCTTAACAGGCCGAACTTAAATGGGCCGGGCTAGCCCGTTTGACAGCCCTAGTAAATTGGCCCTTGAATTTTTTATCATCTTTATTTATTCCTTGATCCATCAACATCCGGATTATACTTTCTTCACCTAAGAAAGCTCCCTAGAAAACTCAGCAACATGTTTTATACAGCCAAAATAACTACATGCATCAATATTCTACAAATCCATCCACTTGATTGCTTTCCTTCCTTGTGTTTCTGCCTCAATATTCCGAAATATCCTTGATAAACACCTTATTACTCAACATTTTCATGTGAGAAGCATTCATTCTTCATTTCCACAATCTTTATAATGAACCCTTGCATTGCCTTCCACAATCCAAATTCTAATAGTTTTTTATAATTTAACTTATACAATAAGTAAAATAGTAACTAAAATGGTAAAAAAAAAAACTTCGAATGTTTCATTGTTTGTTCTAAAGCTTATGCCATAAACTCTTGATCAATATTAGTATAATAAATTTTTTAATGAGATATCAAATATATGTTTCTATACATAATAGTTAAAAAGTGATTGATTTTTTTTGTTTTTATATACATAGTATGATAGTTTAAAGTTATATCTCTTTGAATGAATTCATGGACGGCATTAATTTTGCCGGTGATTTATTTCTTCAACTATTATATCCTTATGAATTAAGGAGAGGAATATTCTAAAGGCTTATGATATCTTAAAAGAAGGATTTCGATGAAATGTGGAGAATATGCAACAATCAATTTGGTATGATGAGTGGAGTCCTCTTGGCAAATTTTGTGAGCTTACGTCTTATGTTCACATATCTAAAACAAATTTTTCTCTTGCTGATTTGTGGAGCAATGGTACTTGGGAGGAGGATAAGCTTGCAACGCCAATTTCTCATGAGGTCAAACAGTTTCTTCACAACCTTGGGTCTCCTCTAATGTCAGAATTAGAGCCCGGATGGATCTGGTGGCCCACATCCGCTAAAAGCCTATAGTTCTCGAGAAGGTTATCGTTGGCTCCTAACAAAGAAAGTGAATTCGATCGAAAATAGCAACTGTGGGTAGATTTGGGTCTCTAATTTGCCAGAGAAGATAAAGATGGTGATGTGGCTGGGTTTACAAAATGCGCTTCCGACAAATGCCTTCCGATTCAAGCGTCATTTAACTGATTCGGGCAGATGTTGGAGATGCAATGCAGATCTGGAAACAATGGAGTATTGTCTTGGGACGGTGAGAAATCAAGATGCATTTGGCAAATGTTGGATCCTTTGCTTATTGATTTATTTGAAGGTACTCCCTTGGAATAATGGATTCGGAAGGTCATGCCGGGCAATGAGGCAATTGTAGGGGCGGGTCTTTGGTGGGTGTGGAGGCATCGTTGCAATGATATTTTCAACAATGGAGATCAGTGGTCAAACTACAAGGTTATTGCTATGGCTCGGATTACTGCTAATGATTTAAGAAAGTCTGCTAGTACCAGTTGTATAACTTTCAAGGATCGAAGGAGGTGGGAACCTCCAACAGGTGACACTTTTAAAGTTAACTGTGATGCGAGTCTGTTTTCTTATTGGAACCTAGCAGGAATTGGTTGTGTTATTAGAGATTCTAATGAGCGTTGGATTTCGGGTTGTTCTAGTAGCTATCCTCCCGGGCCTATCGTCATATGTGAGCTTTTGCTGTTTGGAGGGGTTTGATTTTAGCTTGGGATTATGGCTTGAGAGATATTGTGTGCGAAATAGATTGTCTTAACATTTTGCACATTTTAAACAATCCGGCAAATGGGCTAAATTGTGATGTGGTTGATATTCTTCAGAAGATATAGGAGCTTATGTCAAGACCTTGGGTTGTGGATTTTGAATGGATTACCCGTGATGCTAACACTGTGGCAGATTGGCTGGCGAGATATGCGGTCAAGACCAATCCAACTCATGTTATTTGGTCGAAACCTTGTGATGAGCTTCAACATCTTATGCTTGTTGATTTAGGATAATCGTCTTTTTTTTCTTTGTTTCTTTGTTTGTTTAGTCACCAAAAAAAAAGGATTCATTCCTTTTTTCTTTTCTTTAGATAGTTTTATACATATAAAATGTAAATCTATTTCAACTATATTTTTCTCACGTAAAAAATGCATATTTCGAGTTTATTCATAATGCAGAAATGTCTTTGTTTAGGGATATTTCATATATAAAATATACAACTGGTAAAGAATTTCTCAAGGTATTAAAAATTTTATGTTTATTTTCAAGTCCTATAAATTGATACAAACGGTAGTGTTCAAAAAGGAGATATAGTACAACACACGAGAAAAAAATAGTTACAAGTATTTTCAACCATGCTAAGTGTATATTAAAATCGACTATCAATGTAAAATACACATTGAAATACAAAATACACATTAAAAATGAGTTAAACTACATATGTATTCATACATAATACATAGTGCCTAATTTGGTAGCTAATTTTTAGTGTGCTCGTAGCATTTTGAGAGTATTTTCGCATAAATTAATCTCTCATTCCATTATCAACCCAGACCCAAGGCACAACAGACCAAAACAATCTCTTTTAGCAGCAAGGGTGAAGCTACTAGCAACCTAAAGTAGCCATAAATGCTTGTTTTATCTCAGATGATCACCATGAAATGAGAAATCATATGCAGGAGGAACATCAACTATGCTACTTGAATAGGGTTTTGAAGGCCCTTCATCAAATGACATCTGTCGAGTTGCAATTTGATAAGATGCAGAAATGGGATGCGTACGGAACACATGATTACCTAAAGGAACAGACGGAACAGAAGGGGTGGTAGAGAATGTTTCACTGAATTGGGTGGCAAGTGATTGATTGTTTGCAGAGAACATTGAGCTTTGGTATGAATCTGCACCAAGTTGACCACCCCAAGTTCCAGAAATGCCTCTCCCACGATGTAACTTGAATCTGGCAGTTGAATCATGAGCACTGTATCCAGCCGTAACTCCATAAGATATATCAGTTGGTACTCGGAACAGACCAGCAACTCCAACAGGGATGTCATATCGATTATCCTCATCTCTACTGATAGTCGCCAAAGGATTAATGTCTTTACCAGGGTTGCCACTCTTCACAAGAGGCAGCTTACTGATCTCTTCTTGTAAGGAAAGCTTAGCATGTTTAAGTGATTCCAGTACACTAAATTCATGAAATTGCTTATGAACACCCAATTCAGAGAGGCTGTTTTTGTTCATTTGGCTATCTTTTAGGGGCAGACCTTGATAAACATCAGTTGCCGACGAATCTGTCGGCTTGAAGTTGGGGAATTCATGCTTACTTGGACCTTGATTATGACTATCTGAAGTTTGAGAATGTTGGTTTTCTTGGCTATGGTTATGGATCGCCTTCAACAGAGAATGTGAAATTTCTTGAATCATGCCAGAAGTGCTGACAGTTTTGCTACTTTGATTGTTATAACCTGTATCATCAAAGGAATTTGGCATATCATCTCTGCGCTCAGCATTGATCGTTTTTTCAGGTGCATAAACACTTATGTTTTCTGATTTATCTGGTTGTACACACGAGGTGGTCTCATTTGCGGAGCATGGAATTTGAGCCTTTCTCTCATCTCGTTCCTCAGTGATGTCAGAATGATTCCCCATATCAAAAGAATCCTGCAGCATTTATGAGCCAAGTAAAGATTTTAGAAGTTCAAATAATAGTAGAAGGCTTAAAAATGGAAAAAAGTGTAAAACTGAGGTCAGATTAGAAATAGAAAAAATATAAGATGCACCAAAGATTTCTCCACTATAAATTGTTAAGAGTCTGCCGTGTTAACTATTATCAGCAGGAGGCCTAGAAGGAAGTGGCAGACCAACAAGGGGGCTTTACAATACAAGAATCTTAATCCCTAATCAAATGAAAACCTATAAGAAATGTTTTCTTATAGCAAACAGATAATAGGAAACCAGGTAAATGTCAGAACTCTTAACCGTTTTGCTTAATGAAATAAGCAATGTATTCAAAACTAAAACTGATCCATATGTTGCCTAAAATCACCTTTAATGAAAGGGCAAATTACACTCACCTTGCCTGAAGTTTGGTGAAATTCCACTTTCCTCCTCTACTCTAAATGTATAAATTGACCTTCTCTCATAGTTAGGTAATAGTGTACCCAGCACATTTGTATTCATAATGTGTGTAAACATATAATGAGAGGTTAGAAAAGGTTAATATCACCTAGACAAATAAAGGGTGGTCATGATGAATTTCACCAAATCCCATTGGAGGCCTGTGTAATTTGCCATTTATTTAATGTAGACCAAACATAAAATAACACAGAAATAACATTTGGAACATGGCTTATATAAGTTCTAGTGAGCATACAGGTGTACTAGTGTTATTCTCTCTAAATTTATCTTCCCATTCTCTCTGAGCCTTCTCCATTGCTTCATACTGGTCAATAAGTTGGGCCCGGTGTTCAAGAGCCTTTTCCATGTCCTCCCTTTCACATCCATCAAGATCATGATTTTTGTTTATAGCTAGCATCAAGTCTGATTCATCCTCTTCCTGAGTTTTAGATTCCATTCTCAGACGGACACAAGGCTCACCATTGGAGTCATTAAGAAAACCTTCAGAAGAGGATGCAACTTCATTCTCTGAGCTGTGAAATTACAACACTATGTATTAGCACAAGAAACAAGTGAATAAGTGTTCAAAGAGAAATGTAAATATAAACTATATAAAAAGGTTCATGCACATTACAACAGAACCAAGCCAGATTAAAGTAAGATTCTTGTTGAGATTATGGATTTTAGGTAGGAAATGAATGAAAAAAAGAGAGAATAAAGATCTATCAAGAATCAAGAAATAAAAGTAGGTATGAAAACCAATCTTAAGAGATCCTCTGTGATCCTCTGTGTAGGGGGAATACTTAATTAAAAAAATTATTAATTTGGTACCTATATTATTAAAATATCAATAATTCAATTACAAAAGATATTATATTTTTTTAAAGTGCCCTAAAATAATCAATGCATTGAGAAATCAGTCCATTATAAAAATTGGTTTAGTTTGCTAGTAAGTTCATCTTTATAATAGTTTTTAAGTAATATTGATGAAACCCATTAACAATGTGAACTTCAATATCTTTGGTGAACTAATTTGTCAATAATTTGGTTGTTTAGTGGCAAGATTAAAATAAAAGATATATTATACAAAAGAAAATAAATCTTTTCCAACCAAAACTTTTAGAAAACTAATCACATAGAAGAATGATTAATGTTAAATATACACAGAAGATTATTAGAAACACCCTTTTTACTCTTAATTGACAAAAGTAAATTTGCTTAAGAGTAAAAAGCTAAAAAAGTATGTCTTTAATAATTTAGGGAGCCCTAAATACACAAAAACAGAGGTATATACAAGCTAAATTAAATATGGAAAAGATGTACACAAAAAACATGGAAAAAGGACAATACTATGAAAATTGATCCTCTTTGTGAATTTTTATTTAATTTCGATTTTCTTTCATAGAGAATTTAGAAGAGAAGGAAAGTATTCAAAAGAGCATGAGACAGAAAGATAGAAAAATAACAAAGCTAGATCCTAACAAGATAAATCATGCCACATTAACGAAGCCAGCCAATCCCTTTATGTGCTAGATAATGACACTATCATAAGTAGTTCCAATGGGAAGCCAAAAGTGTTAAATCTATCCCAAATAAAGTCTGCAGTAGAAATTAAATCATTAAATAGCCCTCTTTTCAAACCAAATATGCCAAAGTACAGAATAAACCAAGAAATGGCAAAAGATATTTGCATCTTTGCTTTTATAAACAAAACATCTTGTTTTTCTTTCTTTTTCTTTTTCTTATTTTTTACCCCACTTCATTTAAAATAATAAGTATTATTAACAATAAAAATGATATTACAAAGATATGAAGATTCAGAACAAGATATACTCTTTACAGAATAATACATGAGAAGATCAAAGTTTTCCAATCTGTCTGCATCTTTAAGTGAAATGTCACCCAAAAACATCATGCTCTTTACATAAAGTAGAAGCAAGATTCCTAATTCTATCCAACAGCACTTGCTTATAAGAATATTTGTCATTACAGACTCAAGTGTTAAACTCCAGCCAAATAGTAACATAAATAACACATCACCACAATTTGGCTTTCTTGCCCTCCCAAAACCAAGAAAAGCCAGTTAACTAGAATTGATCTAAATCTTTAGAACACACTCAACACTAACCAAAGATACTACAAAATGCATCCCATGAAAAGTCAGCCATTGGAAAATGAAAAAATAAAAGAACACAAATGTGATGTTGATTTAGAATTCAACCCATACACAACAAACCCATTCAAAAAAATAACCATATGTTGCCTTTGAACTAGCAAAAAATCCATTGGTATCAAAATGTCTAATTTTAGAAAGGAGAGAATGATGTGAATCCATTGAGGAAACCAAAATCTTCAAATATCAAACTGTTCCAAAGTGAAAATGACATGTAAGGTAATGCAAACACAAATGAGCTCCTCTTGAATCTGAACCAAACATAAAATGCAGTGAGAGGCCATATATACCATAAGGTAAAAGGTTCATGAAGCAAACTCTTAATCCACAAGACTTCTGTTGTGATACTGGATAGGCTTATATTCCACTTCTGTGTTAGATAATAGAAGCACAAGTGTTGGATTCAAGGACCACCAACAAGTTAGATTTGAAGATATATACAAGATCTAGAGGAAGTGGACCAACGATCAACGGATCACAAGCAGGATCATATATCACAATAAGCTATGAAGGTACAGGGATGATTCGCAAGGTGTTGGTTGCAATAGAAAATAATGATACAAGGTGCATTACAAGCATCTGAGAATCATTTTTCATGTTCTCCGTAAAGAGCTGAAACTGGGACACTACATTTCCTATAATTAACAATACAATAAAAGGTGGATGTTCAACAAAAGAACGAAAACGGTATAAACCCTAAACCAAAACACAGAGAACATCTTCCTAATACCTTGCTTTTACTATATCTAAATGTCATACAAAGAACTTCTACTTTATCTCAATATCCACACAAATAATCCATGTTAAACATTATTTAGTTTATTTATTTCATATGTTTAATGTCATAAATTGGTAAACATATATCCAAACTAGGCTTCAATTACAATGCATTTGCAGATCCCCATCCCATATATTAGCTGAAACAAGTGGAACCAAGTTAAGCACTAGAAAAGAGTACATTTAGCATAAACCTTAAAAATACAACAGTTAACCATCTAGCAAATATAGAAGACAAGAGCGTTGTTATTCATGGAATCTGCAAAAAGTAAGTCCCAAAAACAAGAAATGATAAAATAAAAAGAATATAACTCACCTAGTTTCTTTATGTTTTATCCGACGACATGACTTTGCTAGATGCCTTGCAGAAGAGCTGCTTGATGATAAACTGTTTCGTCTTCTCACATGAGAAGTCTTGTACTTTTCAAGGGAACGGCAAGGATCCAGACGCCCTTTCCAGGACAAGCTTCTACCAGGTGATGGAGATGGATCCACATTTGAACCAGAAAGCTCTTCTGAAGCATGTCTTCTCACTTTTGAGCTCGTAGACCTCTCGGCAGCATTTGCATAACCATTACTTACACTGGAATCACAAGTAATATCATGGTCTGACCCTTCTGATCCCAAATCAAATTCTCCAGATATATCACTAATCCCTTGATTCTCCAGAATTGCAAGAACATCTGCTGTCGCCTTCTCAGCCATCTTCCTTTGCAGAGTGATTTTCCTCAGCTCTTCCTCTAATTCAATAACCTGATTGGCGCATTAAAGACACAGCTCAAATAGATATACAGGTTGTAAAACACATCAATAAGGTTCATTCATGCACTGATAAAACTGCATGCCTTTTCTGCCAGTTCCTCAGCTCTCTGCCTAGCACTTCTTGATATGGATCTTTCAGAAAGCAACCTAGCCCGCAAGAATTCAATAGTCATTGCAGAGGAATCCTCCATGTTGGAAGTTTTCCTATGTGACAAACACATAAATGATTAATGTAGCTTAGAAGATCTGAATCCAGTAAAACAAAAAAGAAAACGAAACAAGATAAAGAAATATACAAAAGCTTACTTAAGTAATTTAAACGTTGAAACAAATTAACAAAATTAATGCCTATATGTGGATAAATAGCAGAACATACTAAACAACTTTGAAGGCTTAGTGAGTTAAGTAGTCTACAAATAAGCTTGTAATTCAAATAGGGTTGTGTAGACCCAGAGCAAAATTAACCAAACTATGCTCTATCTACCTTTCAACTATGAATCATAAAATTTCTGTTCTCTTCGTAACATACTAAATGAAAACTCTAAACTAAAAAATATATATCCTCTTATCATACGAAAAAGGCAATTCCAAAAGCAATACGAAAACTGATGATTTTACATAAGAAAGGCTCTAGCATGTCTCACTGAAAACGGAAGACTAACGCTTACTAACTCTACCCGAGGAGACTGAGAAAATAACGAAAACTTGCAGCTAAATTAATGCATTTGTCATCATTATAGATGAACTGATGATTCACTGATTCAAATTTGTCTACTATAAATATCCATGAGAATCCCTAGTTTTCCATCATAATATATCCAAACCTTAACGCACCAATCTTCCACTTCTGAAATGGGGCATTCTAAGTTTCTAACCCATTGGTTGGTGACATAACTGAATGGAAGACAAGATCCAACAAGTGTTAAATCCCCTCAAACATAAAACTTGGACTTTTATTTGGAGACACCATTCAGTAGATTCAAGAATCTTCAAATGGTCATCAACTCTACATTCTACATCTTTCTCTGGATCATGAAAATCCTTCTTAACTCATAATTAAGCCAAATAGGGTTCAATCAATTCCCAACATAAATAACAAACTTTAGCAACAGCATACAAACCAAAATATCTTTGATTTCCCATGCCTCCCAAAAAATATTCACAGAAAGACAAAAACCGAAGAGAAGGATGGTTTTTTTGTTTTTGGGGGGTTCTAACAATTTAACATAAAAAAAATATTATTAATTCGATTTCCCGAAGCAAACTAGTAAGATGTTATCCAAAGTAATACTTAGCGAGAGCAAAAAGATTAGGAAAAAAAAAATAGATAAACAAAACTTAGCAGTTAAAATCCTACCTCTGATCTTGTGGATCGATCACAGGATTTCGCATCACCATGGATTACTTCAACTTTTAGCTTCAAGTATTCAAATTCAGTTGCTCCAAATTTTTTTTTTTAAAAGAGAAAAAGACAAAAGAGGGGAGGTCCGATTATGGTGGAACACCAGAATCAAGCACACAAAGAAGAGGACCGAGTTGGTAGTTCTGATTGTGTGTAGACTGGAGTTAACTTCATGGACTGGGTCCGTTGGGAACTATGATAGGAAACTGCTTTTTCCTTTATCTTTGTTGGTAAAAGCCAAACCTGCAATCAACTTTGGAGTTGCATTAGTGGTTTAATTAATGGAACTGTTTGATTTAGCAATAATTAAATTAACTAGACCCAACACAAAGGATTTTTTTTAAATAAATAAAAAAATCTTTTATTTACGAATATAGGTAATTTGTAGTATTTCTATTACTTATATCGTTTACACTAAACGAAACTGTAAACGAGACATACATAGTGCTATTTTGTTTATATTGTAAACGAGATAAACGATAAGTTACAGCAATGAGATATGGTACAACAAATTTTTAGCAGCTATAAAAGAATCTGCAATCATTTATATTCTCCACAAAGATTTCACTTCTTCTCCTCTGTTTTTCTTCTAAAAATTAATAAAAAATGTCTAGTGGTAGTGAATATGTGGTTGTAAGTTTGTATCCCAATTGTCACATGAGAAATAATGACACTGGAATGATATTTGAGTGTGATAATCTTATTCTGTTGCACACTCTGCAAGTAAGTTCTTTGTCTGAGCTAAAGAGCCTGATATTGAGGGTCATTGGTGCTAGCGGGAGAAAAGAGGTTGGAAGAGTTTGGTATAGGTTGCTAGTACCGATGAGAAATGGAGTTTTTCGGTTTCATCTGTTTTGACTCCATGGCGATGAGCATGTGCGCCCCATGTTTGACATCTATGGGAGAATCATTACGGAATAAGTGATGGAGTTTTCTACGGAGGTTGGTGATGATGTTGGTGGCAGTGGATCTGCCACTCAAATTTTGTGCAGGATGACCCACCTCTTGCACTATCACCGCTACACTGTGCTAGTCCAGTGGAAGACATGGACATGGACGGTGAGGAGTCCAATGAGGAGTATGTTATCGATAGCAACGATAGTAGTTCTTCTGAAGATGATGATGATGAGGAGTTTGTACCAGAAACTCCGGTCGACGCATCAGTTTGGTATCTTCTGCCTGCCCTGCACCTAATTACGGCCTTATCAGCTATACCCAGTCACTATCAAAATTGGATCTGGATGCGATGCACGAGAAAACTCCATTTTTCAATATGGTGGAGACGAATACAACATAGACAATGGTGTGGAGTTTAGGGTTGGCCACAGATTCAAAAGCAGAGATGCAGTAATGCAAGGTGCGAAGAATTACAGCATTCGCAAAAGTGCTGACTACCGAGTTGTGGAGTTGGATCGATGAAAGTACCATGTGCATTGCCAACAATTTATAGTAGGATGTCCTTGGAGTCTCTATGTTGTCCTCCGACAAAATTTCAGATATTGGTAGGTCAAGTTTAATTGTAGTGTATATTGTTATTTATCATGATTATATTGGTTACAAATGCCTATCATGTATATTTTAATTCCTTTGGGAGGTGCATAAGTTTGGAGGTGCGCATATCTATTTAGCCCTCACCATGTCTCAAGATCATCGACAGTTGGACAACAACCTCATCTAAGTGTCATTCTAATCCTGATACAATCCAGCCCATCAGTCGGTATCCCTGTTCTACAAGGTACAGTTAAGCAGAGCTATCACTTCCAACCATCGTACAGAAAGATCTGGATGGCGAAGCGAAAGGTAATTGCGCAGATATACGATGATTGGGAGGAGTCACATAATAAGATGTTGAGGTTGCTTTAAGCATTACAGAGTTGTTGTCCCGGAACAATATGTAATTTCAGGGCCATATCGTACTATGATGGGCACTTAGTGGTCCGCGACTGCTGCAACACCCTACCACACAGAGCTTTACGCTTAAGTCATAAATCAATGGTGGTAAGGCATTACGATGCTTAGAAAAGAACATATATAATTGTAGAAGAATAGTATTAAAACTAGGAGCCCGTGAAGAAAACTTAAACAATCGTCAGCCATCAAACACACCCGGACGTTGGAAAAGTGATTAAGCCTCGTATGCATAAATAGAATCATTGAAAATTCAAAACGAAAATACATAACAAAGTATATAAATAATAGTCACTAGTTGATGCAGCTTTTACACCATAATACTACCGGCAAATATACCGGGTTGTACCAATTAATAAATTCACGGTGAGTGAGTGTCGACCCCACGTGGATTAACGTATTAAGCAAGCAATGATCAACTGATTAATCTTGTCAGATAATCAAAATTAGGTTTTTGAAAGGTTTGAACATAAACAGCAATGTAACAAAAGCAAACAGTGAGTATTGAAAGGTAATATGATTAAAAGAGTTAAGGTTTTAGAGATGTCTGGATCAATAATTTTCACTTTCCACCTTGATTATGCAAAGATATATCCATGGCAAATCATTAGTAATTAAATCCCAATCCCTTGGCAATTCAATTTCTCTTAAACTGAATTAATCGCTAATTCCTTAGTCAATTACTTAAGAAAAGAGTTAAGCACGTTCATTGATTCATAAGCCACACAATTCATAAGAATCTTCCCTAGTTGATTTAATGTCACTTATCAAGTGTAGTTTCAAAACTTAAGAGTTGTGAGAATTAGTTTTCAAGATTAATTCAATTAATCAACTTTTCCAAGGAGTCAAAATAATTCAAGTTAGAAAAGAATTATTTTCCAAGACATTCAAATCCTTTTGGATAAACAACGAAAACCTTTTCTTAAGAGAATATCAATGCATAAATCAAAGTAGAAAAAGCTAGTGTATTAATCCATGGAATCAATAGAGATCCTTGATAAACCCCATTTGTAGGGTTTATCTTGTGTTGAATTTTGAGGGTTTTATCATCTTTTTTCACATTTATTCAATGAAATAGCATGGTTTTGTAAATTCTCCTTTAATTGCGCTTAAGAGTAAAAACATGATTTTTAGGTCTTAAAATAGCAAAATTTAATTCACCTTGATTCCATTAGATACCTTGATATGTTTGTTAAGTGATTTCAGATTCAGGATGCAAAGATTGGATCAAGGGAATGAAGGAAAAGCATGTATAAATGGAGAACTGATGAAGAAATGAAGGATTCGCAAAAGCTGTCAAGTCGAACTCTTCGCACTTAATCGACCATAACTTGAGCTATAGAGATCCAAATGATGCGGTTCTAGTTGCATAGGAAAGCTAACATTCAGGGCTTCAAAATGATATAAGATTTGCCATAGTTGCACCGCGCATAGGGGTGCGCACGTGTACGGTACGCGTACGCGCCGATGGGTGCACATGATTCACTTAATGCAACTCGTGGCCAGCAAATTCTAAGGCATTTTGGGCCCAATCCAACTCATTTCTGATGATATTTAACCCAAGGATTGAAGAGGGATGGGATATCTAGTTAGTTAGTGAGTTTTATTTTAGTTTTATCATGCTTTAGTTAGTTTCTAGAGAGAGAAGCTCTCTCTTCTCTCTAGAATTAGGAGTAGGTTAGATCTAGATTAGGAATTTTTAGATCTAGGTTAATTTCATGCTTTGATTTACTTTTCCTTTTGTAATTCTTCTTCTTCTACATCTCTTCTCTCTATGTTTAGATTTAATTCTTGTAATTCTCTACTTTTATGTTGATGAACTTTTGTTCTTCTATTTCTCTTTAATGCAATTTATGTTTTCATGTTCCTTTATTGTTGATTTGATTTGTTGTTGTTTAATTCCTTGCAATTGAGTAGGTAGATTTACATTCCTTGCAATTTTAATATGCTTTCTTTTTATGCCTTCCAAGTGTTTGATAAAATTCTTGGTTGAATTTTAGAGTAGAATTTTATGCTCTTGACTTGGGAAGGTAACTTAGGAACTCTTGAGTTACTAATGTCCAAGTAATTGACGATTGGGAGCCATTAACTCTAGATCTCACTAATTGAATTGGTGGAGAACTAGGACTTATGGACTTAGATTGATATAGCTCATTTGACTTTCCTTTACTACTAGTTAGAGGATGACTTAATGGGATTGATCCTTGCCAATTCTCATGTTATGGTTAGTGATTAGGATAGAGATCTTTGACCACTAACCTTTGCCAAGACCTTTTTAGTTGTTAGTTTATTTTCATTGCCATTTACATTTCATGTCTCTTATCTCAAAAATCCCAAAACATACCTCATAACCAATAACAAGATACTTTATCGCAATTCCTAGGGAGAACGACCCGAGGTTTGAATACTTCGGTATATAGATTTTAGGGGTTTGTACTTGTGACAAACAAATTTTTGTATGAAAGGATTATTGCTTGGTTTAGAAACTATACTTGCAACGAGACTTCAATTGTGAATTCTAAACCGTCAAAAAAATCCAATCATCAAAAATGGCGCCGTTGCCGGGGAATTGCAATGGTGTTGTGTTATTGGTTATTGTATATATGTGAATAGTGTGAATATGTTTGCTTTTGTTAGCTCTTGCTAGTCTTAGGATTTGGTTTTCTTTGTTTCTTATTTGATTTTATTTTCCTTTTCTCTTGTTATCATGAATTCTCACTTTGGCTATGAGTTTGGTTCTAATTATGTTGTAGGAAATAAGGACTATAATGAGAATGTGTATCAAGGATGGGATAACCAAAGGTGGGAGGAGCCATATGCATATGATCAATCTTCATGGCAACAACCTCCACCAATAGACTATGAACAAGAGCCATTCTTTGATGCATATCAATCCAATGGCTATGGTGAATTCTCTTGTGACTTTCAAGAACCACCACCATATGCCTATGAGCCATATCCTCAACATGAACCTCAACCATACTCACAAGCCTCTTTTCACCAAACACATCCATATGACCCTAACCCACATACACCATACCAACCACCTTTTGAACCATATGAGTCATACATGGAACCATCATTCCAATATCCATACTCCCAAGAACCACCTCAATACACACCACCACCATACCCTTACCAAGAAGAATCACCTTCCTATTATGAACCCTTTCTCTAAGACAATGAATCCTCTTATCCATCCCGATCCTCAATGGATGAAATTCTTAACCTTATACTTCAAGGGCAAGGAGAAATGCAAAGGGAGACACTAGAATTTGTGACTACCTTGACCAAGGTAGTAAGCATTTTAGCCTCCCAATGCTTGAGCACTCAAAGCACTCCCATGGTCACATGTGGAGAATTAATTGAAAAGCATAGCATGAAGGAGAAATTGGAAACTCCGGTGGAAAATGATGGATGTTATTTTGTATTAAAGCAATAGGAGGAGCCTATGATCATTGAAGAAAGGGAAGAAGTGGTTGAAGACTTAGGAGATGCAAAACCTCCTTGGGAACCTAGAGTTGAAGAGAACCTCTACAAGAAGATTGAATTTGATGTTGAGGAGGAGAGTACACAACCTCTAAAAAAATTTTTGAATGAAGACTTGGAAGGAATGGTGCAAAAATTGAGTTCCCTTGGAGATGAAGATCATGCATCCAACTTTCTTGGTGGTGAATCCTTTGAATTTGAAGAGCCTTCTCCCAATGAGATGGAAAGCAATGTGGAGGTAGATTTTTCTCTTCCTCCCATTTATGATTTGAGTGATGGAGAAGAGTTAGATGAAATTGATGAACAAAGGATTAAAGTTGAAGAAGTTTGTGAAGAGGTGGAAGTGGTCAAGGAAGAACATAAGGGAGTAGAGCTTGCAAGGACATTGGAGATACCTCTCCCTAAGCCATCACCATCCATTCTTTCATTCAAGTGGGTAAATTCCTTATACTTGAGCTTTATTATTCCCCTTGAATATGGTTTGCTTAAGACAGATGGTCAACTTAGACATATTTGTGGCTTTAAGAGTAAAAAGGAGATGGTTAGTGATTGAAAACATTCTTCTAAGTTTATGAAGGTTACATGTTCAAAGCTTAATAGCAAGGGTTGGTGTAGAACTAGATTGCTTGGGTCTAGGATGATGTTTGGTCACTTCATTGAGAGTTCGCCTTGTTTACCACCCCCATGGAATAATGATAATCAACTTGAAGATGGGTGTGGAAACAAGATCTGGGATCCGGGAATACATGAGGATCAACTTTGGGAGCCCATGGTTTGTGAGGAACTCCATCAAGGCTTGGAGTTATTATTTTTGAAGAATGGAGCTTATTGGAGATTCAAGCATTGATGGATGTTCCAAGATAGCTTCAAGCACAAGCCACCTTGAGAGGAGCTCCCCATAAGTCCAACTTAAGGACAATAAATAAAAGTGCTAGGTGGGAGACACCCCACCATGGTAATATCTTTTCATTTTTCTCTTTTGTACATATTAATAGAATTAGTTTAATTCCATGTTTTGTTTAGTTTGTTGAGTTTATTTAGTAGTATAATATGTTAAATAAGGTTTTATGGTGTTTTGGTAGCTGTTCAGAGGTTTGGAAGGCTTGGTTTGGTGCAAGAACTTGGAAAAATTTTGAAAAACAGAGCACCAACCCACGCGTGCGCGCACTTGGCGCGTACGCGTGACCCAAGTATTTTCGATCATCCACACGCACGCATACATGGCGCGTACGCGTGGATGCAAAAATTCCACCCCCAGCCAAAAACCCGAAAGTTAGGTCTGGGCTGTGCGAACATTGGGTCTAAGGCACAAACCAACCCGCGCGTACGCACACCTGGCGCGTACGCTTCCATGATCCCAAATGCGCAAAGCGCGCGCACGCGTACATGGCACACGCGTGCCGATAGTGCCACCTGCCCTCCTGGTACATTTTCCAGAGAGTTGGGCCAACCTTGGGCTGACACTGTGCCCTGCGCCTAATTCCACCCACGCGTGCGCGCACTAGCACGTATGCGCCCTTCGACCAAACTGCACATCGGCGTGTAAGCGTGCATGACGCGTCTGCGCCGATAAAAAAGAGTTTTTTTCTCATCTTCCATTTTCTTTTGTCCATTGCATTCGAATACTTTTATTTTTTGCATTTTCATTTTGTTTTTATAGCTTGTTTTTACTTCATTTTTTTTGAGATTCTTATTTTAATAATGGTGTTAAATTCTCTTACTCAATTAGTGAGAATTTCTTTCATTGTTTTGGTACTTCTTGACTTGTTTGATATTGATGGGTGATGAAACTTTTAAATCAATGCTTAATCTTGTATAACTCTTGTGTCTTTGTGCATTGATATGACCTAATATTATTTTTCATGACCCACTCCTTCTTGTTTGCTCTTGATGCTCAATATGCTCTTCAAGCTTTGACTTTACTCTTGCATCAAGTATTAGTTTATATGCCCCTTGCCTATATTGTTCTCTCACTCACATGTTGTAGCTACCATGTAGTAGAGAACCACACTCTTATTTGGCATTAGCCCCGCCTATGTTTTATTTGCCTTGATATCTTTGTTATAGGCTTAATTTTCTTTCCTTATCTTTCCTTTTAGGTTGGACACCAAGAAAGGAGGAAAAAGGAAAAGTTTTTTAATGGGGCAATGATGAGCGGATAATTTATACGCTTTTTGGCATTGTTTTTAGTATGTTTTTAGTAGAATCTAGTTACTTTTAGGGATGTTTTCATTAGTTTTTATGTTAAATTCACATTTCTAGACTTTACTATGAGTTTGTGTGTTTTTCTGTGATTTCAGGTATTTTCTGGATGAAATTGAGGGACTTGAGCAAAAATCAGATTCAGAGGTTGAAGAAGGACTGCTGATGTTGTTGATGCTGACCTCCCTGCACTCAAAGTGAATTTTCTGGAGCTACAGAACTCAAAATGGCGCGCTTCCAATTGCGTTAAAAAGTAGACATTTAGGGCTTTCCAGAAATGTATAATAGTCCATACTTTGGCCGAGTTTAGACGACGTAAAAGGGCGTTGAACGCCAGTTCTACGCTGCTGTCTGGAGTTAAACGCCAGAAACACGTCACAAGCCAGAGTTGAACGCCAGAAATACGTTACAAACTGGCGTTCAACTCCAAGAATGACCTCTGCACGTGTAACATTCAAGCTCAACCCAAGCACACACCAAGTGGGCCCCGAAAGTGGATTTATGCATCAATTACTTATTTCTGTAAACCCTAGTAACTAGTTTAGTATAAATAGGACTTTTTACTATTGTATTTGACATCTTTGGATTATCTTTTGATCCTTTGATCATCTTTGGACGCCTGGTTCTTAGATCATGGGGGCTGGCCATTCGACCATGCCTGGACCTTTCACTTATGTATTTTCAACGGTAGAGTTTCTACACTTCATAGATTAAGGTGTGGAGCTCTACTGTTCCTCAAAGATCAATGCAAAGTACTACTGTTTTTCTATTCAATTCAACTTATTCTACTTCTAAGATATTCATTCGCACTTCAACCTGAATGTGATGATCGTGACAATCATCATCATTCCCTATGAACGCGTGCCCGACAACCACTTCCGTTCTACCTTAGATTGAATGAGTATCTCTTGGATCTCTTAATCAGAATCTTCGTGGTGTAAGCTAGATTGATGGCGGCATTCATGAGAATCCGGAAAGTCTAAACCTTGTTTGTGGTATTCCGAGTAGGATTCTGGGATTGAATAACTGTGATGAACTTCAAACTCGCGAGTGCTGGGTGTAGTGACAGACGCAAAAGGAGGGTGAATCCTATTCCAGTATGATCGAGAATCTTAGATGATTAGCCGTGCTGTGACAGAGCATTTGGACCATTTTCACAAGAGGATGGGATGCAGCCATTGACAACGGTGATGCCTCCAGACGATTAGCCATGCAGTGACAGTGTATCGGACTATTTTCCAGAGAGGATCAAAAGTAGCCATTGCCAATAGTGATGTCCTTACATAAAGCCAGCCATGGAAAGTAGTAAGACTGATAGGATGAAGACAGCGGAAAAGTAGAGGTTCAGAGGAACGAATGCATCTCTATACCTTTATCTGAAATTCTCACCAGTGATATACATAAGTATTTCTACCCTTATTTTATTATTTATTTTCGAAAACTCCATAACTATTTTATATCCGCCTGACTGAGATTTACAAGATGACCATAGCTTGCTTCATACCAACAATCTCCGTGGGATCGACCCTTACTCACGTAAGGTTTATTACTTGGACGACCCAGTGCACTTGCTGGTTAGTTGTATCGAAGTTGTGAATGAAAAATGATTTATTAAGACGTGCGTACAGAGTTTCTAGCGCCGTTGCCTGAGATAACAATTTCGTGCACCAAGTTTTTGGCGCCGTTGCCGGGGATTGTTCGAGTTTGGACAACTGACGGTTTATCTTGTTGCTCAGATTAGGTAATTTTCTTTTTGTTTTATTTTCAAAAATTTTTCAAAAAAATCTTTCAAAAATTTTCTCCTTTGTTTTCGAAAAATTTTAAAATAAAAATATTTTCAAAAATATATTTTTCTTCAGAATTTTTAAGAATGAATTCTAGAGTTTCATAAAGCATGTTGAAGCCTGGCTGGCTGTAAAGCCATGTCTAAATTCGTTTAGACTGAGGTTTCACTTATACTCAAGAGAAGAGCTTCTTTGTCTTTCTTAGAAAATTAACTGATGCATGTAATTACACACTAAAGCTTGGCTGGCTATTAAGCCATGCCTGACCCTTTGATTGGTGCTTTAGACTAAGAATTGAAGATTCCTGGAATTCATATCAAAAATTTTGGAATCCTTATTTTTCTTTTTCATATAATTTTCGAAAAACCCAAAAAAAAAAAAAATAAAAAATCATAAAAATAAAAAATATTTTGTGTTTTTTGTTTGAGTCTTGAGCCAGATTTTAAGTTTGGTGTCAATTGCATATTCATCTTGCATTTTTCAAAAAATTCATGCATTCATAGTGTTCTTCATGATCTTCAAGTTGTTCCTGGTAAGTCTTCTTGTTTGATCTTGATGTTTTCTTGTTTTGTATCTTTTCTTGTTTTTCATGTGCATTCTTGCATCCATAGAGTCTAAACATGAAAGATTTCTAAGTTTGGTGTCTTGCATGTTTTCTTTGCATATAAAAATTTTCAAAAATAAGTTCTTGATGTTCATCTCGACATTCAAAGTGTTCTTGGTATTCATCTTGACATTCATAGTGTTCTTGCATTCATCACATACTTTGATCCAAAATTCTCATGCATTGCATCATTTTTCATGTTTTTCCCTCTCATCATTAAAAATTCAAAAATCAAAAATCATTTTTCATGTTTTTCCCTCTCATCATTAAAAATTCAAAAATCAAAAAAATATCTTTCCCTTTTTCTCTCTCAAAATTTCGAAAATTAGATTTGACTTTTTCAAAAATTTTTAAAATCCAGTTGTTTTTATGAGTCAAATCAAATTTTCAATTTAAAAATTTTATCTTTTTCAAAATCTTTTTCAAAAATCAAATCTTTTTCATTTTTCTTAGTTATTTTCGAAAATTAAAAAAAAAATATTTTTCAAAAATATTTTTCTTATCTTTATATCATAATTTTCGAAAATAACATCATCAATTAATGTTTTGATTCAAAAATTTCAAGTTTGTTACTTACTTGTTAAGAAAGATTCAAACTTTAAGTTCTAGAATCATATCTTGTGATTTCTTGTGAATCAAGTCATTAATGGTGATTTTAAAAATCAAATCTTTTTCAAAAACTAATTTCAATCATATCTTTTCAAAAATATCTTCTTATCTTATCTTTTTCAAAAATTTGATTTCAATATATCTTTTCTAACTTCCTAACTTCTTATCTTTTCAAAATTTGTTTCAACTAACTAACTAACTTTTTGTTTGTTTCTTATCTTTTTCAAAACTACCTAACTAACTCTCTCTCTCTAATTTTCGAAAATATCTCCCCTCTTTTTTCAAAATTTCTTTTTAATTAACTAATTATTTTAATTTTTGATTTTAATTTTTGAAAACTACTAACCTTTTTCAAAAACTATTTTCGAAAATCACTAACCCTTTTTCAAAAATAATTTTCGAAAATCCTTCTCCCTCATCTCCTTCTAATTATTTATTCATCTACTAACACTTCTCTTTATCTCACATCACTGCTCCTATCCTTACCCTTGTGTTTGGATTCTTCATTCTTCTTCACCCCTATTCCTTTTCTTCTTCTACTAACAATAAGGAACCTCTTTATTGTGACATAGAGGATTCCTCTTCTTTTCTTGTTCTCTTCTCTTTCTTATGAGCAGGAACAAGGAAAAAGGTATTCTTGTTGAAGCTGATCCAGAACCTGAAAGGACTCTGAAGAGGAAACTAAGAGAAGCTAAATTACAACAATCCAGAGACAACCTTATTGAAAAGTTCGAACAAGTAAAGGAGATGGCAGCCAAACCCAACAATAATAATGCAAGAAGGATGCTTGGTGACTTTACTGCACCTAATTCCAATTTACATGGAAGAAGCATCTCCATTCCTACCATTGGAGCAAACAATTTTGAGCTGAAACCTCAATTAGTTTCTCTGATGCAGCAGAACTGTAAGTTTCATGGACTTCCATCTGAAGATCCTTTTCAGTTCTTAACTGAATTCTTGCAGATATGTGATACTGTTAAGACTAATGGAGTAGATTCTGAAGTCTACAGGATCATGCTTTTCCCTTTTACTGTGAGAGACAGAGCTAGAATATGGTTGGACTCTCAACCTAAGGATAGCCTGAACTCTTGGGATAAGCTGGTCAATGCTTTCTTAGCCAAGTTCTTTCCTCCTCAAAAGCTGAGTAAGCTTAGAGTGGATGTCCAAACCTTCAGACAGAAGGAAGGTGAATCCCTCTATGAAGCTTGGGAGAGATACAAGGAACACAAAAAGTGTCCTTCTGACATGCTTTCAGAATGGACCATCCTGGATATATTCTATGATGGTCTATCTGAATTGGCTAAGATGTCATTGGATACTTCTGCAGGTGGATCCATTCACCTAAAGAAAACGCCTGCAGAAGCTCAAGAACTCATTGACATGGTTGCTAATAACCAGTTCATGTACACTTCTGAGAGGAATCCTGTAAATAATGGGACGCCTATGAAGAAGGGAGTTCTTAAAATTGATACTCTGAATGCTATATTAGCTCAGAATAAAATATTGACTCAGCAAGTCAATATGATTTCTCAGAGTTTGAATGGAATGCAAGCTGCATCCAACAATACTCAAGAGGCATCTTCTGAAGAAGAAGCTTATGATCCTGAGAACCCTGTAGTAGCAGAGGTGAATTACATGGGTGAACCATATGGAAACACCTATAACCGCTCATGGAAAAATCATCCGAATCTCTCATGGAAGGATCAAAAGCCTCAACAAGACTTTAATAATGGTGGAAGAAACAGGTTTAACAATAGTAAACCTTTTCCATCATCCACTCAGCAACAGACAGAGAACTCTGAACAAAATACCTCTAATTTAGCAAACTTAGTCTCTGATCTATCTAAGGCCACTGTATGTTTCATGAATGAAACAAGGTCTTCCATTAGAAATTTGGAAGCACAAGTGGGCCAGCTGAGTAAAAGGATCACTAAAATCCCTCCTAGTACTCTCCCAAGCAATACAGAAGAAAATCCAAAAGGAGAGTGCAAGGCCATTGAATTGATCACCATGGCCAAACCTCTAAGGGGAGGAGAGGACGTGAATCCCAGTGAGGAAGACCTCCTGGGACGTCCAGTGATCAATAAGGAGTTTTCCTCTGAGGAACCAAAGGAATCTGAGGCTCATCTAGAGAGCATAGAGATTCTATTAAACCTCCTTATGCCATTCATGAGCTCTGATGAGTATTCCTCTTCTGAAGAGAATGAGGATGTTACTGAAGAGCAAGTCACCAAGTACCTTGGTGCAATCATGAAGCTAAATGCCAAATTATTTGGTATTGAGACTTGGGAAGATAAACCTCCCTTGTTCACTAATGAACTGAGTGATCTGGATCAACTGATATTGCCTCAGAAGAAACAGGATCCTGGAAAGTTCTTAATACCTTGTACCATAGGCACCATGACCTTTGAGAAGGCTCTATGTGACCTTGGGTCAGGGATAAATCTCATGCCCCTCTCTGTAATAGAGAAACTGGGAATCTATGGGGTGCAAGCTGCTAAAATCTCATTAGAGATGGCAGACAATTCAAGAAAACATGCTTATGGACAAGTAGAGGACGTGTTAGTAAAGGTTGAAGGCCTTTACATCCCTGCTGATTTCATAGTCCTGGATACTGGGAAGAATGATGATGAATCCATCATCCTTGGAAGACCCTTCCTAGCCACAGCAAGAGCTGTGATTGATGTTGACAGAGGTGAATTAGTCCTTCAATTGAATAAGGACTCCCTTGTGTTTTGAACTCAAGGTCATCCTTCTGTAAACATGGAGAGGAAGCATAAAAAGCTTCTCTCAAAACAGAGTCAACCAGAGCCCCACAGTCAAACTCTAAGTTTGGTGTTGGGAGGCCACAACCAAACTCTAAGTTTGGTGTTGAACCTCCATATCCAAACTCTAAGTTTGGTCTTGGGAAGTCTCAACAATGCTTTGAACATCTGTGAGGCTCCATGAGAGCCCACTGTCAAGCTATTGACATTAAAGAAGCGCTTGTTGGGAGGCAACCTAATATTTATCTAATTTTATTTTTCATGGTTTTTCATGTTTTATTAGGTTCATGATCATGTGGAGTCACAAAATAAATATAAAAATTGAAAACAAAATCAAAAACAGCAGAAGAAAAATCACACCCTGGAGGAAGACCTTACTGGTGTTTAAACGCCAGTAAGAAGCACCTGGCTGGCGTTCAACGCCAGAACAGAGCATGGTTCTGGCGCTGAACGCCCAAAATGGGCAGCATCTGGGCGTTTGAACGCCAGAATTGCACCCTGGAGAAGAGCTGGCGCTGAACGCCCAGAACAAGCATGGTTCTGGCGTTCAACGCCAGAAATGGGCAACAAATGGGAGTTCAACGCCCAGAACAAGCACCAATCTGGCGCTGAACGCCCAGAGTTGTGTGCAAGGGCATTTTGCATGCCTAATTGGGTGCAGGGATGTAAATCCTTGACACCTCAGGATCTATGGAAACCACAGGATCCTCTCAGGATCTGTGAATCCCACAGGATCCCTACCCACCTCACCCTCTCCCTCTCCATTCATGGTCATCCCTTCTATTTTCCATTCACCACTCACATCCATACACATATCCCTCCATCTCCTCCATATCTTCTTCTTCTACTATTCTTTCTTCTTTTGCTCGAGGGCGAGCAACATTCTAAGTTTGGTGTGGTAAAAGCATAAGCTTTTTGTTTTTCCATTACCATTGATGGTACCTAAGGCCAGAGAAACCTCAAGAAAGAGAAAAGGGAAGGCAAGTGCTTCCACCTCTGAGCCATGGGAGATGGAAAGATTCATCTCATAAGCCCATCACTAAGAAAAGGATGGAGCAAACAAGAGAGCCCACTCATGGAGCTCAAGAAACACATGAGGAAGCTCACCATCAAGAAATCCCTGAGATACCTCCCTAGGAGAATTAAGTTCCAACATGGGACAATTAAAGGTAGAACATCAAGAGCACTCCATTATCCTTCATGAAATTAGAGAAGATCAAAAAGCAATGAGGGAGGAGCAACAAAGACAAGGAAGAGACATAGAAGAGCTCAAGGACATCATTGGTTCCTCAAGAAGGAAACGCCATCATCACTAAGGTGGATTCATTCATTGTTCTTACATTCTCTATTTTTCGTTTCTTTATGTTAAGTGCTTATCCATGTTTGTGTCTTATTACATGATCATTAGTAGTTAGTAACTATGTCTTAAAGTTATGAATGTCCTATGAATCCATCACCTCTCTTAAATGAAAAATGTTTTAATTCAAAAGAACAAGAAGTACATGAGTTTTGAATTTATCCTTGAACTTAGTTTAATTATATTGATGTGGTGACAATGCTTCTTGTTTTCTGAATGAATGCTTGAACAGTGCATATGTCTTTTGAAGTTGTTGTTCATGAATGTTAAATATGTTGGCTCTTGAAAGAATGATGACAAGGAGACATGTTATTTGATAATCTGAAAAATCATAAAAATGATTCTTGAAGCAAGAAAAAGCAGCAAAGAACAAAGCTTGCAGAAAAAAAATAGCGAAAAAAAAATAGAAAAAAAAGAGAGAAAAAGCAAGCAGAAAAAGCCAAAGCTCTTAAAACCAAGAGGCAAGAGCAAAAAGCCAGTAACCCTTAAAACCAAAAGGCAAGGGTAAATAAAAAGGATCTCAAGGCTTTGAGCATCAGTGGATAGGAGGGCCTAAAAGAATAAAATCCTGGCCTAAGCGGCTAAATCAAGCTGTCCCTAACCATGTGCTTGTGGCGTGAAGGTGTCAAGTGAAAACTTAAGACTGAGCGGTTAAAGTCAAGGTCCAAAGCAAAAAAAGAGTGTGCTTAAGAACCCTGGACACCTCTAATTGGGGACTTTAGCAAAGCTGAGTCACAATCTGAAAAGGTTCACCCAGTTATGTGTCTGTGGCATTTATGTATCCAGTGGTAATACTGGAAAACAAAGTGCTTAGGGCCACGGCCAAGACTCATAAAGAAGCTGTGTTCAAGAATCATCATATTGAACTAGGAGAATCAATAACACTATCTGAACTCTGAGTTCCTATAGAAGCCAATCATTCTGAACTTCAATGGATAAAGTGTGATGCCAAAACTATTCAAGAGGCAAAAAGCTACAAGTCCCGCTCATCTGATTGGAGATATGTTTCATTGATATTTTGGAATTTATAGTATATTCTCTTCTTTTTATCCTATTTGATTTTCAGTTGCTTGGGGACAAGCAACAATTTAAGTTTGGTGTTGTGATGAGCGGATAATTTATACGCTTTTTGGCATTGTTTTTAGTATGTTTTTAGTAGAATCTAGTTACTTTTAGGGATATTTTCATTAGTTTTTATGTTAAATTTACATTTCTGGACTTTACTATGAGTTTGTGTGTTTTTCTGTGATTTCAGGTATTTTCTGGCTGAAATTGAGGGACTTGAGCAAAAATCAGATTCAGAGGTTGAAGAAGGACTGCTGATGCTGTTGGATGCTGACCTCCCTGTACTCAAAGTAGATTTTCTGGAGCTACAGAACTCAAAATGGCGCGCTTCCAATTGCGTTGGAAAGTAGACATCCAGGGCTTTCCAGAAATGTATAATAGTCCATACTTTAGCCGCGTTTAGATGACGTAAAAGGGCGTTGAACGCTAGTTCTACGCTGCTGTTTGGAGTTAAACGCCAGAAACACGTCACAAGCCAGAGTTGAACGCCAGAAATACGTTACAAACTGGCGTTCAACTCCAAGAATGACCTCTGCATGTGTGACGAATGGATTTTTGATGGTTTAGAATTTCACTAATGAAATCTCGTTGTAAAGTATAGTTTCTAGACCAATCACTAATCCTTTCATACAAAAAGTTGTTTGTCACAAGTACAAACCCCTAAAATTTATAAACCGAAGTATTTAAACCTCGGGTCGTTCTCCCTAGGACGTACAATGAAGTGTCTTGTTATCGGTTATGAGTTATTTTGGGGTTTCGGATAAGAAGCATGAAAAGTAAATGGCAATGAAAATAAACTAACAACTATAAAAGGCTCTTGGCAAGGTATGAAAATTAGAAGTCCTATCCTAGTTATCCTTTTCAATTGTGATGAGACTTGTTCATTGCTACCACTTAGTTAACCCTCACTAATTAAAGGAAAGTCAAGTGGATGAATCGATTTGATTTCTCAAGTCCTAATCAACTCCTAAAGGGATGACTAGCTTTAGAGGGTTTCAAATCAATTAGCAATCTATCCAATTATCAATCAACAAGGGAATTAGATAACTCAAGTGTCACTAATTACTCTACCTAAGCCAAGAGGAACAAAATCTACACTAAAATCCAACCAAGCATTTCATCTTGTTTAATGAGAGGTGATTCAATTTTGGATAGAAATTCATTGATGAACGAGGTCATCTCTTGATCAGCCTCTTCATATTCTTCAATTTCAATATACACCATGCCCTTCTCATCTTCCTTGTGAGGTTGTGCATACTCTTCTATAATTTCAACTCCATGTCCAATGGGTGAGGATTCCATTGTAGAGAGCAATTCATCTATGATTGAATCCATTTCTCGATAAACTTCTTCCAAGTCTCCAACGATGATATGCCTTGGCGGTTGCGCACCTTCTTCAACTTCAATATCAAGCTCCTTGGAAGAGTGCTCCATGAGACTACATTCCCTTGGACTTTCAACATCTCCTGAATCTTCAACCACTTCTTCCTTTTCTTTAATGATTATAGGTTCCTCTAGTTGCTCCAATACAAAAATTGACTCCTCTTTCTCCACCGAATTTTCCAATTTCTCCTTCATACTTTGCTCTTCTTTTGACTTTTCACATGTGGTCACGGAAGTACCTTGAGTATTCAAGCATTGGTGGGCGAAAGTGTGCACCACCTTGGTCAAATTGGTCACAAACTCAAGTGTATCCCATTTCATGGCCTCTTGTCCTTGAAGTAACAAAGTGAGAGAATCGTCCATTGGGGCTTGTGGTGGGTGGGAAGGTTCGTTGTTTTGGAGAGAGAGTTTATAATAGGAAGGTGGTTCTTTTTGGTAGGGTTGTGGAGATTGTGAGTATTGAGGTGGTTCTTGGTAGTGCTCTTGATAGGGTGGTGGTTCTAAGGGCTCTTGCTCATAATGGCCATAAAAATATGGTATGGATGATTGGTTATATGATGGATATGGATCATAGGGTGGTGCTTGGTGATGAAAGGCTTGTGAGAATGGTTGAGGTTCATGTTGAGGGTGAGAGTCATAGGCATATGGTGGCGGTGCTTGGAAGTCACAAAGTGATTCACCATAGCCATTGGATTGACATGCATTAGGATGAGAATTATACCTATAAGTGTCCGGAGGTTGATGCCAATAGGAGTGATCAATTCCTTGAGGCTCCTCCCATCTTGGAGCGTTCCATCCTTGGTACATGTTAGCATTGAAGTTCACGTTCCCTACAACACAATTAGAGCCAAACTCATAGCCAAAGTGAGAATTCATTATGGAAAAACAAAATAAAACTAACAAAATCTAGTATACAAGCAAAAGACAAACTATTTACACTATTCACATATGTACAATAACCAATAACATAACACCATTGCTCATCCCCGGCAACGGCGCCATTTTTGACGATTAGATTTTTTGATGGTATAGAATTTCACAAATGAAACCTCGTTGCAAGTATAGTTCCTAAACCAAACAATAATCCTTTCATACAAAAAGTTGTTTGTCACTAAAACAAACCCCTAAAATTTATAAACCGAAGTATTCAAACCTCGGGTCGTTCTCCCTAGGAATTGTAATGAAGTGTCTTGTTATCGGTTGTGAGTTATATTTGGGGTTTTGATATGAAGCATGAAAGATAAATGGTAAGAAAGTAAACTAAAGGTCTTGGCAAGGGTTGGTGGTCAAAGATCTCTATCCTAATCACTAACCACAATATGAGAATTGGCAAGGATTAATCTCATTAAATCATCCTCTAACTAGTAGTAAAGGAAAGTCAAATGAGCTATATCAATCCTAGTCCATAAGTCCTAACTCTCCACTAATTCAATTAGTGAGAACTAGAGTCAATGAATCCCAATCATCAATTACTTGGACATTAGTAACTCAAGAGTTCCTAAGTTACCTTTCCAAGCCAAGAACATAAAACTCTACTCTAAAATCCAACCAAGCATTTCATCAAACACTTGGAAGGCACAAAAGAAAAGCATAGTAAAATTGCAAGAAAAGTAAATCTACACTACTCAATTTGCAAGGAATTAAACAACAACAAATCAAATGAACACAATTATTATGATTTACCTTGAATTGAATTGAAAGAGAAAGGAAGGAACAAAAGTAGATCTACAACAAAATGCAAGAACAACATAAAGGAAATTACAACAAAAAGATGAAAGAAGAATGAATGTAACAACAAGGAATTGAGAAGATAGAAATAGAAGAAGATGAATTAAAATCTAGATCTAAGAACTAAACCTAATCCTAATTCTAGAGAGAAGTGAGAGCTTCTCTCTCTAGAAACTAACTCTCACTCTAAACTAAGCTAAACTATGACTAATGATGACAAGTCTTGATCCCTCTTCAATCCTTGGCTTAAATAGCATCTGAAATGAGTTGGATTGGGCCCACAAGGCTTTAGAATTCGCTGGCCACGTTTTGCTCTAAGTGAACTAGGTGGCAGCAACGGCGCGTGCGCGTACTTTGCGCGTGCGCACCACCATACGTGTAGCAACTATGACAAATCTTATATCGTTTCAAAGCCCCGGATGTTAGCTTTCCAACCCAACTGAAACCGCATCATTTGGACTTCTGTAGCTCAAGTTATGACCGATTAAGTGCAAAGAGGTCGGCCTGACAGCTTTCCGGTTCTTTCATTTCTTCATGAATTCTCCAACTTTTTATGCTTTCTTTCTTCATTCCCTTGATCCAATCTTTGCCTCCTAAATCTTAAATCACTTAACAAACATATCAAGGCATCTAATAGAATCAAGGTGAATTAAATTTAGCTATTTTGAGTCCTAAAAAGCATGTTTTCACTCTTAAGCACAATTAAAGGAGAATATACAAAACCATGCTATTTCATTGAATAGATGTGGGTAAAAGGTGATAAAATCCCCTAAATTCAATACAAGATAAACCATCAAATTGGGGTTTGTCAATGTGTAACATTCAAGCTCAGCCCAAGCACACACCAAGTGGGCCCCAGAAGTGGATTTATGCATCAATTACTTATTTCTGTAAACCCTAGTAACTAGTTTAGTATAAATAGGACTTTTTACTATTGTATTTGACATCTTTGGATGCCTGGTTCTTAGATCATAGGGGCTGGCCATTCGGCCATGCTTGGACCTTTCACTTATGTATTTTCAACGGTAGAGTTTCTACACTCCATAGATTAAGGTGTGGAGCTCTGCTGTTCTTCAAAGATCAATTCAAAGTACTACTGTTTTTCTATTCAATTTAACTTATTCCGCTTCTAAGATATTCATTCGCACTTCAACCTGAATGTGATGATTGTGACAATCATCATCATTCCCTATGAACGCGTGCCTGACAACCACTTCCGTTCTACCTTAGCTTGAATGAGTATCTCTTGGATCTCTTAATCAGAATCTTCGTGGTGTAAGCTAGATTGATGGCGGCATTCATGAGAATCCGGAAAGTCTAAACCTTGTCTGTGGTATTCCGAGTAGGATTCTGGGATTGAATGACTGTGACGAACTTCAAACTCGCGAGTGCTGGGCGTAGTGACAGACGCAAAAGGAGGGTGAATCCTATTCCAGTATGATCGAGAACCTCAGATAATTAGCCGTGCTGTGACAGAGCATTTGGATCATTTTCACAAGAGGATGGGATGCAGCCATTGACAACGGTGATGCCTCCAGACGATTAGCCATGCAGTGACAGCGCATCGGACCATTTTCCAGAGAGGATCAAAAGTAACCATTACTAATAGTGATGTCCTTACATAAAGCCAGCCATGGAAAGGAGTAAGACTGATTGGATGAAGACAGTGGGAAAGCAGAGGTTCAGAGGAACGAATGCATCTTTATACCTTTATCTGAAATTCTCACCAGTGATATACATAAGTATTTCTACCCTTATTTTATTATTTATTTTCGAAAACTCCATAACTATTTTATATCCGCTTGACTGAGTTTTATAAGATGACCATAGCTTGCTTCATACCAACAATCCCCGTGGGATCGACCCTTACTCACGTAAAGTTTATTACTTGGACGACCCAGTGCACTTGCTGGTTAGTTGTATCGAAGTTGTGAATGAAAAACGATTTATTAAGACGTGTGTACAGAGTTTCTAGCGCCGTTGCCTGAGATCACAATTTCGTGCACCAGGCAACAAACAAGTCATCCACACAAACTTTTGACGGAACTCATCAGTTGTAGCAACTCGTCCACCTTGCTCTTCTTTGCATGCACTGAGGACGGTGCAATCTTTAAGTGTGGGGAGGTTGTCCGACCGATCTCCATGGGTAACAATTTCCTTTTTCAACACCAATGTTAGATAGTTGTTGCATTGCATGATAGGTTGCATGTTAGTTAGAATTTGTACATATTTTTACCACTTCTTTCTCATTAGGACTACTTGGTTATGGTGATGATTTCTTTTCCAAGAAACTGTTTTAGAGCAACCTACCAATTTGAAAAATTTTGTTGAACTTGCTTGAAAGAATTTAATTTGGAACATGGTTTTGAGCTAAGAACACAAGCTTGTAAGATTTGAGCCTAATTGCGTGGTTACATCTTATAACCACTTATTTTCCCTTCTTGTGTGCATTATTCTCTTCCTATGATTGTGATATTTGATTTGTTTGATTCTTTATGTCCATTATTTTGTGTATTCATACATTTATATAATTGAGGCCATCATTTCATTAGCTCACTTACCCAAATAGTCTTACCTCTTATCTTCCATTGTTTGCCAACTTTGAACCTACGATTAACCTACTTGTTCATAATTTAAGTTCATTACAAGCCTTAAAGTGAAAAATAACAAATGTCCTTAATTTGAATCTTTGATTAGCTTAGGCTAGTGTGTGTGTGTCATTCAAGTGTGGGAACCTTGGGACATTGGGGGAATAAAAGGGTAGTTTGTAATTTTTGTTAAAAATATTGGGAATTGGGTACATGCTCATGTGTTAATCGAATGTAAAACCATATGCATTGATACTCTTGTATATACTTTATTGCAAAAAGAAAAAAATGAGAAAATAAAAAGAAAGAAAAAAATATATGTAGACATCAAAAGAAAAAGAAGAAAAAAATATAGAAAGAAAAGAAAAAGAAAAGAAAAAAAAAGGGGACAAAATGCCCCAAGTGAAGCTCAATAATGATCAATGCATATGTGTTGTGATCAAGAAAAAAATGCATGAGTATGTGAAAAAAGTGAAGAATGGGTAGTTAGGTTTGTTTAGAATTGTATAGGTTGCTATATAGGTTAGGTGGGAAGTTTAAGGTAATCAAAGATTCAAATTTCAAGTCCACTTGACCAAATATGCATCCTTACCTTGACCCTAGCCCCATTATAACCTATGAAAAGACCTCATGATAGTTGTATGCATGCATGAAATAAATGTTGATTGTTAGATGAAAAATAAATCTTGGAAAGCATGATTAGGAAAGAATTGAGAGAATCGACCCTCCACACTTGAGCGACTAGAGTGCAAACACTTCCAGTGAGGGTTCGATGCTCAATTCCATGATTCCCAGCTTTCATGAGCGTTCTTCTTGCAAGTCTACTAGAATTTCATTTTGATATTTGAATTGGTAGGATTCATGAATCGATCTTGGCCCTACTTGTGCATGTATGTCTTGGAGATTGATTTATTTTTAAACAAGTAGGTAGAATCATTTTGCATTTAGTTGCATTCATATAGATAGATGCATTTAGGTTATTTGTATTGAATAAATGTCATACCCCTTGCTTCGTTCTTGGTTTAAGTGTAGAGAGGTTGATAAACCCCATTTGTAGGGTTTATCTTGTGTTGAATTTAGAGGGTTTTATCATCTTTTTCCACATTTATTCAATGAAATAGCATGGTTTTGTAAATTCTCCTTTAATTGCACTTAAGAGTGAAAACATGCTTTTTTGGTCTTAAAATAGCTAAATTTAATTCACCTTGATTCCATTAGATACCTTGATATGTTTGTTAAGTGATTTCAGATTTAGGAGGCAAAGATTGGATCAAGGGAATGAAGGAAAAGCATGTAGAAATGGAGAACTCATGAAGAAATGAAGGAATCGCAAAGCTGTCAAGCCGACCTCTTCGCACTTAATCGACCATAACTTGAGCTACAGAGGTCCAAATGATGCGGTTATAGTTGCATTGGAAAGCTAACACCGGGGCTTCAAAATGATATAAGATTTGCCATAGTTGCACTGTGCATAGGGGCGCGCACGCGCACGGTACGCATACGCACCGATGGGTGCACATGATTCACTTAATGCAACTCATGGCCAGCAAATTCTAAGGCATTTTGGGCCCAATCTAACTCATTTCTGATTATATTTAACCCAAGGATTGAAGAGGGATGGGAAATCTAGTTAGTTAGTGAGTTTTATTTTAGTTTTATCATGCTTTAGTTAGTTTCTAGAGAGAGAAGCTCTCTCTTCTCTCTAGAATTAGGAGTAGGTTAGATCTAGATTAGGAATTCTTAGATCTAGGTTAATTTCATGCTTTGATTTACTTTTCCTTTTGTAATTCTTCTTCTTCTATATATCTTCTCTCTTTGTTTAGCATTTAATTCTTGTAATTCTCTACTTTTATATTGATGCACGTTTGTTCTTCTATTTCTCTTTAATGCAATTTATGTTTTCATGTTCCTTTATTGTTGATTTGATTTGTTGTTGTTTAATTCCTTGCAATTGAGTAGTGTAGATTTACATTCCTTAAATTTTACTATGCTTTCCTTTTATGCCTTCCAAGTGTTTGATAAAATGCTTGGTTGGATTTTAGAGTAGAATTTTATGCTCTTGGCTTGGGAAGGTAACTTAGGAACTCTTGAGTTACTAATGTCCAAGTAATTGATGATTGGGAGCCATTAACTCTAGATCTCACTAATTGAATTGGTGGAGAACTAGGACTTATGGACTTGGATTGATATAGCTCATTTGACTTTTCTTTACTACTAGTTAGAGGATGACTTAATGGGATTGATCCTTGCCAATTCTCATGTTGTGGTTAGTGATTAGGATAGAGATCCTTGACCACCAACCCTTGCCAAGACCTTTTTAGTTGTTAGTTTATTTTTATTGCCATTTACATTTCATGTCTCTTATCTCAAAAAACCCAAAACATACCTCATAACCAATAACAAGACACTTTATCGCAATTTCTAGGGAGAACAACCCGAGGTTTGAATACTTTGGTTTATAGATTTTAGGGGTTTGTACTTGTCACAAACAAATTTTTGTATGAAAGGATTATTGCTTGGTTTAGAAACTATACTTGCAACGAGACTTCAATTGTGAATTCTAAACCGTCAAAAAAATCCAATCATCACTCAAATCCTTAACTAAGGAGAATTAGTTGCTCATGTTCTTCATTGAAATCTTAGAGTTATCAAAGGTAAAAGGTGCTGAAAAAGAGGAGAAGAAGTCACTTCTCCCATTATATATTAACCCTAAAAACAAATTTTAAATTCAAACCTAAAAACAAAATCAAAACTGAAACATAATCAAATTTTCTTCATAAATATTTTTTTCTCCACAAAAATCTCCCTTTTTTCTGTTTGCAAATCCTCAATTAATGCTGTGACTAGTGGGATTAGGTTGAGTCTTGAGTTAACCACATAAAGGATGAATAATTGGAGGTTTAGTGGTCAATTTGAGGCCCTTAGAAGTGGCTAAGAATCTCACGAGGTACGTGAGCCCTTCACGTTGTACAAGAAGTCTTACTATGACATAAATTGCTTCTTGTTTTGATTTGCGTTGCATGTGAACAAACCCACTTTGTACGTGGCCTTGAATGTCTTCAATTGTTGCCTCTGTTTGGTCTACAACATTGCACGTAGAAAATCCTACGTATTTTGATCAGAGAAATAGTGGGGAGCAATTGCATGTATTTTGATCAGAGAACTAGTGGGGAGCTTGCGGTGATTCCCTAAATTCCTGAGTAGTCACAAGTACTACATATACAAACAAACTCAAGTGATAATTATTGTGAAAAACAATTATGAAAGAAAATAAAATAAAATAGAATAAAGTAAACAAAGGACTTATGCATGAGGTGCAGTATCTGAGGTGTGCTTCCTTTTAATACATGCATGGAGGTCACCACACCAAACGTAGGTTTGGATGTGGTGTAAAGATAATGTGCTGAGGAATGAGCATGCATGATTGTATGAAGACTAGATTGTGGTGTATATAGAATGTAATATGATTAGGGCTTAATGAAGGGTTTGCCATGTGAATTTAATGCCCTAACATACTACTTGGTGCCTATTACGTTATATGTGAGTGTACAAGTGGATCCCTGGGAGTAGCTTTTAATTCAGGCGTAGTACGTAGGTTGATTCACGTTATACGTGAAGAACAACAAGTGCCCTGGGAGGAAGGATTAGGCTCACATAGTACTTGGGAAAGTGGCGTAGTACGTGATGGAACAAAAGTTCCCTGGGTGTGGCTTTTGCCCCCCAGGTGCTATACGTGAGAAATCTCACATAGTACGCGAACTGCCACTCACGCATATGCGTGCGGCATGCGTATGTGCCACGCCAAAATTTTCACCAGCACGCGTACGCATACAGTACGCGTACACATGACCCTTGCTCAGTGTAGTATGTGAAAACTTTTATGTTGTACGCTGGATGAGAAATTTCTCTTGGAAGTAAATAATTTAACCACGTTGTATGTGGTGCCTTCACGTACAATGTAAGGGCTTCCCCCACACCACACTTTATGTGGAATCAAATGTTCTCCTTCAATTTTCTTGCACCAAACTTCCTGTAAATGTTCATGCATATTATAACACAAGATAATAACTAAAACTATGTAAAGAAACAACAAAAATTTAAAGGATACTAAGTATTGGGTTGCCTCCCAATAAGAGCTTCTTTAACGTCACTAGCTTAACAATTCACCCCTTCTAAGTGAGGAGTTGTGTAGTCCTTTAGTGATATATCTTGCCTCCAAGATAATGCTTGAGCCTCTAACCATTGACAGTGTAAGTTCTCCCTGAATTACCTTCCATAATCTCTACATGACCACAGGGAGAAACTTTGTTGATTGTAAAAGGACCGGACCATCTGGACTTGAGCTTTCTTGGAAATAATTTGAGCCTGGAATTGTATAGAAGCACTAGCTATCCAAGTTAAAAAAATTCTTGAAGTAATTCTCTTGTCATGCCACATCTTGGTCTTCTCTTTATAGAGCCTTGATTTCTCATATGCCTCCATCTGAAACTCATCAAGTTCATTGAGTTGGAGGAGTCTTTTCTCTCCAGGCGCCTTTGCATCAAAGTTCAGAAACTTTTTGCCCAGTAAGCTCTATGCTCTAGCTCTACCAATAGGTGACAGGCCTTGCCGTAGACAAATTGATAAGGCGACATCCCAATCAGAGTTTTGAAGGCTGTGCAGTAGGCCCAGAGGGCATCATCAATCTTTTTAGCCCAGTCCTTCCTTAAAGCACCCACAATCTTCTCTAGAATTCTCTTAAGCTCTCTATTAGAGACCTCTAGTTGACCACTGGTTTGAGGATGGTAAGGAGCAGCTACCTTATGCTTGACACCATACCTCAGAAGAAGTGCATCTAACTATTTATTGCAAAAGTGGCTGCCACCATCACTAATCAAGGTTTGGGAAACACCAAACCTACGAAGGATGTATTTCTTAAGGAAACTCATCACCACCTTGGTATCATTGGTGGCTAGAGGTGCAGCTTTCACCCATTTAGAGACATAATCAACTGCAACCAAGATCTAGCTGTTAGAGTAGGAAGAAGGGAATGGTCCCATAAAGTCTATGCCCCAAACGTCAAATAGTTCAACCTCAAGAATAGGGTTTAGAGGCATTTCATTCTTCTTGGACAGAGCCTCAACTCTCTAACAAGGATCACAATGCTTCACAAATTTCCTTGCATCCTTGAAGAGTATGGGCAAGTAAAATTCACACTGAAGGACTTTTGTTGTTGTTCTTTCTCCACCAAAATATCCACCATATTCAGAACCATGGCAATGCTAGAGAATTTATGGAGTCTCTTCCTCTAAAACACACCTTTGGATAATGCCATCCGAACATGTCTTGAACAAATATGGATCGTCCCAAAGGAAATACTGGGCGTCATGCTGTAACTTTTTAATCTGTTGCTTAGTAAATTTCTTTGCAATTATCCTTCCGGCCTTGTAATTGGCCATATCAGCAAACCATGGTGGCTTATGAATTAAATATAAGTGCTCATCAGGGAGCTCTTCCTGAAGTAGGAGTGGAGCTTCTTGGTTCTTTTCAGGTTCAATTCAAGAGAGATAATCAGCTACTTGATTCTCGGAGCCTCTCCTATCTTTGATTTCAATGTCAAACTCTTGTAGGAGGAGCACCCACCTAATCAATCTTAGTTTGGAATCCTGCTTAGTCAAAAGGTACTTAAGAGCAGAATGACCAGTGTAAGCAATAACCTTAGTACCAACTAAATAAGATCTAAACTTATCAAAAGTAAAATACAACAGCAGGTAACTCTTTTTTAGTGGTAGTATAATTCCTCTGAGTATCGTTTAATACCCTACTGGCATAGTATATCACGTGTAGTAATTTAGCTTGTCCTTGTCCCAAAACAACTTCAATTGCAACATCACTTGCATCACACATTAATTCAAAGGATGATATCCAATTAGGAGGAGCAATAATGGGTGTAGAGACAAGCTTGACCTTAAGAGTTTCAAAGGCATGTAGGCATTCCTCATCAAAATTAAATGGAGCATTAGCAACTAGAAGATTATTTAGTGGTTTTGCTATTTTGGAAAAATCTTGAATAAATCTTCTATAGAATCCTACATGACCCAAAAAACTCCTTATGCCCTTTACATTCACAGGGGGTGGGAGCTTCTCAATAACCTCTGTCTTGTTTTTGTCATCCTCTATGCCTTTGCTTGAGATGCGATGCCCAAGAACTATACCTTCTGTAACCATAAAATGACACTTTTTCCAATTTAAAACCAGGTTAGTTTCTTGGCACCTTATCAAGACTAAGGCTAGGTGTTGCAAGCATTATTCAAAGGAATTATCAAAGATAGAGAAATCATCCATAAAAACCTCAATAAATTTTTCAATCATATTAGAAAAGATGGAAAGCATGCACCTTTGAAAAGTAGAAGGAGCATTACACAAACCGAAAGGCATACAGCGATAGGCAGAGACTCCAAAAGGGCATGCGAAAACTGTCTTCTCTTGATCTTGAGGGTGCATGACTATTTGGTTGTAGCCATAGTATCTATCCAAGAAGCAGTAAAAGGCATGTCCAGCTAATTTCTCTAGCATCTGATCAATAAATAGAAGAGGGAAGTGATCCTTCCTTTTGGTTGTGTTGAGCCGCCTATAATCAATGCACATCCTCCACCCAGTTACTATCTGTGTAGGAATGAGCTCATTTTTGTCATTAACTATCACAGTCATGCCTCCTTTCTTGGGAACAACCTGAACTGGACTCACCCAAGAACTATCAGAGATCTGGTAAATAATTTTGGCTTCCCACAGCTTCATTACTTCCTTCATGGTGGGATTGAGTCTCCTTTATGCTTGCACCAATGGTTTAGCATACTCTTCGACTAAAGTTTTGTGCATACACATTGCAGGACTTATTCCCATCAGATCACTGGTGCACAGAAATTGTGATTACACTTTGATTATGTAAAATTCATCGCTCTTTCTTTCCCTGGTAATGGCGCCAAAAACATGATGCCAATACCATGGTTCACAACTTCGCACAACTAACCAGCAAGTGCACTGGGTCGTTCAAGTAATACCTTACGTGAGTAAGGGTCGAATCCCACGGAGATTGTTGGTATGAAGCAAGCTATGGTCACCTTGTAAATCTCAGTCAGGTAGGGTTAAATGTGATTGGATTAGATAATTAAAAGATAAAGAATAAAGGATAGAAATACTTATGTAAAGCATTGGTGAGAATTTCAGATAAGCGAATAGAGATGCTTTCGTTCCTCTGAACCTCTACTTTCTTGCTATCTTCATCCAATCAGTCTTACTCCTTTCCATGGCTGGCTTTATGTGATACATCACCATTGTCAATGGCTACTTTTGGTCTTCTCTCGGGAAAATGATCCAAATGCCCTGTCACGGCACGGCTAATCGTCTGGAGGCATCACCCTTGTCAATGGTTTCATCTTATCCTCTCAGTGAAAATGATCAACGCACCCTGTCACGGCACGGATATTCATCTGTCGGTTCTCGATCATGCTGGAATAGGATTTACTATCCTTTTGCGTCTGTCACTAACGCCCAACAATCGCGAGTTTGGAGCTCGTCACAGTCATTCATTCATCGAATCCTACTTGGAATACCACAGACAAGGTTTAGACCTTCTGGATTCTCTTGAATGCCGCCATCATTCTAGCTTACACCACAAAGATTTCGATTAAGAGATCTAAGAGATATTCATTCAATTCTAATGTAGAACGGAAGTGGTTGTTAGGCACGCGTTCATAGGGAATGATGATGATTGTCACGTTCATCACATTCAGGTTGAAGTGCGAATGAATATCTTAGAAGCGAAATAAGATGAATTGAATAGAAAACAGTAGTACTTTGCATTAATCTTTGAGGAACAGCAGAGCTCCACACCTTAATCTATGGAGTGTAGAAACTCTACCGTTAAAAATACATAAGTGAAAGGTCCAGGCATGGCCGAATGGCCAGCCCCTCTGATCTAAGAACTAGGCATCCAAAGATGATCAAAGGATCAAAAGATAATCCAAAGATGTCAAATACAATAGTGAAATGTCCTATTTATAATAAACTAGTTACTAGGGTTTACAGGAGTAAGTAATTGATGCATAAATCCACTTCCGGGGCCCACTTGGTGTGTGCTTGGGCTGAGCTTTGAGTGTTGCACGTGTAGAGGTCCTCCTTGGAGTTGAACGCCAGCTTTTGTGCCAGTTTGGGCGTTCAACTCTGGTTTTGGCTCCTTTTCTGGCGCTGGACGCCAGATTTGGGCAGAAAGCTGGCGTTGAACGCCAGTTTACGTCATCTATTCTTGGCAAAAGTATGGACTCTTATACATTGCTAGAAAGCCCTGGATGTCTACTTTCCAACGCAATTGGAAGCGCGCCATGTAGAGTTCTGTAGCTCCAGAAAATCCACTTTGAGTGCAGGGAGGTCAGAATCCAACAGCATCAGCAGTCCTTTTTCAACCTCTGAATCTGATTTTTGCTCAAGTCCCTCAATTTCAGTCAGAAAATATCTGAAATCACAGAAAAACACACAAACTCATAGTAAAGTCCAGAAATGTGAATTTAACATAAAAACTAGTGAAAACATCCCTAGAAGTAACTAGATCCTACTAAAAACATACTAAAAACAATGTCAAAAAGCGTATAAATTATCCGCTCATCACAACACCAAACTTAAATTGTTGCTTGTCCCCAAGCAACTGAAAATCAAATAGGATAAAAAGAAGAGAATATACTATAAATTCCAAACTATCAATGAAACATAGCTTCAATCATATGAGCGGGACTTATAGCTTTTTGCCTCTTGAATAGTTTTGGCATCTCACTTTAGCCATTGAGGTTCAGAATGATTGGCATCTATAGGAACTCAGAGTTCAGATAGTGTTATTGATTCTCCTAGTTCAGTAAGATGATTCTTGAACACAGCTTCTTTATGAGTCTTGGCCGTGGCCCTAAGCACTTTGTTTTCCAGTATTACCACCGGATACATAAATGCCACAGACACATAATTGGGTGAACCTTTTCAGATTGTGACTCAGCTTTGCTAAAGTCCCCAACTAGAGGTGTCCAGGGTTCTTAAGCACACTCTTTTTTTGCTTTGGACCTTGACTTTAACCGCTCAGTCTCAAGTTTTCACTTGACACCTACACGCCACAAGCACATGGTTAGGGACAGCTTGGTTTAGCCGCTTAGACCAGGATTTTATTCCTTTAGGCCCTCCTATCCAATGATGCTCAAAGCCTTGGGATCCTTCTTATTTACCCTTGCCTTTTGGTTTTAAGGGTTATTGGCTTTTTGCTCTTGCCTCTTGGTTTTAAGAGCTTTTGGCTTTTTCTGCTTGCTTTTTCTTTTTCTTTCTATTTTTTTTCGCCTATTTTTTTTTTCTGCAAGCTTTGTTCTTTGCTGCTTTTTCTTGCTTCAAGGATCATTTTTATGATTTTTCAGATTATCAAATAACATGTCTCCTAGTCATCATTCTTTCAAGAGCCAACATATTTAACATTCTTAAACAACAACTTCAAAAGACATATGCACTGTTCAAGCATACATTCAGAAAACAAGAAGCATTGTCACCACATTAATATAATTAAGCTAAGTTCAAGGATAAATTCGAAACTCATGTACTTCTTGTTCTTTTGAATTAAAACATTTTTCATTTAAGAGAGGTGATGGATTCATAGGACATTCATAACTTTAAGACATAGTCACTAACTACTAATGATCATGTAATGAAGACACAAACATAGATAAGCACATAACATAGAAAACGAAAAACAGAAGAATTAAGAACAAGGAATGAATCCACCTTAGTGATGGTGGCGTTTCCTTCTTGAGGAACCAATGATGTCCTTGAGCTCTTCTATGTCTCTTCCTTGTCTTTGTTGTTCCTCCTTCATTGCTTTTTGATCTTCTCTTATTTCATGAAGCATGATGGAGTGCTCTTGATGTTCCACCCTTAGTTGTCCCATATTGGAACTCAATTCTCCTAGGGAGGTGTTGATTTGCTCCCAATAATTTTGTGGAGGAAAGTGCATTTGAGGCATCTCCGGGATCTCATGGTAATGAGCTTCTTGCGCCTCTTGAGCTCCATGGATGGGCTCTCTTGCTTGCTCCATCTTTTTCTTAGTGATGGGCTTGTCCTCTTTGATGAGGATATCTCTCTCTATGTCAATCCCAGCCGAATTGCATAGGTGGCAAATGAGGTGAGGAAAGGCTAACCTTGCCATAGTGGAGGACTTGTCAGCCACCTTGTAGAGTTCTTGAGGTATAATCTCATGAACTTCCACCTCTTCTCCAATCATGATGCTATGGATCATGATGGCCCGGTCTATAGTAACTTCAGACCGGTTGCTCGTGGGAATGATTGAGCATTGAATGAACTCCAACCATCCTCTAGCTACAGGCTTGAGGTCCAATCTTCTTAGTTGAACCGGCTTGCCTTTGGAGTCAATCTTCCATTGAGCTCCTTCTACACATATGTCCATAAGGACTTGGTCCAACCTTTGATCAAAGTTGACTCTCCTTGTGTAGGGGCATGCGTTCTCTTCCATGTTTGGCAAGTTGAACGCCAACCTCACATTTTCTGGACTAAAATCTAAGTATTTCCCCCGAACCATTGTAACATAGTTCTTTGGATCCGGGTTCTTACTTTGATCATGGTTCTTGGTGATCCATGCATTGGCATAGAACTCTTGAACCATTAGGATGCCGACTTGTTGAATGGGATTTGTTAGAACTTCCCAACCTCTTCTTTGAATTTCATGTCGGATCTCCGGATACTCATTTCTTTTGAGTTTGAAAGGGATCTCAGGGATCACCTTCTTCTTGGCCACAACATCATAGAAGTGGTCTTGATGGGCTTTGGAGATGAACCTTTCCATCTCCCATGACTCGGATGTGGAAGCTTTTGTCTTCCTTTTCCCCTTTCTAGAGGATTCTCCGGTCTTAGGTGCCATCAATGGTAATGGAAAAACAAAAAGCTTATGCTTTTACCACACCAAACTTAGAGTTTTGCTCGCCCTCGAGCAATAAAAGGAAGAATAGATGAAGAAGAAGAAGAAATGGAGGAGAGGGAGAGTGGGAAGTGTTTCGGCCAAGAAGGGTGTAGAGAGGTGTGTTGTGTGAATTTGATGAAGAATAGAGGGCTTTATATAGGGAAGGGAGGGGGGGTTAAGGTTCGGCCATAAGGGTGGGTTTGGGTGGGAAATTGGTTTTGAATTTTGAAGGTAGGTGGAGTTTATGAGGTAGGTTTATTGGGAAGAGTGGGTGGATGTGAGTGGTGAAGGTTTAATGGGGAAGAGGGTTTATGGGATTGTGTGAAAGAGGGGTGAGAAGAAGTGAGTGGAGGTAGGTGGGGATCCTGTGGGGTCCACAGATCCTGAGATGATCCTGTGGGGTCCACAGATCCTGAGGTGTTCAAGGATTTACAACATTGCACCAAATTAGGCATGTAAAATGCCCTTGCACACAACTCTGGGCGTTCAGCGCCAGGTTGGTGCCCATTTTGGGCGTTCAACACCCATTTGTTGCCATTTCTGGTGTTGAACGCCAGAACCATGCTTGTTCTGGGCGTTCAGCGCCAGGATGCTGCCCATTTTAGGCGTTCAGCGCCAGAACCATGCTCTGTTCTGGCGTTGAACGCCAGACATATGCTTCCTCCAGGGTGTGATTTTTCTTCTGCTGTTTTTGATTCCGTTTTCAATTTTTATATTTATTTTGTGACTCCACATGATCATGAACCTATAAAGACATATAACTAAGAAAAATATTGTTAGATAAATAAAAATTGGGTTTCCTTCCAACAAGCGCTTCTTTAATGTCAATAGCTTGACAGTGGGCTCTCATGGAGCCTCACAGATATTCAGAGCATTGTTGAGACTCTCCAACACCAAACTTAGAGTTTGGATATGGGAGTTCAACACCAAACTTAGAGTTTGGTTGTGGCCTCCCAACACCAAACTTAGAGTTTTACTGTGGGAGCTTTGTTTGACTCTGCTTTGAGAGAAGCTTTTTCTGCTTCCTCTCCATGGATGCAGAGGGAGATCCTTGAGTTGTGAACACAAGGTTGTCCTCATTCAATTGAAGGATCACTTCTCCTCTGTCCACATCAATCATAGCTCTTGCTGTGGCTAGGAAAGGTCTTCCTAGGATGATGGATTCATCCTCTTCCTTTCCAGTATCCAGGACTATGAAATCATCAGGGATGTAAAGGCCTTCAACCTTTACCAGCACGTTCTCTACTTGTCCATAAGCCTGTTTTCTTGAATTGTCTGCCATCTCTAATGAGATTTTAGCAGCTTGCACCCCATAGATTCCCAGTTTCTCTATTACAGAGAGAGGCATGAGGTTTATCCCTGAACCAAGGTCACACAGAGCCTTAAAGATCATGGTGCCTATGGTACAAGGTATTATGAACTTTCCAGGATCCTGTTTCTTCTGAAGCAATGTCAGTTGATCCAGATCACTTAGTTCATTGGTGAACAAGGGAGGTTCATCTTCCCAAGTCTCAATATCAGATAATTTGGCATTCAGCTTCCTGATTGCACCAAGGAACTTGGCAGTTTGCTCTTCAGTAACATCCTTATTCTCTTCAGAAGAGGAATACTCATCAGAGCTCATGAAGGGCATAAGGAGGTTCAATGGAATCTCTATGGTCTCTAGATGAGCCTCAGAGTCCTTTGGTTCCTCAGAGGGAAGCTCCTTATTGGTCACTGGACATCCCAGGAGGTCTTCTTCCTTGGGATTTACGTCCTCCTCTCCTTCTTTGGGTTCGGCCATGGTGCTTATGTCAATGGCCTTGCACTCTCCTTTTGGGTTCTCTTCTGTATTGCTTGGGAGAGTACTAGGAGGGATTTCAGTGATCCTCTTACTCAGCTGGCCCACTTGTGCTTCCAAATTTCTAATGGAAGACCTTGTTTCATTCATGAAACTCACAGTGGCCTTGGACAGATCAGAGACTAAGTTTGCCAAATTAGAAGTATTTTTTTCAGAGTTCTCTGCCTGTTGCTGAGTGGATGATGGAAAAGGTTTATTATTGTTAAACCTGTTTCTTCCACCATTATTAAAGCCTTGTTGAGGCTTTTGATCCTTCCATGAGAAATTTGGATGATTTCTCCATGATGAGTTATAGGTGTTTCCATAAGGTTCACCTAAGTAATTCACCTCTGCTATTGCAGGGTTCTCAGGATCATAAGCTTCTTCTTCATAAGAAGCCTCTTGAGTACTGTTGGATGCAGCTTGCATTCCATTCAGACTTTGAGAGATCATATTGACTTACTGAGTCATTATTTTGTTCTGAGCCAATATGGCATTCAGAGTATCAACTTCAAGAACTCCCTTCTTCATAGGTGTCCCATTACTCACAGGATTCCTCTCAGAAGTGTACATGAACTGGTTATTAGCAACCATGTCAATGAGTTCTTGAGCTTCTGCAGGCGTTTTCTTTAGGTGAATGGATCCACCTGTAGAAGTATCCAATGACATCTTTGATAACTCAGACAGACCATCATAGAATATATCCAGGATGGTCAATTCTGAAAGCATGTCAGAAGGACACTTTTTGGTCAGTCCTTTGTATCTCTCCCAAGCTTCATAGATGGATTCACCTTCTTTCTGTCTGAAGGTTTGAACATCCACTCTAAGCTTGCTCAGCTTTTGAGGAGGAAAGAACTTGGCTAGGAAAGCCTTGACCAGCTTATCCCAAGAGTTCAGACTATCCTTAGATTGAGAGTCCAACCATATTCTAGCTCTGTCTCTTACAGCAAATGGGAAAAGCATGAGCCTGTAGACTTCAGGATCTACTCCATTAGTCTTAACAGTATCACAGATCTGCAAGAATTCAGTTAAGAACTGAAAAGGATCTTCAGATGGAAGTCCATGAAACTTGTAGTTCTGCTGCATCAGAGAAACTAATTGAGGTTTCAGCTCAAAGTTGTTTGCTCCAATGGCAGGAATGGAGATGCTTCTTCCATGTAAATTGGAATTAGGTGCAGTAAAGTCACCAAGCATCCTCCTTGCATTATTATTATTTTCGGCTGCCATCTCCTCTTCCTGTTCGAAAATTTCTGACAGGTGCTTGCTGGTTTGTTGTAATTTAGCTTCTCTTAATTTTCTCTTCAGAGTCCTTTCAAGTTCTGGATCTGCTTCAACAAGAATGTTCTTGTCCTTGCTCCTGCTCATATGACAAAGAAGAGAGCACAGAAAAATAATAATAATAGAGATCCTTTATACCACAATATAGGGATCCCTTTGTGAGTGGAAGAAAAGAGGGAGACAAAGAATGTGATGTAAAGAAAGAAACACAAATATGAGGAGGGCAGAGATGTGAGATGAGATGTTAGTAAATGAATAGATAAATAGAATAAGATGGGAGAGGGAGAATTTTCAAAAATAATTTTTTGAAAAAGAGTTAGTGATTTTCGAAAATAGTTTTTGAAAAAGGTTAGTATTTTTTTTCGAAAAATTTTAAAACCAAAAATAAAAATAGTTAGTTAATAAAAAAGAAATTTTTGAAAAAGAGGGAAGATATTTTCGAAAATTAGAGAGAGAGAGTTAGTTAGGTAGTTCTGAAAAAGTTAAGGAACAAACAAAAAGTTAGTTAGTTAGTTGAAACAAATTTTGAAAAGATAAGAAGTTAGGAAGTTAGAAAAGATATTTTGAAATCAAATTTTTGAAAAAGATAAGATAAGAAGATATTTTGAAAAGATATGATTGAAATTAGTTTTGAAAAAGATTTGATTTTTAAAATCACAATTAATGACTTGATTCATAAGAAATCACAAGATATGATTCTAGAACTTAAAGTTTGAATCTTTCTTAACAAGCAAGTAACAAACTTGAAATTTTTGAATCAAAACATTAATTGTTATTGTTATTTTCGAAAATTTGGTACAAAAATAAGAAAAAGATTTTTGAAAAATATTTTTGGAATTTTCGAAAATAACTAAGAAATTTGAAAAAGATTTGATTTTTGAAAAAAAAGATTTTGAAAAAGGTGAGATTTTTAAATTGAAAATTTGATTTGACTCATAAAAACAACTAGATTTTTTTAAAAATTTTTGAAAGAGTCAACTCAAATTTTCGAATTTATGAGAGAAAAAAAACGAAAAGATATTTTTTTGATTTTTGAATTTTTATGATGAGAGAGAAAATTAAAAACATCATTTTCATGTTTTTCTCTTTTATTTTTGAATCAAAACAAGGAATGCATGCAAGAATGCTATGAATGTCAAGATGAACACCAAGAACACTATGAAGATCATGATGAACATCAAGAACACATTTTTGAAAAATTTTTAATGCAAAGAAAACATGCAAGACACCAAACTTAGAATTCTTGAATGCTTAGACACTAAGAATTCAAGAATGCATATGAAAAACAAGAAAAGACACAAAACATGCAAATGCAAAGATCAAACAAGAAGACTTACCAAGAACAACTTGAAGATCATGAAGAACACTATGAATGCATGATTATTTTCAAAAAAATGCAAGATGCACATGCAATTGACACCAAACTTATAACATGACTCAAGACTCAAACAAGAAACACAAAAATATTTTTGATTTTTATGCTTTTCTAATTTTTTTGGATTTTTCGAAAATTAATTGAAAAAGGAAAATAAGGATTCCAAAATTTTTAATATGAATTCCAGGAATCTTGCCATGTTAGTCTAAAGCTTCAGTCCAGGAATTAGACATGGCTCACTAGCCAGCCAAGCATTCAATGAAAGCTCCGGTCCAAAACACTAGACATGGCCAATGGCCAGCCAAGCTTCAGCAAACATAGATACCTCTCATGTATACAACAGCTGATATTTCATCCAACCTCATATACTTATGAGTGGAAGCCTCAGTCCAAAAGAATTTAGACATGGCTTTACAGCCAGCCAGGCTTCACATGCTTCATGAAACACTAGAATTCATTCTTTAAAAATTTTGAATAAAATTTTTCGAAAACAAAAGAAAACATTTTTGAAAGATTTTTTGAAAAATTTTTGAAAACAAAACAAAAAAGAAAATTACCTAATCTAAGTAACAGGATGAACCGTTAGTTGTCCAAACTCAAACAATCCCCGGCAACGGCGCCAAAAATTTGGTGCGCAGAAATTGTGATTACACTTTGATTATGTAAAATTCATCGCTCTTTCTTTCCCTGGTAATGGCGCCAAAAACATGATGCCAATACCATGGTTCACAACTTCGCACAACTAACCAGCAAGTGCACTGGGTCGTCCAAGTAATACCTTACGTGAGTAAGGGTCGAATCCCACGGAGATTGTTGGTATGAAGCAAGCTATGGTCACCTTGTAAATCTCAGTCAGGTAGGGTTAAATGTGATTGGATTAGATAATTAAAAGATAAAGAATAAAGGATAGAAATACTTATGTAAAGCATTGGTGAGAATTTCAGATAAGCGAATAGAGATGCTTTCGTTCCTCTGAACCTCTGCTTTCCTGCTATCTTCATCCAATCAGTCTTATTCCTTTCCATGGCTGGCTTTATGTGATACATCACCATTGTCAATGGCTACTTTCGGTCTTCTCTCGGGAAAATGATCCAAATGCCCTGTCACGGCACGGCTAATCGTCTGGAGGCATCACCCTTGTCAATGGTTTCATCTTATCCTCTCAGTGAAAATGATCAACGCACCCTGTCACGGCACGGCTATTCATCTGTCGGTTCTCGATCATGCTGGAATAGGATTTACTATCCTTTTGCGTCTGTCACTAACGCTCAGCAATCGCGAGTTTGGAGCTCGTCACAGTCATTCATTCATCGAATCCTACTTGGAATACCACAGACAAGGTTTAGACCTTCCGGATTCTCTTGAATGCCGCCATCATTCTAGCTTACACCACGAAGATTCCGATTAAGAGATCTAAGAGATACTCATTCAATTCTAATGTAGAACGGAAGTGGTTGTCAGGCACGCGTTCATAGGGAATGATGATGATTGTCACGTTCATCACATTCAGGTTGAAGTACGAATGAATATCTTAGAAGCGAAATAAGATGAATTGAATAGAAAACAGTAGTACTTTGCATTAATCTTTGAGAAACAGCAGAGCTCCACACCTTAATCTATGGAGTGTAGAAACTCTACCGTTAAAAATACATAAGTGAAAGGTCCAGGCATGGCCGAATGGCCAGCCCCTCTGATCTAAGAACTAGGCGTCCAAAGATGATCAAAGGATCAAAAGATAATCCAAAGATGTCAAATACAATAGTGAAATGTCCTATTTATAATAAACTAGTTACTAGGGTTTACAGGAGTAAGTAATTGATGCATAAATCCACTTCCGGGGCCCACTTAGTGCGTGCTTGGGCTGAGCTTTGAGTGTTACACGTGTAGAGGTCCTCCTTGGAGTTGAACGCCAGCTTTTGTGCCAGTTTGGGCGTTCAACTCTGGTTTTGGCTCCTTTTCTGGCGCTGGACGCCAGATTTGGGCAGAAAGCTAGCATTGAACGCCAGTTTGCATCGTCTATTCTTGGCCAAAGTATGAACTATTATACATTGCTGGAAAGCCCTGGATGTCTACTTTCCAACGCAATTGGAATCGCGGCATTTCGAGTTCTGTAGCTCCAGAAAATCCACTTTGAGTGCAGGGAGGTCAAAATCCAACAGCATCAGCAGTCCTTCTTCAACCTCTGAATCTGATTTTTGCTCAAGTCCCTCAATTTCAGTTAGAAAATACCTGAAATCACAGAAAAACACACAAACTCATAGTAAAGTCTAGAAATGTGAATTTAATATAAAAACTAGTGAAAACATCCCTAGAAGTAACTAGATCCTACTAAAAACATACTAAAAACAATGTCAAAAAGCGTATAAATTATCCGCTCATCAATCACCAATAGTCCATCCAATTTCGGTCTTATGGTCCTTTAGCAGCTTGATCAGTGCTTCTTCTTTGCAATTATTTAGTGAAAAATTAATAATTACTGGGTACGCCTCTGATTCTCCAAGAAACACATATTTTAGGGAAGGGGGCGGAGGCTTTAATTTAGGTGTTACTGGCTCCTCATCCTTAGGAGGTATGTATGTTGTTTCCTTAAGTGTTGTTGTTACTTCAATTTCTTCCCATTTCAGGCTGAACGGAGGCTTCATGTATTTCATTGAGTTCTTCCTTTTCTAATGCCTCTTGTACCAGTGGATCAATAATATCAATTTTATACAATCCGCAGAATTATTCGGGTGTTGCAAAGCTTTAAATACATTGAGCACAATTTGGTCATCATTCACCCTCAATGTCAATTCACCCTTCTGAACATCAATTAAAGCTCTCCCTGTAGCAAGAAATGGCCTTCCCGGTATAATAGAGGCATTGACATCCTCTTCCATATCCAATATGACAAAGTCCGCAAGAAAGACAAACGTCCTCACCTTCACCAATAAATTCTCAACAACACCTAAAGGGAATTTAAGAGAACGATAAGTAAGTTGTAAAGAGATTCTGGTAGGTTTTACCTCTTCAATTTGAAGCTTGCGTATTAAGGATAATGGCATGAGATTGATGCTTGCTCCAAGGTCACATAAAGCTCTTTCAACTGTTACTTCCCCAATAGTGCAGGAAATCACAAAGCTGCTTGGGTCCTTCAATTTCTCTAGGAGATTTTTCTGGATTATGGCACTGCATTTTTTGTAAAAACCACCATTTCATTCTCCTTCCAGTTTCTCTTCTTGGAAATCATCTCTTTCATAACTTTTGCATATAATGGCATTTGTTTAAGAGCTTCAGCAAAGGGAATATTAATTTGGAATTTCTTGAAGATCTCTAGGAACATGGAAAACTGTTGGTCTTTGGCCTCTTTGTGTAATCTTTGAGGATATGGAATCCGTGGCTTATATTTAGGCACTTGACTCTTCGCTTTTGGTACACTTCTGGGAGTTTGAATTTGTGGTGGCTAGGGAGAAGGAATCACACTGTCATTAAGGGCTTTTTCATCCTCTAGAGCTTCCTTTCTGTTCTCGGCAACATGAGCTTCATTCTCTGTCTTTTCTACTACTCTTCTACTTCTTAAACTAATGGCCTTGCACTCCTCCTTTGGGTTAGAAATTATGTTACTGGGGAGGACATTTGTGGATTTCTCCGTTCTTTGAGCAAGTTGGCCCATTTGTATCACCAAATTTCTCATTAAGGCTTCTTAGTTCTTGAAGCTAATCCTTGTACCTTCCATAAATTTTTTAAATCTATTTCAAGGTTAGAGAGCCTCTGAGAGTCTTGTGGGGTAGAATGTGAGGGAGGTGGCTGTTGGTGGTTCACATGATGGTTATTTAGGTTCGGGTGATGGTTGTTAAAAGTGCTCTATTTGGGATTGAAGTAATTAGACTGATGGGTGTTGTTGAATTGGTTAGGCCTTTGGTTTTGGTTTTCCCACCCAAAGTTTGGATGATTTCTCCATCCAGGGTTATAGATTTTAGAAAAGGGATCATTTTGAGGTGGTCTTGGAGGGTTGTCCATGTAATTTACTTGCTCTAGTGAGAGTTGTCCATACTCCATCCATAGTCCTTGAGAAAATTCATTACTGACACCATAAGAGTTTTCTTGAGAGCTTACTGCTGACACTTGCATTCCTCCTAGTTGTTGAGTAATTGCACTGATTTGTTGGGACATCACTTTATTCTGAGCCAGAATGGTATCCAAAGCATCTAACTCCATAACTTCTTTTCTTGCAACTGACCTTTCGGAAGAATAGAGATATTGATTATTGGCCACCATCTCAATCAATTCTTATGCTTCTTGAGTAGTTTTCTTCATATACAAAGATCCTCCAGCCAAGTTATCTAGTGACATCCATGAGGTCGGGGTGATCCCATCATAAAATATCTGAAGTTGGACCCAGTCAGAAAACATATCTTGAGGGTACTTTTCTGAGAATCTCTTTATATCTCTCCCAAGCTTCATAGAGGGACTCTCCTGCATACTGTTTGAAGGTCTGAACGTTGGTTCTGAGCTTAGTAAACCTTTGAGGTGGAAAGAACTTATTTAGAAACTTGGTGACCAAGTCCTCCCATGTGGCTATACTCTCCTTGCGCTGATTATATAGCTACTGCTTATCACGGTCTCTCACAGTAAAAGGAAAGAGCAATAGTCGGTAAACTTCAGCTAGGATGCCATTTGTCTTGACCGTGTCACAAATTTACTGGAAATTAGATATAAACAGATTTGGATCTTCTTGTGGGCTCCCACTGAACTGACAATTTTGCTGAACCAATGTAACAAGATGCGGCTTCAGTTCAAAATTGTTGGCATTGACAGTAGGTGTCACAATGCTACTTCCACAACTCCCTGGATTCAGATTAGTGTAAGATTCAAGAGTTCTCCTGAGTGGAGGGACGTTGACAATGTTGTCATCTGCCATGTCTAGTCTGGAAAATCCTTCTTCAACCACTTCTTCAATCTCTTCTTCAACTCTTTAGTTTCTAGCTTGTGTTCTTTGTTGTTGAAGAGTTCTTTCAATCTCAGAATTATAGTGAAGAGGTTTTCTATCCCTGTTATTCTGCATAGACAAAAATAATAAGAATATCAAATTGGAATTTCCTTCATAGTACCGAAGGGAATTTCCAGGGAGGAAATAAAGGAAACAGTATATAAACAAAAATAAAAAGGTCTAATCTAGGTAATCAATTGATCAGTAGTTTTTAACCACAATTAATTCTCGCCAACGGTGCTAAAAACTTGATGATTAAGAACACTGGCAAGTGCACCAGGTTGTATCAAGTATTAACTCACAGTGAGATGAGTGTCGATCCCACGAGGATTAACGGATTAAGCAAGAAAAATCAACCGATTAATCAAGTCAGATTAGCAAATTAGGATTTTGAAATGCTTTAAGCATAAATAGCAAATAAATGAAACTAGAACAGAAGTAACGGTAAGTATGAAAAAGATGTATGATTAAGAAAGTTAAGGTTTTAGAGATATTAGACGTCTGGATTAACACTTTTCACTTTCTACTCTAATTATGCAACGATTCTTTTATGACAAATCATCAGTAAATAAATCCAATTCCTTAGTGATTCAATTTCTCTTTAACCTAATCAAATGCTATCCCTTAGTCACTTAATTAAGAAAAGAGGTAATGACGTCTCTGATTTATAAAACCACACAATTCAGAAGAACTCAACCCAGTTGATTTTATTTCACTTATCAATCACTTTCAAAACTTAAGAATTATGAGAATCGATTTTTAAGTTTAATTTAATTAATCAACTTTTCCAAGAGATTAAGAAAATTCAAGTCGGAGAAGAATTGTTTCCCAACATATTCAAACCTTTGAGATGAAGGACAAAAACTGTTTCTCAATTAGAAGTAGAAAAGTTATTGCATTAACCCATAGAACTAACAGATCTCCTAACTTTAACCGAGGAGGATTAGAAACTCATGTTCTTCTTTAAAATCCTAGACAAATTAAACCTACAAAGTGCCAAAGAAGAGAAGAGGTTAGAACCCTCTTCATTTATATACTAACCTTAAAAGATAAAAAATTAAAATTCAAACTTCTAAATTAAATTTAAAATCAAACAGAATCAAATATTTTTCCTAATTATTTTTCATCATTAATCAACTTGTGATTGATTATTCAAAGAGTTGAGAAGTTGAGAACCTGGAAGAAGGATGGTCTTGGTTTGAGATCCTGGGAGAAGCTTCAAATCCCACGTAGTACGTGGTATGTATCACGTTATACGTGATGTAGAAATTGGCCGAGGAATGTATTTTGTGGGCTCATGTACAACGTGAAGTAGGTATGTCATACGTGAGCTAATTTTCCTCGATTTGGCCTTATGGAACTGCCCTAGTGATGAGTCCATATTTTACGATATATTTTGGTGTGATTTGAGTGGATTTCATCACATAAACTCACATTTATTTATCTAAATAGCATGCTTTTAGGATTTCTTCCTAAATTGTGCTTGAAAGTGAAAACATGCTCGTTTGTGCTTAATTTAGTCAATTTTAATTCACTTTAATCCTATTTGGTGCCTTGATGTATTTGTTAAGTGATTTCAGGTTTCCAAGGCAAGCATGGGCTGAAGAAGTGAGGAAAAGAGCATGCAAAAGGAAAGAAACCATGAAGAAATGAAGATTGGAAGTTTTAGCACCCGTGCGTACGCACAAGAAGGATTTGCGAGCGACGCGTACACGTGACCCACGCGTACGCGTGGATGGATTTTTGCACACTGACGCGTACGTGTGACCCACGCGTATGCGTGACCCGAACTGCATCAACTCATTAATTGCAAATCGCTGGGGGCAAATTTTGGGCCTCCAAAACTCAGTCCAACTCATTTCTGAAGCTATATGAGGCCAAAGTGAAGCTGAATGAAGGGGGGGCAATTAGGTTTATGTTTTTTATGTTTTTGCTTTAGTTCTCTAGAGAGAGAAGCTTCCCCCTCTCTTTAGAATTAGGGTTCTTTAGTTTAATTTCTTGTAATTTCTACTTTTAATTCTTATTTCATTTACTTTTTCTTGTCGTTTATTGTTATTGCAGCTTTATCTTCTTCATTTCTCTTGTTATTTCTTCTATTTTGTCATTTTTATATTTTATGACACTCTTGTTAACTTTAATTTTAATTAATGCAATTTATATTTTCATGTCATTTATTGCTTTGTTGAGTTGATATCTTTACTTTCCTTGATTGGTAGTTGTAGCATTTATTGTTTCTTGTCATTTTATCATGTTTTATTTTCATGCACACCAAGTGTTTGATAAAATGCTTGGCTTAGTTTTCTTGGCTTGGAATTGATGACTTTGGTGATCCTTGAGTCTTTGATGTCCATTCTTGTTTGATACATTAGAGTAGTTAGTTGATTTGGTCTCCCTTGACTCTATGTGACCCTTAGTGTTGACATAGGACTTAGGGATTGGAATTAACTATGCCTATTTGACTTATCTTCGATGTAAGGTTGACTAAGTAAGATTAACTCTTCATAATCATCATATGTCTGTGGTCAATGGCTAGGATAGGCAACCTTAGATCTCAATTACTTGCCAAGATGTTTTCTTGCATTTGAAGTTTCCTTTCCTTGCATTTAATTGCTTTGACTTTTATTGCTTTGATGTTTAATTTCTTGCATGTTTAGTTTTCACACTCTTGGTTGAGAAATTGGATGTTTGGGTGGAATTGAGTTGTGGATGTCCATTCCGCATTGTGTGAGAATAGTTAATTGGTTTGGTTTCCATTGACGCTACTCTTTCACTAAGTAATTAGTGAGTTGACTAGGACTTATGGATTGAGATCAATTACACACTTTTGACTAATTCTCAAGGAGCATTGACTAATTTGGATTGATTCCACACAATTGCCATGTTTGTGGTCCATAACTAGGATAGGAATCCCAAATTCCCCAATTCTTGCCAAGAGTTGCCATTTACATTCCTTGCATGTTTATTTGCTCCCTTGCTATTTACATTCCCTTGCTCTCTTGCTTTCATTCCTACTTCTCCATGCTCTCCCTCATAGCCAATAATATGACACTTAATTGCGATTCCTAGGGAGAACGACTCGGGAGTTTAAATACTCTTGGTTATTTGATTTGAATTGTGATTTATTCTTTGATTTAAACTTTGATTGTGAGAGTTAATTATTGGTTTGGACTATGCTATTAATAAAGTGATTCTTATTTTGATTGATTCTAAACCGATAATAATTCTCACATCAAATTTGGCGCCTTTGTCGGGAAAGTCGCAATGGTGTTGTATTCTTGGCTATTGTTAATATGGGAATAGTGTGAATAGCTTAATTTTGGTTAATTGTACATATGTTGCTTGCTTTTGGTTAATGTGAACATGTGAATATGTGAATAGTTGTTTTGGTTGGTTGCTTATTTTTGCTAGCTTTAGGAGTTCATTTTACTTGTTCTTATTATCTTTGGTCTTCATTTTATTTTTATCCTATGAATTCTCACCCATTGCATTGTGAGTTTTGTTGCTATTGTGTCCCTATATGGAAAGAAAGGGATTGACAACAAGAGTGGGTGCACAAGCTTGGTAATCTCAATTGCCTTGGAGGATACAAGTTTGGGTGGAATTTCAAGGAGGTTTGATGAGAGCTCTCAATAAGTCCAACTTAAGGACATTAAACCAAAGTGCTAGGTGGGAGACACCCCACCATGGTATCTGATGAGCGGATAATTTATACGCTTTTTGGCATTGTTTTTACATAGTTTTTAGTATGATTTAGTTAGTTTTTAATATATTTTTATTAGTTTTTAAATAAAAATCACATTTCTGGAATTTCTATGAGTTTGTGTGTTTTTCTGTGATTTCAGGTAATTTCTAGCTGAAATTGAGGGGCTTGAGCAAAAATCAGATTCAGAGGTTGAAGAAGGACTGCAGATGCTATTGGATTCTGACCTCCCTGCACTCAAATTGGATTTTCTGGAGCTACAGAAGTCCAAATGGCGCGCTCTCAATTGCGTTGAAAAGTAGACATCCAGGACTTTCCAGCAATATATAATAGTCCATATTTTGCCCGAGTTTATAAGACGCAAATTGGCATTCAACGTCAGCTCTCTGCCCTATTCTAGAGTTAAACGCCAGAAACAGGTTGCAAAGCAGAGTTAAACGCCAGAAACAGGTTACAAACTGGCGTTCAACTCCAAGGAAGACGTCTACATGTGAAAGCTTCAATGCTCAGCCCAAGCACACACCAAGTGGGCCCCGGAAGTGGATTTCTGCATCATTTACTCATTTCTGTAAACCCTAGTAACTAGTTTGGTATAAATAGGACTTTTTACTATTGTATTTATATCTTTAGTTTTATTTTTAGTTTCATCTTTGGATTATCTTTTGATCCTTGGATCACGTTTTAGGGGCTGGCCATTCAGCCATGCCTGGACCTTGTTCTTATGTATTTTCAACAGTAGAGTTTCTACACACCATAGATTAAGGTGTGGAGCTCTGCTGTTCCTCATGAATTAATGCAAAGTACTATTGTTTTTCTATTCAATTCAAGCCTATTTCTTATCTAAGATATACACTTGTTCTTCAACCTGAGGAAGGTGATGATCCGTGACACTCATCATCATTCTCACCCATGAACGCGTGCCTGATAACCACCTCCGTTCTACTTGCAATTGCTTAAGTGCATATCTCTTAGCCTTCTGGTTCATGACGCATGGTTGCCTCGCCTGACAACCGAGCCTTCCATTCCATGAGATCAGAGTCTTCGTGGTATAAGCTAGAATTATTGGCGGCCATTCTTGAGATCCGAAAAGTCTAAACCTTGTCTGTGATATTCCGAGTAGGATCCGAGAAGGGATGGCTGTGACGAGCTTCAAACTCGCGAGTGCTGGGCGTAGTGACAGACGCAAAAGGATGACTGAATCCTATTCCAGTATGATCAAGAACTGACAGATGAATAACCGTGCGGTGACAGCGCATTTTGGACCATTTTCACTGAGAGGACAGGATGTAGCCATTAACAACGGTGATGCCCTGCATAAGCTTGCCATGGAAGGGAGTAGGAATGATTGGATGAAGATAGCAGGAAAGCAGAGGTTCAGGAGGAACGAAAGCATCTCTATACGCTTATCTGAAATTCTCACCAATAAACTACATAAGTATCTCTATCCTAGTTTATATCTTAATTATGTTTTAATTATCAATTCTCTATAACCATCTGAATCCGCCTGACTGAGATTTACAAGGTGACAATAGCTCGCTTTAAGCCGACAATCTCAGTGGGATCGACCCTTACTCACGTAAGGTTTATTACTTGGACGACCCAGTGCACTTGCTGGTTAGTTGTGCGAAGTTGTGACAAAGTGTGATTCACGTTTGAGAGCACCAAGTCTTTGGCGCCATTGTTAATGATCGCAATTTCGTGCACCAAGTTTTTGGCACCGTTGCCGGGGATTGCTCGAGTTTGGATAACTGACGGTTCATCCTGTTGCTCAGATTAGGTAATTTTATTTTAATTTTAACCTTTTTGTTTTTATTATTCTTATTTTCAAAAAAATGAAAAAAAAATAAAAAAATAAAATTTTTAATTAAAAAAAAATTATTCTATGTTCTTCAGAATTTTTAAGAAGGAATTCTAGAATCTCATGAGATGGGTTGAATCCTGGCTGGCTATTAAGCCATGTCTAATCTTTTGGACCGAGGTTTCAACTATCTCAAGAGAAGAGCTTCTTTGTCTTTTCCAGCAAATTAGCTGTTGTATGTAATGTTCTGCTGAAGCTTGGCTGGCCATTGGCCATGTCTAGTGTTTTGGACCGGAGCTTTCACTGAAAGCTTGGCTAGCTAGTAAGCCATGTCTAATTCCTGGACCGGAGTTTTAGAATAATATTGTATGATTCCTGGAATTCCTATTAAAAATTTTGAAATCCTTATTTTTCTTTTTCCAAATAAATTTTGAAAAATACCAAAAATTTTAATAAAATCATAAAATGAAAAATAATTTGATGTTTCTTGTTTAAGTCTTGTGTCAATTTTTAAGTTTGGTGTCAATTGCGTGTTTATCTCTTTCTTGCATTTTTCGAAAATTCATGCATTGCATTCTTCATGATCTTCAAGTTGTTCTTGGTAAGTCTTCTTGTTTGATCTTTAAAATTTCTTGTTTTGTGTCTTTTCTTGTTTCTCATATGCATTTTTGAATTATTAATGTCTCAACATTGAAAATTTCTATGTTTGGTGTCTTGCACATTTTTCTTTTCTTAAAAAATTTTCAAAAATAAGTTCTTGGTGTTCATCTTGACATTCAAAGTGTTCTTGGTGTTCATCTTGACACTCATAGTGTTCTTGCATGCATCTTTTATTTTAATCCAAAATTTTTATGTTTTGCAACAATTTTATGTTTTTCTCTTTCTTCATTAAAATTCAAAAATAAAAAATATCTTTCCCTTTTTCTCTCATAAACTTTCGAAAATTTGAGTTGACTTTTTCAAAAATTTTTAAAATCCAGTTGTTTCTTATGAGTCAAATCAAATTTTCAATTTAAAAATTCTATCTTTTTCAAATCTTTTTCATTTTTTCTTTCATAATTTTAGAAAATTTCAAATTGATTTTCAAAACTCTTTTTCTTATTTTATTTCATAATTTCAAAATCTTTACTAACAATTAATGTGATTGATTCAAAAATTTTAAGTTTGTTACGTGCCTAATAAGAAAGGTTCAATCTTTAAATTTTAAAATCCAATCTTTTTGTTTCTTGTTAGTCAAGTAATCAACTTTAATTTTCAAAACAAATCTTTTTAAATTTCTTTTTCAAATCTTTTTCAAAATTAATTTCAAAATCTTTTCTAACTTCTTATCTTTTCAAAATTTGATTTCAAATCTTTTTCAATTAACCACTTAACTTTTTGTTTGATTCTTATCTTTTTCAAAACTACCTAACTAACTCTCTCTTTCTAATTTTCGAAAATCCCTTCCCTCTTTTTCAAAATTCCTTTTTAATTAACTAATTGTTTTAAACTTTAATTTAATTTAATTTCATTTTTCTTTTTAATTTTTGAATTATAACTTTGATTTTAAATTAAAAACAAAAATATTTTTATTTTAATTTATTTAATTTTCGAATTCTTCCCTCTCATCTCCTTCTAGTTATTTATTTATTTACTAACACTTCTCTTCATCTCAAAATTCGAACCCTCTCTTCCTCTTAGTGTTCGAATTTCTCTTCTTCTATTCTTTTCTTCTTCTACTCACATAAAGGAATCTCTATATTGTGACATAGAGGATTCCATATTTTCTTTTCTGTTTTCCTCTTTTTCATATGAGCAGGAACAAGGATAAGAACATTCTTGTTGAAGCTGATCCTGAACCTGAAAGGACTCTAAAGAGGAAGATAAGGGAAGCTAAAGCACAACTCTCTGGAGAAAATCTGACAAAAATTTTTGAAAAAGAAGGAGACATGGCCAAAAATAATAACAATGCAAGGAAGATGCTTGGTGACTTTACTGCACCAAATTCCAATTTACATGGAAGAAGCTTCTCAATCCCTGCCATTGGAGCAAACAATTTTGAGCTAAAGCCTCAACTAGTTTCTCTGATGCAACAGAACTGCAAGTTTTATGGACTTCCATCAGAAGATCCTTTTTAGTTTTTAACTGAATTCTTACAGATCTGTGATACTGTTAAGACCAATGGGGTTGATCCCGAGGTCTACAGGCTTATGCTTTTCCCGTTTACTGTAAGAGACAGAGCTAGAATATGGTTGGACTCTCAACCTAAGGATAGTCTGAACTCTTGGGATAAGCTGGTCACGGCTTTCTTAGCCAAGTTTTTTCCTCCTCAAAAGCTTAGTAAGCTTAGAGTGGATGTTCAAACCTTCAGACAGAAGGACGGTGAATCCCTCTATGAAGCTTGGGAGAGATATAAGCGACTGACCAAAAGTGTCCTTCTGACATGCTTTCAGAATGGACCATCCTGTATATATTCTATGATGGTCTGTCTGAGTTATCAAAGATGTCATTGGACCATTCTGCAGGTGGATCCATTCACCTAAAGAAAATTCCTGCAGAAGCTCAGGAACTCATTGACATGGTTGCTAATAACCAGTTCATGTACACTTCTGAAAGGAATCCTGTGAGTAATGGGACGCCTCAGAGGAAGGGAGTTCTTGAAATTGATGCTCTGAGTGCCATATTGGCTCAGAATAAAATATTGACTCAGTAAGTCAATATGATCTCTCAGAGTCTGAATGGATTGAAGGAATCATCCAACAGTACTATAGAGGCATCTTCTAAAGAAGAAGCTTATGATCCTGAGAACCCTGCAATAGCAGAGGTGAATTACATGGGTGAACCCTATGGAAACACCTATAATCCCTCATGGAGAAATCATCCAAATTTCTCATGGAAGGATCAACAAAAGCCTCAACAAGGCTTTAATAATGGTGGAAGAAACAGGTTTAGCAATAGCAAACCTTTTTCATCATCCACTCAACAACAGATAGAGAATTCTGAGCAGAATCCATCTAGCTTAGCAAATATAGTATCTGATCTATCTGAGGCCACTGTGAGTTTCGTGAATGAAACAAGGTCCTCCATTAGAAATTCGGAGGCACAAGTGGGCCAGTTGAGTAAAAGGGTCACTGAAACTCCTCCTAGTACTCTCCCAAGCAATACAGAAGAAAATCCAAAGAGAGAGTGCAAGGCCATTGATTTGACCATCATGGCCGAACCTACAAGGGAGGAGAAGGACGCAAATCCTAGTGAGGAAGACCCCCTGGGACGTTCAATGACCAATAAGGAGTTTCCCTTTGAGGAACCAAAGGAATCTGAGGCTCATCTAGAGACCATAGAAATTCCATTGAACCTCCTTCTGCCCTTCATGAGCTCTGATGAGTATTCTTCTTCTGAAGAGAATGAAGACGTTACTGAAGAGCAAGTTGCTAAGTACCTTGGTGCAATCATGAAGCTGAATGCCAAATTATTTGGTAATGAGACTTGGGAAGATGAACCTCCCTTGCTCACCAATGAACTAAATGCATTGGATAGGCATAATTTTCCTTAAAAGAAACAGGATCCTGGTAAATTCCTAATTCCCTGTAACATAGGCACCATGACCTTTGAGAAGGCTCTGTGTGACCTGGGGTTAGGAAAAAACTTAATGCCACTCTCTGTAATGAAGAAACTTGGGATCTTTGAGGTACAAGCTGCCAGAATCTCATTAGAGATGGCAAACAACTCAAGAAAACAGGCTTATGGACAAGTAGAGGACGTGTTAGTGAAGGTTGAAAGCCTTTACATCCTTGCTGATTTCATAATCCTAGACACTGGGAAGGATGAGGATGAATCCATCATCCTTGGAAGACCCTTCCTAGCCACAACAAGAGCTGTGATTGATGTGGACAGAGGAGAATTGGTCCTTCAACTGAATGAGGACAACCTTGTGTTTCAAACTCAAGGATCTCCTTCTGTAACCATCGAGAGTAAGCATTAAAAGCTTCTCTCACTGCAGAGTCAACCAAAGCCCCCACAGTCAAACTCTAAGTTTGGTGTTGAACCCCCACAACCAAACTCTAAGTTTGGTGTTGGGAGGTTCCAACAATGCTCTGAACATCTGTGAGGCTCCATGAGAGCTCACTGTCAAGCTATTGACTTTAAAGAAGCGCTTGTTGGGAGGCAATCCAATGTTATTTAATTATATCTATTTATTTTCCATTGTTATTTTATGTTTTTTTAGGTTGATGATCATGTGGAGTCACAAAAACTACTAAAAAAATCAAAAACAGAATGAAAAACAGCTTTAAAAATAGCTCACCCTGGAGGAAGAACTTACTGGCGTTTAAACGCCAATAAGAAGCATCAAACTGGTGTTTAACGCCAGAAAGAAGCATCAAGCTGGCGTTAAACGCCAGAAACAAGCACCAGACTGGCGTTTAACGCCAGAACAGAGCATGGAAGTGGCGTTAAACACCAGAAACAGGCAACATTTGGGCGTTTAACGCCAGAAACAAGCAGCAGTCTGGCGTTAAACACCAGGATTGCACAGCAAGGGCGTTTTACACGCCTAATTAGAGCAAGGATGTTAAGTCCTTGGCCCCACTGGATCTGTGGACCCCACAGGATCCCCACCACCTCTTCTCTCCTCATTCACACCTTTTTCATAACTCTCTTCCCCAAATACCCTTCACCAATCACCTCAATCACTCTTCCCCATCACCTCTTCACCACTCACATATATCCACTCTTCCCCATAAACCCCACCTACCTCCAAAATTCAAACACTTTTCCCTCCCAAACCCAACCCTAATGGCCGAACCCTAAACCTTCCCCACTCCTATATAAACCCCTCATTCCTTCTTCATTTTCACACAACACAACCCTTTCTTCTTACCATTGGCCGAATACACTTCTCCCTCCATCTTCTCCATTTTTCTTCTTCTTTTCCTTCTTTCTTTCTTCTTTTTCTCGGGGACGAGCAAATATTTTAAGTTTGGTATGGTAAAAGCATAGCTTTTTATTTTTCCATAACCATTAATAGCACCTAAGGCCAAAGAAACCTCAAGAAAGAGGAAAGGGAAGGCAATTACTTCCACCTCTGAGTCATGGGAGATGGAGAGATTCATCTCAAAGGTCCATTAAGACCACTTCTATGAAGTTGTGGCCAAGAAGAAAGTGATCCCTGAGGTTCCTTTCAAGCTCAAAAAGAATGAGTATCCGGAGATCCGACTTGAGATCCAAAGAAGAGGTTGGGAAGTTCTCACCAACCCCATTCAACAAGTCGGGATCCTAATGGTTCAAGAGTTCTATGCAAACGCATGGATCACTAGGAACCATGATCAAAGTGTGAACCCAAATCCAAAGCATTGGCTCACCATGGTTTGGGGGAAATACTTAGATTTCAGTCTGGATAATGTAAGGCTGGCATTCAACTTGCCAATTATGGAAGAAAATGCATGCCCCTACACTAGAAGGGTCAACTTTGATCAAAGGTTGGACCAAGTCCTCATGGACATATGTGTAGAAGGAGCTCAATGGAAGGTTGACTCAAGAGGCAAGCCGGTTCAATTGAGAAGACTGGACCTTAAGCCTGTAGCTAGAGGATGGTTGGAGTTCATTCAACGCTCAATTATTCCTACTAGCAACCGGTCTGAAGTTACTGTAGATCGGGCCATCATGATCCATAGTATCATGATTGGGGAGGAAGTGGAGGTTCATGAGATTATACCTCAAGAACTCTACAAGGTGGCTGACAAGTCCTCCACTTTAGCAAGGTTAGCCTTTTCTCAGCTCATTTACCATCTATACAATTCAGCTGGGATTGACATAGAGGGAGACATTCTCATTGATGAAGATAAGCCCATCACTAAGAAAAGGATGGAGCAAACAAGAGAGCATTGATCTCAACAAGAGCATGAGGAAATTCCTCACCATGAAATTCCTGAGATGCCTCAGGGGATGCACTTTCCTCCACAAAACTATTGGGAGCAAATCAACACCTTCCTAGGAGAATTAAGTTCCAACATGGGACAACTAAGGGTGGAGTACCAAGAGCACTCCATCATCCTCTATGAAATTAGAGAAGATCAAAGAGCTATGAGGGAGGAGCAACAAAGACAAGGAAGAGACATAGAGGAGCTCAAGAGCACCATTGGTTCTTCAAGAAGAGGAAGACGCCACCCTCACTAAGGTGGACCCGTTCCTTAATCTCCTTATTCTTATTTTCCTGTTTTTCGTTTATTATGCTTCATGTTTATTTATGTTTGTGTCTTTACTATATGATCATTAGTGTCTAAGTGTCTATGTCTTAAAGCTATGAATGTCCTATGGATCCATCACTTCTCTTAAATGAAAAATGTTTTAATTACAAAAGAAAAAGAAGTACATGAATTTCGAATTCATCCTTGATATTAGTTTAATTATTTTGATGTGGTGATAATACTTTTTGTTTCTGAATGAATGCTTGAACAGTGCATATGTCTTTTGAATTTGTTGTTTATGAATGTTAAATATGTTGGCTCTTGAAAGAATAAGGAAAAAGGAGAAATGTTATTTGATGATCTGAAAAATCATAAAATTGATTCTTGAAGCAAGAAAAAGCAGTGAATACAAAGGCTTGCGAAAAAAAAAAGAAGAAGAAAAAGAAAAAGAAAAAGCAAGCAGAAAAAGCCAAAAGCTCTTTAAACCAAAAGACAAGAGAAAAAAGCCAATAACCCTTAAAACCAAAAGGCAAGGGTAATAAAAAGGATCCAAGACTTTGAGCATTAGTGGAAAGGAGGGCCCAAAAGGAATAAAATCCTGGCCTAAGCGGCTAAACCAAGCTGTCCCTAACCATGTGCTTGTGGCGTGAAGGTGTCAAGTGAAAGCTTGAGACTGAGTGGTTAAAGTCGAGGTCCAAAGCAAAAGAAGAGTGTGCTTAAGAACCCTGGACACCTCTAATTGGGGACTTTAGCAAAGCTGAGTCACAATCTGAAAAGGTTCACCCAGTTATGTGTCTGTGGCATTTATGTATCCGGTGGTAATACTGGAAAACAAAATGCTTAGGGCCACGGCCAAGACTCATAAAGTAGCTGTGTTCAAGAATCAACATACTGAACTAGGAGAATCAATAACACTATCTGAATTCTAAGTTCCTATAGATTCCAATCATTCTAAACTTCAAGGGATAAAGTGAGATGTCAAAACTATTCAAGAGGCAAAAAGCTACTAGTCCCGCTCATCTGATTGGAGCTAAGTTTCATTGATATTTTGGAATTTATAGTATATTCTCTTCTTTTTATCCTATTTGATTTTCAGTTGCTTGGGGACAAGCAACAATTTAAGTTTGGTGTTGTGATGAACGGATAATTTATACGCTTTTTGGCATTGTTTTTACATAGTTTTTAGTATGATTTAGTTAGTTTTTAATATATTTTTATTAGTTTTTAAATAAAAATCACATTTCTGGAATTTACTATAAGTTTGTGTGTTTTTCTGTGATTTCAGGTAATTTCTGGCTGAAATTGAGGGGCCTGAGCAAAAATCAGATTCAGAGGTTGAAGAAGGACTGCAGATGCTGTTGGATTCTGACCTCCCTACACTCAAAGTGGATTTTCTGGAGCTACAGGAGTCCAAATGGTGCGCTCTCAATTGCGTTGAAAAGTAGACATCCAGGGCTTTCCAGCAATATATAATAGTCCATACTTTGCTCGAGTTTATAAGACGCAAACTGGTGTTCAACGCCAGCTCTCTACCCTATTCTGGAGTTAAACGCCAGAAACAGGTTGCAAAGCAGAGTTAAACGCCAGAAACAGGTTACAAACTGGTGTTCAACTCCAAGGAAGATCTCTACACGTGAAAGCTTCAATGTTCAGCCCAAGCACACACCAAGTGGGCCCCAAAAGTGGATTTCTGCATCATTTACTCATTTCTGTAAACCCTAGTAACTAGTTTAGTATAAATAGGACTTTTTACTATTGTATTTATATCTTTAGTTTTATTTTTAGTTTTATCTTTGGATTATCTTTTGATTCTTGGATCACATTTTAGGGGCTGGCCATTCGGCCATGCCTGGACCTTGTTCTTATGTATTTTCAATGGTAGAGTTTCTACACACCATATATTAAGGTGTGGAGCTCTGCTGTTCCTCATGAATTAATGCAAAGTACTATTGTTTTTCTATTCAATTCAAGCCTATTTCTTATCTAAGATAAACACTTGTTCTTCAACCTGAGGAAGGTGATGATCCGTGATACTCATCATCATTCTTACCCATGAACGCGTGCCTGACAACCACCTCTGTTCTACCTGCAATCGCTTAAGTGCATATCTCTTAGCCTTCTGGTTCATGACGCATGGTTGCCTCGCCTGACAACCGAGGCTTCCATTCCATGAGATCAGAGTCTTTGTGGTATAGGCTAGAATTATTGGCGGCCATTCTTGAGATCCGGAAAGTCTAAACCTTGTCTGTGGTATTCCGAGTAGGATCCGGGAAGGGATGGCTATGACGAGCTTCAAACTCGCGAGTGCTGGGCGTAGTGACAGACGCAAAAGGATGACTGAATCCCATTCCAGTATGATCGAGAACCAACAGATGAATAGCCGTGCGGTGACAGTGCATTTTGGACCATTTTCACTGAGAGGACGGGATGTAGCCATTGACAACGGTGATGCCCTGCATAAGCTTGCCATGGAAGGGAGTAGGAATGATTGGATGAAGACAGCAGGAAAGCAGAGGTTCAGGAGGAACGAAAGCATCTCTATACGCTTATCTGAAATTCTCACCAATGAACTACATAAGTATCTCTATCCTAGTTTATATCTTAATTATGTTTTAATTATCAATTCTCTATAACTATCTGAATCCGCCTGACTGAGATTTACAAGGTGACCATAGCTTGCTTCAAGCCGACAATCTTCGTGGGATCGACCCTTACTCACGTAAGGTTTATTACTTGGACGACCCAGTGCACTTGCTGGTTAGTTGTGCGAAGTTGTGACAAAGTATGATTCACGTTTGAGAACACCAAGTCTTTGGCGCCATTGTTGACGATCGCAATTTCGTGCACCAGTAACATTGTTCTTATCCTTCCTTGTTTATAATTTTGGTTTATTGCATTTTTTTTGTTATGCTTGGTTAGAATACAATTGGTTTAATTTTGAGTTTAGTTAGGTTAATTTTGGTTTGGATCATTAAATTATGGGTTCTTGCATGTTTTGATGATTGAGCTAAGGCTTGTCGCCTTAGATTTTAAAGAAAAATTTTTGGAAAACAGGGCATCTATGCGTGCGCATACGACTTCTATTTTCTGCGTTCTGTGCGTGCGCACTGACCTATGCGCACGCACACTCGTGATTTTACCCTCTGGTTGCAGCGCTGGCACAGCCTATGCATGTGCACCCATACCCATTTTAGCTTCTATGTGCGCGCACGGACATATGTGTGCGCGCACACATGACCCTTCTTAAAAAATTTTTTTAGCCTTTTTGTGCGTGGGCACAGCCCTGTGCCCACTTACACCTCAAAATATGGCCTCTGGTCGCGGCGTCAGCACGAATAGTGTGATTGCACAACCTTTTAAATTTTTCCCGTCGACACATACGCGTGCCCCACGCGTACGCGTCGCCTTTCACCCATTCACGTGTACGCGTCCCCTCACGTGTACGCGTCGATCTCCATAAAAACAGTCGCGTTGTAGATATAGTCTCTAAACCAACAAAAATCCCTTTGTACAAACGTTTTGGTTGTCACAAGTAACAAACCCCTTTTTAAATTGTTAACCAAAGTATTCAAACCTCGGGTCGTCTTCTTAAGGAACTGCAGGGAAGTATGTTCTTATTATTGGCTATGAAGGTTGTAAATCGGGGTTGAGAGTAAGGAATAAATATGACAAATAATTTAAATGGCAATTAAAATAAATAAATACTGTAAAGCAAACTTTTGGCAAGGTATGAGAAATTGGAAGTCTAGACTTAGTTACCCATATCAATAATAATGAAATTTGAATCTTAATTCCACTTAGTCAACCTTTGCTAAAGCAAAGGAAAGTCAAGGGACTAATTAGTTTAATCTTCGAATCCTATTTATTTCCTAAGAAAAGATTGGGATTATTGAAGTTCAGTTCAATTAGCAAAGATAACAGTTATCAATTATATTGAGCTAAGATAACTCCTGAGTTACTGATTTCTTAACCAAGACCAAAAGGAAAAAGAGTAAAATTGCTGGAATAAAACTATCCTCAGATGGGAAAAATTGCAACTAATAAATAAACTAAAGCAATCATAAACTGAAATACCTCAATTATCATTAATTCAAAATAGTAATCTGTAACATGGAATAATTCATAAATTAAATAGCAAAAGTAATTAATCCACTAAAATAATGGCATGAATAAAAGTAAAAGGGAAGCTTAAAGTAAAGGAGCATTAAACCTGGGATCGACAGTCACTCTTAAAACTAAGAGAAGTCCAAAATCCTAATCCTAAGAGAGAGAGGAGAGAACCTCTCTCAAAACTAAATCTAAATCATGAAAACTAAACTAAAGTGGAGTCTCTCTCTGAATGGATGCGTTCCCTCACTTCATAACCTCTGGTCTATGCCTTCTGGACTTGGATTTGGGCCAAAAAGGACTTCAGAAATCGCTGGGAGTATTTTCTGCAATTTCTGGTGCGTGGCCTCTGTCACGCGTCCGCGTGGGTCACGCGGTTGCGTCATTCGGAGCTTTCCATGCCACGTGTTCGCGTCAGTCATGCGACCGCGTCATATGTGTTCTGCTTAAGGCGCACGGTCGCGTCAGTCATGTGGCCGCGTCGCTGCTTCTTCGCTCTTGGCACGCGATCGCGTCGCCCATGCGATCGCGTGGATGCCAGTTTCTTCAGAAACTCCGTTTTGTGCTTTCCTTCCATTTTTGTATGTTTCCTTTCCATCCTTTAAGTCATTCCTACCTTAGAAGATTTGAAACTACTCAACACACTAATCACGGCATCGAATGGAATTAAAGGTGATTAAAATAATTAATTTAAAAGCATAGGAAACATGTTTTTCACATACATCATATAATAAGGAAGGGAAAGTAAAACCATGCAATTAATATGAATAAGTGGGTGAAGGATTGAATAAATCACTCAAACTAAGCACAAAATACATCATAAAATATGGGTTTATCAACCTCCCCAAAACTTAAACAATAGCATGTCCTCATGCTAAATCCAAGGTAATAAGTAAGGTTAAAGTGATGGAATGTCATGCAATGCAATCTAATCTAAATGCAACTACCTAAATGCATCATGCAATTCCAATTTTTATTTACTCACTTGTATATAAAGCTTGCATGTAGTTGAATTAATTCACATTCTCAAGGAGTCATATATGTATATATAGCCAAGCCTTAGATAATTAATAAGCACTTTTACAATTGAGATGGGAGAAAAAGCATTTTATGAACTTGCAAGACAATTAGATAATTCAAACAGAGATAAATGTTAATGAGCTATTGAACCCTCACTGAATTTGTGTTTACTCTCTAGTCACTCAGTGTTTATTGGGTTAATCACTCTATTCCTCTTTTTATTCTTCCTTTCTATAACTTTGTTCTTCATCTAACCAATCAACAATTATAGAATATAGACATACCAAAAATCATGAGGTCTTTAATTAAGGTTGTAATGGGGCCAAGGTAAAGGTAAGGATATATGTATAAGGCTAAGTGAGCTAATAAGTGAATCCTTAATTAGACTAAGATCTCACCTAACATACATATTTAGTAAAAACAAAACTACTTTACCTATTTTCCCATATTTTCCCACTTTTGATGTTACATGCTCATGTTTCAATTTTTATTCTTTTATCCCATGTGCATTGCTTTTATTTTTGCATTTGGGGAATTCTTTTGTATCCCCTTATTCACATGCTTAAAAAATAAATAAATAACTTTTTTTTAAATGCACATGGTAATTTAATTAATTTGATTTTTTCATGAGCATGCTTCCCAAAATTTCTTATTTTGAGTTGCTTTATTCTTTTCAACTTTTCTACCTTTTGTTTTTATCATCCATGTTCCCAATAGGTTTCCCACATTTCAAACTATTCATAATTTTCTATCTTAAGCTAACCAAGGATTCAACTTGGGATTTTATTTTGTTTTTCTGCTTAAGGCTAGTAGTGTGGCTAATAGAATAAAAAGGGATTTAAAGGCTCAAGGGGGCTAACAAGGGTGATATGAAAGGTAGGTTATTTTGGGATAGGTGAGCTAAAATCAAATAATGGCCTCAATCACTCTTTTGGTATGTATCTATATTTTATATTCTATATTCTATAATTGGACATATAGATTAAAACAAAGTAAAGAATATCAGAATATAAAAGAAGGGCGGAACACACAGGAATAAAAATTATGGTTTGAATGTAACCATACAATTAGGCTCAAAACTCACAGGCTGTGTATTCTCTAGCTCAAAAATCATTTATTAGTTATGTATGTCATGCAGGTTTAGTTAAAAATTCCCATTATTCTCAATGTAAAACTTAAGGTGGCTTTAAAGTTCTAGTGTTCCTCCTTGATGAAATGTTGTTAACTAACTAACATGTAATTCTATATATACAAGGTGTGTGGATTGTTTCTATTAAGTTCAAGTTTCTAGTTTACTTTATGGTTTGAATGTAACCATACAATTAGGCTCAAAACTCACAGGTTGTGTATTCTCTAGCTCAAAAATTATTTATTAGTTATGTATGTCATGCAGGTTTAGTTAAAAATTCCCATTATTCTCAATGTAAAACTTAAGGTGGCTTTAAAGTTCTAGTGTTCCTCCTTGATGAAATGTTGTTAACTAACTAACATGTAATTCTATATATACAAGGTGTGTGGATTGTTTCTATTAAGTTCAAGTTTCTAGTTTACTTCCTTTTTATATTTTCAATTTAAACTAAGCTATCTTATGCTAAAAAAGGTAAACTATACTAATTAATCCACAATTTTCTATAACTAATAAATTAGAACTGCAACTAAACTAAATAACTAAAAATATGAACTAAAGTGCAGCATGTAGAAATAGAGTAAAAATACATAAAATAAGCAATGTATAAGTACTCAGAAAATAAAAATAAAAATAAAGAGAAAAATACCCAAAATAAAAGAAAAAGAGTCTGTAGTGGTTCACCAAAATAATACGCCAGAGATGGCGACCTCCCCACACTTAAAATGAAGCATCGTCCCTGATGCTCACTCAAGGAGGGTGTGAAGGGGTGTCATCACTGGAAGGGATGGTAGCTGGTGTCTCTGTGGTGGCTGTCTAAGGGTCTGACTGCTGTAGAGGAGGGGCTGTCTGAATGGGGATCTCAAGATCTATAGCCTGGATCTGATGTGGGACCTCTACCTGTGGTGCAGCCTGCTCTGCCTCTCCCTGGGATGGGTCTCTGCCTCGGGCACATCCGCCTCCTCCTCAGATGCCTCAAAAGGTGTGTCAGGCTCGGAGGGGATGTCGCCGGATCGTATCATCAGCTTCAGGTGCTCATAGCGTCGCTTGTTGCGACGCTCCATCTGGTCAAGTTGTCGAAACAAGCGGTGCACCAGATGATAGACAGGCTCTGTGGCAGGTGGAGGTGCAGTGGTGGTGGTAGGGGTGGCTTGGGTAGCAGTGGAGGAAGAGGGACCGGCAGATGGTGTAGCTGTATCATCAGAAGTGGCAGTCAGGAATGGAGGTCTGTAGCCCAAGGCCAGGAATTTCCTGCTGTGCGGGATAATCTTCTTGCATTCCGCAGCAGGTGGCCTCTCATCAGCATCCTCCCATGGCACGTCAGCTCGATGGCCCAGCTGTGTAACCAGATAGGGAAAGGGAAGAGTGCCTCGGACGTGGACCCTGGCCATATAGTGTCGGATAAAGTGTGGCAGGTACAGGTCCTTACCCTCCATCACACACCAAAGGAGGGTGATCATAGCGACTGGTATCTCAGTCTCGTGAGTACTCGGCATGATGTAGTTGCCGAATATCTGATGCCAAAGCCGAGCCTCATCATTCAGGTAGATCCGCTTGATCCCCTTGGGCATGGTGGTGTTCTGACCCATGATCCAAGAAACTGACGGGTCAAGGGCAATCCTCGCCTTGACTGCATCCCAATCAAACTTCATGAAGCGCATATCCTCCTCAGCTTTCTGATAACCATCTGTCTGATCAGTCTTAGGCAAAAATTTCAGAACCTCTTCTATTGTCTCCTCAGTAACCAGAATCTGCTTCCCTTTGAGGTTCACTGCATCTAGGAAAGTTTTGAAGTAGTTGTAGTAGAACTCCCTAACCTAAGATGCATTGACCTCTGTCAGAGGTCTCTCTAGAAAGAACCAGCCTCTTTGTTTGATTTGATTAGAGGTATATTGCTGGAGTTCTTCTGGGATCTTCAAAGTTCTCTCCAGGTATAGGTTCCTAAAGGTTGCAAACACCGGATACTTCAGCTCACAGTATCGGTTTGCAGACTTTACTGAGTCATTGGCGGGAAGTAGCTGGTCGGCCTTCTCCTGCGGGGTAAAGGCTTTCTTCCGCAAGGAGGCATCATGCATGAGGTCGATGATAGACACGGAGGCTTCTCCTCTTTTCCTTTTGCCAGTAGTGGCCTTGCCTTTTCCCTTTCTCTGGGAATCTGACATCCTGAAAAACAGAAAACCAGGATATAATAAACATAGGAAATCAAATAGGCAAATAATCAAAGAAAACACAAAGTGGCAAAGGAGCAATAGGATAATGAATATGAGTTAAGTAAAATGTGCATTTAGGATTGTATAGGAGTGAAAAGTCTGAAAAGAAGAAATCACAATCCAAAATGTAATTGAATGCAAGTTAAATAGAAAAATTAACATCATGCCTTGGTTAGAATGTTAAAAGAAAGTGAAAGAAAAGCAAAAAAAAAGAAGTTTTGAAAAGGTTAGGTTGGTTAGAGTTAAAATTAGTGAGTTAGTGAAAAATGGGTTAAAGTAAGAGGCATAATAAAAATAGTCCAAGTAACAAGTAATCACAGGTAGAAGCTATAGGTAACTCATATTCAAACAAGTAAAACAGTTTTATGATGATTCAAATAGAGATAAAGAAAGCAAAAATAGGAATCAAACATTAAAATTGCGATTTATGAACCAGGAGATCAAAGAAAATAAGAATGCGTGCCTAAGCATTCATGAATTGGTTTGGTAAAATTATAGGAAAGCACAGTTGAAAATGCCAAAACCAAGACATGAACAGAAATATTTTACAGAAATTTGGGCAGCATTCCGGCTAAAATTGGACTTTCCCGGAAAATAAACAGCAATCAAACAGTTCATATGAATCCAAATTAAAGCTTGCAATTACATATACGGAATATAAACATGAAAGTTCAATGTAAAGAGCAGCAAATGCAGGAAAGTACAGCATATGAACATGAACACAATAACAGCAGAATTGCAGATTTGATAAAACAGAAACAAGAACAGTGCAAATAAACAGACCTAAATCCACTAACCGCATCCTAGGCTACCTAACAACCTAAAATCCACTACAACATGCATATCTAACTATCCTAACATGAACATAAACAGAAAAAATATGAACTAACTATGAATGGATAGAAGGGTGACGTGTTGTGGAACTTGGAAGGCGAAAGAAGGAGGTTGGGGTACAGAGGTGGCTGGGGGTGGTGGCGGTGACGTCCGGCGCGGCGGCTGGCGGCGGTGGGCACGGCGGTTGCTGCTGTTAGGGGGTAGGGGCTTTGGGAAGGGTAATGGGGGAAATAAGGGAGAGGGTTGGGGGTTGCGGGTGGTGGTGGGAGGGGTTGCGGTTGGGACGGTTGGCGGTGGTGGGTTGTGGCATGGAGGGTCGCAGTGGCGGAGGAGGAGGAAGAAAGAGGAAAGAAGAAGAAAGAAGGGGGGAAGGAGGAAGGGGGGTAGGTGGCGGCGACGTCTGGGTGGTCGGCGGCTGGCGGCGGTGGTGGTGCGGTGGTGGCTGGGTGGTGGTGGATGGATTGGAGAAGAGAGAAGGGAGGGGAGGGGGTTCCGGGGGGGGGGGGTGGGAGGGGCGCGAGAATAGGGTTTCGCGTGACCTGGGGGGTTATATTTTTGAATCCACGCGGTCGCGTGGCTGAGGTGAAATGGGGGGTGACGCGATCGTGTGGATGACGCGATCGCATGGAGGGCAAAAAGATGTGAATGACGCGATCGCCTGGGGCAAAAATTCCCCGACAACGGCGCCATTTTGACGTTAGGATTTTTTGTCAGTAAAGAATTTCATAAAAACAGTCGCGTTGTAGATATAGTCTCTAAACCAACAAAAATCCCTTCATACAAACGTTTTGGTTGTCACAAGTAACAAACCCCTTTTTAAATTGTTAACTGAAGTATTCAAACCTCGGGTCGTCTTCTCAAGGAACTGCAGGGAAGTATGTTCTTATTATTGGCTATGAAGGTTGTAAATCGGGGTTGATGATGCACGAAAAACTTGTCTCATAACAAATTTCCTTCGGCAAGTGTACCGAATTTGTCGTCAAGTAAAAACTCACAATAGAGTGAGGTCGAATCCCACAAGGATTGATTGATCAAGCAACTTTAATTAGAGGAATGTTCTAGTTGAGCGAATCAGAAATTGAGTTGAGAATTGCAGAAAATTAAATGCGGGAAAGTAAATGGCAGAAAGTAAATTGCAGAATCTTAAATGGGAATGGGGGAATTGCTCATAAATGTAAATGACAGAAATTAAAGAGAATGGGTAAGATAAGAAATGGGGAGTTCATTGGGCTTAGGAGATGTTGCATTCTCCGGATCAATCTCATTTACATCTCTTCCTCAATCAATGCACTCATTGATCTCCTTGACAATCTTAAGTGATTGAATTACAATTTCTTGTAATTCAATCTCTCAAATCTTAATCAATAGCCAATTCCCTGGTCAATTGCTCATGAGAAGAGATGAAGTATGGTCACTGATTATACCACATGCATTTCCCAAATCAAGCATTGAGAGGATTATAGTCATATATCCATCCAAACCCAATTTGGTCCAGCATGAGAAAGCATTTCTAGCTTGATCTCTTCATTCCTCTTCCAAGGTTCAGAAGAGATCCAAGTATGAATAGTTTCTTTTCCAAGATAACTACCCAATTGGATGAAGATCGAAAGCTTTCAAGTAAAATCAAGAGAAAAGATAGAAGAAGAATAATGAAAACTAGTATTGATCCATCAAATTACAACAGAGCTCCCTAACCCAATGAAAGGGGTTTAGTTGTTCATAGCTCTGGAAAATGAAAACAAAGATGGAGAATACATGATGAAAACTAGAAGAGCAGAGAAAGTAAAATACAGGGAGTAGTTCTATGCTATTTTCCAACTCCCAGGGACTCCCCAAAATAATTCAAAGCTACTCCTATATATACTACTCTTCTCATCTTCTAGTTGGCTCTTCAAGTCTTGGGCCTTTAGATCTTGAGTTTGAAGCAGTTCTCTTCTTCATTTGGGCTTGGCTTTACTTGCAGAGAGAAAGTGTGAAGTGGGCAGAGATTTTAGCTCAGGACGTTAGGGTTGTTAACGTTTAGTGAAAATATGAGTTCGAGAACGTTAGTGACAATCAACTTTCTCACTAACGTTCCTAAGTAAAAGCCACGTTATCCTCAACGTTAGTGGCACAAACGTTGCCACCAACGTTGCCTCTAGGTCCTTTGCACACATTATTGGGACTTAACTTTCCCAATAATGTTGAAAAGCCCCCATTGCTCCTACGTTAGATCTCACGTTAACTTAGTTTACGTGGCTCTTTAACGTGGGCTTGCCATCCTTCGAGAACGTTAGTGACATTCAACATTGTCACTAACGTTCCAATGTGCCCCCATGTCTCACGTTAGAGTCCACGTTAACTAGGTTAACGTGGCTTATAACGTGGCCATGCTTAGCCATCCCCAACGTTAGTGACAATGTTGAGTGTCACTAACGTTGGCTCATCATTCATTCATCCACGTTAGCTTCCACGTTAACTAAGTTAACGTGGGAGTTAACGTGGCTCATAGTGGCTTGTGTGGCTCCTTCCAACGTTAGTGACAATGTTGAGTGTCACTAACGTTGGCCATCACCTTCTTCTCTTACGTTAGCCTCCACATTAACTAAGTTAATGTGGAAGTTAACGTGGCTCCTTGGGGTTGTGTGGTTGCTTCCAACGTTAGTGACAATGTTGGGTGTCACTAACGTTGTTGACCACTCTTGCCTCTTCACGTTAGCTTCCATGTTAACCAAGTTAACGTGGGAGTTAACGTGGCATTGTGCACTTAGGCCAATGTTAGTGACAATGTTGAATGTTACTAACGTTTGCTTCCTTTCCCCCTTTTAACGTTAGAGGCCACGTTAACTAAGTTAACGTGGACTCTAACGTGGCCACTTGTGAGCATTGGCCAACGTTAGTGATAATGTTAAGTGTCACTAACGTTGGCTCAAATTCCCTTCTTCACATTAGAGTTCACGTTAACTTAGTTAACGTGACTCTTAACGTGGGTAATGATGGCTTCGAGAGGGTCATTGGCAGTCACTTTTCTCATTAACTTTGCAAGTTACCTCCCATTCCTTGCTTCCTTTGGTCCTGAAATCAGGCAATAGAGTGCATCAAAGTTCTAGTCCAAGTAATGGGTAATGCAGAATACAATTTGTCACTAAACTCATGCAAAATCCTCATGAAATCATGTAAAATGCACAATGTATGCTTGAATCAAGGTGTAAGTGAATATCTACCCAAAACTAGCTTATTTCCTAAGAAAATGCATGAAACTACCCTAAAAACAGTAAAGAAAAGGTTAGTAAAACTGGCCAAAATGCCCTGGCATCACAACACCAAACTTAAAGCTTGCTTGTCCCTAAGCAAGTACTGGAACAAGAGAATGATGAATGGGATACCAAGAGAAATGAGTCATTCTTGTGGAAGTCATGTCCCTGGTTTTATGGTGGTTTCATGCATAGCAACTTAGGTTCATTCCTGGCTTTCAGACCTTTATCATATCCTAGAATACTCACTATGATTGCATCCCATGAAACTTTTATTTATTGATCCTTTTGTTGTTATTTCAGGGCTTATTTGTGTTCTTAGGCTAAGTGTGCTGTAAAGGGGCAACTCTTTAAAATAAGCTTTCAGCCAACACTCCCGAACCAGTTGGTTCAAGGTGCTAGGTGTTGAAGCACCCCTAAGGACTTACTTGCTCAAGTCTCTCCCCCATACATGCACACCACAAGCATATAGTTTATTCTTTTTCTTTTCTTGAGGCCTTGGTGTCCAACACCTCTTTGGGTTACTAAATGTTCTGTGGTTGAAGGTTACTCTTGATAGTGGACTTTCAGCTGATAATCCCAAGTTAGTTAACCCAAGTTACCAAGTGATAAGGCACCCCTAAGAGCTTATTCATCCAAGTAGATCCCTCACACAGGAACACCACAGACACATGCTTCAAGATTTAAAACCATTGGTGCCTAGTCTTATTGCTTAGTCTTTTTCTTTTATTCCTCAACTTTGATTGTTCTTTCCCTTTTTCTTATTAGGATCTTCTTATTTAGCTAGTCTCATGGGGTGTGTCTCAAACATGGTATTCATGACAGATAGTTGTCCTCCCACCTTGTGGTTGAACCAACTTAGCTAACTTATGATCATACCACAAACTCATGAACTTACTCCATAGTATGAACTCCTCTCTGGTCTTTAAAAACAACTCATTCTCTTTTCATTTGATTTAAAGGGACAAACATACAATTAAGTAAGGAGATGGTGTAGTAACATAAAGACTAGCACACAGAGACCTTCTTCAATACCAAAAACTTAAAAGACAGAATTGAAAAAGGTTTAAACATAACATGGAAGCAAGTTCTATTTCATACAAGATCTTCCTTATTTAAGCATAGAAAAAGATAGAGTAAAGAAGGAACTCCACCACCTTTTACTCTTGTGGTCGTCCATGCTCTTTTCCTTGCTTGTCCTCCTTGTTTCTTCTTGCATTTCCTCGCATCCGTGCCAATCTTGCTTGCTTCCAATCCTCAAGTGCCTTCCTCACTGACTCATGACTCTCTTCCACCCTTTGTCTTTCCTCTCGTGCTAATTCATCCTTCATTTCTTCATACCTGGCTATTCCTGGATGCAATATTGGCAGCTGTCCTACTAAGTAGCCGAGCCTGGCTTGAGTGTTTATGTGATGTCCTGTCTCACTCATGTAAACTCCTTCTGCAAATGCCCTTTGCTCGTCCAATAGTTCTGCCTGTTCTATTTGTCTTCGATGCATCTCATGTGTGTGTGCCCCTTGATGTGCTTGGATGTTGATTAGCCTCTGGATGGATTCTTGTTGCTCATTTTGCCTTTGTTCCATCCTGTTGAATGTTTCTCCCCATTGTTGTCCTTGACTTAGTTGTTGTTCCATCATTTGCCTTTGCCACTCACCTTGCTGAGTCATCCATCTTGAGAGTGCTTCCTCTTGCTGCCCCATCATCTGTAGTTGAAGCTCTTTCTGTGCTCCTTGGCTTTCCAAATATTGTCTAGACAAGCCATCAATGGCTTCCTGCAATTGGTGCATGTCCAAGGTCTGTGGTGCTTGTCCCTTTAAGACTTGTCCTTCCACTACTTGAGGGGCTGTCCTCTTCCTTTGCTTCTGTTGAGGCAGGGGGGATGCTGCAGCATTCATCCTTCGTACAGTTATTGGGATGCCTTCCTTTATCCACATGGGGTCCTCATCTTCAAAAACCACCCCAGCTTTCTTGCATATTCGGTAAATAGTGCTGGGGTAACCTAACGTTCCTCTTGAGTCGCTTTTCTCTGCCATCTTTCTAATGCCTTCAGCTATGAGTTCATGAACCTTGATTTCTCCTCCCTTCAGTATACAGTGCATCATTGTGGCTCTCTTGACATTCACCTCCGAGTTGTTTGCAGCTGGGAGAATAGACCTTCTCACTAGCTCAAACCACCCCTTGGCTTCAGGAGTGAGATCTGTTCTCTTGATGAACTTTGGTTTCTTTCCCGCACCCCTTTCCCAGTCAGCTCTGGGTACACAAATATCTCGCAAAATCTGGTCATAATTGGGGTTGTCCAATCTTGAGTGATAACTTTCTTCTTCAAACTGTATAGACCGTAGCTTCAGTGCCCTCATGACACTCATGGGACCAAAATCCACCATCTTTCCTCTCACAAAGCTTGTATATGACTCATCTTTCTTATCATATCGGACCGCATTTGCATAAAATTCTCTTATGAGATTTGCATTCACCTTAGTGACAGGGTCAGTGAGGAGCTCCCATATTCTCTTTTCTACCTTCTCTGTGATTTTCGGACACTCAGTTTTCTTCACTTGAAATCCCAGCTCATAAATGATTTCCTTGTCAACCATCCACCCGTATTGCAATGCATGATGCAAGCTTTTAAATCTCTTTTCATCATACGGGTGCTGCTCCATGGGTTCCTTTCCCTTCCTTCTTTTAGAACTCGAAGACGCCATGAATGATAGTTAATATGTGAAGGTGGTAAGGTTGTGGAGACTTTTGGTTGTTTAGGGTTTTATTGCAATGAAGAGAGTGAGGGGGGAAATGTTTGTAATGGGGTCGGGAGTGTCTTGTACCGAAATGAAGAGTTGTGAAGAGTGGGTGATGACCATGAAGGTGGGTACGGAACAAGGGTCATATATAGGGACGTCGTGAGAGAATGGAGGGTGTGGATTGATGGAGTGGTTACTTGATGGACGGTTGGGGTTATGCATGGACAAAAGACAAGGATCATCACTTTATGACGGAGATTGCTCGGTCTTTTAGGGGTCCCATTTTTCCAATGTTGCATGGCAACATTTTCCAATGTATTCCCTTTTTAGAACAAGTGTGTAGCCCCTCCTTTTGTGGTGTCCGATCCTTCTTTGTTTAGTTGTCCAATCCATCCCTTTTAATGCTTCTTTTCTTTTTCCTATAAAGATAAAATAAGAAAAGTAAGACATAATATCAAAAAGACAATTTAGCCTTTACAGCTATAATTAATAAAGAAAAGAAAAGATTAGATTGTTTATTCATGAACTCCAACTAACTAACTAACTGTGCATCCTTATATGCATTTTGGTGGCACCATGGGGTGACACCAAACTTAATTTGAAGCACTGTGATGAAAAGTTCTGTTCAAAGCTCCAAGACTAGCATGTTCTCTGTTGCATTCATGCTTTCTTGGTACGCTTTGAACACCAAACTTGTTCTTCACTATATATACTGCAATATAAGAACGTCACCAAGTTTGGGTTGGAATTTATGAATATTGACTTATTTACTAGTAAAAGCTAATAAAACATGGGTTGCCTCCCATGAAGCGCTTCTTTAGCGTCACTAGCTTGACGTTTCTCCTTCATCAGGGAGGTTGATAATGCTTCAAGTCCTCCCCTCTTGCCTTGGACTTATATCCATTGGTTGTATCAATGATCTCCACATGTTCCAAGGAGAAGACTTTGTTAATAGTGAAGACCTTAGGTAACTGAGATGGTACAGTGGGGAGATTAAGGGGGATATCTGGGAAGTAAGCTGAGATCACTTTATCTCCTGGAGAGAAGTCTTCCGTAGGGATCTTCTTGTTCCTCCACCCCCTTGGTACTTTCTTCTTTGTCCCTTTTGACGTTGCCTTGCTCTTTGTGGCTTCTTCTTCTAAGGAAATTTTGCTGTTGTCTTCACATGTTTCTGGTGGTTTAGGTCCCTCAAGCTTTTCCTTGAGCTGTGATAGCTGCTTATTTCCTTGTTCATCAACCAAGGGCTTTCCCAGTTAGGCTGGTTGTGCTTCAATGTTTGCTTCCTCTGTCAGCATCTCATTACGATCTGTGCTTGGTTCTTTATTTTCTTGGTCAGCTTCTTGGGAGAGTTTGAAGACATTGAAGCTGAGTTGTTCATCATGGATCCTTAATATTAGCTCCCCTCGCTCCACATCTATGAGTGCTCTGGCTGTAGCTAGGAATGGTCTTCCCAATATGATTGGGTGAGTGTGATTCTCTTCCATATCCAAGATGACAAAGTCTGTTGGGAGGTAGTATTTCCCAACCTTTAACAACACATTTTCCACCACCCCTATTGCTTGTTTTTGAGTTTTGTCAGCCAGCCTGATGACCACATCTGTGGGCAATATCTCATTGATCTGCAGTCTCTTCACCAGGGCTAAGGGCATTAAGTTGATGCTTGCTCCCAAATCGCAGAGTGATCTATCAAACATTGTTTCTCCTAGGCACAGGGGACATGAAAACTCCCTGGATATTTTCTTTTTGTAGGCAACTGTGGTTGAATGAGGGCACTGCACCCCTTGTTCATCACTATAGTTTGGCCTCCCTTGAGTGAGCTTTTCCTAGGAAGTAGCTCCTTCATATACTTGATATATGCAGGCATTTGTTGGATAGTCTTGATGAATGGTATGTTCACATGCAAAGATGTAAACAAGTCAAGAAATCTTGAGTATATTCTCTTCTCCACAGCACCATTGAGCAGTTGGGGAAAAGGTGCATAGAGTCTCAGCAGCTCCTGTTTTGATATTTCTGGTTCTTGGTATTCTTTTTCCTCCTTCTCTGTTGAGGTATCTTCAGGTTGTTCTGACAGCTTGCTTGGCTTGTCCTCAGTCTCCTTATCACTTATAGTGACCATCTTGCAATCTTCCCATCTTACTTTCTTTGTTTCACCTCTCGGATTCTTCTCTGTGTCACTTGGGAATCCATCTGTGGGTTTGGGAATTTGCTCAGAGAGATATCCTACTTGAGATTCCAACCTCTTGATTGTGTCTCCCTGGTTCTTGAAACTGGCTCACACTTCCTCCTTGAACACCTTGTTGTCTTGGATATCCTTGCATATGCCTTCAAGTAGATTTTCAATCCTTGAGATTCTTTCATCAAATGATGATAGGTCAGGTTGAGGAGGGTTGTTCTGGCCTTGATATGAATGTGGAGAGGTGTTGTTATTGGGATATTGATATGGTCTAGATGTGAAATTGTTTGGATTGGGTGTCTTTGATCAAGGCTTTGGTCTTGTTGATTTCCCCACCCAAAGTTTGGGTGATTCCTCCATCCAGGGTTATAATTCTTAGAGTATGGATCATGGTTCTGCCTAGATGAATTCCCAATGTAGTTGGCTTGCTCCTGACTACCCTCTACTTCTTCATTCACTCCTTCTTGGGTTGTTGATGAAGTGGAGATTGCTGCTACTTGGTTCCTCTCCATCTTCTTGGTGAGGTCAGCCAGCTGCTGGGTAATGAGCTTGTTTTGGGCCAACAGAGCATCTACATTGTTTAGCTCCATTACTCCTCTTGTGTTTCCTCTTTCGGAAGCATAGAAGTAGTCGTTCTCTGCTACTGTTTCAATGACATCTATAGCCTCCTCAATGGTTTTCTTCTTGTTCAAAGATCCTCCGGATGAATGGTCTACGGCCTTCTTTGACTCATAAGAGAGCCCTTCATAGAAAATTGCAGCTGCACCCATTCGTTGAACATGTCAGGTGGACACCTCCTTGTCAGGTCTTTAAACCTCTCCCATGCTTCATATAGAGTCTCACCATCTTGTTGCCTGAAAGTTTGGACCTCAGCTCTCAGCCTATTGATTCTTTGAGGAGGGTAAAATCTTGCTAAGAATTTGTTCACCACGTCTTCCCAAGTTGTCAAGGTTTCCCTTGGGAAAGATTCCAGCCACTTGGCTGCCTTATCCCTGAGTGAGAATGGAAATAAAAGCAGTCTATAGGCGTCAGGATGAACACCATTAGACTTCACTGTGTCACATATTCTCAGGAAGGTGGTTAAATGTTGATTTGGGTCCTCTTGGACACTTCCTCCGAACGAACAATTGTTCTGCACAAGGGTGATGAGTTGTGGCTTCAGTTCAAAATTGTTGGCATGGATGGTTGGCTTTTGAATGCTACTTCCACATTTTCCTGGGTTTGGATTGATATAAGAGCCTAAAACTCTTCTATCCTCCCCAGTACGATTTGCTCAACCTCTTCCGCCATGGTTGTGAGCCTCTTCTTCATGATGATTTTCCATGTTTTCTTCTATGTTTGGTTCAAAGTATTCCTCAAAGTGTTCCTCCTCTTCTTCAGCACCAACTACACGTTTGTCTCTTGCCTCCCTCCTTAGTCTAAGGAAGGTTCTCTCAGGTTCAGAATCAAAGGAAGTTGAAGCCCCGCTTCTTCTCCCTGTCATACAACCAACAAGTACAAGCAAAGAGAATAGGTGCAGAAAGTATATCTGTCAGAATTACTGTTAGTGTGAGTGATGCAATATATCAAACAGTTAGTGGGTTAGTGAGATGAAATGTAAATAACAAAAAAAAAAGTAGGGGGAAGGGAAGAAATTAACTAAAACAGGAAGTAAATAACTCAAACAGAAATTTAAATCAAACAAAAATAAAATGCTCAATCTAGTTATCCTCCAATCTAATCATTGTTGATGCACAATCAATCCCCAGCAACGGCGCCATAAACTTGATGTACGGAAAACTTGTCTCATAAAAAATTTCCTTCGGCAAGTGTACCGAATTTGTCGTCAAGTAAAAACTCACAATAGAGTGAGGTCGAATCCCACAAGGATTGATTGATCAAGCAACTTTAATTAGAGGAATGTTCTAGTTGAGCGAATCAAAAATTGAGTTGAGAATTGCAGAAAATTAAATGCGGGATAGTAAATGGCAGAAAGTAAATTGCAGAATCTTAAATGGGAATGGGGGAATTACTCATAAATGTAAATGACAGAAATTAAAGAGAATGGGTAAGATCAGAAATGGGGAGTTCATTGGGCTTAGGAGATGTTGCATTCTCCGGATCAATCTCATTTACATCTCTTCCTCAATCAATGCACTCATTGATCTCCTTGGCAATCTTAAGTGATTGAATTACAATTTCTTGTAATTCAATCTCTCAAATCTTGATCAATAGCCAATTCCTTGGTCAATTGCTCATGAGAAGAGATGAAGTATGGTCACTGATTATACCACATGCATTTCCCAAATCAAGCATTGAGAGGATTATAGTCACATATCCATCCAAACCCAATTTGGTCCAGCATGAGAAAGCATTTCTAGCTTGATCTCTTCATTCTTCTTCCAAGGTTCAGAAGAGATCCAAGTATGAATAGTTTCTTTTCCAAGATAACTACCCAATTGGATGAAGATCGAAAGCTTTCAAGTAAAATCAAGAGAAAAGATAGAAGAAGAATAATGAAAACTAGTATTGATCCATCAAATTACAACAGAGCTCCCTAACCCAATGAAAGGGGTTTAGTTGTTCATAGCTCTGGAAAATGAAAACAAAGATGGAGAATACATGATAAAAACTAGAAGAGCAGAGAAAGTAAAATACAGGGAGTAGTTCTATGCTATTTTCCAACTCCCAGGGACTCCCCAAAATAATTTAAAGCTACTCCTATATATACTACTCTTCTCATCTTCTAGTTGGCTCTTTAAGTCTTGGGCCTTTGGATCTTGAGTTTGAAGCAGTTCTCTTCTTCATTTGGGCTTGGCTTTACTTGCAGAGAGAAAGTGTGAAGTGGGCAGAGATTTTAACTCAGGACGTTAGGGTTGTTAACGTTTAGTGAAAATATGAGTTCGAGAACGTTAGTAACAATCAACTTTCTCACTAACGTTCCTAAGTAAAAGCCACGTTAACCCCAACGTTAGTGGCACAAACGTTGCCACCAACGTTGCCTCTAGGTCCTTCGCGCACGTTATTGGGACTTAACTTTCCCAATAACGTTGAAAAGCCCCCATTGCTCATACGTTAGAGCCCACGTTAACTTAGTTAACGTGGCTCTTTAACGTGAGCTTGCCATCCTTCGATAACGTTAGTGACATTCAACATTGTCGCTAACGTTCCAATGTGCCCCCATGTCTCACGTTAGAGTCCACGTTAACTAGGTTAACGTGGCTTATAACGTGACCATGCTTAGCCATCCGCAACGTTAGTGACAATGTTGAGTGTCACTAACGTTGGCTCATCATTCACTCATCCACGTTAGCTTCCACGTTAACTAAGTTAACGTGGAAGTTAACGTGGCTCATAGTGGCTTGTGTGGCTCCTTCCAACGTTAGTGACAATGTTGAGTGTCACTAACGTTGGCCATCACCTTCTTCTCTTACGTTGGGCTCCACGTTAACTAAGTTAACGTGGAAGTTAACGTGGCTCCTTGGGGTTGTGTGGTTGCTTCCAACGTTAGTGACAATGTTGGGTGTCACTAACGTTGTCGACCACTCTTGCCTCTTCACGTTAGCTTCCACGTTAACCAAGTTAACGTGGGAGTTAACGTGGCATTGTGCACTTAGGCCAATGTTAGTGACAATGTTGAATGTCACTAACGTTTGCTTCCTTTCCCCCTTTTAACGTTAGAGGCCACGTTAACTAAGTTAACATGGACTCTAACGTGGCCACTTGTGAGCATTGGCCAACGTTAGTGATAATGTTAAGTGTCACTAATGTTGGCTCAAATTCCCTTCTTCACATTAGAGTTCACGTTAACTTAGTTAACGTGACTCTTAACGTGGGTAATGATGGCTTCGAGAGCGTCATTGGCAGTCACTTTTCTCATTAACTTTGCAAGTTACCTCCCATTCCTTGCTTTCTTTGGTCCTGAAATCAGGCAATAGAGTGCATCAAAGTTCTAGTCCAAGTCATGGGTAATGCAGAATACAATTTGTCACTAAACTCATGCAAAATCCTCATGAAATCATGTAAAATACACAATGTATGCTTGAATCAAGGTGTAAGTGAATATCTACCCAAAACTAGCTTATTTCCTAAGAAAATGCATGAAACTACCCTAAAAACAGTAAAGAAAAGGTCAGTTAAACTGGCCAAAATGCCCTGGCATAAGTTGAGAGTAAGGAATAAATATGACAAATAATTTAAATGGCAATTAAAATAAATAAATACTATAAAGCAAACTTTTGGCAAGGTATGAGAAATTGGAAGTCCAGACTTAGTTACCCATATCAATAATAATGAAAATTGAATCTTAATTCCACTTAGTCAACCTTTGCTAAAGCAAAGAAAAGTCAAGGGACTAATTAGTTTGACCTTCGAATCCTATTTATTTCCTAAGAAAAGATTGGGATTATTGAAGTTTAGTTCAATTAGCAAAGATAACAGTTATCAATTATATTGAGCTAAGATAACTCCTGAGTTACTGATTTCTTAACCAAGACCAAAAGGGAAAAGAGTAAAATTGCTGGAATAAAACTATCCTCAGATGGGAATAATTGCAACTAATAAATAAACTAAAGCAATCATAAACTGAAATACCTCAATTATCATTAATTCAAAATAGTAATCTATAACATGGAAGAATTCATAAATTAAATAGCAAAAGTAATTAATCCACTAAAATAATGGCATGAATAAAAGTAAAAGGGAAGCTTGAAGTAAAGGAGCATTAAACCCGGGATTGAGAGTCACTCTTAAAACTAAGAGAAGTCCTAAATCCTAATCCTAAGAGAGAGAGGAGAGAACCTGGTATGCGAAATTGTTACTCAGGTTGTGAATTATTGTTCGAAATTGATTTCCTGGCGATGGCACCAAAAATGGATGCACAGAACCATGGTCTAAACATATCTTCACAATTTCGCATAACTAACCAGCAAGTGCACTGGGTCGTCCAAGTAATAAACCTTACGTGAGTAAGGGTCGATCCCACGGAGATTGTTGGTATGAAGCAAGCTATGGTCACCTTGTAAATCTCAGTCAGGCGAATATAAAATAGTTATGGATTTTTCGAAATTAATACTAAAATAAGGATAGAAATACTTATGTAAATCATTGGTGAGAATTTCAGATAAGCGTATGGAGATGCATTCATTCCTCTGAACCTCTGCATTCCTACTGTCTTCATCCAATCAGTCTTACTCCTTTCTATGGATGGCCTTATGTAAGGATGTCACCGGTGCCAATGGCTACTTTCAATCCTCTCGGGAAAATGGTCCAAATGCTCTGTCACAGCACGGCTAATCGTCTGGAGGCATCACCCTTGTCGTTGGTTGCATCCTATTCCTCTCTGTGAAAATGGTCCGATGCGCTGTCACTGCATGGCTAATCATCTTGGAGGTTCTCGATCATACTGGAATAGAATTTACTATCCTTTTGCGTCTGTCACTACGCCCAGCACTCGCGAGTTTGGAGTTCGTCACACTCATTCAATCCTAGAGTCCTACTCGGAATGCCACGGACAAGGTTTAGACTTTCCGGACTCTCATGAATGCCGCCATCAATCTAGCTTATACCACGAAGATTCTGATTAAGAGATCTAAGAGATACTCATTCAATCTAATGTAGAACGGAAGTGGTTGTCAGGCACGCGTTCATAGGGAATGATATGATTGTCACGTTCATCACATTCAGGTTGAAGTGCGAATGAATATCTTAGAAGCGAAATAAGATGAATTGAATAGAAAACAGTAGTACTTTGCATTAATCTTTGACGAACAGCAGAGCTCCACACCTTAATCTATGGAGTGTAGAAACTTTACCGTTTGAAAATACATAAGTGAAAGGTCCAGGCATGGCCGAATGGCCAGCCCCTCTGATCTAAGAACCAGGCGTCCAAAGATTCAAAGATTCCAAGATGTCTAATACAATAGTAAAAAGTCCTATTTATAATAAACTAGCTACTAGGGTTTACAGAAGTAAGTAATTGATGCATAAATCCACTTCCGGGGCCCACTTGGTGTGTGCTTGGGCTAAGCTTGAAGTTTACACGTGGAGAGGTCATTCTTGGAGTTGAACACCAGCTTTTGTGCCATTTTGGGCGTTGAACTCCACTTTGCAACTTGTTTCTGGCGCTGGACGCCAGAATTGGGCAGAGAGCTGGCGTTGAACGCCAGTTTGCGTCATCTAAACTTGGGCAAAATATGGACTATTATATATTGCTGGAAAGCGCTGGATGTCTACTTTCTAACGCAATTGGAAGCGCGCCATTTTGAATTCTGTAGCGCCAGAAAATACACTTTGAGTGCAGGGAGGTCAGAATCCAACAGCATCAGCAGTCCTTCTTCAACCTCTGAATCTGATTTTTGCTCAAGTCCCTCAATTTCAGCCAGAAAATACCTGAAATCACAGAAAAACACACAAACTCATAGTAAAGTCCAGAAATGTGAATTTAACATAAAAACTAATGAAAACATCCCTAAAAGTAACCAGATTCTACTAAAAACATACTAAAAACAATGCCAAAAAACGTATAAATTATCCGCTCATCAGAACCTCTCTTAAAACTAAATCTAAATCATGAAAACTAAACTAAAGTGGAGTCTCTCTCTGAATGGATGTGTTCCCTCACTTCATAACCTCTGGTCTATGCCTTCTGGACTTGGATTTGGGCCAAAAAGGGCTTCAGAAATCGCTGGGAGCATTTTCTACAATTTCTGGTGCGTGGCCTCTGTCACGCGTCTGCGTGGGTCACGCAGTTGCGTCATTCGGAGCTTTCCTTGCCACGCGGTCGCGTCAGTCATGCGACCGCGTCTGATAAACCCATATTTCATGAGTTCTTTTGTGCTTAATTAGAGTGATTTATTCAACTCTTCACCTACTTATTCACATTAATTGCATGGTTTTACCTTCCCTTCCTTATTATGTCATATTGAGAAAAAACATGTTTCCTAAGCTTTAAAAATTAATTATTTTAATTACCTTTATTTATTTCCATTCGATGCCATGATTAGTGTGTTGAGTAGTTTCAGATTTTCTAAGGCAGAATGACTTAAAGGATGAAAAGGGAAACATACTAAAATGGAAGGAGAAAGCAACACGGAACTTTAAAGAAATTGGTATCCACGCGATCGCATGGATGACGCGATCGCGTGCCAAGCATGAATCAGCAGCGACGCGGCCGCATGACTGACACGACCGCGCGCCTTAGGCAGAACGCATATGACACGGTCGCATGACTGACGCGACCGCCTGGCAAGGAAAAGCTCTAGACGACGCGACCGCGTGACCCACGCGGACGCGTGACAGAGGCCACGCACCAGAAATTACAGAATACGCCCCCAGCGAATTCTGAAGCCCTTTTTGGCCCAGATCCAAGTACAGACAGCATAGACCAGAGGTTATAAAGTGTGGGAATGCACCCATTCAAAGAGAGCTCGCCAATTTCTAGTTTCTATGATTTAGATTTAGTTTAGAGGGAGATTCTCTCTCTCTCTTAGGATTTAGGACTTCTTCTTGTTTTGGGAGTAACTCTGGATCCAGGTTTTAATGTTCTTTTATTTTAGTTTTACTTTTATTTATTTATTCCAACATTTGAATTGATTATTATAATTTGATTTACGAATTATTCCATGTTACAGACAGTTATTTGAATTAATGATAATTGAGGTATTCCAGTTTATTGATTGCTTTCTCTTCAATTTGTGTTACCATTGCTTTTCATCTAAGGACTTTTTTATTCCAGCAATTTTACTTTTTCCCCTTTTGGTCTTGGTTAAGAAATCAGTAACTCAACATCATCAAACTCAACATAACTGATAATCGCTATCTTGCTAATTGAACTGAACTTCAATAATCCCAAATTTTTCTTAGGAATTAAATAGGATTCGAAGGTCAAAATAATTAGTCCCTTGACTTTCCTTTGCTTTAGTAAAGGTTGACTAAGTGGAATTTAGATTCAACTTTCATTATTGTTGAGAGAGATAACTAAGTTGGACTTCCAATTTCTCTTACCTTGCCAGAAGTTTGCTTTACAGTATTTATTTAATTTAATTGCCATTTACTTTACTTGTCATTTAAATTACTTGCTTCTCACCTTCTAAACCCCGATTACAACCTTTATAACCAATAATAAGAACATACTTCCTCGCAGTTCCTTGAGAAGACGACCTGAGGTTTGAATACTCGGTTAACAATTTCTAAAGGGGTTTGTTACTTGTGACACCCAAAATGTTTGTACGAAGGGATTTTTGTCGGTTTAGAGACTATATCTACAACGCGACTATTTTTATGACATTCTTTACTGGCAAAAATCCTAACGTCAAAATGGCGCCGTTGCCGGGGAACTGCTAACGTGTGCATTATTATTGGTTATTGTAAATATTTTTTTTGTTTGTTTATTTATTTTTGTTTTTCCTTTTTATCTATATTTGCTACTATGAACTCTGACCCTCTCGCTTTGAGTTTGGTTCTAATATTGTTAAAGGAAATAGAAGTTACAGCAGGAATGTGCATCAAGGTCAGACCAATCAAGGATGGATGGAAACAAGAGGATCTAATCAACCCTTTTGGCAGCAACACCCTCCGAGATATCCTGGACAAAGACCATTCTACCGTGCATACCTAGCTGAAAGACATGGTGGACAACCTTGTAATTACCAACAAGCCCCACCCCGTGCATATGAACCATCCTTTCAACATAACCTCGAACCACCACTCTCACAAGCTTCTCTTCACCATTCGCCATCATATGATCCTTCCTTACCCCAATACCAATCCAATCGTTCCCAATCATCACCACTTTCCTTTGTATCATGTCCAAGTCTGGCAAATCGCGAAGCAGAGGATCGCCTAAAAGAAACAGTAATTAAATTTCAAACAACCATTCCACAACTTGAGCAAGCACTAATTCAATGGGCCACTAGACGCTCAAATATACAAGGACCAACCACAGCTCCATGTGGACAGCCCGATGAAGAGCGCAGCATGAAAGAAATACTAGAAACTCCAGTGGACAAGACAGAGAATGAATTCGTACTAGAACAAGTGGAAGAAGCTGTCATTGTTCAAGAAGAAGAGTTGGTTGAAGATCTAGGAGATGCTGAACTTCCTTGGGAATCCAGAATTGAGGAAAACTCCGTCCAAGATGCTACAGTTGATGCTAAGGAGGATACCGCACAATCTCCAAGGCAAGTCGTTTACGAAGAATCAGACGGAATAATCCAAGGAGCAAATTTCCTTGATGATGATAGTCACAAGTCTAGTTCTCCTAGTGATGAGCTTGCGTCCGCAAGTGAATTCTCTGAGATCGAAGAATTTTTCCCAAGTGAATATGAAGATGATGCGGAGGTAGATTTCTCTCAACCTCCAATATATGACTCAAGTGATGAGGAAGACATAGAAGACTTTGACCAGGATACAGATACAATTGAAGATCTTTGCAAAGAAGTGGAAGAATTCACAGAAGAGCACAAGGAAACGGAACTTGCAGAACCACCAAAAACACCTATCCCAAGGCCATTACCACCTAATACAAGCTTCAAGTGGGTACAATCCTTAACTTATAACTTTACTTATTCACTTGAATATGGTTTGCTTGAGACAGATGGCCAACTTAGAGCTCTCTGCGGCTTTAAGAGTAAGAGGGAAATGGCTCGTACTCAGAGCTGGTGCACAAGGTTCAATAAGGTTCCACGCTTTACCTCGAAGTATACGGATTGGTATAATGCTCAATTGCATGGATCACAGAGAACGTTTGGTCACCACGGTGAGATTCTACTTTTTAACCCGCCCGAATGGAAACTTACAAATCAAAACGGAGGCGAATCTAAAAACACAGCTTGGGATCATGGATTATATTCTGACATTCGTCATCCTGGGAGGCTGAATATCTGTTTGAAGCTGCTCAGAAGCTTTACGTGCTTAGTTTGGGACTCCGGAGGCTATTGGCATTCCAAGCACTGGTGGAGATTTTTGGACGAATTTAAACATAAGCCACCATAACAGGATACTCCTCCAATGTCCAACTTAAGGACTTTAACTAAAAGTGCTAGGTGGGAGACAACCCACCAGGGTATGGTCGCTTCTTTTTTTCAATTTATTTCTTGTTAATTGCTTTCATTTTTTCTTTTTCATTTTAATTTATTAAACCTGGAATCATGCATAACATTCTTATTAATCATTGCATTCTACATTTTTCATGCACAAAAAAAAGAGGGATGCACGACGCGACCGCATGCCCCATGCGATCGCGTCACATCGCGGAAAACACCACCCGCGCGACCGCGTGACCCATGCGGCCGCGTGATATATATATCGGCGTAAGAATCCAACGAACAGAAAGTTGGGCTGGAATCGTGTGGCCCCTGTGCGTTTCGCACAAACTGGCCCACGCGATCGCATAACCCATGCGACTGCGTCACGTGCACAATACCAATCCCACGCGACCGCGTGAGCGACGCGATCGCGTCGCATGGATTGCACATCACCCCAAAAGGAGACAGAGAGTTGCGCTAAAATGGTGCTGAAGTCGTGCGTTTAGCACAAATTCCAGCGACGCGATCGCGCGACCCACGCGATCGCGTCACCCTTCTTTTCCCCCCTCTCATGCGATCGCGCGCCCCACGCGATCGCGTCCCTCCCATTTTCGTCCCAACCACGTGACCGCGTGCCCCACGCGGCCGCGTGGATTCGAAAATATAACCCTCCAGCCTGCGAACCCTATAAGTCGCGAGCCCCCCACCCCCAACCCTCTTCTCCCTCTCTGCTTCCTCTCCCTCTAACCACCACCCAGCCCCACCCAGCCGCCACCGCCGGCCACCCAGATGCCGCCGCCACCCCGTACGCCGCCGCCCCAACCCCCTCCCCTCCCTTCTTCTCCCTTCCTCCTCTCTCCTCCCCACTCCACCACTGCCTCCGCAACCACCGCCCCCCCATCGCCGGCCACCCAGCCGCGCCCCCTCTCTCTCCGCCACCCAACCGCACCCCCTTCTTCTATCACCAACCCAAAACCCTCGCCGCCACTGCCCCATCAGCAGCCACCGCGACACCGTGCCACCGCCACCGCGCTGGATGCCGCCGCAGCCACCTTCTTCCCCGTTTCACCCCTTTCGCCTACCAGGTTCCGCAAAACGCAACCCCCTTTTATCCGTTCGTCGTTTTTTCTGTCCTCTTTTTTTTTTTTTCATTTCTGTTCATCATTAGGATAGATAGATATGCATGCTGTAGTGGATTTTTAGGTTGTTAGGTAGCTTAGGCTGTGGTTAGTGGATCTAGGTCTGTTTACTTGCACTGTTCTTACTTTTGTTTTATCCTATGTGCAAATCTGTTGCTGCTATAATCATGATTCATATGCTGGTTTCTCGTATGTTGCTGCTGTTTACATTGAGTTTTTATGTTTATTTTATATCTATGTACATGCAGCTTGATTTTTTTAATTCATATGAACTGATATGATTGCTGTTTATTTTTCGGGACAATCCAATTTTAGCCGGAATGCTGCCCAAATTTTTTTGAAAATTATTTTCATTCTTGTTTTGGTTTGGCAACTCTGTTTTACTCTGCTTCCCCCAAACCATTTCATGAATGCTAGGGCCACTTTCTTATCCTCTTTGATTTCCTGGTTCATAACCTGCATTTGTGATTCACTAACTCCAATTTCTGATTTCTTTATTTTTATTCGAATCAGCATCACCCTGTTTTCTTTATTCGATTATGAGTACTTCTATTCTTACATATGAATCCTTGTTATATGGAATTTTTCTATGCCACTTACTTTCCTAACTCACTAATTTTAATTTACTAACTTCTTTTTACCATACTAACCCTCTTGATCTCTTTTCTGATTACTTTCGCTTCCTCTAACTTTCTCACTATGGCATATTGATTTTTTTTCCTTTCCATTTAACATTAATTCAATCACATTTCAATTACTCATTTTCCTTATTCTATTTCTCCCTTACCGCTTTGAGTTTCCTTTGTTTAAATTGCTTATTTGCTTTCCTATTTTATCCATTTCCTGGTTTTCTATTTTTCAGGATGTTTGCCTCACAAAGGAAAGGCAAAGGCAAGGCTACTGGCAAGCGCAAGAGAGGAGATTCCTCCCAGTCCATCATTGCTCTAATGCACGATTTCTCATGGCGGGAGAAGAACTTCACACAGCAAGAAAAAGCTATCCAGCTGCTCCCTTCGACTGATCCTATAAAATTTGCAAACCGGTACTGTGAGCTGAAGTACCCGACTTTTGCAAACTCCAGAAATCTATACCTGGAACGTACTTTGAAGATTCCAGAAGCCCTCCAGCAATATACCACTGAGCAAATCAAGCAAAGGGGTTGGTTCTTTCTGGAGAGACCACTGACAGAGGTCAATGCATCTTGGGTACGGGAATTCTATTGCAACTACTACCTTACTACCCTAGATGCAGTGAACCTGAGGGAAAAGCAAATTTTGTTCACTGAGGAGGCCATAGAGACCATTCTCCAGCTCCCAGCCAAGTCCGATCAGCCAGATGGTTATGCACAGGCTGAGGAGGACATGGGCCAGATGCGGTTTGATTGGGATGCTGTGAAGGCACGGATAGCTCTCGACCCTGCTGTTCCTTGGGAGATGGGTCAGGACACCACTATGCCTAGAGGGATCAAGAGAGTACACTGAAATGATGAGGCTCGGCTATGGCATCAGATCTTGAGCAACTATGTAATGCCGAGTACTCATGAGACTGAGATCCCGGTTGCCATGATCACCCTCCTCTGGTGTGTGCTGGAGGGTAAGGACCTGTACTTGCCTCATTTTATCCGGCATTATATGGCCAGGGTTCACGTCCGAGGCACCCTCCCCTTTCCTTACCTGGTTACACGGCTAGGCCGTCAGGCTGATGTGCCTTGGGAGGATGCCGATGAGCGACCACCAGCAGCGGACTGCAGGAAGATCATTCCTCACAGCAGGAACTTCCTTGCTTTGGGCTACAGACCACCACCTGTCACTGCTACTGATGAGACAGCCCCTCCGACTGCTGGACCCTCTTCATCCACAGTTGCCCCAGCTGCCCCTGCTGCCACCACTGCACCTCCACCCGCCTCTGAGCCAGTTTATCGCCTCGTGCACCGTCTATTACGCCAGCTTGATCAGATGGAGCGCCGTAACAGGCGCCGGTATGAGAGATTGGAGCGCCGCAGCAGGCGACGCTATTCCCATCTGAAGCTGATGATCAGACAGTGCGCCGACATCCCCTTCAAGCCCGACACACCATCAGAGCCATCAGAGGAGGAGGAGGATGAGCACGAGGAGGAGCCTCATCAGCAGGCAGGCACAGAGCACGCTACACCACAGCAGGAGGCCCCACATCAGCTTGAGGCTGCAGATCCGGAGATCCCGATCCAGTCAGTCCCCCCTCTACAGCAGCCAGACTCTCAGCCCACCACCACCACAGTGACCCCAGCTACCATCCCTACCAGTGATGACACTCCTTCACACCCGGCTTGATTGAGCATCGAGGACGATGCTTCCTTTTAAGTGTGGGGAGGTCGCCATCTCTGGCGTTTATTTTGGTGAACTACTACATACTTTTTCTTTTATTTTGGATATTTTTCTGTATTTTTCTCTTTTTCTTTTATTGTTATTTTCTGAGTACTTATACATTGCTACTTGTGTATTTTACTCTATTTTCTGTATTTCGCATTTTTTGTTCATATTTTAGTTATTTAGTTCATTTTAGTTATTTAGTTTAGTTTGCAATTCTAACTTATTAGTGGATCAATTAGTATAGTTTACCCTTTTTACATAAGATAGCTTAATTATAGCTTAGTTTAAATTGACAAATATAAAAAGAGTAAGCTAGGAACTTGAACATAATAAATTTAGATCCATAAAACCTTGTATATATAGCATTACATGATGTAGTTAAATTGAAAACATTTCATCAAGAAGAAACATTAAAACTTCAAAGGCTACCCTAAATTACTTTTTAAGAGAATAATGAGAATTTTTAACTAAACCTGCATGACGTACATAAGTGATAAATGATTTTTCAGCTAGAGAACACATAGCCTGTGAGTTTTGAGCTTAACTGTATGGTTACATTCAAACCATAATTTTTATTCCTGTGTGTTCCAACCTTCTTTCTTATTTTGGTGTTCTTTACTTTGTTTTAGTCTATATGTCCGATTATAGAATATAGGTACATCTCAAAATAATGATTGAGGCCATCATTTGATTTTAGCTCACTTATCCCAAATTAGCCTACCTTTTACATCACCTTTGTTAGCCCCCTTTGAGCTTTTTAAAACCCCCTTATTCTATTTTAGCCAAATTACTAGCCTTAAGCAGAAAAACAAAAGAAAATCCCAAGTGAATCCTTGGTTAGCTTAAGATAGAAAATTTTAAATAGAGTAAAATGTGGGAAACCTTTTGGGAACATGGATGATAGAAACAAAAGGTAGAAAAGTTAAAAGAAATAAAATAAATTTGGGAAGCATGTTCATGAGAAAATCAAAGTGCTTTAATTACCATGTGTATTAAAAAAAAGTTAGTTTTCAAGCATGTAAATAAGGGGGTACAAAAAAAAAAAGAACTCCCCAAGGCAAAATAAAAAGCAATGCACATGGGATAAAAACAAGAATTGAAACATGAGCATGTGACATCAAAAGTGAGAAAATAGGGAAAATAGGTAAAGAAGCATTGTTTTACTAAGTATGTATGTTAGGTGAGATCTTAGTCTAATTAAGGATTCACTTATTAGCTCACTTAGCCTTATACATATATCCTTACCCTTTGCCTTGACCCCATTACAATCTTAATTAAAGACCTCATGAGTTTTGGTATGACTATGTTCTATAATTGTTGATTGGTTAGACGAAAAATAAAGTTATAGAAATGAAGAATAAAAAAAGAAGAATAGAGTGATTAACCCAATAAACACTGAGTGATTAGAGAGAAAACACAAAATCCAGTGAGGGTTCAAAAGCTCATTAACATTTATCTCTGATTGTCTTGCAAGTTTTTTTTTTCTCTCATCTCATTTGCAAAAAGTGCTTTATTATTTGAGGGTTAGCTATATATGTATATATATCTCCTTGAGAATGTGAAATAATTTGACTACATGTAGGCTTTATATATGAGTGGATGAATTAGAATTGCATGACTCATTAGGTAGATGCATTTAGCATAGGTTGCATTTCATAACATTCCATCACTTTAACCTTAATTATTTGCCTTGGATTTAGCATGAGGACATGCTAGTGTTTAAGTGTGGGGAGGTTGATAAACCTATATTTCATGAGTTCTTTTGTGCTTAATTAGAGTGATTTATTCAACTCTTCACCTACTTATTCACATTAATTGCATGGTTTTACCTTCCCTTCCTTATTATGTCATATTGAGAAAAAACATGTTTCCTAAGCTTTAAAAATTAATTATTTTAATTACCTTTATTTCCATTCGATGCCGTGATTAGTGTGTTGAGTAGTTTCAGATTTTCTAAGGCAGAATGACTTAAAGGATGAAAAGGAAAACATACTAAAATGGAAGGAGAAAGCAACACGGAGCTTTAAAGAAACTGGTATCCACGCGATCGCATGGATGACGCGATCGCGTGCCAAGCATGAATCAGCAGCGACGCAGCCGCATGACTGACGCGACCGCGTGGCAAGGAAAAGCTCCAGACGACGCGACCGCGTGACTCACGCGGATGCGTGACAGAGGCCACGCATCAGAAATTACAGAATACGCCCCCAGCAAATTCTGAAGCCCTTTTTGGCCCAGATCCAAGTACAGACAGCATAGACCAGAGGTTATAAAGTGTGGGAATGCACCCATTCAAAGAGAGCTCGCCAATTTCTAGTTTCTATGATTTAGATTTAGTTTAGAGAGAGATTCTCTCTCTCTCTTAGGATTTAGGACTTCTTCTTGTTTTGGGAGTAACTCTGGATCCAGGTTTTAATGTTCTTTTATTTTAGTTTTACTTTTATTTATTTATTCCAACATTTGAATTGATTATTATAATTTTATTTATGAATTATTCCATGTTACAGACAGTTATTTGAATTAATGATAATTGAGGTATTCCAGTTTATTGATTGCTTTCTCTTCAATTTGTGTTACCATTGCTTTTCATCTAAGGACATTTTTATTCCAGCAATTTTACTTTTTCCCCTTTTGGTCTTGGTTAAGAAATCAGTAACTCAACATCATCAAACTCAACATAACTGATAATCACTATCTTGCTAATTGAACTGAACTTCAATAAACCCAACTTTTTCTTAGGAATTAAATAGGATTCGAAGGTCAAACTAATTAGTCCCTTGACTTTCCTTTGCTTTAGTAAAGGTTGACTAAGTGGAATTTAGATTCAACTTTCATTATTGTTGAGAGAGATAACTAAGTTGGACTTCCAATTTCTCTTACCTTGCCAGAAGTTTGCTTTACAGTATTTATTTAATTTAATTGCCATTTACTTTACTTGTCAATTAAATTACTTGCTTCTCACCTTCTAAACCCCGATTACAACCTTTATAACCAATAATAAGAACATACTTCCTCGCAGTTCCTTGAGAAGACGACCCGAGGTTTGAATACTCGGTTAACAATTTCTAAAGGGGTTTGTTACTTGTGACACCCAAAACGTTTGTACGAAGGGATTTTTGTCGGTTTAGAGACTATATCTACAACGCGACTGCTTTTATGACATTCTTTACTGGCAAAAATCCTAACGTCAGCGTCATATGTGTTCTGCTTAAGGCGCGCGGTCGCGTCAGTCATGCGGCCGCGTCGCTGCTTCTTCGCTCTTGGCACGCGATCGCGTTGCCCATGCGATCGCGTGGATGCCAGTTTCTTCAGAAACTCCGTTTTGTGCTTTCCTTCCATTTTTGTATATTTTCTTTCCATCCTTTAAGTCATTCCTGCCTTAGAAGATCTGAAACTACTCAACACACTAATCACGGCATCGAATGGAATTAAAGGTGATTAAAATAATTAATTTAAAAGCATAGGAAACATGTTTTTCACATACATCATATAATAAGGAAGGGAAAGTAAAACCATGCAATTAATATGAATAAGTGGGTGAAGGATTGAATAAATCACTCAAACTAAGCACAAAATACATCATAAAATATGGGTTTATCAATGTGCACTGAGCATTAAAGCCTTGTTTAAATGCCTAGATGAATTGTGAGTGTGATTCATATGTTGTAGCTACAATATGCATTAAACTTTATCCTTTTATGGCATCTTGAATTGTGCACTCTTACTTTAGTGAATTGAATTGAAATTACTTGTTCATCATGATTTCCATATCAACTCCTTCACATGTCCGGTACTTGTTTCTTTTTAATGCTTTGCATTTATTTGAGTGACTTAACTTGATTCCTATCGAGCTAATCACTTTTTGCAACAAGTACCTTGATTATGTCACTATTGCATCATGTGTCATGATGAACACGTAGTTTTTTTCATCCTTGAATTGGTTATTGTTGATTGTTCCATTATTTTATTTACCATGCACTTTCACTTACACAACTTCAATATCTAATAATTCTTACATTCAATTCACTCTTGTGAAGTTGTCTAAGTTTGCATGTGCTTAATTGATGCTTACTCATTGATTGCATCCTAGGCCATTTAATTGAGGAACTCATTCTTACTTTTTGATGGTGTGAATGACGTTTTAACCGGCTGTTGTGTGTATTCTAACCGCGCGCATAATTGGAATACACACATGGCTCAACTTTTCATCATACCACACAATTATGCAAAATTCCTCAATTAGATGCTTATTTACTCTCTCCTTTACCTTTTTGTGCTACTTGCCCTATGATTCTTAACTATACTTTATCCATTCTTTTTGAGGATGAGACATAAAGGTGAGGAGCCGGTAGAGGAGGAGGACACCGACGATGGAGATGTCGAGAATGCATTGAACTTGGTGATTTCCACACAACCCAAGCCCCTGCATCCACCAACCGAAAGTGGAGCTCTTGAGAGACAACCCCCGGATTGTGTTTGTGCACGGAGGACCGTGCAACCTTTAAGTGTGAGGGAGGATTCGTCATTTCGGGGTGTAAACTTTCTTTTCCGAACACTTCGCACTTTATTTTTGTTTCTTTTTATTATGTTTCTTGTAGATATTTAGAATACTTTTGATTGTTGCATTACATTTTTCTTCTAGTATATATGTCTTAGCTTATGCATAGTTTATTTCTAGTTATTGCATGTTGCATTTTTGCATCTTTTCCTTAGTATATATTTTATAGATAGAAGTTGTGATTGGATGATGTGAATAGCATAGTGCCTAGTTCAATTTTGTCCTAATTGTTCATGTTAATTTTTGGTTGTTAAAAATTAGGAATAAAACTAAGAAAGATTTTGAAATTGCATCCATCACAACATACATACAAACATATATATAGTAAATAAGTTTTGGTAAAACAACAAAGAATTTTCAAAAAATCTCTTTTAGGGCATTCCATTGATTAGATTTGAAAATTATTTTTGAACTTGCTTGAAGTAACTTTTTATTGAACATAGAAAAAGAGCTTGAACAAATACCAAGTGAGATTTGAGCTTAAATTATGTGGTTGTATATTTTTAATCACAAATTTTGTTCTTGTGTGTTATAAACTCCTTTTATGATTGTGATCTTAGATTTGCTTTAGTCTATATGTCCTATATTTGATGTTTTGAATTGCATTTAGTATGATTGAGGCCATCTTTGTATAGCTCACTAACCCATATGACCAACCCTTGCATCTATCTTTGTAAACCACTTTTTGAGCCTTTAATTCCCCTTTATTCTCATTATAAGCACATCATTCACCCTAAGTGAAAAACCATTATATCCATTGATTGTATCTTTGATTAGCTTGGGTTTGAGTGTGTGTGTTAATCAAGTGTGGGGGGAATTTGTGAGAAATATTGGTAGTTAGTTTGGGTTTTCATTAAGAAAATTTGGAAAAAATGGGTAATCACTCATGCATCTATTGCTTAAAACATATGCATCTCTTTTTGTTGGTAAAAGAAAAAAAAGAAAAAGAAAAGAAAAAAACTAATAATGAAAATAAGAGATGCATATGTGGTTGAATTAAAAAGAAAATGCATGAGTGAATGTGAGAAAGGGATAAATGGATAGCTAGAATTGTTTTGTTATGTATATAGGATGATATATAGGATTAGGTGGGATGCTTGAGCTAATCAAAGATCCAATCTATTAGCCCATTTAACCATATTAATCCTATCCCTACCTAAGCCCCATTACAACCCTCAAAAGCCCTTATGATATTTGCATTCATTCATCAATTATTAGTTGATTGTTAGACGACTAGCAATTCTTTGAGAAACATGATTAAAGGAAGATTGAGTGATTAAACCCTACACACTGAGCGATTAGAGTGTAAACACATCCGGTGAGGGTTTTAATTGCTCAATTCTATGTTTCCATTGCTTATCTTATGTCTTCTTGCAAGTTGTTGGAATGAATTTTAGAAATTTCAAATCAAATCTTTGGACATTGATCGCATTGTTATCTTTGCTTTGTCTTGGCCCTAAGTTTTTACTTTGGATTGATTGAGGTTCTTTTGTTTGTTTTTACCAAAACTCAATAGGAATCATATTGTAGACATATATAGATAACATTTGGTATAGTTACATACATGTAGTTAGTTGCATTAATTAAATAATTACCCCTTCATTTGTCTCCTTTGGTTGTGTTTAGCATGAGGACATGCTCGGTTTAAGTGTGGGGGAATTGATGAGTTCATATTTTACGATATATTTTGGTGTGATTTGAGTGGATTTCATCACATAAACCACATTTATTCATCTAATTAGCATGCTTTTAGGATTTCTTCCTAAATTGTGCTTGAAAGTGAAAACATGTTCTTTTGTGCTTAATTTAGTCAATTTTAACTCACTTTAATCCAATTTGGTGCCTTGATGTATTTGTTAAGTGATTTCAGGTTTCCAAGGCAAGCATGGGTTGAAGAAGTGAGGAAAAGAGTATGCAAAAGGGAAGAAACCATGAAGAAATGAAGATTGGAAGTTTCAGCACCCGTGCGTACGCACAAGAAGGATTTGCGAGCGACGCGTACGCGTGGATGGATTTTTGCATAGTCACGCGTACGCGTGACCCGAATTGCGTCAGTGCATTAATTGCAAATTGCTAGGTGATGGGTGGAAAATTAGATTCCACACCAAAACTCACCGGCAAGTGTACCGGGTCGCATCAAGTAGTAAAACTCACTTAGAGTGAGGTCGATCCCACAGGGATTGATGAATCATGCAACTTTAGTGGGTGATTAGTTTAGTCAAGCTAACATTGGTGAATTGGATGAAAATTTGATAACAGAATGTAAATGACAAGCAATTTAAATTGCAGAAAGTAAATGTGACAGAAACTTAAAGAGCAAGAAATGTAAATTGACAGACTCTTAAATGGCAAGAAAGGTAAATTGCGTAAAATGTAAAGGGGGCTGGGTGCTGAAAATTAAAGAAAGCAATAGATCAATCAATCGGAACAATTGCAGAAAATATAAATGTGCAGGAAAGTAAATCAAGCTCAATATGAATGTGAAATTGCAGAAGAAGAGAATTTCTCAGAATTGCAGGAAAAGTAAATTTGGATCTCAACAATTTCAAATGTAAAGTTGCATAAAGTGAAATTGCAGAGAAGAAAATTGGAGCTGAGAATTGTAGAAAATGAAATTTGTATAAACTGAATTCAAGACTTGGAATGTAACAGTGCAGAAAAATTAAAGTGTTTCGAAGAGAATTCTCTATTCTACCCTACTTCTATTGCTCTCTAGCAGAGCCAGCCTTCCTAATGAAATGAAATTGATGCCTTTATATAGGCTTTACAAAATGAAAATGAAATTAAAAATAAATTACAATTAAATAAAATTCCTATTCTAACTATCTCTTGTGCCTTTGAGTGATGTTAATGGGCTCTGCTTGCTTTGGATTTGAAGAAGAGTGGATCCGGATGGCTTGGTTGCATGGGTCAGGATGTGTTGGAGTAAAGCTTGGGTCAGGAGGCATTTGTTTAAAAATGGGTTGGGGCATGCTTCCAGTGGAGCACTCAGTTAGGATTGTGAACGTAGCGCTCCACATGCCTTGTGTGTGTGCCTTCCTTGTGTGCTTGCAATTTGGCTTGTAGCGTTACATTAGTGAACGTAGCGTTCACTTACCCAACGCTGCCTCTTGGTCCTTTGGTTAAGCGCTACGTTGGTTTGGTTGAGTGCTCCTTAGTGTATGGCCAGCACAAGCTTCCTCCCCAAGCTTGGAATTACAAAAAAGTTAAAAGAAATAATGTAGCGCTACACATGATGCCTTGGTTCCCCTCTTCAATCCTTGGTTGCTCCATTTTGTGAGCACTATGCTTGATTTTTGTGCCTTAAAGATGCCTTTCACTTGTACTTCAATTTCATGCCAAATATGGATTGCTATATATCGTTGGAAAGCTCTGAATGTCATCTTTCCAACGCAACTGAAAGCGCATCAATCGGAAATCTGTAGCTCAAGTTATGGTCCTTTGAAGAAGGCATGGTCATGCTGTTTAGAGGCCCTGGCGCTCAAAGCGTAGCGCTCACTAAGAAAACGTAGCGCTCATAGAAGGAGCGTTGCGTTCACTAACAAAACGTAGCGCTATGGGCGCTGTTTGGAGGCCAAACTTAGCGCCAGCTTCTGAGGTCCAAACTTGATATTCACCCCATACTATTATATATCATTGGAAAGCTCTGGATGTCTACTTTCCAATGCAATTGAGAGCGCATCATTCAAAGCTCTACAGCTCAAGTTATCCCTCTTGGAAGGTGAAGAGGTCAGCTGGCCTTACTGCAGGTTGATACCATGTTCATCTATGCACTTTCGGGGCAAGTTTTCTCCCTCAGATTTAGTATCCACTATGCAGTGCCATATATGCTTAGAAAGCTTTGGATGTCTACTTTCCAATGCCACTAAAATCACCTCATTTGCAGTTTTGTAGCTCAAGTTATTCTTATTGGAATGTGAAGAGGTCAGGGTTGCAAATCCTCTTTGCTTAACTCAGAAGCCTCTTTGAGTTTGTTCCCAACTCTCTTGCCACCATGGGAGTATGATTCTTCTTTTTGGTGCTTTTATTGCTTCTTCTTCTATTATTTCCTACAAAATTTATAAAATCAAAAGATAAAAAAATATACCATTTAGACACAAAAGCATTCAATATTCAAGCATTAATTATCAATTTCTTGTATGAGAAAGCATAGAAAAACATGACATGATGACATGTCATCACTACACCAAACTTAAACCTTGCTTGTCCCCAAGCAAGAAAAGAACCATGCAATAGAGATTGACAATCCAAGGTATGAAGAATAGCAACTCAATGTTCATGGTTGGCTAGTTTTCTATGCATGCCACAATCACAAAAGAAATGTAAATGATTGATGCTTCTATCTAGCTCAATTTATGAAATCTTTTCCTTATATTTCTTCCTTGAAACAAGCTTTTGATCTTCTTATTACCTTCTCCTTTTGGGTGTTTTACCCCATGAGTTGATAACAAAGCTACGATTCGAAATGCTTTGTTTTCAAGTATTACCACTTGACACATAAGCACCACAAGCATTTAATTAGAGGACTTCTTTGAGCTCGTTTGTTTCTTTTCTTAACTCTCTAATCATTGATGCTCAGAGCCTTGAGCTTTGAGGGAGTGCATTTTCACTTGAGCCTAACCTTGACTCTAAGTGTTTTGTTTTCAAGCTTTTTGCTTGATACATAAACACCACAAGTACTTAACAACTTAACTGTCATTGGTACTTAGAGCCTTCAGCTTTCTCATTCTTTCCCTTTTTCTTTCTTGCCTTAATTTGCAATTGCTTCATCTAGGTTTTCATAAATTCCAAAGATTTCACAAAATGTCCTAGATGAAAACTTCAATTAAATAAAATCTAATGCAATTGAGAAATAGTTAATCATACTAGCCTTCCAATACTTGTATGCACATGCTAAATTCTTCTTTAATAACCTTGTTTGTTTAAGATCATGATACTTTACTGCTTTGAACTTTACAAAACTCAAGTTGGTAGTTATAGTGGCACAACAACATGTTGCAAATCAAAATTCAGGCTATGCTTATTCATACCACACATGCATACGGAGAAGATAAAGACAATCATGCAATTTAAAGTGCTGGAAACAAATGAGAGGAAAAGGAACTTTACAACCTTGTAATTCAACTTCTCTACTGTTATCCTTTTCTTTCTATTCTTCCCTTTCCCTTACCAAACTCAGAATGCTTGCTCATCCTCAAGCAACAATTAGAACAATGGCTATGGGGCTAAGATGGATCATGGATGTCTTACTGGTATGCGAAATTATTACTCTGAGGTTGTAAAATTTGTTGTTCGTTCTCTCCCTGGAAATGGCGCCAACAACTGGTGCACAATACCATGGTCCAAACATAACTTCACAACTTCGCACAACTAACCAGCAAGTGCACTCGGTCGTCCAAGTAATAAAACCTTACGTGAGTAAGGGTCAATCCCACGGAGATTGTTGGTATGAAGCAAGCTATGGTCATCTTGTAAATCTCAGTCAGGCAGATAATAATTGATTATGGAGTTTTCGAAAATAAATAATAAATAATAAATAAACATAAAATAAAGATAGAAATACTTATGTAAATCATTGGTGAGAATTTCAGATAAGCATATAGAGATGCTTTCGTTCCTCTGAACCTCTACTTTCCTGCTGTCTTCATCCAATCAATCCTACTCCTTTCCATGGCAAGCTGTATGTAGGGCATCACCGTTGTCAATGGCTACTTCCCATCCTCTCTTGTGAAAATGGTCCAATGCGCTGTCACTGCATGGCTAATCATCTGGAGGTTCTCGATCATACTAGAATAGGATGTAATATCCTTTTGCGTCTGTCACTACGCCTAGCACTCGCGAGTTTGAAGCTCGTCACAGTCATCCCTTCCCAGATCCTACTCGGAATACCATAGACAAGGTTTAGAATTTCTGGATCTCAGGAATGGCCATCCATGGGTTCTAACTTATACCACGAAGACACTTAATAACTCGGACTCGGTCCCCTGTATTAGATATCCAAGAGATATCCATTCAATCGAAGGTAGAACGGAAGTGGTTGTCAGGCACGCATTCATAGGGAATGATGATGATTGTCATGTTCATCACATTCATGTTGAAGTGCGAATGAATATCTTAGAAGTGGAATAAGTTGAATTGAATAGAAAAACAGTAGTACTTTGCATTAATTCATGAGGAACAGCAGAGCTCCACACCTCAATCTATGGTGTGTAAAAACTCTACCATTGAAAACACATAAGTGATGAAGGTTCAGGCATGGACGAATGGCCAGCCTCCCAAAACGTGATCTCTAGATCAAAAGGTAATCAAAAGATGTAAATACAATAGTAAAAAGTCCTATTTATACTAAACTAGCTATTAGGGTTTACAGAAGTAAGTAATTGATGCATAAATCCACTTCCGGGGCCCACTTGGTGTGTGCTTGGGCTGAGCTTGAAGTTTACACGTATAAAGGCTTCTTCTGGAGTTGAACGCCAAGTTGTAACGTGTTTTTGGCGTTCAACTCTGGTTCGTGACGTGTTTCTGGCGTTTAACTCCAGACTGCAGCGTAGAACTAGCGTTCAACGCCCTTTTGCGTCGTCTAAACTCAGCCAAAGTATGGACTATTATATATTGCTGGAAAGCGCTGGATGTCTACATTCCAATGCAATTGGAAGCGCGCCATTTTAAGTTTTGTAGATCCAGAAAATCCACTTTGAGTGCAGGGAGGTCAAAATCCAACAGCATCAGCAGTCCTTCTTCAACCACTGAATCTGATTTTTGCTCAAGTCCCTCAATTTCAGCCAGAAAATACCTGAAATCATAGAAAAACACACAAACTCATAGTAAAGTCCAAAAATGTGAATTTAACATAAAAACTAATAAAAACATCCCTAAAAGTAACTAGATCCTACTAAAAACATACTAAAAACAATGCCAAAAAGCGTATAAATTATTCGCTCATCACAACACCAAACTTAAATTGTTGCTTGTCCCCAAGCAACTGAAAATCAAATAGGATAAAAAGAAGAGAATATACTATAAATTCCAAACTATCAATGAAACATAGCTCCAATCAGATGAGCGGGACTTGTAGCTTTTGCCTCTTGAATAGTTTTGGCATCTCACTTTATCCATTGAAGTTCAGAATGATTGGCATCTATAGGAACTCAGAGTTCAGATAGTGTTATTGATTCTCCTAGTTTAGTATGTTGATTCTTGAACACAACTACTTTATGAGTCTTGGCCGTGACCCTAAGCACTTTGTTTTCCAGTATTACCACCGGATACATAAATGCCACAGACACATAATTGGGTGAACCTTTTCAGATTGTGACCCAGCTTTGCTAAAGTTCCCAATTAGAGGTGTCCAGGGTTCTTAAGCACACTCTTCTTTTGCTTTGGTCCTTGACTTTAACTGCTCAGTCTCAAGTTTTCACTTGACACCTTCACGCCACAAGCACATGGTTAGGGACAGCTTGGTTTAGCCGCTTAGGCCAGGATTTTATTCCTTTAGGCCCTCCTATCCACTGATGCTCAAAGCCTTGAGATCCTTTTTATTTACCCTTGCCTTTTGGTTTTAAGGGTTATTGGCTTTTTGCTCTTGCCTTTTGGTTTTAAGAGCTTTTGGCTTTTTCTGCTTGCTTTTTCTTTTTCTTTCTATTTTTTTTGCCTATTTTTTTTTTCTGCAAGCTTTTGTATTCATTGCTTTTTCTTGCTTCAAGAATCAATTTTATGATTTTTCAGATTATCAAATAACATGTCTCCTTGTCATCATTCTTTCAAGAGCCAACATATTTAACATTCTTAAACAACAACTTCAAAAGACATATGCACTGTTCAAGCATTCATTAAGAAAACAAAAAGTATTGTCACCACATCAATATAATTAAACTAAGTTCAAGGATAAATTCGAAACTCATGTACTTCTTGTTCTTTTGTAATTAAAACATTTTTCATTTAAGAGAGGTGATGGATTCATATTCAATACTTTAAGGCATAGACACTTGAATACTAATGATCATGTAATAAGACACAAAAATAGATAAGCACTCAACATAAGAAAACGAAAAACAGAGAAAGTGAGAACAAGGAATGAATCCACCTTAGTGATGGTGGCATTTTCTTCTTGAGGAACCAATGATGTCCTTGAGCTCTTCTATGTCTCTTCCTTGTCTTTGTTGCTCCTCCCTCATTGCTCTTTGATCTTCTCTTATTTCATGGAGGATGATGGAGTGCTCTTGATGTTTCACCCTTAATTGTCCCATGTTGGAACTTAATTCTCCTAGGGAGGTGTTAATTTGCTCCCAAAAATTCTGTGGAGGAAAGTGCATCCCTTGAGGTATCTCAGGGATTTCTTGATGATGAGCTTCCTCACGTGTTTCTTGAGCTCCATGAGTGGGCTCTCTTGTTTGCTCCATCCTTTTCTTAGTGATGGGCTTTTCTTCCTCAATGGGAATGTCTCCTTCTATGAAAGCTCCAGCTGAATAACATAGATGGCAAATAAGATGAGGAAAAGCTAGCCTTGCCAAGGGAGAGGGCTTTTCGGCTATTTTGTAGAGTTCAAGGGAGATGACTTCATGAACTTCTACTTCCTCTCCAATCATGATACTGTGGATCATGATGGCCCGGTCTATGGTAACTTCAGACCGGTTGCAAGTGGGAATGATTGAGCATTGGATGAACTCCAACCATCCTCTAGCCACAGGCTTAAGGTCCAGTCTTCTAAGTTGAACCGGTTTGCCTTTTGAGTCAATCTTCTATTGAGCTCCTTCCACACATATGTCCATGAGGACTTGGTCCAACCTTTGATCAAAGTTGACCCTTCTAGTGTAGGGGCGTGCATCTCCTTGCATCATAGGCAAGTTAAACGCCAACCTCACATTCTCCGGACTAAAATCTAAGTATTTCCCCCGAACCATAGTGAGATAACTCTTTGGGTTCGGGTTCTTACTTTGATCATGGTTCTTGGTGATCCATGCATTGGCATAGAACTCTTGAACCATTAGAATTCCGACTTGTTGGATGGGGTTTGTTAGAACTTCCCAACCTCTTCTTTGGATTTCATGTCGGATTTCCGGATACTCATTTCTTTTGAGCTTGAAAGGGACCTCCGGGATCACCTTCTTCTTGGCTACAACATCATAGAAGTGGTCCTGATGGGCTTTGGAGATGAATCTTTCCATCTCCCATGACTCAGAGGTGGAAGCTTTTGTCTTCCCTTTCCCTTTTCTAGAGGATTCTCCGGTCTTAGATGCCATGGTAATGGAAAAACAAAAAAGCTTTATGCTTTTACCACACCAAACTTAGAATATTGCTCGCCCTCGAGCAAGAAAAGAAAGAATAGATGAAGAAGAAGAAGAAATGGAGGAGAGGGAGAGAGAGATGTGTTTCGGCCAAGAAGGGGAAGAGAGGGTTGTGTTGTGTGAAACTGAAGAAGAATGGAGGGCTTTATATAGGGAAGGGAGGGGATTAGGTTCGGTCATTTAGGGAGGGTTTGGGTGGGAAAGTGATTTTAAATTTTGAAGGTAGGTGGGGTGTATGAAGTAGGTTTATGGGGAAGAGTGGGTGGATGTGAGTGGTGAAGGGGTAGTAGGGAAGAGAGCTTGATGTGATTGGTGAAGGGTTTTGGGGAAAGGTGTTTATTGGGAAGTGATGATGAATGAGAAGAGGGAAGAGTGTGAGTGGAGGTAGGTGGGGATCCTGTGGGGTCCACAGATGCTGAGATGATCCTGTGGGGTCCACAGATTTTGAGGTGTCAAGGAATTGCATCCCTGCACCAATTAGGCATGTAAAATGCCTTTGCATGCAATTCTGGCGTTTAAACGCCGAATTGATGCTTGTTCTGGGCGTTCAGCGCCCAAATGCAGCATGTTTCTAACGTTGAACGCCAGTTCTATGCTTGTTTCTGGCGTTCAGCGCCAGCTTTCCTCAGTGTGCATTTCTGGCGTCATAACGCCAGGATGCTGCTTGTTTTGGGCGTTCTATCTGGCGTTGAACGCCAGCCAGATGCTCTTTACTGGCGTTTAAACGCCAGTAAGTCCTTCCTCCAGGGTGTGATTTTTCTTCTGCTGTTTTTGATTCTGTTTTTAATTTTTTGATTTATTTTGTGACTCCACATGATCATGAACCTAATAAAACATGAAAGAACAATAAAATAAAAATAAAATTAGATAAATAGAAATTGGGTTGCCTCCCAACAAGCGCTTTTTTAATGTCAATAGCTTGACAGTGGGCTCTCATGGAGCCTCACAGATGTTCAGAGCATTGTTGAGACTTCCCAACACCAAACTTAGAGTTTGGATGTGGGAGTTCAACACCAAACTTAGATTATGGTTGTGGCCTCCCAACACCAAACTTAGAGTTTGATTGTGGGGGCTCTGTATGACTCTGTTTTGAGAGAAGCTTACTGTGCCTCTTTTCCATGTTTACAAGGGAGTCCTCATTCAATTGAAGGACTAGTTCACCTCTGTCAACATCAATCACAGCTCTTGCTGTGGCTAGGAAGGGTCAGTATCTAGGATTATAAAATCAGCAGGGATGTAAAGGCCTTCAACCTTTACTAACATGTCCTCTACTTGTCCATAAGCTTGTTTTCTGGAATTGTCTGCCATCTCTAATGAGATTTTAGCAGCTTGTACCTCAAAGATTCCCAGTTTCTCCATTACAGAGATTGGCATGAGGTTTATCCCTGACCCAAGGTCACATAGAGCCTTCTCAAAGGTCATAGTGCCTATGGTACAATGTATTAGGAACTTTCCAGGATCCTGTTTCTTCTGAGGCAATCTCAGTTGATCCAATGCATTTAGTTCATTGGTGAACAGGGGAGGTTCATCTCCCCAAGTCTCATTACCAAATAATTTGGCATTCAGCTTCATGATTGCACCAAGGTACTTGGCAACTTGCTCTTCAGTGACATCCTCATTCTCTTCAGAAGAAGAATACTCATCAGAGCTCATGAAGGGCGTAAGGAGATTCAATGGAATCTCTATGGTCTCTAGATGAGTCTCAGATTCCTTTGGTTCCTCAGAGGGAAACTCCTTATGGATCACTGGACGTCCCAGGAGGTCTTCCTCCTTGGGATTCACGTCCTTCTCCTCTCTTGTGGGTTCGGCCATGATGGTCAATTCAATGGCCTTGCACTTTCCTTTTGGATATTCTTCTGTATTGCTTAGGAGAGTACTAGGAGGGATTTCAGTGATCCTTTTACTCAGGTGGCCCAATTGTGCTTCCAAATTTCTAATGGAGGACCTTATTTCATTCATGAAACTCACAGTGGCCTTAGATAGATCAGAGACTAAGTTTGCTAAATTAGAGGTATTTTGTTCAGAGTTCTCTGTCTGTTGCTGAGTGGATGATGGAAAAGGTTTACTATTGTTAAACCTGTTTCTTCCACCATTATTAAAGCCTTGTTGAGGCTTTTATTGATCCTTCCATGAGAAATTTGGGTGATTTCTCCATGAGGAGTTATAGGTGTTTCCATAAGGTTCACCCAGATAATTTACCTCTGCTATTGCAGGGTTCTCAGGATCATAAGCCTCTTCTTTAGAAGATGCCTCTTGAGTACTGTTGGATGCAACTTGCATTCCATTCAGACTCTGAGAAATCATATTAACCTGTTGAGTCAATATTTTATTCTGAGCCAATATGGCATTCAGAGTATTAATTTCAAGAACTCCCTTCTTCTGAGGCGTCCCATTACTCACAGGATTCCTCTCAGAAGTGTACATGAACTGGTTATTAGCAACCATGTCAATGAGTTCTTGAGCTTCTGCAGGCATTTTCTTTAGGTGAATGGATCCACCTGCAGAAGTATCCAATGACATCTTTGATAGCTCAGATAAACCATCATAGAATATATCCAGGATGGTCCATTCTGAAAGCATGTCAGAAGGACACTTTTTGGTCAGTTGCTTGTATCTCTCTCAAGCTTCATAGAGGGATTCACCTTCTTTCTGTCTGAAGGTTTGAACATCCACTCTAAGCTTACTCAGCTTTTGGGGAGGAAAGAACTTGGCTAAGAAAGCCGTGACCAGCTTATCCCAAGAGTTCAGGCTATCCTTGGGTTGAGAGTCCAACCAGATTCTAGCTCTGTCTCTTATAGCAAAAGGGAAAAGCATGAGCCTGTAGACTTTAGGATCTACTCCATTAGTCTTAACAGTATCACAGATCTGCAAAAATTCAGTTAAGAACTGAAAAGGATCTTCAGATGGAAGTCCATGAAACTTGCAGTTTTGTTGCATCAGAGAAACTAATTGAGGTTTCAGCTCAAATTGTTTGCTCCAATGGTAGGGATAGAGATGCTTCTTCCATGTAAATTGAAATTTGGTGCAGTAAAGTCACCAAGCATTCTCCTTGCATTATTATTATTTTTGGCTGCCATCTCCTCTTCCTTTTTGAAAATTCCTGTAAGGTTGTCTCTGGATTGTTGTATTTTAGCTTCTCTTAGTTTTCTTTTTAGAGTCCTTTCAGGTTCAGGGTCTGCTTCAACAAGAATGTTCTTGTCTTTGCTCCTGCTCATATGAAAAAGAAGGGAACAGAAAATAATAATAGGGATCCTCTTTGCCTCAGTAGAGAGAGGTTCCTTTGTGTGAGTAGAAGAAGAAAAGAATGTAATGTAAAGAAGGGAAGAGGGAAAACTCGAACACAGAGAGGGAGGTGGTGTTCAAATTTTTGGATGGAAGAGAAGTGTTAGTAAATAAATAAATAAATAGAAGAAGATGAGAGAGAGAAGTTTTCGAAAATAATTTTTGAAAAAGAGTTAATGATTTTCAAAAATTAAGATAAAATTAAAATTAAATTTAAAAATTGAAACAATTAATTAATTAAAAAGAATTTTTTTTTTGAAAAAGAGGGAGGTATTTTCGAAAATTAGAGAGGGGTAGTTAGTTAGGTAGTTTTGAAAAAGATATGATTGAAACAAAAAGATAAGATTGATTGAAAAAGTTTTGAAATTTGTTTTTAAAAAAGATATGATTGAAATTTTAAAAAGATATGATTGAAACAAAAAGATAAGAAGTTAGAGAAGATATTTTAAAATTAAATTTTTGGAAAAAGGAAATATGATTAAAAAAGATATGATTAAAATCAGTTTTGAAAAAGATTTGATTTTAAAAATCAAAATTAATGACTTGACTCACAAGTAATCACAAGATATGATTCTAGAACTTAAAGTTTGAATCTTTCTTAACAAGCAAGTAACAAGCTTAAAATTTTTGAATCAAAACATTAATTTTTGATGATATTTTCGAAAATTATGAGATAAACTTAAGAAAAAGATTTTTGAAAAATATTTTTAAAATTTTCGAAAATAAATAAGAAAAATGAAAAAGATTTGATTTTTGAAAAAGATTTTGAAAAAGATAGGATTTTTAAATTGAAAATTTGATTTGACTCATAAGAAACAATTAGATTTTAAAAATTTTTGAAAAATTCAATCCAAATTTTTGAAATTTATGAGTGAAATAAGGGAAAGATATTTTTTTGATTTTTGAATTTTTAATGATGAAAGAGAAAAACATGAAAAAGACTCATAACATAAAAATTATGAATCAAAACACACAATGCATGCAAGAACACTATGAATGTCAAGATGAACACCAAGAACACTTTGAATGTCAAGATGAACATCAAGACTTATTTTTGAAAAATTTTCAAGAAAAGAAAACATGCAAGACACCAAACTTAGAAATTTTTTATGCATAGACACTATGAATGCAAGAATGCATATGAAAAACAAGAAAAGACACAAAACAAGAAAATATGAAGATCAAACAAGAAGACTGGCCAAGAACAACTTGAAGATCATGGAGAACACTATGAATGCATGAATTTTCAAAAAATGCATAAAAATTTTAGAAAAAAAAAAGTGCAATTGACACCAAACTTAAAAATTGACTCAAGACTCAAACAAACAACATAAAATATTTTTGATTTTATGATTTTATGATTTTTTTTTTGGTATTTTTCGAAAATTATTTGAAAAAGAAAAATAAGAATTTCAAAATTTTTAATATGAATTCCAGGAATCTTGTACTCTTAGTCTAAAGCTCCAATCTGAGGGTTAGACATGGCTTAATAGCCAGCCAAGCTTTAGAAGATACAAATCAGACATTCAATAGCTAAGTCATCAAATTAACTTGCCTCTATGCTGATGGTTTGGAAGCCTCAGTCCAAAAGAATTTAGACATGGCTTTACAGCCAGTCAGGCTTCAACATTTTTCATGAAACACTAGATTTCATTCTTAAAAATTCTGAAGAAAAATATAAATTTTTTTGAAAATATTTTTTTCGAATATTAAATAGGAAAAACGAAAAAGAAGAAAATTTTTTTGAAAATTTTTTTTGAAAACTTTTTGAAAACAAAATAAGAAGAAAATTACCTAATCTGAGCAACACGATGAACCGTCAGTTGTCCAAACTCGAACAATCCCCGGCAACGGCGCCAAAAACTTGGTATGCGAAATTGTTACTCTGAGGTTGTAAAATTTGTTGTTCGTTCTCTCCCTGGCAATGGCGCCAACAACTGGTACACAATACCATGGTCCAAACATAACTTCACAACTTCGCACAACTAACCAGCAAGTGCACTGGGTCGTCCAAGTAATAAAACCTTACGTGAGTAAGGGTCGATCCCACGGAGATTGTTGGTATGAAGCAAGCTATGGTCATCTTGTAAATCTCAGTCAGGCGGATAATAATTGATTATGGAGTTTTTGAAAATAAATAATAAATAAACATAAAATAAAGATAGAAATACTTATGTAAATCATTGGTGAGAATTTCAGATAAGCGTATAGAGATGCTTTCGTTCCTCTGAACCTCTGCTTTCCTGCTGTCTTCATCCAATCAATCCTACTCCTTTCCATGGCAAGCTGTATGTAGGGCATCACCGTTGTCAATGGCTACTTCCCATCCTCTCTTGTGAAAATGGTCCAATGCGCTGTCACTGCATGGCTAATCATCTGGAGGTTCTCGATCATACTGGAATAGGATTTAATATCCTTTTGCGTCTGTCACTACGCCCAGCACTCGCGAGTTTGAAGCTCGTCACAGCCATCCCTTCCCAGATCCTACTCGGAATACCAAAGACAAGGTTTAGACTTTTCGGATCTCAGGAATGGCCATCCATGGGTTCTAACTTATACCACAAAGACACTTAATAACTCGGACTCGGTCCCCTGTATTAGATATCCAAGAGATATCCACTCAATCGAAGGTAGAACGGAAGTGGTTGTCAGGCACGCGTTCATAGGGAATGATGATGATTGTCACGTTCATCACATTCATGTTGAAGTGCGAATGAATATCTTAGAAGCGGAATAAGTTAAATTGAATAGAAAAACAATAGTACTTTGCATTAATTCATGAGGAACAGCAGAGCTCCACACCTCAATCTATGGTGTGTAGAAACTCTACCGTTGAAAATACATAAGTGATGAAGGTTCAGGCATGGCCGAATGGCCAGCCCCCTAAAACATGATCTCTAGATCAAAAGGTAATCAAAAGATGTAAATACAATAGTAAAAAGTCCTATTTATACTAAACTAGCTACTAGGGTTTACAGAAGTAAGTAATTGATGCATAAATCCACTTCCGGGGCCCACTTGGTGTGTGCTTGGGCTGAGATTGAAGTTTACACATGTAGAGGCTTCTTCTGGAGTTGAACGCCAAGTTGTAACGTGTTTTTGGCGTTCAACTCTGGTTCGTGACGTGTTTCTGGCGTTTAACTCCAGACTGCAGCGTAGAACTAGCGTTCAACGCCCTTTTACGTCATCTAAACTCGGCCAAAGTATAGACTATTATATATTGCTGGAAAGCCCTGGATGTCTACTTTCCAATTCAATTCGAAGCGCGCCATTTTGAGTTTTGTAGCTCCAAAAAATCCACTTTGAGTGCAGGGAGGTCAGAATCCAACAACATCAGCAGTCCTTCTTCAACCTCTGAATCTGATTTTTGCTCAAGTCCCTCAATTTCAGCCAGAAAATACTTGAAATCACAGAAAAACACACAAACTCATAGTAAAGTCCAAAAATGTGAGTTTAACATAAAAACTAATAAAAAAAATCCCTAAAAGTAACTAGATCCTACTAAAAACATACTAAAAACAATGCCAAAAAGCATATAAATTATCCGCTCATCACTTACACAATGAAATATTAGTAGTACATGTGTTTTAAGCAAGAAAAATTAAATATAACAATCAAGGCACAAGAGACAGAGACATTGTGATTGCAAACATAAGAGAGTGTGCCTGATACATGGCATAAAATATAAGTGGCACACCAAACTTAGTGTGACACTTTCGCTTGGAATTGATGCAAGTATCTAGTAAATATTAGAACTAAATTTTGTTGCATAGCAACACCAAACTTAAAATGCAACCATATGTCAATTTATTTGAACTAAAACTAAACACAAGGAACTGTTATATGTTAAATACAATCACCAAGCCAAGGATCTGTCATGAGTAAGAATTTCTTGGTGATGTATTAACAAAAACAGTTGATAAAAGAAAGCATTAATGAATAAAACAAGAGAAAACTAACATGTTAAATCAAAAGAAAGATAACTTTGCAGAGGCATTGTGATTATGCAGACAAGTGGTGTTGCTGTATGACTTGCATAGAAAAATAAGTGGCACACCAAACTTAGAATCTTAGTGTGACACTTTCAATTAGAATTGATGCAATCATCTAGATAGATTGAAAACAAATTGTTGCATGGCAACACCAAACTTAGAATGTAATCATATGCCAATTTATTGAAATTTAAACAAAGCAAAGAAAGAAAATAAACGAGTCAGAGAAATGAAATGTTACCTAAGGTTGGGTTGCCTCCCAACAAGCGCTCTTTTAGTGTCATTAGCTTGACATGTTATTTTCACTTTCTTCCTCTTCTTCCAGTTTGTTAAGAGGAATGACCTCAAGGGGAGAGATGAACCAGCTAGTGTCCCTTGTCTTGGCCTCTCCTCAGCAAACTTCCTTTTGTAAATGGCTTGATTGAGCTTGCTTGCTGGATCAGGGACAGGATTGGTGCTCTTGTTAGTTGCCTTCACTTCTTGGATATCAAAACTTGGTGGTTGTGTGATTGTTGGAGTATTTTCTTCATCAAGAGCCTCTTGAATTGGAGGTTCTATGAGCCCTTCCTCTATGCACTTCTCTGCTTCAATTGAGTGTGACTTCTCTTGAGTGTCTTCCTCACTTTCTTGCTCCCTCACTCCTTCCTTTGCACTCAACATTTGATTTAATAGCTCTTTCATGGAGGAGGTTTGTTATTTTTCCCAAGATTTCTTCATCTACTCTTCATATTTTTCAATCACAGATTCAAGTGTTGAGAATTTTTGGTTCAGGAAAGTTTATGAAGGTTGTGAGTTTTCATGTTCTCTTGTCATCTCAAGTGGCTTCTGTGGATATGCAAGTTCAGGTTTAAATACTTCCACCACCTCTTCCTTTTTCACTGAAAATTTGCTTGACACAGGGGCCTCTTCTTCTTGCTCTTTTATCTCCTCCCTTGTATTCAACATTTGGTCTACCAGCACTTCCATGTTTTTGAAGAAGTTCTCTTGTTCATTCCAGGATATCTGTGCCTTTTCCTCATATTTTTCAAGCATGGTCTCAAGCTTTGAGAGGCTTTGGTTCGTGGAAGTTTGTATGGGGGGTAAGTTTGTGGATGGCTCTTGATAAGTGGAATATGAATCATTGAAATTCCCTTCCCAGTCACAGTTTGTGTAACTGTCATCACAGTATGAGTCACTTTGTGGCTTTGGGAAATATTTCATTTCACTTGATTGTTCATACTCCCTCATTCCTTGTTGATACTCCCATCTACCATGAGGATAATGATATGAATCATTTTGTGGTGGTGGTTGGTATCCCATATGATTCTCTTGCTCATCTTGTGGTTCTGAAGTATATCTCCATTGATTGGAGTGCTCAGAAATTGTGATCTCTTGGTGATATTCCCAACCACCATTAGAAATTGGTGATGGTGGGTAATATCCCATAAAATTTGTTTGATCACAAGATGAGTTGAACTCCATTTAAATTTTGTAAAACACAACACCATTGAAAATTGAAATTCATGTCTCAGAGAAGAATTTCTTAGTGAGGTAAAAACTCAAACACCTTGGTTTCAATCTAAAACAGAAAATAAAAACAAAGAAAATGCTTGATCTAGACTTTTCACCTACTTAATCATTATTGATCTAAATCAATCCCCGGTAACGGTGCCAAAAACTTGATGGGTGGGAAATTAGATTCCACACCAAAACTCACCGGTAAGTGTACAGGTCGCATCAACTAGTAAAACTCACTTAGAGTGAGGTCGATCCCACAGGGATTGATGGATCAAGCAACTTTAGTGGGTGATTAGTTTAGTCAAGCTAACATTGGTGAATTGGATGAAAATTTGATAACAGAATGTAAATGACAAGCAATTTAAATTGCAGAAAGTAAATGTGACAGAAACTTAAAGAGTAAAGAATGTAAATTGATAGAATCTTAAATGGTAAGAAAGGTAAAATTGCATGAAATGTAAAGGGGACTGGGTGCTGGAAATTAAAGAAAGCTATATATCAATCAATCGGAACAATTGCAGAAAATATAAATGTGTAGGAAAGTAAATCAAGCTCAATGTGAATGTGAAATTGCAGAAGAAGAGAATTGCGCAGAATTGCAGAAAAAGTAAATTTGGATCTCAACAATTTCAAATGTAAAGTTGCAGAAAGTGAAATTGCAGAGAAGAAAATTGGAGCTGAGAATTGTAGAAAGTGAAATTTGTATAAACTGAATTCAAGACTTGGAATGTAACAGTGCAGAAAAATTAAAGTGTTTCAAAGAGAATTCTCTATTCTACCCTACTCCTATTGCTCTCTAGCAGAGCCAGCCTTCCTAATGAAATGAAATTGATGCCTTTATATAGGCTTTACAAAATGAAAATGAAATTAAAAACAAATTACAATTAAATGAAATTCCTATTCTAACTATCTCTTGTGCCTTTGAGTGATGTTAATGGGCTCTGCTTGCTTTGGATTTGAAGAAGAGCGGATCCGGACGGCTTGGTTGCATGGGTCAAGATGTGTTGGAGTGAAGCTTGGGTCAGGAGGAATTTGTTTAAAAATGGGTTAGGGCATGCTTCCAGTGGAGTGCTCAGTTAGGATTGTGAACGTAGCTCTCCACATGCCTTGTGTGTGTGCCCTCCTTGTGTGCTTGCAATTTGGCTTGTAGCGTTACATTAGTGAACGTAGCGTTCACTCACCCAACGTTGCCTCTTGGTCCTTTGGTTGAGCACTACGTTGGTTTGGTTGAGCGCTCCTTAGTGTATGGCCAGCACAAGCTTCCTCCCCAAGCTTGGAATCACGAAAAAGTTAAAAGAAATAACGTAGCGCTACACATGATGCCTTGGTTCCCCTCTTCGATCCTTGGTTGCTCCATTTTGTGAGCGCTATGCTTGATTTTTGGGCCTTAAAGATGCCTTTCACTTGTGCTTCAATTTCATGCCAAATATGGATTGCTATATATCATTGGAAAGCTCTAAATGTTAGCTTTCCAACGCAACTGGAAGCGCATCAATCGGACATCTGTAGCTCAAGTTATGGTCCTTTGAAGAAGGCACGGTCGTGCTATTTGGAGGCCCTGGCGCTCAAAGCGTAGCGCTCACTAAGAAAACGTAGCGCTATGGGCGCTGTTTGGAGGCCAAACTTAGCGCCAGCTTCTGAGGTCTAAACTTGATGTTCACCCCAAACTATTATATATCGTTGGAAAGCTCTGGATGTCTACTTTCCAATGTAATTGAGAGCGCATTATTCAAGCCTCTACAGCTCAAGTTGTCCTCCTTGGAAGGTGAAGAGGTCAGCTGGCCTTACTGCAGGTTGATACCATGTTCATCTATGCACTTTCGGGGCAAGTTTTCTCCCTCAGATTTAGTGTCCACCATGCAGTGGCATATATGCTTGGAAAGCTCTAGATGTCTACTTTCGAATGCTTGGAAAGCTTTAGATGTCTACTTTCCTTCATTTAGAGTTTTGTAGCCCAAGTTATTCTTGTTGGAATGTGAAGAGGTTAGGGTTGCAAATCCCCTTTGCTTAACTCAGAAGCCTCTTTGAGTTTGTTTCCAACTCTCTTGCCACCATGGGAGTATGATTCTTCTTTTTGGTGCTTTTATTGCTTCTTCTTCTATTATTTCCTACAAATTTTATAAAATCAAAAGATCAAATAAATATACCATTTAGGCACAAAAACATTCAATATTCAAGCACTAATTATCAATTTCTTGTATGAAAAAGCATAGAAAAACATGACATGATGACATGTCATCACAAGGGGCGAATTTTGGGCCTCCAGAACCCAGTCCAACTCATTTCTGAAGCTATATGAGGCCAAAATGAAGCAGAATGAAGGGGGCAATTAGGTTTAGGTTTTCTATGTTTTTGCTTTAGTTCTCTAGAGAGAGAAGCTCCCCCCTCTCTCTAGAATTAGGGTTCTTTAGTTTAATTTCTTGTAATTTCTACTTTTAATTCTTATTTTCATTTACTTTTTCTTGTCATTTATTGTTATTGCACCTTTATCTTCTTCATTTTTCTTGTTATTTCTTCTATTTTGTCATTTTTATGTTTTATGACACTCTTGTTAACTTTAATTTTAATTAACGCAATTTATGTTTTCATGTCATTTATTACTTTGTTGAGTTGCTATCTTTACTTTCCTTGTTTGGTAGTTGTAGCATTTATTATTTCTTGTCATTTTATCATGTTTTATTTTCATGCACACCAAGTGTTTGATAAAATGCTTGGCTTAGTTTTCACTTAGTTTTTCTATACTCTTGGCTTGGAATTGATGACTTTGGTGATCCTTGAGTCTTTGATGTCCATTATTATTTGATACATTAGAGTAGTTAGTTGATTTGGTCTCCCTTGACTCTATGTGACCCTTAGTGTTGACATAGGACTTAGGGATTGGAATTAACTATGCCTATTTGACTTATCTTCGATGTAAGGTTGACTAAGTAGGATTAAATCTTCATAATCATCATATGTCTATGGTCAATGACTAGGATAGGCAACCTTAGCTCTCAATTACTTGCCAAGATATTTTCTTGCATTTGAAGTTTCCTTTCCTTGCATTTAATTGCTTTGACTTTTATTGCTTTGATGTTTAATTTCTTGCATGTTTAGTTTTCACACTCTTGGTTGAGAAATTGGATGTTTGGGTGGAATTAAGTTGTGGATGTCCATTCCGTATTGTGTGAGAATAGTTAATTGGTTTGGTTTCCATTGACGCTAGTCTTTCACTAAGTAATTAGTGAGTTGACTAGGACTTATGGATTGAGATCAATTACACACTTTTGACTAATTCTCAAGGAGGATTGACTAATTTGGATTGATTCCACACAATTGCCATGTTTGTGGTCCAAAACTAGGATAGGAATCCCAAATTCCCCAATTCTTGCCAAGAGTTGCCATTTACATTCCTTGCATGTTTATTTGCTCCCTTGCTATTTACATTCCCTTGCTCTCTTACTTTCATTCCTACTTCCCCATGCTCTCCTTTATAGCCAATAATATGACACTTAATTGCGATTCCTAGGGAGAACGACCTAGGAGTTTAAATACTCTTGGTTATTTGATTTGAATTGTGATTTATTCTTTGATTTAAACTTTGATTGTGAGAGTTAATTGTTGGTTTGGACTATGCTATTAACGAAGTGATTCTTATTTTTATTGATTCTAAACCGACAATAATTATCACATCACCTAGCATTGTATGTGGTGAATTCCATGTACTACGCGAAAGTCTACTTGCGCATACGCGTGCTGTAAGCGTCTGCGTTCCTGCCGAAAAGTCCTTTATTGTGCGTACGCATGCTGTAAGCGTACGTGTGACAACTGTCTTTTGCGTGGAATCTCCAGCGTACTACGTGAAAAACAATGGCCATAGATACATGCACTGCATGCGTACCTGCGTGACATGTAAAGTATCCCCAACGTAATACATGAAAGCTTCATCATTACACACCCTTCACCTTTTCTTCCAGGGAGTTCTTTGTTAATTACAGAAAGTTTTCTACTTGTCATTATGTGTTCCTATTCATCACAGAGAGCTTTCTGTGTCTTGCTATCTGGTGCACGAAATTGTGATCTTTAACAATGGCGCCAAAAACTTGGTGCTCGGAATGTAATTCACACACTTTGTCACAACTTCGCACAACTAACCAGCAAGTGAACTGGGTCGTCCAAGTAATAAACCTTACGTGAGTAAGGGTCGATCCCACGGAGATTGTCGGCTTGAAGCAAGCTATGGTCACCTTGTAAATCTCAGTCAAGCGGATTCAAATGGTTATAGAGTTTTAATAATCAAAAGATAAATAAAACGTAAAACGTTATAGAGATACTTATGTAAGTCATTGGTGAGAATTTCAGATAAGCGTATAGAGATGCTTTCGTTCCTCCTGAACCTCTGCTTTCCTGCTGTCTTCATCCAATCATTCCCACTCCTTTCTATGGCAAGCTTTGTGTAGGGCATCACCGTTGTCAATGGCTACTTCCCGTCCTCTCAGTGAAAATGGTCCAAGATGCACTGTCACCGCACGGCTATTCATCTGTCGGTTCTCGATCATACTGGAATAGGATTCAGTAATCCTTTTGCGTCTGTCACTACGCCCAGCACTCGTGAGTTTGAAGTTCGTCACCGCCATCCCTTCCCGGATTCTACTCGAAATACCACAGACAAGATTTAGACTTTCCGGACCTCAAGAATGGCCGCCAATAGTTCTAGCCTATACCACGAAGACTCTGATCTCACGATCAGAAGGCTAAGAGATACACATTCAAGCTTGTTTGCATGTAGAACGGAAGTGTTTGTCAGGCACGCGTTCATAAGTGAGAATGATAATGAGCGTCACATAATCATTACATTCATCATGTTCTTGTGTGCGAATGAATATCTTAGAGAAGAAATAGGCTTGAATTGAATAGAAAAACAGTAGTACTTTGCATTACTTCATGAGGAACAGCAGAGCTCCACACCTTAATCTATAGTGTGTAGAAACTCTACTATTGAAAATACATAAGAATAAGGTCCAGGCATGGCCGAATGGCCAGCCTCCATGATCTCAGAACTCAACATCCAGAGATAAAACTCCCGATGTAAATACAATAGTAAAAAGTCCTATTTATACTAAACTAGTTTCTAGGGTTTACAAAAATAGGTAAATGATGCAGAAATCCATTTCCGGGCTCACTTGGTGTGTTCTTGGGCTGAGCATTGAAGCTTTCACGTGTAGAGGTCTTCCTTGGAGTTGAACGCCAGTTTGTAACCTGTTTCTGGCGTTTAACTCTGCTTTGCAACCTGTTTCTGGCGTTTAACTCCAGAATAGGGCAGAGAACTGGCTTTGAATGCCAGTTTGCGTCATCTAAACTCGAGCAAAGTATGGACTATTATATATTGTTGGAAAGCCCTGGATGTCTACTTTCCAGCGCAATTGAGAGAGCGCCATTTAGACTCTTGTAGCTCCAGAAAATCCACTTTGAGTGCAGGGAGGTCAGAATCCAACAGCATCTACAGTCTTTCTTCAACCTCTGAATCTAATTTTTGCTCAAGTCCCTCAATTTCAGCCAGAAATTACCTGAAATCATAGAAAAATACACAAACTCATAGTAAAGTCTAGAAATATTATTTTTATTTAAAAACTAATAAAAATATATTAAAAACTAACTAAATCATCCTAAAAACTATGTAAAAACAATGCCAAAAAGCGTATAAATTATCCACTCATCACAACACCAAACTTAAATTGTTGCTTGTCCCCAAGCAACTAAAAATCAAATAGGATAAAAATAAGAGAATATACTATAAATTTCAAAATATCAATGAAACTTAGCTCTAATCAGATGAGCGGGACTAGTAGCTTTTTGCCTCTTGAATAGTTTTGGCATCTCACTTTATCCCTTGAAGTTCAGAATGATTGGCATCTATAGGAACTTAGAATTCAGATGGTGTTATTGATTCTCCTAGTTCAGTATGTTGATTCTTGAACACAGCTACTTTATGAGTCTTGGCCGTGGCCCTAAGCACTTTGTTTTCCAGTATTACCACCGGATACATAAATGCCACAGACACATAACTGGGTGAACCTTTTCAGATTATGACTCAGCTTTGCTAAAGTCCCCAATTAGAGGTGTCCAGGGTTCTTAAGCACACTCTTCTTTTGCTTTGGACCTCGACTTTAACCGCTTAGTCTCAAGTTTTCACTTGACACCTTCACGCCACAAGCACATGGTTAGGGATAGCTTGGTTTAGCCGCTTAGGCCAGGATTTTATTCCTTTAGGCCCTCCTATCCACTGATGCTCAAAGCCTTGGATCCTTTTTATTACTCTTGCCTTTTGGTTTTAAGGGCTATTGGCTTTTTGCTCTTGCCTTTTGGTTTAAAGAGCTTTTGGCTTTTTCTGCTTGCTTTTTCTTTTTCTTTCTTTTTTGTTTTTTTTTTTTGCCATTTTTCTTTTCTCTTTTTTTTCGCAAGCTCTTCTCTATTCACTGCTTTTTGTCTCTTCAAGAATCAATTTTATGATTTTTCAGATTATCAAATAACATGTCTCCTTTTTCATCATTCTTTCAAGAGCCAACATATTTAACATTCATAAACAAAAATTTCAAAAGACATATGCACTGTTCAAGCATTCATTCAGAAAACAAAAAGTATTGTCACCACATCAAAATAATTAAACTAGTTTCAAGGATGAATTCGAAATCATGTACTTCTTGTTCTTTTGTAATTAAAACATTTTTCCTTTAAGAAAGGTGATGGATTCATAGGGCATTCATAACTTTAAGGCATAGACACTTAAATACTAATGATCATGTAATAAGACACAAACATAAACATAAAGCATAGTAAATGAAAAACAGGAAAATAAGAATAAGGAGATTAAGGAACGGGTCCACCTTAGTGAGGGTGGCGTCTTCCTCTTCTTGAAGAACCAATGGTGCTCTTGAGCTCCTCTATATCTCTTCCTTGTCTTTGTTGCTCCTCCCTCATAGCTCTTTGATCTTCTCTAATCTCATGGAGAATGATGGAGTACTCTTGGTGTTCCACCCTTAGTTGTCCCATGTTGGAACTTAATTCTCCTAGGGAGGTGTTGATTTGCTCCTAATAGTTTTGTGGAGGAAAGTGCATCCCCTGAGGTATCTCATGGATTTCATGGTGAGGAATTTCCTCATGCTCTTGTTGAGGTCCATGATCTCTTGTTTGCTCCATCCTCTTCTTAGTGATGGGCTTGTCCTCTTCAATGAGGATATCTCCCTCTATGTCAATTCCAGCTGAATTGCAGAGGTGATAAATGAGGTGAGGAAAGGCTAACCTTGCCTAAGTGGAGGACTTGTCAGCCACCTTGTAGAGTTCTTGAGGTATAATCTCATGAACTTCCACTTCCTCCCCAATCATGATACTATGGATCATGATGGCCCGGTCTATAGTAACTTCAGACCGGTTGCTAGTAGGAATGATTGAACGTTGAATAAACTCCAACCATCATCTAGCTACAAGCTTAAGGTCCAGTCTTCTCAATTGAACCGGCTTGCCTCTTGAGTCAACTTTCCATTGAGCTCCTTCCACACATATGTCCATGAGGACTTGGTCCAACCTTTGATCAAAGTTGACCCTTCTAGTGTAGGGGCGTGCATTTTTTCCATCATTGGCAAGTTAAACGCCAGCCTTACATTTTCCAGACTGAAATCTAAGTATTTCCCCCGAACCATGGTAAGCCAATGCTTTGGATTCGGGTTCACACTTTGATCATGGTTCGTAGTGATCCATGCATTTGCATAGAACTCTTGAACCATTAAGATCCCGACTTGTTGAATGGGGTTGGTGAGAACTTCCCAACCTCTTCTTCGGATCTCATGTCGGATCTCCGGATACTCATTCTTTTTGAGCTTGAAAAGAACCTCAGAGATCACTTTCTTCTTGGCCACAACTTCATAGAAGTGGCCTTGATGGACCTTTGAGATGAATCTCTCCATCTCTCATGACTCAGAGGTGGAAGCAATTGCCTTCCCTTTCCTCTTTCTTGAGGTTTCTCTGGCCTTAGGTGCCACTAATAGTTATGGAAAAACAAAAAGCTATGCTTTTACCACACCAAAATTAAAATGTTTGCTCGTCCCCGAGCAAAAGAAGAAAGAAAGAAGGAGAAGAGGAAGAAAATGGAGGAAATGGAGGGAGAAGGTGTATTCGACCAAGGGGAAGAAGAGAGGGTTGTGTTGTGTGAAAATGAAGAAGGAATGAAGGGTTTATATAGGAGTGGGGGGAGGTTTAGGGTTCGGCCATTAGGGTTGGGTTTGGGAGGGAAAACAGTTTGAATTTTGGAGGTAGGTGGGGTTTTTGGGGAAGAGAGGATGGATGTGAGTGGTGAAGAGGTGATGGGAAAGAGTGATTGAGGTGATTGGTGAGGGGTATTTGTGGAAGAGAGTTATGAAAAGGTGTGAAGAGGAGAGAAGAAAATGTGGGGATCCTGTGTGGTCAAGGACTTAACATCCCTGCTCCAATTAGGCGTGTAAAACGCCCTTAGCATGCATGTCTGGCGTTAAACGCTAGCTTGCTGCTTGTTTTTGGCGTTAAACGCCCAAATGTAGCCTGTTTTTGCCGTTTAACGCCACTTCCATGCTCTGTTCTGGCGTTAAACGCCAGTCTGGTGCTTGTTTCTGGCGTTTAATGCCAGCTTGATGCTTCTTTCTGGCGTTAAATGCCAGTTTGATGCTTCTTACTGGCGTTTAAACGCCAGTAAGTTCTTCCTCCAAGGTGAGCTATTTTTAAAGCTGTTTTTCATTCTGTTTTTGATTTTTCAGTAGTTTTTGTGACTCCACATGATCATCAGCATAAAAAAACATAAAATAACAATAAATTAAAATAGATATAATTAAATAACATTGGATTGCCTCCCAACAAGCGCTTCTTTAAAGTCAATAGCTTGACAGTGAGCTCTCATGGAGCCTCATAGATGTTCAGAGCATTGTTGGAACCTCCCAACACCAAACTTAGAGTTTGAATGTGGGGGTTCAACGCCAAACTTAGAATTTGGTTGTGGCCTCCCAACATCAAACTTAGAGTTTGACTGTGGGGGCTTTCGTTGACTCTGTAGTGAGAGAAGCTTTTTATGCTTACTCTCCATGGTTACAGAAGGAGATCCTTGAGTTTTAAACACAATGTTGTCCTCATTCAGTTGAAGGACTGACTCTCCTCTGTCCACATCAATCACAGCTCTTGCTGTGGCTAGGAAGGGTCTTCCAAGGATGATGGATTCATCCTCATCCTTCCCAGTGTCTAGGATTATGAAATCAGTAGGGATGTAAAGGCCTTCAACCTTTACTAACACGTCCTCTACTAGTCTATAAACCTATTTTCTTGAGTTGTCTGCCATCTCTAATGAGATTATGGCAGCTTGCACCTCAAAGATCCCAAGTTTCTCCATTACAGAGAGTGACATTAAGTTTATTCCTGACCCCAGGTCACACAGAGCCTTCTCAAAGGTCATGGTGCCTATGTTACAGGGAATTAGGAATTTACCAGGATCCTGTTTCTTTTGAGGTAGAGTTTGCTAAACCAAGGTATTTAGTTCCTTGATGAGCAACGGAGGTTCATCCTCCCAAGTCTCATTACCAAATAATTTGGCATTCAGCTTCATGATTGCTCCTAAATATTGAGCAACTTGCTCTTCAGAAATGTCTTCATCTTCTTCAGAAGATGAATAGTCTTCAGAGCTCATGAATGGTAAAAGGAGGTTCAATGGAATCTCTATGGTCTCTAGATGAGCCTAAGATTCCTTTGGTTACTCAAAGGGAAACTCATTATTGGTCACTGAGCGTCCCAGGAGGTCTTCCTCACTAGGATTCACGTCCTCCTCCTCCTTTTTGGGTTCGGCCACACCAAGTAAGGTAATGGCCTTCCACTCTCTTTTTGGATTCTCTTCTGTATTGCTTGGGAGAGTACTAGGAGGAGTTTCAGTGACCCTTTTACTCAGCTGGCCCACTTGTGCCTCCAAATTTCTAATGGAGGACCTTGTTTCATTCATGAAACTTAAAGTGGCCTTAGATAGATCTGAGACTCTATTTGCTAAGCTAGATGGATTCTACTCAGAATTCTCTGTCTGTTGCTGAGTGGATAATGGAAAAGGCTTGCTATTGCTAAACCTGTTTCTTCCACCATTATTAAAGCCTTGTTGAGGCTTTTGTTGATCCTTCCATGAAAAATTTGGATAATTTCTCCATGAGGGATTATAGGTATTTCCATAGGGTTCCCCCATGTAATTCACCTCTGCTATTGCAGGGTTCTCAGGATCATAAGCTTCTTCTTCAGAAGATGCCTCTTGAGTACTGTTGGGTGCAGCTTGCGTTAAAACAACCAATCAAAGCATCACCAAATTCACAAGGTTTCTAAATCATTCAAAAACTAACTAATTCTAGCTTAAACCTCATGATTTTGTGGCAAATAATTGATGGTTGATTGAATTGACATAACCATGCAAATTCACTCCAAATCACTTACTTATAATGCAAGAAAGTGCATAAAACCTAATGAAACAAGTGTAAAATGTTTGAAAAGCTAGCATAAGATGACTTGTCATCACAACACCAAACTTAAATCTTGCTTGTCCCCAAGCAAGCGTTAAACATAAGAAGAAATGAAATGAAATAGAGAAGCATACATGTCCTTATTTAGTAGATAATTGAACTTGGTTCATGGGGTTTTATGCAGACAAATGTAGCTCACTTATTCTTAGCTATTTGATATGAAATGTATCTTTGATGGTTCATTAGAGTTGCTGCTGTAATGCCTTGCTTTTTGATTGAACCCTGTTAGCTTTTTCTTTCTTTCTTTTGCTTAGAAAGCTTATTTCTTAATGAAAGCTTGGTGGCAAGTATTGCAGCAGCCTTTTGGCTTAATTTTTGCTCAACACTCCTTCACCACAGACACTTAGCTCACAATTTCTTCCTAGGAATATTGATGCCCAGCATCTCTTTGGATTACTAAATGCTTTATAACTAGGTTGCTCTTGATAATGGACTTTCGGTTGGCAATCCCAGATTAGTTAATCTAAGTGGCCAAGTTTTAAAATACTCCTCAGAACCTAATTGTCCAAGCATATCCTAGTACAAAAACACCACAGGCATATGTCCTAAGGTCCAAGCTATTGGTGTCTAGCCTTGTTGTTTGTTTTTTTGCCAATTCTTGGCTTTTCTCTTTATTTTTCTTTCTTATCTTGTTTCATTCTCAAGGGATATTCATTAATAAAAGGCTTTATAGCAGCAGCTTAATTCACACTACAAAGGACATTTTATTATGAAGCTTTTGTTATTGAGCTAATCATTAAATCAAACAAGTACCACTACTGAATTTCATTCTAATTTCTACAACATTGGACAATCACTTTTGTATATCAAACATTTTTCTTTTGTTGATGCAGAAGGGAACAAAACATGATTTAAGCAAATGATTGATAATAAGCATAATGCAGGCTAGCATTCTTGGCAAACATCTCCACTTTCACCTACTTGAACACTTTAGTAAGACATATAGGAATCTCCAAGTTAAAACACAATAAAAGGATTAAGTGTCAATACAACCTAGTGGGTATATCTCTCAGCTTTTCTTCTGTCCTCATCATTTCTCTTTGTTGTATCTCCTTTGGATGATGATGCAGATCCCTTCCAAAGGTTGAATGTTTTCCTGCATAATCCTTAGAAGTTGCTTGTTTCCCAAGCCCTTAGGCAATTGATTAGCATGCAGAAATTGTGTGTAGGCGTGTGAACTTAATTTGGTGTGTGAACACCAAACTTAGTTTCTTGCCAATATTTCTTATGCAACAAGCCAATCATATATGAAACCTTGTGCCTTTGCTGAAGGCCACAAAACTAAAACTAGAAAATAGACAATGGCTAAGTAGTTTTTCTGATTGCTTGGAGCTAGCAACTATTTATGCAGAAGGTGAAAATATGTTTTCAAATGAGATTTTTGGTGGAATACCAAACTTAGCATCCTTCATTCTGCCTTAAATTGTTTTGGTGTGCAACCCCAAACTTAGCTCCTTGCAATACTGATAAAGCTACTCAGCCTTTTTATTGAAATAGTTAAGAGAAGAAAACTACCTTTGGTTGGGTTGCCTCCCAACAAGCGCTCTTTTAATGTCACTAGCTTGACATCCTTCATTCTTTGTTTATGGGGGCTAAAAATCATAGTGCCTCAGCTTTTCTCCTCTTACTGTGAACTTCCTTCCGGTCTCTTCGTTGATGATCTCTAGGTGTTCAAGTGGAAGGATCCGGTTCACAGTATAGTACTCAGATAATTGTGGAGACACATTTATTGGTTGGGTGTTTAACATCACTTTACCCCTTGGTGAGAAGCCTTCAGTGGGGATTTTCTGATCCCCTTCACTTCTCCCTTCTACCTCTTCTTGTGGGGCTTCTCTGTTGCATTCTTCCTGGATGATTGCTTCTTTTCCCATAGTCTTCCCACTTCCTACTGTGATTACTTTGCAATCCTCCCATTTTGTGGCTTTTCCTTTGTCTCTTGGGTCGTCTTCAGTGGTATTGGGGAGGGTATTTGCTCTCTTCTCACCCATTTCTGAAATTTGCTCAACCATTTCCCTCAGGTGTTTTTCAAGGTTTCTAATTGAGGCCTCTTGGTTTTTGAATGCCAGGACTTGATTTTTCATGAGTTTCTCTATCATTATCTCTAGTCTAGAGATTCTCTGAGATGGTTGTAGTTGTGTGAGATGAGATGGTTGTTGCTGGAAGTTGTTTGAATTATTTGCGAGGATATTTTGTGGGTAGAATGTGGATGTGAAAAAGTTATTCTGGTGGTTATGGGGTTGGTGATATGTGCTTTGTGAGTTTTTGAATTGGTTGGTATTATTGGATGAATGGCTTTGGTCGTTTGTGTTGCTGAGGCTGTTATAGTTGAAGCCCATTTGTCCTTGATTTTGGTGCTCACCCCACCTCGAGTTAGAATGAGTCCTCTAGGATGGGTTGTGTGCACTACCATGCAAATTGTGTTGGAACAAAATTGAGGTATTATTCATGTATCGCACCTGCTCAGGGCTTTGTTGCTCATAGTTGAATGTAGGGCTTTGTGCATTTACTGCAGCAATTTGTAGTCCATCAATTTTTCTAGTCATCAGCTCCATTTGTTGCTGAAGTTGTTGGTGCATCTGCTTGTTTTGTGCCAAGATGGTGTCAACACTTTCAAGCTCCAAGACACCTCTCTTGGGAGCTAGGGGGTGTTGCCTTTGATGAGCATAGGAGTATTAGTTATTTGCATAGACATTGGGCGTGAGTATACTGCTCCCACAGTGTCTTGCATTGGGGAAGGTGTAGGAAGCTGGAATTCTCCTTTGGGGTTGGCCATTGTTGGCCACTCCCTCTGGTGAATTAGAAGGATTTCCTTCCATCTCTTACTTCTCTTCTCAACCTCCAAAGTGTTTCAGGATCAAAAGGTGTGGATTCATCGCTTCTTCCTCCTGACATAAACACAAAACTAGAAAACAAGATGCACCACTAATGAGCGGATAATTTATACGCTTTTTGGCATTATTTTTAGTATGTTTTTAGTATGTTTTAGTTAGTTTATATTATATTTTTATTAGTTTTTAAATAAAAATCACATTTCTGGACTTTACTATGAGTTTGTGTATTTTTCTGTGATTTCAGGTATTTTCTGGCTGAAATTGAGGGACCTGAGCAAAAATCTGATTCAGAGGCTGAAAAAGGACTGCAGATGCTGTTGGATTCTGACCTCCCTGCACTCGAAGTGGATTTTCTGGAGCTACAGAAGCCCAATTGGCGCGCTCTCAACTGCGTTGAAAAGTAGACATTCTGGGCTTTCCAGAAATATATAATAGTCCATACTTTACCCGAGATTTGATGGCCCAAACTGGCGTTCCAAGTCAGCATAAAAATTCTGGCGTCAAAACGCCAGAACTGGCATAAAAGCTGGAGTTAAACACCCAAACTGGCACAAAAGCTGGCGTTTAACTCCAAGAAAAGTCTCTACATGTGAAAGCTTCAATGCTCAGCCCAAGCACACACCAAGTAGGCCCAAAAGAAGATATCTGCATTAATTACTTATTTCTGTAACCCTAGACTACTAGTTCTCTATAAATAGGGCCTTTTACTATTGTATTTTCATCTTTTGATCATCTTTGAATCATGTTTTGATGATTGAACCCTCTTTGGGAGGCTGGCCATTCGGCCATGCCTAGACCTTTTGTTCTTATGTATTTCCAATGGTGGAGTTTCTACACACCATAGATTAAGGTGTGGAGCTCTGCTGTTCCTCATGAATTAATGTAAAGTACTACTGTTTTTCTATTCAACTCAAGCCTATTTCTTCTCTAAGATATACACTCGTTCTTCAACCTGACGAATGTGATGATCCGTGACACTCATCGTCATTCTCACCTATGAACGCGTGCCTAACAACCACTTCCGTTCTACTTGCAATAGCTTGAGTGCGTATCTCTTAGCCTTCTAGTTCATGACGCATGGTTGCCTCGCCTGACAACCGAGCCTTCCATTCCATGAGATTAGAGTCTTCGTGGTATAGGCTAGAATCAATTGGCAGCATTCCTGAGATCCGGAAAGTCTAAACCTTGTCTATGGTATTCCGAGTAGGATCTGGGAAGGGATGACTGTGACGAGTTTCAAAGTCACGAGTGTTGGGCGTAGTGACAGATGCAAAAGGATCAATAGATCCTATTCCAACATGATCGAGAACCAACAGCTGATTAGCCGTGCGGTGACAGCGCATTTGGAACATTTTCACTGAGAGGACGGGAGGTAGCCATTGACAACGGTGAAACCCAACATAAGCTTGCCATGGAAAGGAGTATGAATGATTGGAAGAAGGCAATAGGAAAGCAGAGGTTCAGAAGGAACAAAGCATCTTCATACGCTTATCTGAAATTCTCAGCAATAAATTACATAAGTATCTCTATCCTATTTTATATTTTATTCATCTTTTAATTATCAATTCTCCATAACCATTTGAATCTACCTGACTGAGATTTACAAGATGACCATAGCTTGCTTCAAGCCGGCAATCTCCGTGGGATCGACCCTTACTCATGTAAGGTTTATTACTTGGACGACCCAGTGCACTTGCTGGTTAGTTGTGCGGAGTTGTGACAAAGAGTTGAGATTACAATTGTGCGTACCAAGTTGTTGGCGCCATTGATGATCACAATTTTGTGCACCAAGTTTTTGGCACCGTTGCCGGGGATTGTTCGAGTTTGGACAACTGACGGTTCATCTTGTTGCTTAGATTAGGTAATTTTATTTTATGTTTAAGCTTTTTACTTTTTATTTTCGAAAAAAATTTTCAAAAAAATATGTATTTCTATTTTGTTCTTCAGAGTTTTTAAGAATGAATTCTAGAGTTTCATGATGATTTGTTGAAGTCTGGCTGGCTGTGAAGCCATGTCTAATCTTTTGGACCGAGGTTTCAACTTATCATCACAAGGGCTTGTTGATTTCTATCAATCTTGCTGTTGAACGTAATGATCTGCTAAAGCTTGGCTGGCGATTGGCCATGTCTAGTGTTTTGGACTAAAGCTTTCACTGAAAGCTTGGCTGGCTAGTTAGCCATGTCTAATTCCTGGATCGGAGTTTTAGACTAACATTGCATGATTCCTGGAATTCTCATTAAAAATTTTGAATCTCTTTATTATCTTTTCCATATAATTTTCGAAAAATCACAAAAAAAAAAATTTATGAAATCTTAAAATCAAAAATATTTTATGTTTCTTGTTTGAGTCTAGTGTCTAATTTTAAGTTTGGTGTCCTGCTTATTTTTAATTTTCTTGTATTTTTCGAATACATGCATTATGTTCTCCATTAATCTTCAAGTTATTCTTGATGATTCTCTTGCTCTGATCCTTAAAGTCTCTTGTTTTGTGTGTTTAGTTGTTTCTCATATGCATTCTCAATTTGTTAGTATCTCTAATATGAAAATTTCTAAGTTTGGTGTCTTGCATGCATTGTTTGTTTGATCTTAGTTTTCCATGATTAGTTGCATTTTGATTGTTTCTCATCATTAAAAATTCAAAAAAATTTTCAAAATTATGTCTTCTCAAGTCAATAATACAGAGAATTGAAGATTCAGAACATGCAGCAGAGGAATTACACAGAAAAAGTTGGGCGTTCAAAACGCCCAGTGAAGAAGGAAAACTGGCGTTTAAACGCCAGCCAGGGTACCTGGCTGGGCGTTAAATGCCCAAAAGGGTAGTATTTTGGGCGTTAAACGCCAGAATGGATACCATTCTGGGCGTTTAACGCCAGGATGGCACAAGAGGTAAGATTTTGTTTTTAATTCAAATCTTTTGCAAATTTTCATAATTTTTCAAAATCAAATCTTTTTCAAATCATATCTTTTCAATCATATCTTTTCAAAATCAATTTCTTTCCATTTTATATTTTTTCTCTATTTTCGAAAATCCTTGCTATAATTAATGATTTAATTCAAAATTTTCAAGTTGTTACTTGCCTATTAAGAAAGGATCAAATTTTAAATTCTAGAATCATATCTTTTAATTTCTTTTTAGTCAAGTAATCAACTTTAATTTTAAAACTTTCTTTTTTAATTTGATTCTCAATCATATCTTCTCAATCATATCTTCTCAATCACATCTTTTTCAAAATAATTTTCAATCATATCTTTTTGATTTCTAATTTCAAAATCTTTTTCAAAATCACTTAACTACTTTCTCAACTTTAATTTTCAAAAATCATCAATCAATTTTTCAAAAATTTTTTTAATTATTTCAAAATCTTTTTAATTTGTTTTCGAAAATTCTTTCCCCCCTTCTCACATTTTTCTATTTAAGGGACTAGCACTCTTTCTCAATGTGCAATTCGGACTACCTCTCTCTATAAGTTCGAATTCTCTCCTCTCTACCTCCTCCTTCTATTCTTCTTTTCCTCTGACATCTCAAGGAATCTCTATACTGTAATATAGAGGATTTCATACTTTCTTCTTCTCTCTCTTTCATATGAGCAGGAGTAAGGACAAAGACATTCTTGTTGAGGCTGATCCTGAACCTGAAAGGACCTTGAAGAGAAAGCTAAGAGAAGCTAAAGTACAACTCTCTGTAGAGGACCTAACAGAGCTTTTCAAACAAGAAGAAACCATGGCAGCCGAAAACAACAACAATGCCAACAATGCAAGGAAGGTGCTTGGTGACTTTACTGTACCTACTCCCGACTTCTATGGGAGAAGCATCTCAATCCCTGCTATTGGAGCAAACAACTTTGAGCTTAAGCCTCAATTAGTTTCTCTAATGCAATAGAATTGCAAGTTTCATGGACTTCCATTAGAAGATCCTCATCAGTTCTTAGATGAATTCTTGCAAATCTGTGACACTGTCAAGACCAATGGGGTTGACCCTAAAGTCGACAGACTTATGCTCTTCCCTTTTGCTGTAAGAGACAGAGCTAGGATATGGTTGGATTCACAACCTAAGGAAAGCCTGAACTCTTGGGAAAAGCTAGTCAATGCCTTCTTGGCAAAGTTCTTTCCACCTCAAAAATTAAGTAAGCTTAAAGTGGAAGTCCAGACCTTCAGACAGAAGGAAGGTGAATCCCTCTATGAAGCTTGGGAAAGATACAAACAATTGATCAGAAGGTGTCCTTTTGACATGCTTTTAGAATGGAGCATCATAGGTATCTTCTATGATGGTCTGTCTGAACTGTCCAAGATATCATTGGACAGCTCTGCTGGAGGATCTCTTCATCGGAAGAAGACACCTGCAGAAGCTCAGGAACTCATTGAAATGGTTGCAAATAACCAATTCATGTACACTTCTGAAAGGAATCCTGTGAATAATGGGACAAATCAGAAGAAAGGAGTTCTTGAGATTGATACTCTGAATGCCATATTGGCTCAGAATAAAATATTGACTCAACAAGTCAATATGATCTCTCAGAGTCTGTCTGGAATGCAAGCAGCAACAGGCAGTACTAAGGAAGCTTCATCTGAAGAAAAAGCTTATGACCCTGAGAACCCAGCAATGGAAGAGGTGAATTACATGGGAGAACCTTATGGAAACACCTATAATCCTTCATGGAGAAATCACCCAAATCTCTCATGGAAGGACCAACAGAGGCCTCAACAAGGCTTCAACAACAGTAATGGTGGAAGAAATAGGTTTCACAATAGCAAGCCTTTTCCATCATCTTCTCAGCAACAGACAGAGAATTCTAAGCAGAGCCATTCTAACTTAGCAACCATAGTCTCTGATCTAATTAAAACCATTCAAAGTTTCATGACTGAAACAAGATCCTCCATTAGAAATTTGGAGGCACAAGTGGGTCAGCTGAGTAAGAAAATTACTGAACTCCCTCCTAGTACTCTCCCAAGCAATACAGAAGAGAATCCAAAAAGATAGTGCAAGGCCATTGATAAACCCATATTTTATGATATATTTTGTGCTAAATTCAAGTGATTTATTCAACCCTTCACCCACTTATTCATGTAAATTGCATGGTTTTACTTTCCCTTCCCTATTATGTGATATGTGTGAAAAAACATGTTTCCTATGCTTTGAAAATAATTATTTTAATTACCTTTTATTACCATTCGATACCGTGATTTGTGTGTTGAGTATTTTCAGATCTCCTAAGGCAGGAATGATTTAAAGGATGGAAAGGAAACATACAAAAATGGAAGGAAAGCACAAACTGGAATTTTTGAAGAAACTGACAGCGACGCAAACGCATGGACGACGCGGCCGCATGCCCAGCGCGAAAAGGCAGTGATGCGAACGCATGACTGATGCGGACGCGTGCCTTGAGCAGAACGCAGATGACGCGTACGCGTGACCGAAGCAAACGCGTGACAAGGAAAACTCCCAGATGACACAACCGCGTGACCCACGCAGACGCGTGACAGACGCCACGTGCAGAAAAAGCAGAAAATGCTACCAGCGATTTCTGAAGCCCTTTTTGGCCCAGATCCAAGTCCAGAAAACACAGATTAGAGGTTATAATGTTGGGGAATGCATCCATTCAAAGAGAGCTCTCGAATTATTCACTTTTCATGATTTAGATGTAGTTTTTAGAGGGAGAGGTTCTCTCCTCTCTCTTAGGTTTTAGGATTAGGATTTCTTATTATTTCAATTTAGTATTTCAACTCTTTATCAGGTTCAATATTCCTTTTACTTTATATTTCTCTTTTACTTTCAAATACTTTAATGCTCTCATTTAATTACTTATGTTGCCAAATTGGCTTGTGAACTCTTCATGTTTAGACTGATTTTCTCTTATTAATGCAATTGAGGTATTTCAGATTTATAATTCTTATTTAGCTTTTCATATCCTTGGCTTTAATTGATTAACTGGAAATTCTTGAGTTATTAAACTTATCGTGATTGATTATTATGTTTTCTAATTAAATTGAATTCCACTAACTCTAGTCTTTCCTTAGGAGTTGGCTAGGACTTGGGAAATCTAACTAATTAGTTCACTTAACTTTCTCTTGCTTTCGTAAAGGTTAACTAAGTGGGATTAACTTCAATTCTCATAAGAATAACTAGGATAGGACTTCCGAATTTTCATGCCTTGCCAAGAGTTTATTTTATAGTTATTTATTTATTTTACTTGTCATTTAAATTACTTGTTCCTTGCTCTCAAAACCCCCAATTTACAAAACTCATAACCAATAATAAGAACATACCTCCCTGCAGTTCCTTGAGAAGACGACCCGAGGTTAAATACTTCGGTTATCAATTTTTAAGGGGTTTGTTACTTGTGACAACAAAAACGTTTGTAAGAAAGGACTTTTGTTGGTTTAGAAGCTATACTTGCAACGGGAATTTATTCTGAATTCTAGACCATGCAAAAGTTCTCTCTTCAGCCATCAACATTACCCACTCGGCCGAACTTGGAGAGGAGGAAGAGGCAGTGATTTCCACTGAGGAAGACTGGTAGCACGAATCACGAATCACACTTTTCACAACGCGTACCACTGACCAGCAAGTGCACTGGGTCGTCCAAGTAATACCTTACGTGAGTAAGGGTCGAATCCCACGGAGATTGTTGGTTTGAAGCAATCTATGGTTATCTTGTAAATCTTAGTCAGGAAGTCAATTCTGTTTATCAATTGAATTGTGAGTAACCAGTAGAGCATAAATTAAAAATTACTTGTTGTGCAGTAATAGAGAATATGTTGGAGTTTTGGAGATGCTTTGTCTTCTGAATCTCTGCTTTCCTCTGTCTTCTGATTCACGCACGCACGTCCTCCTATGGCAAGCTGTGTGTTGGTGGATCACCGTTGTCAATGGCTACCTTCCATCCTTCCAGTGAAAACTACGCTCACGCGCTCTGTCACAGCACGGCTAATCACCGGTTGGTTCTCGATCCGGTTGGAATAGGATTTACTATCCTTTTGCATCTGTCACTAACGCCCAGCCTTCAGGAGTTTGAAGCTCGTCACAGTCATTCAATCCTTGAATCCTACTCGGAATACCACAGACAAGGTTTAGACTTTCCGGATTCTCATGAATGCCGCCATCAGTTCTAGCTTATACCACGGAGATTCTGATTAAGGAATCTAAGAGATACTCATTCAATCGGATATAGAACGGAGGTGGTTGTCAGGCACACGTTCGTGGGTTGAGGAAGGTGATGAATGTCACAGATCATCACCTTCATCACAGTTAAGCGCGAATGAACATCTTAGATAGGAACAAGCGTGTTTGAATGGAAAACAGAAATACTTGCATTAATTCATTGAGACACAGCAGAGCTCCTCACCCCCAACAATGGGGTTTAGAGACTCATGCCGTCAGAGAATACAAAGTTTAGATCTGAAATGTCATGAGATACAAAATAAGTCTCTAAAAGTTGTTTAAATACTAAACCAGTAGCCTAGGGTTACAAAATATGAGTGGACTATGATGGATGATGCAGAGATCCACTTCTGGGGCCCACTTGGTGTGCTGGGGCCCACTTGGTGTGTGCTCGGGCTGAGACTTTAAGCAATTCACGTGAAGAGGCCATTTGTGGAGTTGAACGCCAGTTTTTGTGCCAGTTTGGGCGTTCAACTCCAGTTTTTGATCCTTTTCTGGCGCTGGACGCCAGATTTGGGCAGAAGGCTGGCGTTGAACGCCAGTTTACGTCGTCAATTCCTGTGCAAACTATGGACTATTATATATTTCTGGAAAGCCCTGGATGTCTACTTTCCAACGCAATTGGAAGCACGCCATTTCGAGTTCTGTAGCTCCAGAAAATCCACTTTGAGTGCAGGGAGGTCAGAATCCAACAGCATCAGCAGTCCTTTTTCAGCCTGAATCAGATTTTTGCTCAGCTCCTTCAATTTCAGCCAGAAAAATACCTAAAATTACAGAAAAACACACAACTCATAGTAAAGTCCAGAAACATGAATTTTTCCTAAAAACAACTGGAAATAAACTAAAAACTAACTAAAACATACTCAAAACTATATGAAATTATCCCCAAAAAGCGTATAAAATATCCGCTCATCACAACACCAAACTTAAACTGTTGCTTGTCCCCAAGCAACTAGACAAATAAAATAGAAGACTAATAGGTTGAGAAGCAATAATATCTCAGAGTTTTTGATTGAAGCTCAGATCCTAATTAGATGAGCGGGACTAGTAGCTTTTTGCTTCTGAACAGTTTTGGCATCTCACTTTATCCATTGAAGCTCAGAGTGATTGGCATCTATAGGAACTCAGAATTCAGATAGTGTTATTGATTCTCTTAGTTCAGTGTGATGATTCTTGAACACAGCTTCTTTATGAGTCTTGGCCGTGGCCCTAAGCATTTTGTTTTCCAGTATTACTACCGGATACATAAATGCCACAGACACATAACTGGGTGAACCTTTTCAGATTGTGACTCAGCTTTGCTAAAGTCCCCAATTAGATGTGTCCAGAGTTCTTAAGCACACTCTTCTTTTTGCTTTGGACCTTGACTTTAACCGCTCAGTCTCAAGTTTTCACTTGACACCTTCACGCCACAAGCACATGGTTAGGGACAGCTTGATTTAGCCGCTTAGGCCAGGATTTTATTCCTTTTTGGCCCTCCTATCCACTGATGCTCAAAGCCTTGGGATCCTTTTTATTACCCTTGCCTTTTGGTTTTAAGGGCTTTGGCTTTTTCTGCTTGCTTTCTCTTTTTTTTCTTTCTCTCTTTTTTTTTTTCTGCAAGCTTTGTTCTTTGCTGCTTTTTCTTGCTTCAAGAATCATTTTTATGATTTTTCAGATTCTCAATAACATGTCTCATGTTCATCATTCTTTCAAGAGCCAACATATTTAACAGTCTTAAACAACAAATTCAAAAGATATATGCACTGTTCAAGCATTCATTCAGAAGACAGAAAGCATTGCCACCACATTTAACTAATTAGAATTTTTCTTATTAAAACTCGAAATTTTATTGCTTCTTATTTAAAAGATCTACTATTTTATTCATGTTTGCTGATGATGAGAAAAATAAACTATAGCTTAATTGGAGATAAAATCAAAATAGACTAATTACTACTATATGACTCCTAAGGTAAAATTAAAATAAGAACAGTTATCACAGAGTTAAGGCTAAGATTAGAACTCAACAACCTTGAGGTTTGGGAAGTGGATGTTCCTCTAGTCTGTGAGGTGCTTGGTCCTTCAGGAGAGAATTTCTGGCGCTTCAGTTCCTTTAAATCACGCCCTTGCTCCTCTTGGAGTGGGTTGTTTTCCTTTAGGGGCCATGATCTTAGTGATCACGGATAAGCACACCAAACTTAGAGCTTTGCTTGTCCTCAAGCAAAAGAAAAAGAAGGAGATGGGTAGAAGGAAAGCTCCTCCCCACCATCCTGGCGTTTGAACGCCCAAACACTGCCTGTTTTGGGCGTTCAATGCCCAAATGCTGCTATCCTGGGCGTTCAACGCCCAGTTGTTGCCCTTTTCTGGCGTTGAACGCCAGATAGCTATCCTTACTGGCGTTCAGCGCCCACTGGATGCCCATTTTGGGCGCTGAACGCCCAAAATGGCCTTCACTGGCGTTTTCTTGCCAGTAAGCTCCCTATCTCTGTTTTGTGTGTAGATTCCTTCTGTAACCCTGTAAACTTATGCAATTGATTCTTTACCTTAGTGTCAGTGAACTTTATATAAACAAATAAAAATAAAAATAGGGCAAAATGCTTAGAGGATTGTTGCCCCATGGCTGGGTTGCCTCCCAGCAAGCGCTTCTTTATTGTCTTTAGCTGGACCTTGCTGAGCTTTTAATCTAGCTTCAGCCTTGAGCATTCTTGCTCAATGTTGCCTCAAGATAATGCTTGATTCTCTGTCCATTGACAATGAACTTCTTATCAGAATCAATATCTTGAAGCTCCACATAACCATATGGTGATACACTTGTAATCACGTATGGTCCCCTCCACCGGGATTTCAGTTTCGCGGGGAATAGCCTGAGTCTAGAGTTAAACAACAGAACCTTCTGTCCTGGTTCAAAGATTCTAGATGACAGCTTTCTGTCATGCCACTTTTTTTATTTTTCTTTATAAAGCTTGGCATTTTCGAAAGCTGTGAATCTGAATTCCTCTAGCTCATTTAACTGGAGCAATCATTTTTCTCCTGCTAATTTGGCATCTAAGTTTAGGAATCTGGTTGCCCAGTAGGCCTTATGTTCCAGTTCCACGGGCAAGTGGCATGCCTTACCATACACGAGTTGGTATGGAGAGGTCCCTATAGGGGTCTTGAATGCTGTTCTGTAAGCCCACAGAGCATCATCCAAGCTCCTTGCCCAATCCTTTCTACGGGTACTTACTGTCCGTTCCAGGATTCTCTTTAATTCTCTATTAGAGACTTCAGCTTGCCCATTGGTTTGTGGATGATATGGTGTGGCCACTTTGTGGCGAATTCCATATCGAGCCATGGCAGAGTAAAGCTGTTTATTGCAGAAGTGAGTGCCCCCATCACTGATTAACACTCTAGGGACACCAAACCTGCTAAAGATATGTTTCTGGAGGAACTTCAGCACTGTTTTAGTATCATTGGTGGGTGTGGCAATAGCCTCAACCCATTTTGATACATAGTCAACTGCCACCAGAATATAAGTGTTTGAGTATGATGGTGGGAAAGGTCCCATGAAGTCAATTCCCCATACATCAAACAACTCTATTTCCAAGATTCCTTGTTGAGGCATGGCGTAACCATGAGGCAGATTACCAGCTCTTTGGCAACTGTCACAATTACGTACAAACTCTCGGGAATCTTTATAGAGTGTGGGCCAATAGAAGCCACATTGGAGGACCTTGGTGGCTGTTCGCTCACCTCCGAAATGGCCTCCATATTGAGATCCGTGGCAATGCCATAGGATTCTCTGTGCTTCCTCTCTGGGGACACACCTACGGATAATTCCGTCTGCACATCTCTTAAAGAGATAAGGTTCATCCCACAAGTAGTACTTTGCATCAGTAACTAATTTCTTCTTTTGTATTCTATTGTACTCCTTGGGTATGAACCTTGCAGCTTTATAGTTTGCAATATCGGCAAACCATGGTGCTTCCTGAATGGCAAATAGATGCTCATCAGGGAACGTCTCAGAGATCTCAAGAAAGGGGAGGGACGTCCCTTTCACTGGCTCTATCCGGGACAGATGATCAGCCACTTGGTTCTCTGTCCCTTTTCTGTCTCTTATTTCTATATCAAACTCTTGCAGAAGCAATACCCATCTGATGAGCCTGGGTTTTGAGTCCTGCTTTGTGAGTAGATATTTAAGAGCAGCGTGGTCAGTATACACAATCACTTTTGATCCTACTAAGTATGATCTGAACTTGTCAATGGCGTAAACCACTGCAAGTAGTTCTTTTTCTGTGGTTGTGTAATTTTTCTGGGCATCATTTAGAACGCGACTGGCATAATAAATGACATGCAGAAGCTTGTCATGCCTCTGTCCCAATACTGCACCAATGGCATGATCGCTGGCATCACACATTAATTCAAATGGCAATGTCCAGTGTGGTGCAGAAATGACTGGTGCTGTGACCAGCTTAGCTTTCAGCGTTTCAAACGCCTGCAGGCATGCTGTGTCAAACACAAATGGTGTGTCAGCAGCTAGCAGATTGCTTAGAGGTTTTGTGATTTTTGAAAAATCCTTTATAAACCTCCTATAGAATCCTGCATGCCCCAGAAAGCTTCTGATTGCCTTAACATTGGCAGGTGGTGGTAATTTTTCAATTACCTCTATTTTTGCTTGATCCACCTCTATTCCCTTGTTTGAGATTTTATGCCCAAGAACAATTCCTTCAGTCACCATGAAGTGACACTTTTCCCAGTTTAAAACTAGGTTGGTTTCTTGGCATCTTTTCAGAACAAGTTTCAGGTGATCAAGACAGGAGCTGAATGAGTCTCCATATACTGAGAAGTCATCCATGAAGACTTCCAGAAATTTTTCCACCATGTCAGAGAAAATAGAGAGCATGCATCTCTGGAAGGTTGCAGGTGCATTGCATAGCCCAAAGGGCATCCTTCTATAAGCAAACACTCCGGATGGACATGTGAATGCTGTTTTCTCTTGATCCTGGGGATCTACTGCAATCTGGTTATAGCCTGAGTAGCCATCCAAAAAGCAGTAATAATCATGACCTGCTAGTCTTTCTAGCATCTGGTCTATGAATGGTAAAGGAAAACGATCCTTTCTGGTGGCTGTATTGAGCCTTCTGTAGTCAATACACATGCGCCACCCTGTAACTGTTCTTGTAGGAACCAGTTCATTTTTTTCATTATGAATCACTGTCATGCCTCCCTTTTTTGGGACGACTTGAACAGGGCTCACCCAGGGGCTATCAGAAATGGGATAAATAATCCCAGCCTCTAGTAATTTGGTGACCTCTTTCTGCACCACTTCCTTCATGGATGGATTTAGCCGCCTCTGTGGTTGAACCACTGGTTTGGCATTATCTTCCAATAGGATTTTGTGCATGCATCTAGCTGGGCTTATGCCCTTAAGGTCACCTATGGACCACCCAAGAGCTGTCTTGTGTGTCCTTAGCACTTGAATAAGTGCTTCCTCTTCCTGTGAATTTAAAGCAGAGCTTATGATCACTGGAAAAGTGTCACCTTCTCCTAGAAATGCATATTTCAAGGATGGTGGCAGTGGCTTGAGCTCTGGTTTAGGAGGTTTTTCCTCTTTCAGAAGAAAGTTCAGAGGCTCTTTCATGTCCCCTGAATCCTCCAAATCAGGCTGAACATCTTTAAAGATGTTTTCCAACTCTGATTCGAGACTCTCAGCCATGTTGATCTCTTCTACCAAAGAGTCAATAAGGTCAACTTTCATGCAGTCTGTTGATGTGTCTGGATGCTGCATGGCCTTGACAGCGTTCAACTTGAACTCGTCATCGTTGACTCTCAGGGTTATTTCCCCCTGCTGGACGTCAATGAGGGATCGTCCAGTTGCTAGGAAAGGTCTTCCTAGAATGAGAGTAGCACTCTTGTGCTCCTCCATTTCCAGCACAACAAAGTCAGTGGGAAAGGCGAATGGCCCAACTCTGACAATCATGTCCTCAATCACGCCTGATGGGTATTTAGTGGAACCATCAGCAAGTTGGAGACATATCCGGGTTGGTTTAACTTCTTCAGTTAAGCCAAGCTTCCTGATAGTGGATGCAGGTATTAGGTTGATGCTTGCCCCAAGATCGCATAAGGCTGTCTTGGTGCAATCACCTTCCAATATGCATGGTATCAGAAAACTCCCAGGGTCTTTAAGCTTTTCAGGAAAGCTTTTCAGAATGACTGCACTGCATTCTTCAGTGAGGAGAACTCTTTCTGTTTCTCTCCACTCCTTTTTATGACTCAAGATCTCTTTCATGAACTTGGCATAAGAAGGTATTTGCTCAAGTGCCTCTGCAAAAGGAATCTTTATTTCAAGAGTCCTTAGATAATCTGCAAAGCGAGCAAATTGCTTATCCTGCTCCTCTTTCCGGAGTTTTTGAGGATAAGGTATCTTGGCTTTATATTCCTCAACCTTAGTGGTTAAAGAAGCCTTTTTAGAGGGGTTGTTATCAGCACTTGTGTGTGTCTGATCCCTCAATGGCAATTGAATGCCAGAGTCAGAAGCTGGAGTGACGTTAGACGCCAGCTCACTGTCTGTTCCTGGCGCCTGAACGCCAGAAATGTGCCCCTGTTGGGCGTTCAACGCCAGATTCTTGCCCATTTCTGGCGTTGAACGCCAATCCTGCCTTGTTTCTGGCGCTGAACGCCAGTTTTGGGCATGGTCTGGGCGTTCAGCGCCAGCCTTCCACCCATTTTCTGGCATTTTAGTGCCAGAATTATTTTTCCCTGGGCTCTTACTATCCTCAGGGGAATCTTTGGTGGGTTGCTTATTTCTTGAATTTTTGATGCCTTGAGGTGGGGTATTTAATGTTTTCCCACTTCTTAATTGAACTGCTTGGCATTCTTCTGCTATTTGCTTTGATAGCTGCTGCTTTGTTTGCTTAAACTGTTCTTCCATATGTATATTAGCTATCCTTGTCTCCTGTAACCTGTCTTTGAAGTCAGCTAGCTGCTTTGTTAGAAAATCTAATTGCTGATTGAATTCAGCAGCTTGTTTTACAGTACTGAATTCAGCAGTTACTGTTTTAACCTCTTCATTCATGGAAGGGTTGCTGCTTAGATACAGATGCTGATTCCTGGCAACTGTATCAATGAGCTCTTGAGCCTCTTCGATTGTCTTTCTCATATGGATAGATCCACCAGCTGAGTAATCTAAAGACATCTGAGCTCCTTCTGCAAGCCCATAGTAGAAGATGTCTAACTGAACCCACTCTGAAAACATTTCAGAGGGGCATTTTCGTAGCATCTCTCTGTATCTCTCCCAGGCATCATAAAGAGATTCATTATCTCCTTGTTTAAAGCCTTGGATGTCCAGCCTTAGCTGTGTCATCCTTTTTGGAGGGAAATATTGATTCAGGAATTTTTCTGTCAGCTGTTTCCATGTTCTTATGCTAGCCTTAGGTTGGTTATTTAACCACCTCTTAGCTTGATCTTTTACAGCAAATGGAAACAGTAATAGTCTGTAGACATCCTGATCTATTTCCTTATCATGTACTGTGTCAGCAATCTGTAGAAACTGTGCCAGAAACTCTGTAGGTTCTTTCTGTGGAAGACCGGAATACTGGCAATTTTGCTGCACCATGATAATGAGCTGAGGATTCAACTCAAAGCTACTAACTCCAATGGAGGGTATGCATATGCTACTCCCATATGAAGCAGTAGAGGGGTTAGAATATAACCCTAGAGTCCTCCTGGACTGTTCATTTCCACTTATGTCCATGATGGATTTCTATGGATATAACTTGGACTGATTTATCTTTTTATTTATTTTATTTTATAAGAAGTAAATACTTAAATAAAATAAAATAACTAAAAAGAATTTGAATTTTGAAAATTATATATATTTTTTTTTTCGTAAAAAAAATTAAAAATAATTAGTTAAAAAAAAACGAAATTTTTTTGAAAAAGAGGAAAGATATTTTCGAAAATTAGAGAGAGAGAGTTAGTTAGGTAGTTTTGAAAAAGTTAAGAAACAAACAAAAAGTTAGTTAGTTAGTTGAAACAAATTTTGAAAAGATAAGAAGTTAGGAAGTTAGAAAAGATATTTTAAAAAGATATTTTTGAATTTAGTGAGGAGAGAGAAAAACAATAAGATAGTACTAGATTTAAAATTTTTAGATCTAATGCTCCTTGTTTTTCGAAAATTTTGGAGGGAAAACACCAAGGAACACCAAACTTAAAAATTTTAAGATCAAGACACAAGGAAAACTCAAGAACACTTTGAAGACTCACAAGAACACAAGAACATGAAGGAAGAACACCAAACTTAAAAATTTTTTTGAAAACCAAACAAAATTTTCGAAAATCAAAGGGAAATCAACAAGAAAACACCAAACTTAAAGTTTGGCACAAGATTTAATAGAAAAAATTATTTTTGAAAAAGAATGTTTTGAAAAGAGTATAAAAGATTCTAACCCAATCAAATTAATGTTGTAGCCAAATGAGTTATGGGACCTTATTTTAAGAAAGATTATTTTTTGAAAACACCAAACTTAAAGTTTGGCACAGGATTTAATAGAAAAATTATTTTTGAAAAAGGTTTTTAAAAAATATGATAGCCAATTATCATGAACATAAACACCACGCTCTAACTAACTGAGTTATAATTTTAAAGTGTTTTAACAAGGGATAAATAATAAAAGACTCTAAACCAAAAAGAAAGATTTTTTTTTTCCTAATCTAAGCAACAAAATAATCCGTCAGTTGTTCAAACACGAACAATCCCCGGCAACGGCGCCAAAAACTTGGTAGCACGAATCACGAATCACACTTTTCACAACGCGTACCACTGACCAGCAAGTGCACTGGGTCGTCCAAGTAATACCTTACGTGAGTAAGGGTCGAATCCCACGGAGATTGTTGGTTTGAAGCAATCTATGGTTATCTTGTAAATCTTAGTCAGGAAGTCAATTCTGTTTATCAATTGAATTGTGAGTAACCAGTAGAGCATAAATTAAAAATTACTTGTTGTGCAGTAATGGAGAATATGTTGGAGTTTTGGAGATGCTTTGTCTTCTGAATCTCTGCTTTCCTCTGTCTTCTGATTCACGCACGCACGTCCTCCTATGGCAAGCTGTGTGTTGGTGGATCACCGTTGTCAATGGCTACCTTCCATCCTTCCAGTGAAAACTACGCTCACGCGCTCTGTCACAGCACGGCTAATCACCGGTTGGTTCTCGATCCGGTTGGAATAGGATTTACTATCCTTTTGCATCTGTCACTAACGCCCAGCCTTCAGGAGTTTGAAGCTCGTCACAGTCATTCAATCCTTGAATCCTACTCGGAATACCACAGAGAAGGTTTAGACTTTCCAGATTCTCATGAATGCCGCCATCAGTTCTAGCTTATACCACGGAGATTCTGATTAAGGAATCTAAGAGATACTCATTCAATCGGATATAGAACGGAGGTGGTTGTCAGGCACACGTTCGTGGGTTGAGGAAGGTGATGAATGTCACAGATCATCACCTTCATCACAGTTAAGCGCGAATGAACATCTTAGATAGGAACAAGCGTGTTTGAATGGAAAACAGAAATACTTGCATTAATTCATTGAGACACAGCAGAGCTCCTCACCCCCAACAATGGAGTTTAGAGACTCATGCCGTCAGAGAATACAAAGTTTAGATCTGAAATGTCATGAGATACAAAATAAGTCTCTAAAAGTTGTTTAAATACTAAACCAGTAGCCTAGGGTTACAAAATATGAGTGGACTATGATGGATGATGCAGAGATCCACTTCTGGGGCCCACTTGGTGTGCTGGGGCCCACTTGGTGTGTGCTGGGGCTGAGACTTTAAGCAATTCACGTGCAGAGGCCATTTGTGGAGTTGAACGCCAGTTTTTGTGCCAGTTTGGGCGTTCAACTCCAGTTTTTGATCCTTTTCTGGCGCTGGACGCCAGATTTGGGCAGAAGGCTGGCGTTGAACGCCAGTTTACGTCGTCAATTCTTGTGCAAAGTATGGACTATTATATATTGCTGGAAAGCCCTGGATGTCTACTTTCCAACGCAATTGGAAGCACGCCATTTCGAGTTCTGTAGCTTCAGAAAATCCACTTTGAGTGCAGGGAGGTCAGAATCCAACAGCATCAGCAGTCCTTTTTCAGCCTAAATCAGATTTTTGCTCAGCTCCTTCAATTTCAGCCAGAAAAATACCTGAAATTACATAAAAACACACAACTCATAGTAAAGTACAGAAACATGAATTTTTCCTAAAAACAACTGGAAATAAACTAAAAACTAACTAAAACATACTCAAAACTATATGAAATTATCCCCAAAAAGCGTATAAAATATCCGCTCATCAAAGACCTCAATGGACGTCCACTAGCCTCCAAGGAGTTTCCTAATGAGGAACCATGTGAATCTGAGGCTCATACAAAGACCATAGAGATTTCATTGAATTTATTTCTGCCATTCATGAGCTCTGATGAGTATTCTTCCTCTGAAGAGGATAAAGATGTTACTGAAGAGCAAGTTGCTAAGTACCTTGGAGCAATCATGAAGTTAAATGCCAAGTTATTTGGTAATGAGACTTGGGAGGACGAACCCCCCTTGCTCACCAAAGAACTGGATGACTTGACTAGGCAGAGATTACCTCAGAAGAGACAGGATCCTGGAAAGTTCTCAATACCTTGTACCATAGGCACCATGACCTTTGAGAAGGCTCTGTGTGACCTAGAGTCAAGCATAAACCTCATGCCTCTCTCTGTAATGGAGAAGCTAAGGATCCTTGAGGTACAAGCTGCAAGAATCTCACTAGAGATGGCAGACAATTCAAGGAAACAGGCTTATGGACTTGTAGAGGATGTCTTGGTAAAGGTTGAAGGCCACTACATCCCTGCTAATTTCATAATCCTAGACACTGGGAAGTGTATGGATGAATTCGTCATCCTTGACAGACCCTTCCTAGCCATAGCAAAAGCTGTGATTGATGGTGACAGAGGAGAATTGGTCCTTCAAGTGAATGAGGGCTCCCTTGTGTTTAAAGCTCAAGGATCTTGACGTGGCAGAAATTGGCGAGTTAAGAATTGTTATAAGATATGCGTTGCAAGTATAGTCCTCAACCAACCAGAAATCCGCTTATCAATTTAAAAATGGTGTCACAGAAATTAAAATTAAAATACTGAGAGTATGAATCCCAGGTCGTCTCCCAATGAGTTGCAGGAAAGTGTGCTATTTTATTAATCAGATGGTTTTCAAAAAGATTTGAGTTGAATGACAGGAAATTAAATCAGAGAATTAATGTAATTTAAATAAAAGCCTTGACTTGGAGTAGATTAGTTGGAAGCCCTATTCTTGTTGCAGTACTTTCAAGATTAATAGATAATTGGGGGTTGTTCTGTTTAGTTATCCCTTACTAGGTAAGAGAAAGTCAAACAAGTTGGAATGCTGTTTCTATTCACAAGTCCCAGTCCGCTTACTTGGAAGGACTAGCGTCAGTGACTAGAGAGCAATCCAACAATAAACCCAATTACAATTTCTCCTTTGAGCATTCCAACTCAAGGGTTCCTTTCAATCAACTCCCCATCAAGTTAGGGAACTACTCACTCATTGTGAATGTGGAATTCATAACATAGGAAAGGGATTTAAAGAAAGACATGATATATAAAACTCGAGGAATCAATTAAAGATAAAAGTAACTCTTGTATTGATAAATTCTAAAATAATCCAATAGTAAAATTAAGTAAATTAAAGGACATGGAAGAGTAAAGCCAAGTAAAGAAAACGAACTAGAATGACGAAGTCTTGATGAGGTGATAACTCTTCTCAAAATCCCAATGCAAAAAGCAATAGAAATAAAAATCCTAAGAACTATGAATGTGCAGAGAGAAAAAACCTAGAGGAGAGGAAAACTAGATCTGAAAAACTAAAAATATGTGGAATGAATGTTGTTGTTGGTTTCTGCATGTTCTCTGGCTCTAGTCTGCTTTTCTGGGCCAAAAATTAGGTCAAAATAGGGCCCAAAATCGTCCCCAGCGATTCTGCAGATTATGCAGATCGCGCACGTCACGAGATCGCGTCATTCATGTGGACGCGTCATTCGGCATTTTGCTTCTCCACGCGGACGCATTGTCCACGCCTCCGCGTCATTTATGCTATTCCAATCCGCGCGGTCGCGTGAGCCATGCGGCCGTGTCACTGCGATTTCTCTCTTTCGCGCGGTCGCGTGAGCCATGCGGCCGCGTCACTTCTCACCGGTCATCTCCTTAATTTCTTGTGTTCGTTCCATTTTTGCAAGCTTCCTTTCCAATCTCCAACTCATTCTTGCCCTATAAAGCCTGAAACACTTAACACACAGATTACGGCATCGAATGGAATAAAGGAGAATTAAAATACATAATTAAAAGTCTTTAGGAAGCAAGTTTTCAATCATGTAATAATTTTAGGAAGGAAATATAAATGCATGCTAATTATAAGAATAAGTGGGTAAAGATCATGATAAAACCACATAATTAAACACATTATAAACCATAAAATAGTGGTTTATCAACCTCCCCACATTTAAACATTAGCATGTCCTCATGCTTAGTTGAAGGAGATAAAATAAATGAGTAGAAACATGTGAAACTCATGCAATGCAATGCAACCTATATATGTAAATGCAACTATATGATTCTTGTCCACTTGATCAAAAGTAAATAAGCTCTTCAAAACAATTACAAATCAAATTCCACTAATTCAATTCTTATACAGTAAGAACAGCTAAAAATGCAAGAAGACAACTCATGAAAGCAGGGAACATAGAATTTCAAGCATTGAACCCTCACTGAAGATGTATGTACACTCTAGTCTCTCTAGTGTATAGGGTAATTACTCTATTCTTCTCTAATCATGCTTTCTAATTTTTGTTCTTCTCCTAACCAATCAACAACATTTAATATACCAATGCAAACATCATGAGGTCTTTTCAAGGTTGTAATGGGGCCAAGGTAAGGGTAAGGATGTATATATGGCTAAGTAAGCTTATAAATTAAATCTTTGTTTAACCCAAGCTTTCACCTAACCTCTATGTATATTCTATATAACTTTAGAATGCATACCTAGCTACCCAGAAATTCCCTTCACATTCCATACTCATGCATCAACTTTTTATTTTAATTTTATCATACATGCATTGATCCTTGAATTCTTAACTTAACATTGGGGTAATTTTGTCCCCTTATTTATTTATTGAAAATTATTATTTTTTTTTCATAAACATTAAAATAAACATAGCTTATCAATGCACATAGATTTTTAATTCTTATAGTTTCACATGAGTAGGTATCCAAATTCCCATTATATTATCATGACACATTCCCTTATTATCTTTTGTTCTCACAATTTCCCATACTTGATTGACACACACAATTCTATCTTAAGCTAACCAAAGATTCAATTTGGGATATATAATTATTTTTCCTCTTAAGGCTAGTAATGTGGTAAAATATAGAACAAATGGGATTTAAAGGCTCAAAGTGGCTAACAAAGGTAATTGAAAGGGTTAGGCTTAATTTGGATAAGTGGGCTAAACAAATAATGGCCTCAATCATATGCAAACATATAAATATAATAAACATTGGACATATAGGATGAAACAAAATATAGATTACAATTATAGAGAAGTAAACACACATGAATAAAATAATTATGGTTGAATAATGTAACCATTCATAAAGGCTCAAATCTCACAGGTTGTGTTCTTTAGCTCAAAAATTATGTTCCAAATACAACTTTAAGCAAATTTAACATAGAAGTTTTGATTAAAAATAGTGAAATTTTGTTCCAAAGATAGGGTCTTAGAAGAAACTTATTGCCTTTTCAATTAAGCAGAACATGCATGCAACTAACCTATTACTATGCAATTTATCCTATCCTACAAAAGAAAAATCTAGCTAAATATCCTAATTTATTGGTGTTTAGGGAAGAGAAATTACCTCCGAAAGTCAGGTACTGACCGACCTCCCCACACTTAAGGCTTTGCACCGTCCTCGGTGCCGTCTGTTAGGAACAAAGGTGGGTTGGTAGCAGTATCTCCATCGTCGGGACCATCATGGCTCCCTGTGCTGGTAAAGAAAGTGGAGTCCGGGGTGTCTGAGTCCTTGAATTTTCCCATAATCAGCTCCTTGAGGTATGTGAATTGGCGCTTGTTACGGCGCTCTCTCATCTTAGCTTTCTGTTCCTGCCGATCCAACCTTGCAAGTATCTGCTGGAGCAGTTGGTCTGTAGTAGGTGCTTGTGGTGTTGAAGAAAGAATATCTTCAACTGGTTCAGTAGGCTGGCTGATAGTGGCGGCTGGAGGTTTGATATATTTCCCATTAGGGACGTATTGATCATCCCGCGGAAGTATGGCTTTGGTGTCCCCAGCTCTGTAGGAGACTCCGACGGCTGAGACAAGATCTAAGTCCAGGGCGGAGAAAGGTAAGTTGCCCGCAATTTGTACGTGTCCCATGGCATTCTGGATATATCTTGGTAGATTCAAAGGTTGGTCTGTAAAGATGCACCATAGAAGAACAGCCATGTCCGCAGTGAAGGAGGACTCGTGAGTGCTCAGAAAGATGTAATGGGACATGATCTGTGCCCATACGCGAGCCTCCATGGTAAGTGCTGAAGCCGATATTCCCTTAGGACGGGTGCGATGGTATTCGTAGATCCAATGGCTGCCAGGTAGTGCGATAACTCTGAGAACGGCGTCCCAGTCAAAGTGGTACATCTGGCGCTTGAGTGCGGCTTCTTGAAAGGCGTCCAATCCTTCTGGAACAGGGGGAAGACCTAGAGCTTTTTGAATGGCCTCTTCTGTAATGGAGACTTGCTTCTGGCGGACGTAGACAGACTGCAGGGTTGGTAGGTGGAAGTTGGAGTAGAACTCGACTACCCAAGAAAGATTGACCTGCCTTGGCTGTCTCTGTAGGAAATCCCATTGTCTTCATCCAATATGCAGCTCAACAAATGTAGCAATGTGGTTTGGGAGGAGAAGAAGGTATTCGTTGTTGTAACTCCTTTCTGCCAGGATGGGGAACATCTGCTCACAGTAGCGATTGGGGAATCGCACAGTGTCCTTTGCTGGGAAGGCTCTTTCTTTATCGTCAACTTTTATAATCCTCTTAATTTTCTTTGTTGAGGGCTTAACCGCAGTTGAAGAAGGTTTTGCCACTAATGCTCTTTTTGTTCCTCTTCTTGCTGGTTGTTTGGGAGTGGCTTTCTCCTTTCCTTTCTTGGTGGCCATCCTGAAAAAGAAAAAAGAAAGTAAATTAAATTTAAAGGGGTAGAGCAAGGAAGAGAGCGGGGAAGGTGGTAATCAATGCACAATAAAGAAGAATGACATTAACACATGGTCATAACTACATGTGAAAAGTTCATCAATGGAAATATAGCAAGTGCATGTGGGGACAATTAAATGCAAGGGTTTATTGGCATGCAGGCAAAGGCATGAGTAGCATAGATCAAGCATTCAATGTTCAAGTTAGATTACCAAGTCTTTCAAACTAACAATTTGTTTGTAATAACAATTATATTAAATTAATAAAATAGAAAAAGGGTTTTGTGAAAAGCAAGCATTGAAAAGTAGAAAAAAGTAGAAAAAATGCATAATGCCATATGGGCCTTTTCACAAACACATAGCATGCATGATAGTTAAGTTATTGAAAGCATGAATTTGAAAATGCAAGCATTCCTTGAAAAAAGTAATATATAATTGTCAAACAAATTTATAACAATCCACAAGCATATAATGACTCACATAAATTTATAACACCAAATAAAAAGGAAAAAGAAAGGAAAAAGAAAATATGAAGAATGAAGGTAAAACGAAAAGAAAAGAAGATAACATATAAAAATAAGAGGAACAATAGAAAAGTAAGGAGGGAAGGAGAAAAAGAAAAACCTTGTTAATGGGGGTGAGAGAGAGAGAGAGAAAGTGTAAAAAGTGAGAAAGAAGGAATAAGGGAGAAGGGAAGAAAAAGAAATAAGGAGGGAAAAGAGAAAATAGGATTTGGGGAGAAAAAGATAAGATAATTGGCAAATCAGGAAAACTGTGCGGCGCAAGCGACGCGGTCACGTGAGGCACGCGGTCGCGCGACTTGCGTTGAAACTGATTGACGCGGTCGCGTCGGTCACGTGGTCGCGTAACCCGTTTTAGGCTAATGGCACGAGGGCAGCCTCGCGCTCGCACAACTCTCTGTTCAAAATCATTAATTGCCAAATATTGGGTGACGCGATCGCGTGGGGCATTAATGTTTTTTTCTATGGTCTGTTGTCTCCGATCAATAGATTGTAGTAAGTCATCATTAGTAGAAGAAGAAGGATAGGTAATTTGAGAGGTCTGCTGTTGGGTATTCTGTGGTCCTTGGGATTGCCTCAGGTGAGGTGCTCTGTAAGGCTGGTACTGGTTCTGCTGCCTGTTGTTGTTATTCCACCTCTGATTTCCCTGATTATCTCTGCCTCCTCTGTTGTTGTTGTCCCTCCAATTCTGGTTAGAATTGTCCTGCCATCCATGGTTGTAATTGCCACTTTGATTGTACCCTTGGTTGGGGCGGTCATAGAAATTATGAGTGGCTGCCACGGTGTTGTCTTCCTGCTGGAGCTGCGGACATTCATCAGTATAGTGGCTATAATCAGTACATATTCCGCAAACTCTCTGTGGGACTAACTGTTGGTTTTGCTGTGGTAGGGAAGGTTGAGCTTGCTGAACTTGTTGTTGGTTCAATTGCATATGCTTCAGCAAGTTGGTCATTTCACAGATACTCTGAGTTAAAGCAGTAGTCTCTCTGCTAGAGGATACTTCTGCAACGGCTTTTGCACGGCCTTGTTTCTGCCTGTGATTCCTAGTAGATTCAACTAAGTCGCTGATCAATTGCCATGCCTCATCAATGGTCGTGTACTTTTTCATAGACCCATTGCTAGCACTTTCCAATGTGGTCTTATCTTGGGGCCTCATGCCCTGTGTGACATAGCCGAGTAACACTATCTTGTCAATCATATGGTGGGGGCAAGCTTCTAGAAGATTATTGAAGCGCTCCCAGTACTCATAGAGAGTTTCAGATTCATCCTGAACAATCATGGAAATATCTTTCCTCAATTTATCAGTAACTTCAGCTGGAAAGAACTTTTCCAAAAATTCTCTTCTGAGTGTATCCAGTTGGATACAGTTTGCAGTGGGTTGAGTGTAGTACCACTCTCTTGCCTTTCCCTCAAGAGAAAACGGGAAGGCTTTCAGCAAAATTGAAGTTTCATCTGCTTGAAAATCTCTCAGGTGCTTGATAGGCTCTTGAGCAGGTAAGCCATGAAACTTGGGCATCAAATTGAGCAGTGCGGTCTTTATTTCAAAGTCTATAGCCACCGCTGGATGATGCGCTTGAAACGCAAAATTGACAGTAGAACAGGCTGCTTGAAAATCTCTCAGGTGCTTGATAGGCTCTTGAGCAGGTAAGCCATGAAACTTGGGCATCAAATTGAGCAGTGCGGTCTTTATTTCGAAGTCTATAGCCACCGCTGGATGATGCGCTTGAAACGGTTGCATTGTAAAATTAGGGGCTCCAGCCTCCTGGATAGTAACTCTCCTAGGTGCTGCCATGTCACCTATACGTAAATCAACCGAATCAGTAGAACGGGGGCTGGTTTCTTCCTCAAATGACATTTCAGATCCGCCCTCAAAGAGGACTAACCGACGCCGAGCTTGCCTTATTCGTGAAAAAGTTCTTTCAATCTCAGGATCGAATACTGGCAAGCTTGGATCAGGAAGTGAACGCGTCATCTAGCGAAAGAAACAAGCAGCTCATAGTAGCAAAATAAAATAAAATGCAAATAAATATATTCCAATTAATAACTTTAGCGCTCTATTGCAACTCCCCGGCAACGGCGCCAAAAATTGACGTAGTGGAAATTGGCGAGTTAAGAATTATTATAAGATATGCGTTGCAAGTATAGTCCTCAACCAACCAGAAATTCGCTTATCAATTTAAAAATGGTGTCACAGAAATTAAAATTAAAATACTGGGAGTATGAATCCCAGGTCGTCTCCCAACAAGTTGTAGGAAAGTGTGCTATTTTATTAATCATATGGTTTTCAAAAAGATTTGAGTTGAATGACAGGAAATTAAATCAGAGAATTAATGTAATTTAAATAAAAGCCTTGACTGGGAGTAGATTAGTTGGAAGCCCTATTCTTGTTGCAGTACTTTCAAGATTAATTGATAATTGGGGGTTGTTCTGTTTAGTTATCCCTTACTAGGTAAGAGAAAGTCAAACAAGTTGGAATGCTGTTTCTATTCACAAGTCCCAGTCCGCTTACTTGGAAGGACTAGCGTCAGTGACTAGAGAGCAATCCAACAATAAACCCAATTACAATTTCTCCTTTGAGCATTCCAACTCAAGGGTTCCTTTCAATCAACTCCCCATCAAGTTAGGGAACTACTCACTCATTGTGAATGTGGAATTCATAACATAGGAAAGGGATTTAAAGAAAGACATGATATATAAAACTCGAGGAATCAATTAAAGATAAAAGTAACTCTTGTATTGATAAATTCTAAAATAATCCAATAGTAAAATTAAGTAAATTAAAGGACATGGAAGAGTAAAGCCAAGTAAAGAAAACGAACTAGAATGACGAAGTCTTGATGAGGTGATAACTCTTCTCAAAATCCCAATGCAAAAAGCAATAGAAATAAAAATCCTAAGAACTATGAATGTGTAGAGAGAAAAAACCTAGAGGAGAGGAAAACTAGATCTGAAAAACTAAAACTATGCGGAATAAATGTTGTTGTTGGTTTCTGCATGTTCTCTGGCTCTAGTCTGCTTTTCTGGGCCGAAAACTGGGTCAAAATAGGGCCCGAAATCGTCCCCAGCGATTCTGCAGATTATGCAGATCGCGCACGTCACGCGATCGCGTCATTCATGCGGACGCGTCATTCGGCGTTTGGATTCTCCACGCGGACGCGTCGTCCATGCCTCCGCGTCACTTATGCTATTCCAATCCGCGCGGTCTTGTGAGCCATGCGGCCGCGTCACTTCTCGCTGTTCATCTCCTTAATTTCTTGTGTTCCTTCCATTTTTGCAAGCTTCCTTTCCAATCTCCAACTCATTCGTGCCCTATAAAGCCTGAAACACTTAACACACAGATCACGGCATCGAATGGAATAAAGGAGAATTAAAATACATAATTAAAAGTCTCTAGGAAGCAAGTTTTCAATCATGTAATAATTTTAGGAAGGAAATATAAATGCATGCTAATTATAAGAATAAGTGGGTAAAGATCATGATAAAACCACACAATTAAACACATTATAAACCATAAAATAGTGGTTTATCAGATCTCCCTCTGTAACCATGGAGAGGAAGCATGAAAAGCTTATCTCAATGCAGAGTCAATTAGAGCCCCCACATTCAAACTCTAAGTTTGGTGTTGGGAGGCCATCATCATGCTCTGAGTATCTGTGAGGCTCCATGAGAGACCACTATCAAGCTATTGACATTAAAGAAGCGCTTGTTGGGAGGTAACCCAATTTTATTTAATCATATCTATTTATTTTCCATTGTTATTTTATGTTTTCTGTAGGTTGATGATCATGTAAAGTCACAAAAATAACTGAAAAAGCAAAAATAAAATGAAAAATAGTATTAAAAACATCATACCCTGGAGGAGAAGCTTACTGGTGTTTAAACGCCAGTAAGGGTAGCAGAATGGACGTTAAACGCCCAGTCTGGCACCATGCTAGGCGTTTAACGGCAGAAAGGGGCACAGAGCTGGCGTTTAACGCCAGAAATGGGTACAGAGCTAGCGTTAAACGCCAGAAAGGGGAGAAAAGCTGGCGTTAAACGCCAGAAATGGGCAGCAACCTGGCGTTTAACGCCAGGATTGGCAATCAAGGGGGCGTTTACACGCCACATGGTGCATGGATGAGAAATCCTTCACACCTCAGGATCTGTGGACCCCATAAGATCCCCACCTACTTCATCTCTCTCTCTCTTCTTCATACCACTCCATAACAACCTTCCACAAATACCCTCCACCAATCACCTCAATACCTCTTCCGCAAATACCCCTCACCTATCAAATCCTACCCTCTTCTCCATAATCTTTTCACCAATCCACATCCATCCATCATAAAACCCCACCTACCTCACCATTCAAATTCAAACCACTTTCCCTCCCAAACCCACCCATACATGGCCGAACCCTACCCCTCTCTCCACTCCTATATAAACCCATCTTCACTCCTTCATTTTCACACATCATACACACTACTTCTCCACCTTGACCGAACCACAAAATCCCCTCCATCTCCTCCATTTTCTTCTTCTACTCTTTTCTTTCTTCTTTTACTCGAGGGCGAGCAAACCTTCTAAGTTTGGTGTGGTAAAAGCGTTGCTTTTTGTTTTTCCATAACCATTTATGGCACCAAAGGCCAGAAAAACCTCTAGAAAGAGGAAAGGGAAGGCAAAAGCTTCCATCTCCGAGTCATGGGAGATGGAGAGATTCATCTCAAGGGTGCATCAAGACCGCTTCTATGAAGTTATGGCCAAGAAAAAGGTGATCCCCGAGGTCCCTTTCAAGCTCAAAAAGGGTGAATATCCGGAGATCCGACATGAGATTCGAAGAAGAGGTTGGAAAATTTTCACCAACCCCATTCAACAAGTCGGGATCTTAATGGTTCAAGAGTTCTATGCCAATGCATGGATCACCAAGAACCATGATCAAAGTGTGAACCCGGACCCTAAGAATTGGCTTACAATGGTTCGGGGGAAATGCTTAGATTTCAGTCCAGAAAATGTAAGGTTGGCATTCAACTTGCCCATGATGCAAGGAGATGCACATTCAGCTGGAATTGACATAGAGGAAGACATCCTCATTGATGAGGACAAGCCCATCACTAAGAAAAGGATGGAGAAAACAAGAGATCCTACTCATGGGCAAGAGCATGAGGAAAATCCTCATCATGAAATCCCTGAGATGCCTCAAGGGATGCATTTTCCTCCACAAAACTATTGGGAGCAAATCAACACCTCCCTAGGAGAATTAAGTTCCAATATGAGACAACTAAGGGTGGAGCACCAAGAGCATTCCATCCTCCTCCATGAAATTATAGAAGACCAAAAAGTCATGAGGGAGGAGCAACAAAGGCAAGGAAGAGACATTGAGAAACTCAAGCACTCCATAAGATCTTCAAGAGGAAGAACAAGCCGCCGTCACTAAGGTGGACCCGTTCTTTAATCTCCTTGCTCTTATTTTTCTGTTTTTCGAAAATTATGCTTTATGTCTATCTATGTTTGTATCTTTATTACATGATCATTAGTGTCTTAGTGTCTATGTCTTAAAGCTATGAATGTCCTATGAATCCATCACCTTTCTTAAAAGAAAAATGTTTTAATCACAAAAGAACAAGAAGTACATGATTTCGAATTCATCCTGGAAACTAGTTTAATTATTTTGATATGGTGACAATACTTTTTATTTTCTGAATGAATGCTTGAACAGTGCATTTTTTTTTTGAATTTGTTGTTTATGAATGTTAAAAATGTTGGCTCTTGAAAGAATGATGAAAAAGGAGAAATGTTATTGATAATCTGAAAAATCATAAAAATGATTCTTGAAGCAAGAAAAAGCAGTGAAAAGCTTGCGGAAAAAAAAGAAGAGAAAAAATTGGCGAAAAAAAGAAAAAAGAAAGAAAAAGAAAAAGCAAGCAGAAAAAGCCAATAGCCCTTTAAACCAAAAGGCAAGTGTAAAAAAAAAGGATCCAAGGCTTTGAGCATCAGTGGATAGGAGGGCCCACATGAATAAAATCCTGGCCTAAGCGGCTAAACCAAGCTGTCCCTAACCATGTGCTTGTGGCGTGAAGGTGTCAAGTGAAAAGCTTAAGACTGAGTAGTTAAAGTCGTGGTCCAAAGCAATAAAAGAGTGTGCTTAAGAGCTCTGGACACCTCTAATTGGGGACTCTAGCAAAGCTGAGTCACAATCTGAAAAGATTCACCCAGTTATGTGTCTGTGGCATTTATGTAACCGGTGGTAATACTGGGAAACAAAATGCTTAGGGTCACGTCCAAGAATCATAAAGTAACTGTGTTCAAGAATCAACATACTGAACTAGGAGAATCAATAACACTATCTGAATTCTGAGTTCCTATAGATGCCAATTATTCTGAACTTCAAAGGATAAAGTGAGATGCCAAAACTGTTCAGAGGCAAAAAGCTACTAGTCCCGCTCATCTAATTGGAGCTAAGTTTCATTGATATTTTGGAATTTATAGTATATTCTCCTCTTTTTATCCTATTTAATTTTCAGTTGCTTGGGGACAAGCAACAATTTAAGTTTGGTGTTGTGATGAGCGAATAATTTATACGCTTTTTGGCATTGTTTTTAGTATGTTTTTAGTATGTTTTAGTTAGTTTTTATTATATTTTCAATAGTTTTTAAATAAAAATCACATTTCTGGACTTTACTATGAGTTTATGTGTTTTTCTATGATTTCAGGTATTTTCTGGCTGAAATTGAGGGACCTGAGCAAAAATCTGATTCAGAGGCTAAAAAAGGACTGCAGATGCTGTTGGATTCTGACCTCCCGGCACTCAAAGTGAATTTTCTGGAGCTACAGAAGCTCAATTGGCGCGCTCTCAATTGAGTTAGAAAGTAGACATCCTGGGCTTTCTAGCAATATATAATAGTCCATACTTTGCCCGAGATTTGATGGCCCAAACCGGCGTTCCAAGTCAACATAAAAATTCTGGCGTCAAAACGCCAGAACTGGCATAAAAGCTGGAGTTAAACGCCCAAACTGGCACAAAATCTGACGTTTAACTCCAAGAAAAATCTCTACATGTGAAAGCTTCAATGCTCAGCCCAAGCACACACCAAGTGGGCCCAGAAGAAGACCTCTGCATTAATTACTTATTTCTGTAACCCTAGGCTACTAGTTCTCTATAAATAGGACCTTTTACTATTGTATTTTCATCTTTTGATCATCTTTGAATCATGTTTTGATGATTGAACCCTCTTTGGGAGGCTGGCCATTCGGCCATGCCTAGACCTTTTGTTCTTCTGTATTTCCAACGGTAGAGTTTCTACACACCATAGATTAAGGTGTGGAGCTTTGCTGTTCCTCATGAATTAATGCAAAGTACTATTATTTTTCTATTCAACTCAAGCTTATTTCTTCTCTAAGATATACACTCATTCTTTAACTTGACGAATGTGATGATCCGTGACACTCATCATCATTCTCACTTATGAACGCGTGCCTGACAACCACTTCCGTTCTACTTGCAATAGCTTGAGTGCGTATCTCTTAGCCTTCTGGTTCATGACGCATGGTTGCCTCGCCTGACAACTGAGCCTTCCATTCCATGAGATCAGAGTCTTCGTGGTATAGGCTGGAATCAATTGGCAGCATTCCTGAGATCCGAAAAGTCTAAACCTTGTCTGTGGTATTCTGAGTAGGATCTGGGAAGGGATGACTGTAACAAGCTTCAAACTCACGAGTGTTGGGCGTAGTGACAGACGCAAAAGGATCAATGGATCCTATTCCAACATGATCGAGAACCAACAGCTGATTAGCCATGCGGTGATAGCGTATTTGGACCATTTTAACTGAGAGGACGGGAGGTAGCCATTGACAACGGTGAAACCCAACATAAGCTTGCCATGGAAAAGAGTATGAATGATTGGAAGAAGGCAATAGGAAAGCAGAGGTTCAGAAGGAACAAAGCATCTTCATACGCTTATCTGAAATTCTCACCAATGAATTACATAAGTATCTCTATCCTATTTTATATTTTATTCATCTTTTAGTTATCAATTCTCCATAACCATTTGAATCTGCCTGACTGAGATTTACAAGATGACCATAGCTTGCTTCAAGCCGACAATCTCTGTGGGATCGACCCTTACTCACGTAAGGTTTATTACTTGGACGACCCAGTGCACTTGCTGGTTAGTTGTGCGGAGTTGTGACAAAGAGTTGAGATTACAATTGTGCGTACCAAGTTGTTGGCACCATTGATGATCAACCACTCTACTGCTAGAGTGAGTTAGTGTTTCCTTAAGCAAAATTTCAAACAGTTAGTGTGCTTAGTAAAAATGAAAAGAAAATGCTTAATCTTGATTATCACCTTACTTAATCATTGTCAATCTAAATCAATCCCCGGCAACACCGCCAAAAACTTAATGGGTGGAAATCAGAATTCCACACCAAATTTCACCGGCAAGTGTACCGGGTCGCATCAAGTAGTAATTACTCACAAGAGTGAGGTCGATCCCACAGGGATTAATGGATTAAGCAATTTTAGTTAGGTGGTGAATTTAGTTAAGCAAACAGTTGATGATTTTAGTGAATTGTGATTAACAGAAGCTAAATTGCAAGTAAATAAAAGGGATAGGGGAAATTGACAGAAAAATAAAGTGCAGAAGAGTAAATTGCATGAAACTTAAAGTGCAAGAAATGTAAATGACTGAAACTTAGATTGTAAGAAATGTAAATAGCTGAAGCTTAAAGTGCAAGAAAACTAAATTACTGAATCTAAATTGCTGGGAAATGTAAATTGCTTGAAGATTAAAAGGGATTTGGGTGCTGGAATTCAGAATTTAACAAGAAAATGTAAATCAAAGCAAATAAGTAAACTATCAGATGAAAGGATTCAGTCCAGTAGTAAAACAGAAATGAAAATAGCTTGGAGCAACAAACAGCAAGAAAACTTGATTTAATTATGAAATTCTTAAAGAGAAATTGAAGATCGAAGAAGAGTAATGAGATTAGAAAGCAGATCTAGATCTCAATTACTCCATTGATCAAGCAGAAAGAAATTGCAGAAGAAAATAAAATTTAAAACAGCAAAAGAAACTTAGATACAAATTTTCAGATCCAGATTCAATGGAATTCTTAAACCTCAATGCAAAAACCCAAAACAGAAAAGTAGAAGTTGTAGAAAATGAAAACAGAAAGCTAAATACAGATCCAATTCTTAGAACAATTGAGAAGAGAGGTAAAAGATGATTCTCAAACTTAGAATCAATGAAGCTCTTCAATCTCAATTCAAATTCCAAGAACAGATAGCAGAAGTTGCAGAAGAAATGAAAATGCAGAAAGAAAAACTCAGATCCCAATTCCCAAATTTAGAACAATTCAAATCAAAGTGAAAACTAAAATAGAGCTAAAAGTACCAAGGTAAAAATGAGCTAAAAGATCCTTTACAAATCAAATTAACTCCTATTTATACACTTTCTATTTTTGGTTTTCAGAATTTGGAGTGGGCTTTTCAAGTTGGTGAAGAAGTGGATCCAAGATGGCTTTTTATTGAAATTGGACCCAGGGCCACCTCCAATGGAGCGCTCAGTTTTGTAAGGAAACGTAGCGCTACCATGCCTTCTATTTTCCTTATGCCAAGCCTCATACATAGCGCTCAGTTGGAGAATTTCAACGTAGCGCTTCCCTTGATGTATGGTGTACCCCTTTTCGAATCTTGGCTCTACCATTTGTGCCAATTTCCTTGTAGCAAAGTAGCACTCAGTCAATTGCTTGCAACGTAGCGCCCTTTGTGCATATACCTTGGTGAGATTGGATCTCTCTTCGATTCTTGGTGGCTTTACTTTGGTCAATTTCCTTGTGCCACTAGCGCTTAGTAAAGTGAACTAACATAGCGCCCTTCTTTGCTTGCCTTGGTTCCCATTTCGAACCTGGCTGGCTCCCTTTAGTGTGTTGTGCCTTGCTTTTCTATTGATGGAGCCCAGGAAAACATTCATTGATTAAATGTAGCGCTCTCTTCATTTGAGCGCTGGGCTTTGATGTTGAGCGCTCTGTTTTGATTGTTAACGTAGCGCTATGCTTGAGTCTCTTGGTGGGAGCTTTGGTGCTCCCAACTAGCGTTCAAAGAGTGAATGCTGGCATTCAAATAGAGAGCGCTACAACCTTGCTTTCTTGGTGCTTCATTGGGCGCTCCGTTGGGTCTTTGAGAGCTAGCCCTTGCTCCTTGGTTGAGTGCCACACTTTTATGGCCATGGATCACGCTTTTCAAAGCATGGCCTAAGGTCCAAAGCGTGCTCTAAGATTCCTTTTTCCTTTTTTTTTTTCATCATTTCTTCACCTACAAGTAATTAAAACAACCAATTAAAGCATCACCAAATTCACAAGGTTTCTAAGTCATTCAAAAACCAACTAATTCTAGCTTAAACCTCATGATTTTATGGCAAATAATTGATGGTTGATTGAATTGACATAACCATGCAAATCCACTCCAAATCACTTACTTATAATGCAAGAAAGTACATAAAACCTAATACACGTGCGCGCCTCTATGCGCGGTGCAACTATGGCAAATATTATATCATTTTGAAGCTCTGAATGTTAGCTTTCCAACGCAACTGGAACCGCATCATTTGGACCTTTGTAGCTCAAGTTATGATCGATTGAGTGCGAAGAGGTCGGCTTGACAGCTTTTGCGATTCCTTCATTTCTTCATTAGTTCTCCATTTTTACATACTTTTCCTTCATTCCCTTGATCCAATCTTTGCCTCCTAAATCTGAAATCACTTAAAAAACATATCAAGGTATCTAATGGAATCAAGGCAAATTAAATTTAGCTATTTTAAGACCTAGAAAGCATGTTTTCACTCTTAAGCACAAATTAGGAGATAATCATGAAAGCATGCTATTTTATTGGATAAATGTGGGTAAAATGTCATAAAATCCCCTAAAGTCAATACAAGATAAACCCTACAAAGGGGGTTTATCAACCTCCCCACACTTAAACCAAGCATGTCCTCATGCTTAAACCAAGAGAGAAACAAGGGGCATCAACATTTATTCAATGAAGTCTAACTAAATGCAATCTACCTATATGCTACTATCTATATGAATGCAATTGCTTGGTCAAAATAAATCAATTCCCAAGAAGCATATATGCACAAGGGCTAAGGGCTAGCAAGTCTAATCCACAATTGAATTGAGTTATTAAATATTTTTACAAACTTGCATGAAAATAGATTATCATAGGTGAAAACATGTAATTGAGCATCAAACCCTCACCGGATGTGTTTGCACTCTATTCACTCAAGTGTTTAGGGTTGATTCTCTCAATTCTCCCCTAATAATGCTTTCCAAGATTTGTTTTTCATCTAACAATCAACATATATTTCATGCATGCATACAAGTATCATGAGGTCTTTTCTTTAGGTTGTAATGGGGCTAGGGTCAAGGTAGGATGCATATTTGGTCAAGTGAGCTTGAAATTTGAATCTTTGATAAGATTGGATTTTTGTGTGGTTTAGAATTTCACAAATGAAAGCTCGTTGCAAGTATAGTTTCTAAACCAACAATAATCCTTTCATACAAAAATTTGTTTGTCACAAGTACAAACCCTTAAAATTTTTAAACCGAAGTATTGAACCTCGGGACGTTCTCCCTAGGAATTGCAACAAAGTGTCTTATTATTGGTTATGAGATATTTTGGGGTTTTTGTGGTAAGAGATGTGAAATGTAAATGGCAATAAAAATAACTAACAACTAACAAAGGTCTTGGCAAGGTTTGGTGGTCAAGGATCTCTATCCTTATCACTAACCACAACATGAGAATTGGCAAGGATCAACCCCATTAAGTCATCCTCTAACTAATAAAGGAAAGTCAAATGAGCTATGTCAATCCAAGTCCATAAGTCCTAGTTCTCCACCAAATCAATTAGTGAGATCTAGAGTTAATGGCTCCCAATCGTCAATCACTTGGACATTAGTAACTCAAGAGTTCCTAAGTTACCTTCCCAAGCCAAGAGCACTAAAATCTACTCTAAAATCCAACCAAGCATTTCATCAAATACTTGGAAGGCACAAAAGAAAATCATGGTAAATTGCAAGAATTAAAGGAATCTACAACTACAAAAGTAAGAGATTAACAATAGAAAGGCAAAACAATAGAAAGGTAAACTCATAATTAAAAGAAGCATTTTAACAAACACATAGAAGGCAATAAAAGTAAACAACATGAATTGCAATAATTAAAGAGAGATCTAACTAGAATAGCAAGAGATTAACAATAGAAAAGGAAGACAATTATGAAACAACAAAGAACTTACCAATTGCATTGAAGAAGAAATGTAGATCTACAAAAGAAAGTTCGTAAACTACAACTAACAATACAAAGGAATTACAAGAGAAGAAGAATTCTACAATTACAAGAGAACAATTAAGGAAGAAAAAGGAAAATTAGAAGAGGAGAAGAAGAACTAGATCTAGATCTAAAACCTAATCCTAATTCTAGAGAGAAGTGAGAGCTTCTCTCTCTAGAAACTAACTCTAACTACTTCTAAAACTTAAACTATGACTAATGATCAAAGTATGTTAATTCCCTTTCAATCCTTGGCTTAAATAGCACCAGAAATGAGTTGTATTGGCCCCACAAGACTTTTAAAATCGCTGGCCATGAGTTGCATTAAGTGAGTCATGTGCACCCATCGGCACGTACACGTACCGTGCGCGTGCGCGCCCATATGCGCGGTGCAACTATGGTAAATCTTATATTATTTTGAAGCCCCGAATGTTAGCTTTCCAACACAACTAGAACCGCATCATTTGGACCTTTGTAGCTCAAGTTATGATCGATTGAGTGCGAAGAGGTCGGCTTGACAGCTTTTACGATTCCTTCATTTCTTCATGAGTTCTCCATTTTTACATGCTTTTCCTTCATTCCCTTGATCCAATCTTTGCCTTCTAAATCTGAAATTACTTAACAAATATATCAAGGCATATAATGGAATCAAGGCAAATTAAATTTAGCTATTTTAAGACCTAGAAAGCATGTTTTCACTCTTAAGCACAAATTAGGAGACAATCATGAAAGCATGCTATTTTATTGGATAAATGTGGGTAAAATATCATAAAATCCCCTAAAGTCAATACAAGATAAACCTTACAAATGGGGTTTATCACCTATATGTATTGATTATTATTGAACTTTACTTTGGGGCATTTTGTCCCCTTTTTAATGGTTGCTTTTTCTTTTTTTTTTCTTTTTATATTTTTTTTCTTTTTTTTCTACATTTTTTTATTTTTTATTTTTATCTTTTTCTTTTGATGAATTATATACAAAGGTACCAATGCATATAGTTTAAACATTTAATGCATGAGTATGTACCAAATTCCCAAAATTTTCAACAAAAATACAAAAAATACACTTTTATCTCTACCCAATGTTCCCAATTTTCCCAAACTTGAATTATAAACAATCTCACTAGCCTAAGTTAATCAAAGATCCAAATTAAAGACATTTATTATTTTTCACTTAGCGGTAGTGATGTGCGAAAATTAAGAACAAGAGGGATTTAGCATAGGCTTAAAATTAGCTAACAAAGGTGGATAAAAGGGTAAGTCCATTTGGGTAAGTGAGCTCAAATGAAATGATGGCCTCAATCATATAAGTGAATTCATACACAAAATAATGGATATAAAGAATCAAACAAATCAAAGATTACAATCATAGAAAGAGAATAATACACACAAGAATGAAATAAGTGGTTATATGATGTAACCATACAATTAGGCTCAGAACTCACATGCTTATCTGTTCTTAGCTCAAAAATCATGTTCCACAATGTATAATTCAAGCAAGTTCTAAAAAAAAAAATTTACTCAAATCAATTGGGTCAATCGTAATAAGCATCACTTAATAAAAAAAAATGCATTGATAATACACTATTGCCTAATCATAATGAAATGCTTTAAATCACATGGTGGCCAAAACATGCAATTCAAAAGATTTAGAAAGCTTGAAGGCATTGTCATATGTACTTGGTGTTCAAAAAAAATTAAGCATGAAAAATTCAAAACCAAGTAAAAATTTGTAACCTCAATAAAGAAATCCAACAATGAAAATTAATGACAATGATGTTAAAATAACATCTTATCAGTAATCAGCAGCAATAGACAACAAACAAGATTAATAATCCAACACTTATCATGAAAAATAGAAATTTAAATAGAAATTAAACAAACTAAATAACTAAATAACCAACTAACCAACTAACTAAAAGAAATGGTGATAGATGGTGATTAGCAGTGTTGGATGATGGTTGAAGGAGGGAAAGAAAAGAAGAGAAGGGAAAAGAAGAAAAGAAATGGATAGAAGAGAAGAAAAGAAGAATGGTGAAATAGGGCAGAGGGTCATGCGTACGCATGAATGGCAGTAATGGAATGCGACGCGTACGTGATGAGCTGGAAATTTGCACAACACAAATTCCTTCAGCAAGTGTACCAAATCGCCAAGTAATAACTTACTGTTTGAGTGAGGTCGATCCCACAGGGATTGATGGATTAAGCAACTTTAGTTAGGTGATTTATCTAGTCAAGCTAATATTTAATGATTTTAGTGAAATTGAATTAACAGAATGTAAATTACTGGAAATTAAAGTGCTGAAAGTAAATTGTGAAATGTAAATGGCGGGAACTTAAATGACAAGAAAGTAAAGATTTGAAACTTAAATGACAAGAAAGTAAAAGAAAGAATGTAAATATCAATGGAAGGTAAATTGCATGAAATCTAAATGGGTTTTGGGTGCTGGGAATAAAAAAAAACAAGAAACTCAAAGCAATTAAGTAGAGGAAAGGTAATGGGTATGATTCATTAGAGAATGAAGATATCATAATCCATCATGAATCAATGGGTCTCAACTTCATTCTCAATCATATGAAGTAGATCTATGGCAGATTGTAGTAATTGAATCCCAATCCCTTGGTGATTCAATTTCTCTTAACAAAATCAATTGCCAATTCCTTGATCTAATTTTTCATGAGAAGAGGTTAAGTTTAATTCTCTAGTCCATAAGCCACACAAGTTCTCAGGATCTCAATTCAAACCAGGAATTTATTGATCAAGAGAGTTGTGAGAGAAAGAGGTTCAAACTAATTTCTATGATTCCCCTTCCGAGGCTCACATAGAAATTCAATGGATCTAAACCCCCTTTCGAAAGTGAATAAATCTATTAAGCACAAAAGTTATTGGTGCATGAAATTATGATTCACACTTTTCACAACTCCGCACAACTAACCAGCAAGTGCAATGGGTCGTCCAAGTAATAAACCTTACGTGAGTAAGGGTCGATCCCACGGAGATTGTCGGCTTAAAGCAAGCTATGGTCATCTTGTAAATATTAGTCAGGTGGATTCAAATGGTTATGAGGTTTTGCTAATTAAAAGATAAATAAAACATAAAATAAAATAAAGATACTTATGTAATTCATTGGTGGAAATTTCAGATAAGCGTTTGGAAATGCTTTGTTGCTTCTGAACCTCTGATTTCCTATTGTCTTCTTCCAATCATGCGTGCTCCCTTCCATGGCAAGTTGTATGATCCTCTCGGATGAAAAATACCAGGTACAATCTCTGCACGGCTAATCAACTGTCGGATTTCTCGTCTCGGATGAAAAATACTAGGTACAGCTACCGCACGGCTAAACATCTGTCGGTTCTCACTAGCGTCGGAATAGGACTCTTATCCTTTTGCACACTGTCACTACGCCCAGCATTCGCAAGTTTGAAGCTCGTCACAGTCATCCCTTCCCAAATCCTACTCGGAATACCACGGACAAGGTTTAGACTTTCCGGATCTCAAGAATGGCTGCCAATTGGTTCTAGCCTATACCACGAAGGTTCTAATCACGAATTTGGATGCTCTGTTGTCAGGAGAGACGATGCGAATCTTGGCTTAGAGACCCAAGAGAATATACTCCGGCTGTCGTCTAATGACTACGTTGAACATCATGTAGACCGCTTTGTGGTTGTCAGGCACGCGGATCTTGGCTAAGCGAGTAATGAAGATAATGGGTGATTGTCACGGGTCACCCCTTCATTCTGACTTAACTGAATTAAGTACAAGAGTATATCTTAGAGAAGAAGTAGACGTGAATTGAAAGAAAAATAATAGTACTTGCATTAATTCATGAAGAACAGCAGAGCTCCACACCTTAATCTATGGGGAGTAGAAAATCCACCGTAGAAAATACATAAGTGAAAATATTCTAGGCATGGCTGAATGGCCAGCCTCCCAAATGTGAAATATGGCATAAGCTCTTTAATACAATAGTAAAAAGTGCTATTTATACTAAACTAATTACTCGGGATTATAAAAAATGAATAGCTAAGTGCAGATAGTGCAGAAATCCACTTCCGGGGCCCATTTGGTGTGTGCTTGGGCTGAGCATTGAAGCTTTCACGTGCATAGGCCATTCTTGGAGTTAAACGCCAGCTTGAGTGCCAATTTGGGCATTTAACTCTAGTTTTGGTGCCAGTTTGGGCGTTTTACTCCAGAAAAGGGTCTCTGGCCGGCGTTTAGACGCCAGTTTGGGCCATCAAATCTCGGGCCAAGTATGGACTATTATATATTGCTGGAAAGTCCAAGATGTTTAATTTCCAACGCAATTGAGAGCACGCCAATTGGGCTTCTGTAGTTCCAGAAAATCCACTTCGAGTGCAGGAAGGTCAGAATCCAACAGCATCTGCAGTCATTTTTCAGCCTCTGAATTAGATTTTTGCTCAGGTCCCTCAATTTCAGCCAGAAAATACATGAAATTACAGAAAAACACACAAAATCATAGTAAAGTCCAGAAATGTGATTTTTGCATAAAAACTAATAAAAATATAATAAAAAGTAACTAAAACATACTAAAAACTATGTAAAAACAATGCCAAAAAGGGTATAAATTATCCGCTCATCAGTTATCTCTTAGCTACAACAAGCGGATTGAGAAGAAGAAGAATTTCATTAATTCATTTGAATTATAATAGAGTTCCTCCCCCTAATGATTGGAGTTTAGTTCATCATTGCTCTGGAAAACTCAAAGAGAAAAGAAAAGTACATGAAAAGTAAAATTAAGTATAAAAAGAAAGAAAATCCTAATTCGGATCCTCTCTCTAAGAGTCCTCCTCCTTTTAAGTTCAAAACTCTTCCTATCTATACAATCTTCAGATGAGTCCTCAAGTACTTGGATGTGGGCTTTTGGCCTTAGTTAAAGCAAGTTAGGAGTGGTTCTTTCTGAAGTTAATGATGGCGTTAACTCATTAACGCTCTCATACTTGCATGAGTGCCTTTGGAACTGGCGTTGGTACTGGCGTTAATAGCCTTGCTAACGCCACAAATCTTCTTCTAAGCTGGTGTTAACATTGCCGTTAGTGTACTAACGGTGCCACAACGCTGCCTTCAAACCCATTCTGGCATTGCTACTGGCGTTAACACACTAACGTTTGCCTAGTCACACGTGCGCGTCACCGCCAATTTTTTCCATTCTTTTGTCAAAGAAGTTTGTGTGCTAACATTGGTGGCGTTAACACACTAACGTTGGCACCTTCTTCCGTGTGTGTTAGCATTGGTGTGCTAACTTTGGTTACTAACGTTGCTTTCTTCCTTGAGTCACGTTGGTGCTGGCGTTAGTGGGCTAACTTGGCCACTAATGCTAGCACTTCCTCTTTGAGCCAACGTTAACCATGGCGTTAGTAGGCTAACTTGGCCACTAATGCCACAGCCTCTGCTTCTCTTTTGCTCCTCCTTTGCTTCTCCTTGCCTATCATCAACCAAACAAGTGCATCAAAGCTTTGCCATAATCACAAGACAATGCATCATTCATCACATCAAGTAATTCTTGCATCAATCTCATGAAAATGATTATAATTCACAATACTTGATTGAATCAAGATATGCATACATTACTCATCCAAATGCTTGCTTATTGACTAACAAAATGCATGAACCCAAGTTAAAACTATAGAAAATGGCTTGTGAAACTAGCCAAAGATGCCTAGGCATCACAACACCAAACTTAAATCTTGCTTAATCCCAAGCAAGCAATAAAGCATAAGAATAATGAATGAAAACACAAAGAGATATAAGCCCTTATTGAAAGATATTCAATCCTGGTTCATGGGGTTTCATGCATGATATCTTTGAAATTCATAAACTTATTGGTTTCCAGGATATAACATCCCCTTAAATACTAACTCTGCTGCTTCTATGAAACCCTTTTATTCTTTGATCCTTGTTTTGTACCTTTTGATTTTCTTTTTCTTACTAGAGACTTATTCTTTTTATGGAAGCTTAGTGTTTTGTGTTAAGGTAGCTCTTTATGATAAGCTTTCAGTCAATACTGCCGATCCAGTTGGTTTAAGGTGTTAGGTGTTGAAGCACCCCTCAGGACTTACTAACTCAAGCCTCTCCTCAATACATACAAACCACAGGCACTTGACTTGCAATCAAATCCTTGAGACATTGATGCCCAGCACCTCTTTGGGTTACTAAATACTTTGTAGTAAGGTTGCTCTTGATAATGGACTTTTGGTTGATAATCCCGGGTTAGTTAACCCAAGTTATCAAGTGATGAAGCACCCCTTAGAACCTAATCATCCAAGCATATCCTTGTACAAAAGCATCACAGGCATATATCTTTAGGTTCAAGCTATTAGTGCCTAGCTTATTCATTGTTTTCTTCTTTCTTTATTGCCAACGTTAGCACTGGCGTTAGTGGGCTAACTCAGCCACTAATGTAATGACCCAATTTCTGGTACATCATGATCATAGTAGAAACTGAGTGCTACCAACTTGTCTTCCTAATTATTATCTATTATTTATTATATGAGCCTGATTCGTTGTTAAAAGCGTAGTTATTTTGTGAGGTACTTTTTTTTTTAAATGATTGGATTAATAGACGGAATTATTCATAATTAATTCACAAATAATAATAGATAAAATAGTTATAAATAATCAAACATAAATACATCTCAAGCAGTTAACCACATTCAGTGATCTAGTCTTTATTAGAGTATAGAATCTTAGTTAGAATACCCCTAGATATAGCTAGGTAATAACTATATACATATATATACGTACAACATCCCAGGCCCTGACCTATTCAAGAAGTCCCTAAGCTGGCGCCCAGGCTAGCCTAGAATCTATACTCACCTAGTCCCTCAAAACTACTAAAGCGAGGGAAACTATGTTCTAAGTCTTCAAAACTCAAGTTAGGTGGAATGTCATCAAAAGGTGGAAGATCGTCTACTACTCCTCTTCACAATCATACATTGTTATATGACGTCTCACTGGTACTTCATCGCGTAGCCACATAACAGGAGTCTCGTACACAGGATTTAGGTTAAAGTTTGCATACGAACGGGGTACAGACATTGGCTGGTCTCACAGTATATACATATAAACAAAAAATGAATCTCGCTCTAGACTCAGGAGACTACCATAGTAGAACCCTTTTGCAGAACGATCATCAGACTACGGAAGGATACTCTTGCTTCCATCTGGAGGGGGAAGGGAGAGAGAATGGGTAAGAACAGGGGAGTTCTTAGTAGAGCTGGGGTTATTAGTTAAGTTCATTAATTTTGTGTTGTTTCGTAAACGAATAGCAGAATACAGTGAAGTAGTAAACAGAAGAAGATACAGATAAATAGAAAAAATAGAGAAAAAAGAAAGCAGAAAATAAACAAAAGAATACAATAAAATAAAACACAAATACAAAGAATAGAATACAAACAAAGAAAGCATATATTCATGCAAAAAACATAACAGAAGAAATGCATAATCAAGTATGATACATGTCTAGCCCTAATGCAGGTAATGAGCTCATTTGTCGGTTACATACCCGCTCCTGACGTTACCCGGAGTCTTCTGACCAGGTAAGGCTTCCCTGTTGGCAATACCCATCGCAAGAGTCCTTTGAATTGCGGGGAAAACCACTGCAAGAGTCCTTTCACTTGCAGGGCGGCACTAACAACCCACTGCAAAAGTCTTTTGACTTGCAGGGCAAAGCTAGTCTGCCAAACACACTCACCGTAAGAGTCCTTTGACTTACAAGAGTATATGCTAGTTGTGTTTTCTCGATACCTCTGTAAGAGTCCTCTAACTTACAGAATAGCATTATAGCTAAGTATTCCAGGAAAGCGCTCTCGGTGGTCGCACCACCATCTATCTGACTGCCTCAATGCAGCAGATGAACACATAAATATCTCTAGAGTTGCCTTAATGCAACAAATGACCTTTCAACAGGCCCTCTGCTTGTTCTCTATTCTCTTTTTCATATCACTCTTTTCTTTGTCTTTTTCTCTGCTCTGATTACTCTTTTCTCTGTATCCCTTTATTCTACTCTGGTTACTCTTTTCTCTTTTTAATGTATGTATTTAAAGCTTATGTAAATTTTGGTATGAATAGTTAGCCTGTCCCAAGTATAGGTTCATTAAGTCTATACTGAAACAGTTTAACTTTTCATATTATACCTAACCCTAGGCGCAACTCAAATACTAACTATGTTGCTCCTACTTTGTTTACTAATCTCTGTTTGTTTTTGTCGTTAAAATTTTACAGACTTTTTCTTCGATTTTTATTTCTTCTTTAACTTTTTATCTTTCCTTTATCTTTGCTTTAGTAATATGTTATTACTACTCCCTATGAGTTTTATGAAGGTAATTATGAGATTCTAAGCTTAAAGTTGTCTTTCTAAAACTTTTACGAAAAACTGCCTTTTTGTATTATTTTATTATTTTTTTAAATATTATTTTTAATTAAATATTATTATTTAATATTTTATTATTATTTGCTCAAGTCCCTCAATTTCAGCCAGAAAATACCTGAAATCATAGAAAAACACACAAACTCATAGTAAAGTCCAGAAATGTGATTTTTGAATAAAAACTAATAAAAATATAATAAAAAGTAGCTAAATCATACTAAAAACTATATAAAAACGATGCCAAAAAGGGTATAAATTATCCGCTCATCAGCTACTGAAAGTGTTTATCATTTAATTGTGGGAGATTTGGGAACATATGTTGAGGTAAAAGAGTGCTTTTATATTTTTGTTAAAAATATTGGGAATTGGGTACATACTCATGCATTGAATGTTAAACCATATCCATTGATGCTATTGTATATATTTTAGTTTGAAAAGATTAAAATGATAAAGAAAAAAGAAAAATAAAAAAGAAAAAAATATATAAAAGAAAAAGAAAAGGAGAAGAAAAGAAGAGCAATAAAAAGGGGACAAAAATGCCCCAAAGCAAAGTAATAATAACAATGCATATGGAATGTGAATTGAAGAGAATGCGTGAGTATGTGGAAAAAAAGTGGGAATCATGGGTAGCTAGGTGGTGTATTAGAATTGTATAGGTTGTTATATGTGTTTGGTAAAAGCTTAGGTTAATCAAAGATGCAAATTTCAAGCTCATTTAGTCATATATATATCCTTACCTTTACTCTAACCCCATTACAACCTATGAATAAGTCCTCATGATAAATGTATGCATGCATTGAATAATTATTGATTATTAGATAAAAAACAAATCCTGGAAAGCATGATTAGAGAAGAATTGAGTGAATCAACCCTATACACTTGAGCGACTAAAGCAGATACACTTCCGTTGAGGGTTCGATGCTCAATTCCTTATTCCCGGCTTTCATGAGCTTTCTTCTTGCAAGTTTGTTTATACTTTATTTTTAAGTTAGCGCTACATGTTCGTATGTGTTCTTGGAGATTGATTCACTTTTAACCAAGTAGGTATAAGCATCTTGCATTTAGTTGCATGCATGTAGATAGTGCATATAGTTTATTTGCATTGAATAAATGTTCATACCCCATTTCTTGTCTTTCTTGGTTTAGCATGAGGACATGCTTAGTTTAAGTATGGAGAGGTTTGATAAACCCTAACTTTGTGGTTTATCTTGTGTTGAATTTAAGGGATTTTATCAACTTATCTCACATTTATTCAATGAAATAGCATGGTTTCATGAAGTTCTCCTAATTGTGCTTAATGATTAAAAACATGCTTTTTAGGCTCTTAATTTGCTAATTTTAATTCACTTTAATTCCATTCGATGCCTTGATATGTTTGTTAAGAGATTTCAGGTTTAGAAGGAAAAGATTGGGTTGAAAAAATGAAGAAAAACATGCAAAAATGGAGAATTCATGAAGAAACGAGATTTTGGTAATCTGCCAGCGACGTGTGTACGTGGCCCACGTGTACGCGTGATAAGGAAATCTGCTAGTGACGGGTACGCGTGATCTATGCTTACGCGTGATAAGCGGCACGTGACTTCATTAAAGGCAGTACGCTGGGGGCGATTTCTGAGCTCAAGGAGGCCCAAATCCATCTTATTTCTGATGCTTTTGAACCCAAGAATTAGAAGGGAATAAGGGCGAGTAGTCATAATTTGATTTTTCATCATGTTTTAGATTAGAATTCTAGAGAGAGAAGCTCTCCCTTCTCTGTAGAATTTAGGGTAGTTTAGGTCAAATTCTCTTAGATCTATGGTTTAATTCTTGCTTTGATTTAGTTTTCCCTTTTAATTTCTTGTTATTACATCTTTGCTCTTCTAGTTTACTTGTCATTCCCTTTATTTTGTTGCTTTTATGTTCATGCACTCTTGTTGATTTCAATTTTTTTAATGCAATTTTATGTTTCCATGTCTTTTATGTTTATCTTAGTTACTATTGTTGATTTCTTGTTTGTGTTAGTTATGGGTTCCATTAATTCTTGCATTTTATGATGTTTACCTTTATTGCACTCTAGGTGTTTGATAAAATATTTTCACTAGTTATAGAGTAGTTTTCTATACTCCTAGCCTAGGCTAAGGAAATTGGGTGACCTTGAGTTATTAGGTCTAATTGGATTGGTGATTTGGGTCCCTTGTTGATCAATTTGATGTCCATTGACACTAACCTACTACTAAGTCAATTAGTAGCTAGGTTGGGACTTATGGTTGATGTTGATCAAGCCTATTTGACGTACTTCAAGCATAGAAGTAGACTTGATGGATTGGTCCCTTATAATTGTCAATATATGGTTGTTAGACAAGGATGGTGATCTCAATTCCTATGCCTTAGCCACGAGTTCTTTTCCTTTCCTTTATTAATTAATTTTTATTTACTTTCTTGTTATTTACTTTTCTTGTCAATCACCAAATCAAACCCCCTTATTTCTTCATAGCCAATAATTGATCACTTCATTGCAATTTCTTGTGAGACGACCCGAGGTTTGAATACTCTCGATTTTTATTGGGGTTTGTACTTGTGACAAAAACAAATTAAACTTTAATTGAGAGTTATTAGTTGGTTTGGAACTATGCTTACAACGAAGTTCTTTTTCTATTGAGAAATTCTAGACCAACAAAAATTCTCACATCAGATACTCTTTGAAATGATACTAATAACTCTCATGATATCGATAAATAGTTTTGTAACTTTTCATTATTACATTTGAATTCTTTCGATGATTGTTTTAAAACCAACTAAGAATCTCCTGAAATCTAGACATCTAATGCCCCTTTATTAATCTCTAATCCGAATATCAAAGCTTCATACTCAGCTATGTTATTTGAGCAAGGGTATTTCAATTCAAACAAAAATTACGATGGAACACCTTCTTAGTGCGGAATTTCTAGCCATAACTTACCGACAAGTGCATCGGATCGTACCAAGTAATAAACTCAAGTGAGTGAGTGTCGATCCCATGAGGATTAATGGACTAAGAAAATAATGGTTGATTAATTGTTCTAGTTATAAAAATTGAAATAAGAGTTTAGAGTATCCAAAAGCATAAGAGACAGTAAATTAAGAAAAGCAAATAGTGAATGGTTGAGAAAACAGAATGAGAATGGAGTTAAGGGTTTGGAGATGTTTAAATATTTGGATTAATGTTCAATGTCAACTACCTTGATCATGCAATAATATAGTTCATGACAAACCCCAAGCGATTAAATTCCTATTCCTAGGCAATATCTCCTTTAATCCAACCAACCGTCAATTCCTTGATCACTCAATTGTACTAGAGGGTTAAGTTTAAATTCTGATTTATAAGCCACACAAACCCTAAGAACCCAAAAATGATGCAGTTATATGTCACGTACCACATTAAACTCAAATAATCAAGGAGTTGTGAGAAAGTGGTTTCAATCTGTAATTCTAATGATATAGTTTTTCCAAGATTCAATAGAATTCAAGTTAGATTATAGTTATTTTCCAATACTCACTAATCCGTAAAATGAAGAACGAAACCAAATCTTAAACAATAATCAATACATTAATCAAGAGTAGAAGAACAAATAATTATTAATTCATCAAAGTAAATAGAACTCTAAACTTTAATAATGGAGGTTTAGTTGCTCATAGTGTGGAAAAGACTCTAGCAGAGAAAAGTGTGAAATTGTGAAATGAAAATTAGGACCCGAGAAATCCCCGCGAGGTTGAATCTCTATCCTATTTATAGTCCTAATTAAAATTGATTTAAAACTTAAATAAAACCCTAACAAATCTTTTCTAATTAGTAAATTGATTTGAAATTACAAGATATGCTTTCGTTGATTCAATATGCACATGTGGTCCCCATTCTTTTTCACACTATCAGTGCTAAACGCTGGTGACTGGGCATTTAGCGCCTGCTATCTAGTAAGCCTTGCATGCAAAATAAGAGTATCGGTGCTAAACACTAGTGGCTGGCCATTTAGCACCCACCGTTCAAAATGCTTGGCACAAATTACGAAGCCCTTGGTGCTAAACGCTGAGTTATGGCGTTTAACACCACCTATGCAATGGATAATTCACATTGTTGAGCTTTTGCAGTCGTGCGTACGCGCAGCACATGCATATGCATGACCTCCTTTGCTGCTTCAGTGATGTGTATGCATGCATGATGCGTATGCATGAGGCTCCTTTGCTTCTTCATACATTTTTTATCAAATCTTCATCCGAATACTACTTGAAATCAACAAACAGCCACAAAACTCAAAGTAGCATCCAATGGGGTATAATCCACTCAAATCCTCTAATAAATCAATAGAATGCCATATAAATCATATAGAAAAGATACCAATGATGCTCACGCATCTGTTGGGAGAAAGAACTTTTCCACCTTGACCAAAATATTCTCCACCACACCATGTGGCAGCCTTACAAATTTATCCACCAATTGAAGAGCTATTCTTGTGGATTTTACCTCTTGAATTTGTAGTGTTTTCATCACAGAGAGCAGAATCAAATTGATGCTCGCTCCTAAATCACACAATGGTCCTTCAAAGGTGTTATTTCCAATAGTACATGGGATTTGGAAACTTCCAAGATCTGGCTTCTTACTTGGTAGATTTCTCTGAATGATTGCACTACACTCTCTAGTTAGTACCACTATTTGGCCTCCTTTCAGTGATCTTTTCTTAGACAACAATTCCTCAATGAAGTTAAGATACATCAACATTTGTTCAAGAGCCTCTATGAATAAAGTGTTGATGTGTAGTGTCTTAAATACCTCTAGGGGTTTTGAGTATGCTCATCTTTGTCTTTTCACTGAAGCTTCTAAGAGGACGAAGTGCTATCTTGTACTCAGGTATTAAGGTCTTCACCTGGGGTTGCTCAACCATAGCATGTGCAAGGAGAAAGAGAGCGTACTCCTCATGGTCCCTGGCTTCCTTTATAACTTTCTCAGCTAGCTCGTCATCACCAGAGGGTCGAGTATCCACCTCTTTTCCGCTTATCACATAGTCGCCCTTATATTCCTCTCTTGGATTGGAACTGTATCACTGGAAAATGTATTCGGGGGCCTTTCAGCAACTTGCTTGCTCAAATGTCTCATCTAAACCTCCAAGTTTTTAATTGTGGCTTTGGTTTTCTGCATGAAACTATGAGTGGTTTTGGAGAGTTTTACTAATGCTGCTTCCAATGCTAAGGTATCTTGGGGAGCTGGGAGTGGATTATTTGATTGAGAAGGCTGATGTTGACGGTTGACATTATTCTGGGGGAAATTGTTGTTGTTGAAGTTGGACTGCCTTTGATTTTGATTTCTCCAGTCAAAATTTGGGTGGTTTCTCCATCCCATATTGTATGTCTTAGAGAAGAAATCATTATTAGCCAATCTTAAAAATTTTCCCATATAGTTAACCTACTCAGTAGGGGGTTGCTCATAGCTAAAGCTTCCAAATTGAGATGCTCCACCACTCATGTTGAAAGAAGGATCTTAGGTAGGAACAGAGGAAACTTGCATACCTCCCAAAAATTTAGTGATGGCATTAATCTACTGAGACATAGCTTTGTTCTGAGCCAAAATAGCATCTAAAGTATCAATTTCATGACACCCTTCTTCACAGTTCTTTCCGAATAATACAAGTACTGATTGTTGGCCACCATCTCTATCAAATCTAGGGCCTCATTAGTGGACTTCATATGCAAAGAGCCTCCTGTAGAATTATCCAGAAAAAGTCTCGAAGTCGGAGTGATACCATCATAGAAAATCTATAATTGTACCCAGTCTACAAACATGTCCGGAGGGCACTTCCTTACCATAGCCTTGTATCTCTCCAAAGCTTCATAAAGAGACTCTTTTTCAAGCTATCTGAATGTCAATCCTCAGATTATCACTACAACACTTTTGGGATAAGGTAACCCTTATTCAAAGCAACATTTAACAAAAGTTGTCTTAGATAGGCAAAGACAACATTTTTTACGAGTTACCTTTCAGTAAGGCAAAGATAACAAAATTTTTAGCAACCCATAAATAGAGTTGTCTTTGATATCTAAAGCAACATTTATAAAATGTTACAAAATAAAAACTTTAAGACAACATTTTTTAAAAAAAAATATAACATTTTATAAGAGTTGTCAAAAAAATTAAACACATAACATTTATAAAGTGTTGCCTAAAATTGTTTATGATTAAAAATTTTAGAAAAAAACTTTTAATCATATTCCCACCAATTATTTTTTAATAAAAATATTAACTTAAACATAAAAATACAAAAGTGCTTCAGAGGTTCCATTTCATGCCACACACAAGAGCCCTAAGCCTTAGCTTTCTCCCTTGCAACAACGTAACACCCCCCATCGTACCCTTTCTCCCCTTCCTAATGGCGACAGCAGGTCAGCAGCTTTCAATCGCCGGTGCACTCCTCCACGTACACCGACGGTATGGTGCTATCCTCGATGTAACACCCCAATTACCCTAAACCTTACCTCTAGCCGTAAAGCAAAAGTTAATCAGAGGTTACGACAGTCCTAAGGCTTATACATATTTATATATATAGAAGAAAATAATATAATCTAGAAGCCTGATGAAGGATATAGCTCAAGGACAGAGTTACAAAAGCGTGAAACGTTCACACGAAGCTAACGCATAAGATACAAGGTATAGGTATAAGGGAATAAAACATATATAAATATAAGAACATAATAATCATAGAGAACTAGCCGCAGCTTGCGGAGTTTAAGCCGACTAGTTACAAATAGAAGGATACGAAGTTCTAGAATTAAAACAGCTTATACAACCTATCTCTCAAATAAGCCTCTAAGGCCATAAAGATAAATATTCAAAAGGTGGGAGACTACTATGACGAAAGTAAAATAGAAATAAACAAGGAATGAACCATACTCCGCTCTGTCACCATATCTGCAATCTCACCGACGTAGATTACAACCTGCATCTAAAAAAGCAACAACAAAGTATAGAATGAGAACCGGAGGCTCTCAGTATGGTAACAGTGCCCAATGATGTAAGATGTAAGGCTCCGGGACGTCGAAGGCAATCCTAGAACTTCACATCACTTAATGATATTCAAGCTTAGAACAAAATAAATAAAAGAACTTAAACCATAAACCAGGGTTATCTAAACTTAGGGGGATTCTAACTAACACTAATCACACCGCTGTATCCCACAGCCTTCACCAACCTTACCTCCGTGCGATCCCATCGCCACCGCCTACCTAACCTCCCCAGCACCAAACAATCACAATTAATGCAAACAAATAAAACACAAGTAGAAGCATATAAAGCAAGTAGTTCAAGTAAGCAAATAGGCATGTTATACAATTAGGAAAACTCACGTAATCAAAACAAACAAGCATATAAAAGATGCATATGATGAATGCCTATCCTATTAGCTCGTGATATCACTTGTCGGTCCATAAATGCCAACCCGACACATCCTTTCGGATATTGCTTTTCTGCCACACCCATGAATATAGTGTCGGGCACATTCTATTGACCCACAGATATTGTGTCGGGCACACTGATGAGCGGATAATTTATACGCTTTTTGGCATTATTTTTAGGTAGTTTTTAGTAAAATTTAGTTAGTTTTTACTATGTTTTTATTAGTTTTTATGCAAAATTCACATTTCTGGACTTTACTATGAGTTTGTGTGTTTTTCTGTGATTTCAGGTATTTTCTGGCTGAAATTGAGGGACCTGAGCAAAAATCTGATTCAGAGGCTGAAAAAGGACTGCAGATGCTGTTGGATTCTGACCTCCCTGCACTCGAAATGGATTTTCTGGAGCTACAGAAACCCAATTGGTGCACTCTCAATTGAGTTGGAAATTAGACATCCAGGGCTTTCCAGCAATATATAATAATCCATACTTTGCCCGAATTTTGATGACGCAAACTAGCGTTTAAACGCCAACTTCCTGCCCTATTCTGAAGTTAAACGCCAGAAACAGGTTACAAACCAGAGTTAAACACCACAAACAGGATGTAACCTGGCGTTTAACTCCAAGAGAAGCCTCTACACGTGTAAAGCTCAATGCTCAGCCCAAGCACACACCAAGTGGGCCCCGGAAGTAGATTTCTGCACTATCTATCTTAGTTTACTCATTTTCTGTAAACCTAGGTCACTAGTTTAGTATAAAAACTACTTTTAGAGACTTACTATGTATCTCATAACATTTTTACACTTCACATTGTATTTCTGATGGCATGAGTCTCTAAACCCCATGGTTGGGGGTGAGGAGCTCTGCTGTGTTTCGATGAATTAATGCAATTACTACTATTTTTCATTCAATCACGCTTGTTTCTATTCTAAGATATTCACTCGCACTTCACCTTGATGAATGTGATGATCCATGACACTCATCATCATTCTCACCTATGAACGCGTGCCTGACAACTACCTCCGTTCTATCTGCACTAGCTTGAGTGTGTATTTCTTAGCCTCCTGGTTAACGATCAGAGTCTTCGTGGTATAGGCTAGAATTATTGGCAGCCATTCCTGAGATCCGGAAAGTCTAAACCTTGTCTGTGGTATTCCGAGTAGGATCTGGGAAGGGATGACTATGACGAGCTTAAAACTCGCGAGTGTTGGGCGTAGTGACAGACACAAAAGAATCAATGGATTCTATTCCAACATAAGTGAGAACCGACAGATGATTAGCCATGCGGTGACAGCGCATTTGGACCATTTTCACTGAGAGGACGGATGGTAGCCATTGACAACGATGATCCACCAACATACAGCTTGCCATGGAAGGAGACCTGCGTGCGTGAAGAAGAAGACAGTAGGAAAGCAGAGATTCAGAAGACAGAGCATCTCCAAAACCTCAATCTGTTCTCTATTACTGCATAACAAGTATTTTTTATTTTATGTTAATTTCTTTTTATAAACCCAACCATTTTTATTATTAATTTCCTGACTAAGAACTACAAAATAACCATAGCTTGCTTCAAGCCGACAATCTCCGTGGGATCGACCTTTACTCACGTAAGGTATTACTTGGACGACCCAGTGCACTTGCTGGTTAGTGGTACGAGTTGTGAAAAGTGTGATTTACAATTCGTGCACCATGTTTTTGGCACCGTTGCTGGGGATTGTTCGAGTTTGGAAAACTGGCGGTTTATTTTGTTGATTAGATTAGGAAAAATTTATCTTTTTAGTTTAGAGTCACTATAATTGCGTCTTCTATTATTGATTTTTGTTGAAACTCTTTTTTAATCCTTATTTTCTTTTTTAAATTTTTTTCAAAAATTTTTTATAAACTAATAATTAAGTTTTTCTGTTTGAGTTAAGTTTCATATTTTAAGTTTGGTGTCCTTTGTTTTTCTGTTTTCTTAAAAATTTTTCAAAAGTTGTTCTTAGCGTTCATCGTGATATTCAAAGTTTTCCTATTTGTTTCCTTTGTTTTGATCTAAAAATTTAAGTTTGGTGTCATTTTTACTGTTTTTCTCTTTCTTCATTAAATTCAAAAAAATCTTTTCTCTTTATTTTAATTAATTTTTGAATTTTCCTTTAAAAATTCAGATTTTTATTTTAAAACTTTTTATTCTGTCTTATCTTAGTTTTGAAATTTCAAAATTCAAAATCTTTTTCGAAAATCATATCCAAAGTTTTTCAAATCTTCATAATTAAGTAATTATTTTAGTTTTCAAATTTATTTTTCTCTTAGTTTTCGAAATTTATATTTTAATTTCTAATTATTTTATTTTATCTTATTATTTTCATTTATTTTTAACTATTCGGTTTGTTTCTACTTAAATAAAATAAAAACAAAAATATACTTTATTTGCAATTCATATCAATTCCCTTTTATCCATCATGGACCTAAATGGAAATGAACAGTCCAGAAGGACTCTGGGGTCATATGCTAACCCCATTACTGCTGCATATGGGAGTAGCATCTGTATACCTCTCATCAAAGCAAGCAGTTTTAAGCTAAATCCTCAGCTCATTGTGATGGTGCAGCAAAATTGCCAGTATTCTGGTCTTCCACAGGAAGAACCTACTGAGTTTTTGGCACAGTACATGACAAGGAAGTAGATCAGGATGTCTACAGATTATTACTGTTTCTATTTGCTGTAAAAGATCAAGCTAAGAGGTGGTTAAATAACCAACCTACAGCAAGCATAAGAACATAAAAACAATTATCAGACAAATTCCTGAATCAATATTTCCCTCCAAAAAGGATGACACAGCTAAGGTTGGACATCCAAGGCTTTAAACAAGAGGATGATGAATCCCTTTATAACGCCTGAGAGAGGTACAGAGGGATGCTAAGGAAATACCCCTCTGAAATGTTTTCAGAGTGGGTGCAATTAGACATCTTCTATTACAGGCTTACAGAAAAAGCTCAGATATCTCTAGACCACTCCACTGGTGGATCTATACACATGAGAAAGACTATTGAAGAGGCTTAAGAGCTTATCGATATAGTTGCTAGAAATCAGCATCTGTACATAAGTAATGAGTCCTCCATGAAAGAAGAAGCTAAGGCAGTATCAACTTACTTTAGTCCTCAGGAACAAGTTGCTGAACTCAATCAACAACTATCTTCTATAACAAGGCAGTTAGCAGAACTTAAGGAGATGCTACAAGAAACCGAAAATGCTAACAAGGATATGGAATCACAATTGAATCAGACAAAACAGAAATTATCAAAACAGATAACAGAGGAGTGCCAAGCAGTTCAATTAAGAAGTGGAAAAACATTAAATATCTCAACTCAAAGCAGCAGAAAGCTAAGAGAAGAACAGCTGACAGAGGATGAGTAACCTGCTACCCAAAATCCCTCTGAGGATAGTAAGAGCCTAGAGAGGAATAAGTCTGGCGTTCAAACGCCAGAAACGAGTGAAAAACTGGCGTTAAACGCCCAATCCATGTCCAGTTCTAGCGTTCAAACACCAAAAAAGGGTAGGAATCTGGCGTCAAACGCCCAATCCATGTCCAGTTCTGGCGTTCAAATGCCAATGAGGGATCAGACACCTGCAAGTGCTGATAATAACTCCCTCAAGAAGGCTTCTCAACCTGCCTCTATAGGAAATAAACCTACAGCAACTAAGGTTGAAGAATATAAAGTCAAAATGCCTTATCCTCAGAAACTCCGCCAAGCAGAACAGGATAAACAATTTGCCCACTTTACAGAATACCTCAGGACTCTTGAAATAAAGATTCCATTTGCAGAGGCACTTGAGCAAATACCCTCTTATGCTAAGTTCATGAAAGAGATCTTAAGTCATAAGAAGGATTGGAGAGAAACAGAAAAAGTTTTTCTCACTAAAGAATGCAGTGTAGTCATCATAACAAGCTTACCAGAAAAGCTTAAGGATCACAGAAGATTTATGATACCATGCACATTAGAGGGTACTTGTACCAAGACAGCTCTATGTGACCTTGTGGCAAGTATCAATCTAATCCCTGCATCCACTATCAGAAAGTTTGGCTTGACTGAAGAGGTCAAACCAACCCGGATATGTCTTCAACTTGCTGATGGCTCCATTAAATATCCATCAGGCATAATTGAGGACATGATTGTCAATGTTGGGCCATTTGCCTTTCCCACTGACTTTGTAGTGCTGGAAATGGAGGAGCACAAGAGTGCAACTCTCATTCTAGGAAGACCTTTCCTAGCAACTGGACGAACCCTCATTGATGTCCAAAAAGGGAAAGTGACCTTGAGAGTCAATGAGGATGAGTTCTGATGACATGTCACCCTATCATGTTTTTCTATGCTTTTTCATACAAGAAATTAATGATTTGTGCTTAAATATTGAATGCTTTTGTACTTAATTAGTATATTTCTTTGATCTTTTAATTTTATAAATCATGTAGGAAATAAGAAGAAAAAGAAGCAAAGAAGCACAAAATAAGCTAAAAAGGAGAAAAAAAGAGCTTTGGGGAACACTTTGAAGTTGGAGCACACTTTGGAGCCTTAGGCCACGCTTTTAAAAGCGTGGCCCATGACCAAATAAAAGGAAAATAGGCAATCAGCATACAAAGCTCAGCTCTCCAAGTGAGCTGAGCATTACCCTGATGCAAAGATGAGCTTAGAAGCAAAATTTTCGCTAAGTTAAAATCTGGGCACTCACAGCATGACCATGCCTCCTTCAAAGGGCTATAACTTGAGCTACAGATGTCCGATTGATGTGCTTCCAGTTGCGTTGGAAAGCTGACATTTAGTTCCAACGATGTATGGCAACCCATATTTGGCATGAAATTGAGGCACGAACGAAATGCATCTTTAAGGGCTAAAAATAAGTAAAAATAGACCAAAGTGCCACCACCAAGATTCGAAGAAGGAGCCTCACTCCAAGGCAAAGAGGCGCTTCTAATAGCGCTCACTTAGAGAGCGCTGTGCTCACTTGGAGAGCTTTGTCATGTTTTTCTTCATGAAAAATCAAGGAAAATTGCTCCCCAAATGCTTTCACCAAGGCTTGAACTTGGGACCTCCCCTTGGAAGCTCCAATGCTCAGCTCACTTGGAGAGCTGAGCGCTACTCATGGTGCATCCCACAACCATTTGACACAGACCAAGGAAGGAGCGCGCAACATGTGACACGGTCAGGGAAGCAAGACATGCGCACAAGGCCCCAATGCTCAGCTCACCTTGTGAGCTGAGCATCCTCCTGGGAGCAAATTCACTCATGGGCCAAAATTCAACCAAAATTCCATTTAAATTCAATTCCTCTCCAAATTGAATCAAGGCCAACCAAACAAATTTCTCCTCAAATCCAAAGCAAGCAAAGCCCACGTCATCACTCAAAGGCACAAGGATTAACTAGATTAGGAATTTCATCTAATTGTAATTTATTTTTCATTTCAATTTTATTTTCACTTTGTAAAGCCTATATAAAGGCATCAATTTCATCTCGTTAGGGAGCTCGAGGAGAAAAGAGGCTAGCTCCAATAGGGAGTTGTGCACTCTTTAGTTTTCATTTTGCTTTCTTTCTTAGTTTTCTTTTCTGTTTTGAAATTTTGGATTGAGATTGGAAGGAATTCTGTTTTCATTCTCCATCTGCAACGTCTCTTGTTTTTCTTCTGCAATTTACTTTTATATTTTCATTTTGCAATTGTTCTTGTTGGATCAAGGAAGGATTTGAGATCTAGACTTGTTTTCTAGTCTCTTCCACTCCTGAGATCTTCAACATCCTTTTAAATTGCTGCAAATTAAGCATTGCTTTTCTGTCTTTAAAATTCTTCAAGGCATTTTACTCTTCTGTTTAGATCTGTTGCATGATTTTGCATCTTTTACTTCTCTGTTTGATTGCTATTTACACTTTCCTGTTAAATTTTAATTTCCAGCACCCACTCTCCTTTATATTTCATGCAATTTACATTTCTTGTCATTTAAGATTCTTGCAATTTACATTTCTTGCTCTTTAAGTTTCTGTCCAATTTACTTTCTGCAATTTATAATTTCTTGTCATTTACTTTCTGCTGCTTCAATTGTCACTCAAATCACTCAATGTTAGCTTGACTAAACTAATAACCCACTAAAGTTGCTTGATCCATCAATCCCTATGGGATCGACCTCACTCTAAATGAGTTTTACTACTTGATATGACCCGGTACACTTGCCGGTAAGTTTTAGGTGTTTTGGAAATTCATTTTTCCACAAAAATACCATCAAGTTTTTGGCGCCGTTGCCGGGGATTGATTTAGATCAACAATGATTATGTGGGTGAGAAGTCTAGATCAAGCATTTCCTTTATTTTTGTTTTCTGTTTTAGATTGAAACCAAGGTGTTTGAGTTTTTGCCTCACTAAGAAATTCTCATCTATGATATGACTAATTTCAATTTTCCTTGGTGTTGTGTTTTCCAAAATTCAAATGGAGTTCAACTCATCTTATGATCAAAATAATTTTATGGGATATTACTCACCATCACCAATCTCTAATGGTGGCTGGGAATATCACCAAGAAAATGCCAATTCTGAGCACTCCAATTCATGGAGATTTGCTTCAGAGACACAAGATGAGCAAGAGAATCATATGGGATACTTTCCACCACCACAAAATGATTCAAGTCATTATTCTCATGGTGGCTGGGAGTATCACCAAGGAATGAAAGAGCATCCACCCTCACGTCCCAGTTTCTCATTTGAAAGTTCTTCATCACTTGATTATGCCTCAACATAAAGTTTTCTCTAAAATCCATACAAGTCATCTCATCAATCACACAACTCATTCCATACCCCTCAACAGAACTTCACCACAACACATCCATGTCACCAAAACTACTCTCAACCTTCATCTCTTGAACCAGCAGATGAGGATTACCTTCAAGCCATTAAAATACATAGAAAACTCATGGAAAGATACACACAACCCCAATCCTGGAAAGAAATCCTTTTCAAGAAGATAAATGGGCCCTTAGAGCAAACAAGGGGGAACTTAGAACCATCAAACAGTGAGGATGAAGACCAAATTGTGAGTGAGGAAGTGGAAAAACAAGAACAAAAGGTCCCTGTTGCAAGTGAAATTGCAATAAAGGATGAGGGACATGAGCCAAGGATTTTATATTCACAGAAGCTAATTGAGGTGATAGAGGAACATGAAATTTCCCTCCCAAAGGAATTAATGGAAAATCATGAAGAAAAAATGGAGGAAGATACTCAAAAGAATTCACACTCAAGTAAAGTAGAGAAGTGCACAGAGGAAGAGCAGGGAACCACCAATATAAGAGGCTCTTGATGAAAAGAAGACTCCAACAATCACACAACCACCAAGACTTGGATTCAAGGAAGTGAAGGCAATTAACAAAAGCACCAAGAAGAGGATTGTGACCAAGCTACCATGGACAACATTCAAGAGGAGGTCAACCACAAGCAATCCAACCCCTGGACCAATAGCAAGCAAGCTCAATCAAGCCATGTACAAAAGAAAGCTTGCTGAGAAGAAACCAAGACAGGGGGCAATAGCTGAATCTTCTCCTCCCTTGAAGTCATTCCTCTTAACAAACTGGAAGAAGAGGAAGAAAGTGAACAACATGTCAACCGTAGGTATAATTTCTCTTCTCTGCTTTGTTTTCGTTCTTTGTTTTGTTTAAATTCAATAAATTGGCATATGGTTACATTCTAAGTTTGGTGTTGCCTTGCAACAAATTGTTTTCAATCTTTTTGGATGATTGCATCAAATCAAAAATGAAAGTGACACACCAAGATTCTAAGTTTGGTGTGCCACTTATTTTTCTATGCAATTTATTCAAGCAACACTACTTGTTTGCATAATCATAATGCCTCTGCAATTTTATTTTTCTCTTTTGGTTTAACATTTTAGTTCCTCTTTATCTTATTCATTTACGTGTTCTTAATGCTTTCTTTTATTAACTGTGTTTGTTAATACATCACCAAGAGAGCTTTATTCATGACAAGATTCTTGGCTTGGTGATTGTATTTAACATACAACAGTTTCATTTAGTCTTATTTCAAATAAATTGACATATGATTGCATTCTAAGTTTGGTGTTGCTATGCAACAAAATTTGGTTCTAATTCTTACAAGATACTTGCATTAATTCCAAGTGAAAGTGTCACACTAAGGTTGGTGTGCCACTTATCTTTTATGCCATGTATCGTGCACACCTTCTTATATATGCAATCAAAATGTCTCTGTCTCTTGTGCCTTGATTATTATCTTTAATTTTGCTTGCTTAGAACACATGTACTGCTAACATTTCATTGTGTAAGACATTCATGATACATCTTAGCCCGATAGCCATTGTTCCAATTGTTGCTTGGGGATGAGCAAGCATTCTGAGTTTGGCAAGGGAAAGAGGAAGAATAGAGGAAAAATGACAACAATAATGAAGATGAACTACAAGGTTGTAGAGTTCCTTTTCCTCTCATTTGTTTCCAGTACTTAAATTGCATGATTGCCTTCATCTTTTCTATTTACATGTGTGTATGAATAAAGCATAGCTTGAATATTGATTTATAACATGTTGCCATGACATTATGACTACCAACTTGAGTTTTGTGAATTCAAAGCAGTAAAGTATCATGATCATAAACAAACAAGGCATTAAAGAAGAGTTTAGCATGTGCATACAAGTTTTGGAAAGCTAGTATGATTAATTGTTACTCAATTGCATTGGATTTTATTTAATTGAAGTTTTCATCTAGGACATTTTGTGAAATCTTTTGAAAATCATGAAAACCTTGAAGAAGCAAATACAATTAAAGAAAGAAAAGAAAAAGGGAAAGAATGAGAAAGTTGAAGGCTCTGAGTACCAATGGCAATTTATTTGTTAAGTACTTGTGGTGTTTATGTATCAAGCCAAATGCTTGAAAACAAAACACTTAGAAGTCAAGGCTAGGCTCAAGTGCAAAAGCACTCCCTCAAAGCTCAAGGTTCTGAGCATCAATAATTAGAGAATCAAGAAAAGAAAAGAAAAATGAGCTTAATGAAGTCCTCTAATTCAAATGCTTGTGGTGCTTATGTATCAAGTGGTAATACTTGAAAACAAAGCATTTAGAATCGTAGCTTTGTTATTAACTCATGGGGCAAAGCACCCAAAAGGAGAAGCTAATAAGAAAAATCAAAAGCTTGTTTCAAGGAAGAAATATAAGAGAAAGATTTCATAAATTGAGCTAGATAGAAGCATCAATCATTTACATATCTTTTGTGATTGAAGCATGCTTAGAAAACTAGCTAACCATGAACATTGAGTTGCTATTCTTCTTACCTTGGATTGTCAATCTTTAATGCATGATTCTTTTCTTGCTTGGGGACAAGAAAGGTTTAAGTTTGGTGCTGTGATGACATGTCACCATGTCATGTTTTTCTATGCTTTTTCATACAAGAAATTAATGATTTGTGCTTAAATATTGAATGCTTTTGTACTTAATTGGTATATTTCTTTGATCTTTTAATTTTATAAATCATGTAGGAAATAAGAAGAAAAAGAAGCAAAGAAGCACAAAATAAGCTAAAAAGGAGAAAAAAAGAGCTTTGGGGAACACTTTGAAGTTGGAGCACACTTTGGAGCCTTAGGCCACGCTTTTAAAAGCGTGGCCCATGACCAAATAAAAGGAAAATAGGCAATCAGCATACAAAGCTCAGCTCTCCAAGTGAGCTGAGCATTACCCTGATGCAAAGATGAGTTTGGAAGCAAAATTTTCGCTAAGTTAAAATCTGGGCGCTCACAGCATGATCATGCCTCCTTCAAAGCGCTATAACTTGAGCTACAGATGTCCGATTGATGTGCTTCCAATTGCGTTGGAAAGCTAACATTCAGAGCTTTCCAACGATGTATGGAAACCTATTTTTGGCATGAAATTGGGGCACAAACAAAATGCATCTTTAAGGGCTAAAAATAAGCAAAAATAGACCAAAGTGCAACCACCAAGATTCGAAGAGGGAGCCTCACTCCAAGGCAAAGAGGCGCTTCTAATAGCGCTCACTTAGAGAGCACTGTGCTCACTTGGAGAGCTTTGTCGTGTTTTTCTTCATGAAAAATCAAGGAAAATTGCTCCCCAAATGCTTTCACCAAGGCTTGAACTTGGGACCTCCCCTTGGAAGCTCTAATGCTCAGCTCACTTGGAGAGCTGAGCGCTACTCATGGTGCATCCCACAACCATTTGACACAGACCAAGGAAGGAGCGCGCAACATGTGACACGGTCAAGGAAGCAAGACATGCGCACAAGGCCCCAATGGGCCAAAATTCACTCATGGGAGCAAATTCACTCATGGGCCAAAATTCAACTAAAATTCCATTTAAATTCAATTCCTCTCCAAATTGAATCAAGGCCAACCAAACCCATTTCTCCTCAAATCCAAAGCAAGCAAAGCCCACATCATCATTCAAAGGCACAAGGATCAACTATATTAGGAATTTCATCTAATTGTAATTTGTTTTTCATTTAAATTTCATTTTCACTTTGTAAAGCCTATATAAAGGCATCAATTCCATCTCATTAGGGAGCTCGAGGAGAAAAGAGGCTAGCTCCAATAGGGAGTTGTGCACTCTTTAGTTTTCATTTTGCTTTCTTTCTTAGTTTTCTTTTCTGTTTTGAAATTTTGGATTGAGATTGGAAGGAATTCTGTTTTCATTCTCCATCTGCAAGGTCTCTTGTTTTTCTTCTGCAATTTACTTTTATATTTTCATTTTGCAATTGTTCTTGTTGGATCAAGGAAGGATTTGAGATCTAGACTTGTTTTCTAGTCTCTTCCACTCCTGAGATCTTCAACATCCTTTTAAATTGCTGCAAATTAAGCATTGCTTTTCTGTCTTTAAAATTCTTCAAGGCATTTTACTCTTCTGTTTAGATCTGTTGCATGATTTTGCATCATTTACTTCTTTGTTTGATTGCTATTTACACTTTCCTGTTAAATTTTAATTTCCAGCACCCACTCCCCTTTATATTTCATGCAATTTACATTTCTTGTCATTTAAGATTCTTGCAATTTACATTTTTTGCTCTTTAAGTTTCTGTCCAATTTACTTTCTGCAATTTATAATTTCTTGTCATTTACTTTTTGCTGCTTCAATTGTCACTCAAATCACTCAATGTTAGCTTGACTAAACTAATCACCCACTAAAGTTGCTTGATCCATCAATCCCTGTGGGATCGACCTCACTCTAAGTGAGTTTTACTACTTGATAGGACCCGGTATACTTGCTGGTAAGTTTTAGGTGTTTTGGAAATTCATTTTTCCACAAAAATACCATCAAGTTCAGGCTAAATGCTGTTGAGGCAATGAAGCATCCAGACACATCAAAAGACTGCATGCGTGTTGATATTATTGACTCCATGGTAGAGGAGATCAACATGGCTGAGAGTCTCGAATCAGAGCTAGAAGACATCTTTAAAGATGTTCAGCCTGATCTGGTGGAATCAGAGGAAATAAAAGAACCTCTGAAAATTCTTCAGGAAGAGGAGAAACCTCCTAACCCCGAGCTCAAACTACTACCACCATCCCTGAAATATGCATTTCTGGGAGAAGGTGATACTTTTCCGGTGATCATAAGCTCTGCTTTAAATCCACAGGAAGAGAAAGCACTACTTCAAGTACTAAGGACACACAAGACAGCTCTTGGGTGGTCCATAAGTGATCTTAAGGGCATCAGTCCAGCAAGATATATACACAAGATCCTATTGGAGGATGATGCTAAGCCAGTGGTTCAACCACAGAGGCAGCTAAATCCAGCCATGAAGGAGGTGGTGCAGAAAGAGGTCACCAAGTTACTGGAGGCTGGGATTATTTATCCTATTTCTGATAGCCCCTGGGTGAGTCCTGTCCAAGTTGTCCCCAAGAAGGGAGGTATGACAGTGGTTCATAATGAAAAGAATGAACTAGTTCCTACAAGAACAGTTACAGGGTGGCGCATGTGTATTGATTACAGAAGGCTCAATACAGCCACCAGGAAGGATCACTTTCCTTTACCATTCATAGACCAGATGCTAGAGAGACTAGCAGGTCATGAATATTACTGCTTTTTAGATGGCTATTTAGGTTACAACCAAATTACAGTAGATCCTCAGGACGAAGAGAAAACAGCATTCACATGTCCTTCTGGAGTGTTTGCCTACAGAAGGATGCCTTTTGGTCTGTGCAATGCACCTGCAACCTTTCAGAGGTGCATGCTCTCTATCTTCTCTGATATGGTAGAGAAATTTCTGGAAGTCTTCATGGATGACTTTTCAGTATTTGGAGACTCATTCAGCTCCTACCTTGACCATTTAGCACTTGTTCTGAAAAGATGCCAAGAGACCAACCTAGTTTTAAACTGGGAAAAATGTCACTTTATGGTGACTGAAGGAATTGTCCTTGGGCATAAAATTTCAAACAAGGGAATAGAGGTGGATCAAGCTAAAGTGGAAGTAATTGAAAAATTACCACCACCTACCAATGTTAAGGCAATCAGAAGCTTTCTGGGGCATGCAGGATTCTATAGGAGGTTTATAAAAGATTTTTCAAAAATTGAAAAACCTCTGAGCAATCTGCTAGCTGCTGACACGCCATTTGTGTTTGACACAGTGTCTGCAGGCGTTTGAAACTCTGAAAGCTAAGCTGGTCACAGTACCAGTTATTTCTGCACCAGACTGGACATTACTATTCGAACTAATGTGTGATGCCAGTGACCATGCCATTGGTGCAGTATTGGGACAGAGGCATAACAAGCTTCTGCATGTTATTTATTATGCTAGTCGTGTTTTAAATGATGCACAGAAAAATTACACAAGCACAGAAAAAGAGTTGCTTGCAGTGGTTTATGCCATTGACAAGTTTAGATCATACTTAGTAGGATCAAAAGTGATTGTGTACACTGACCATGCTG